>NW_028227273.1:62998276-63598276 GCF_978045245.1 Mus caroli
CTCAGCCATAAGCCACTCCCACCACCGTGAACTAACCCTACCCCCACTATGTGCCATAGCCAACCCTTTCTCACGGGAAGAGATGCTTCTCGTTGGGTATTTCATCACAGTGAGAGACAACTAACGTATCTTCCTCACACAGGGCCCCTTCCTTAAAACCCACTCATCTGTAGTCTTGATGATATCCACTAAAAGTGCAAGCCCGTCGGGCGTGGTGGTGCACACCTTTAATCCCAGCACTCGGGAGGCAGAGGCAGGTGAATTTCTGAGTTCGAGGCCAGCCTGGTCTACAGAGCGAGTTCCAGGACAGCCAGGGCTACACAGAGAAACCCTGTCTCAAGAGCAAGCCCTAGCTCTGGTGTGAGCTTGTTTTCACCTTCATCCCTCAGCGGACTTGAATATCCACAACCACTTCTGCAGCCTTCAGCCATGGTCCTGAGTCCCACCACATCCCCTTTAAACTGAGGCACCTACTCATCCGGATCCTCTGACTGCAGGAGGCTCCCACATCACCACCCGCAAAGATAGGCTCCCGCTCTATCTCTGGGTGCTTTTCTTTTGCCTTTATTTTTACGTAAAGTCCAAAGTAAAATAACATTTTAAATCAACTGAGATATAAATCTCGTAGCTCTCTTTGCTGACTAAAATGAGAAAAACATGGACAGATTCCAAGGAGGGTTAAAAAAAAAAAAAAAAAACAACACCAAAGACCAAACAAACCACCACGTCTGCCCCAGCTTCGGTTGGCTTAGCCACCCTGCCCTCTCTCTTCTGTTCTTTTAGGCTCTCCAGGTCTCCCTCACTCAAGTGTGGCAAATTATGTAATTAGTGAAAGAGCAACAATTTTGCTGAGAAAATGGTTATGTGTTTATGGAAGTTCAATGGTGCAAAATGTCTAAGGAAAGCCATTTGCTAAGCTAGAGAAAAGACAGGGAACTGGGTCCCCAGCCAGCTCTCAGCAGAACCTAGGCCAACTGTCAACAAAACCATTTGGAGGCACTACCCGGGGGCCAGGTGCCCAGCTTGGCTGCATCTCAGCGTCCATCTCTCTTTCTTCTCACCGTTGACTCAGAGCAAAATAATCAGCCACAGCAGAGTTCACAGAAAACAGGTCTTGTGTGTCATTAACCAGTCTTATCGGTGACCTTTGCTAGAGTTACGGCTTCCCCACCCCCACCCTTTTTTTTTTTTTTCTAAGCCATTCGAGTCATTAGACAACGCTGAACCCAATAATTATTTTCTAAGTATCTTCTTGGATATCCAAGGGATTAGAGTACATATTTGCCTTTAATTTATCAGCTGGCATGCGTATTGTTTCAGAACCTGCTGGCTGGTTTGCTATAGTCCGAGACTGCATCATCTTTCTGGGCCCACCCTGACTGGCAGGCAGGTACTTCCAAATTCTAGCTTCATTTCAACAGAACACTTCACCCAAGGAGTGCCACCTGTACTTTAGTGTGTGTCCTGGTCATGGGAAGTACCAAGACACAGGGACCAAGGGCTTGACTACTGTTCTAATTAGCATTCACTGTCAATTTGACACAACATAGAATCACCTGAAATTGAAACAAACAAACAAACAAACAAACAAAACTGTCATGGAGTCTTTATCAAGCTGGTCTATAGACATTTGTTTTGAGATCTGCCCACTGTGGGCGGTGCCATCCCTAGGCAAGTGGTCTTGAGCTGTCTGAGAAAACTAGCTAAAGCAAGCATGAGCCTGTGAAGAAGCCACAGAGGCAGGCAATGATCATGCATGGTTTGTACTTCGAGTTCCTACCATGACTCCCCTCAGTGATGGACTTGTGACCTGGAACTGTAATCCAGATGAAACCTGTCTTCCCCTGAGGTGCTTTTGGCCAGCAACAGAGAGGACGCACTAGCTTTAGGGACTTATCAGAGGTTATCACTATAGTCTACTTCCAGAAGGAATGTCAGTTTCCTCTGAGGTTAGCACGGGGTCACCTTGCTTGCTCTCCCATCACGACTCTGATCAGGGAAGGAGAGAGGAATGGGAGTCATTTGGAACGCCTCCTCCTCCAGAATAGAAAGAATGAAGTTTGTGGAAGTAGCTGTGGGCGGGCAAGACGACTCCACATGAGGAGAGCGGCAGAGCGACTCTTCTTCACTGTCCTGGAGCAACTTGAACATTTCAGTCGAGGGCCCCATCTGTTTTGTTAAATTGACAATTTCCTTCTGCAGGAAATCGAGGTTTATACTGAGTTTCAGGCTAACTACTGAGTAAGAAATCGCATCGCTTTCTAAAGACTCTGCCGTTTAAGACGTTCGGCATGTAACCTAATTTGGTTTGATGGAGTTTGTTTTTGCTTTTTCCATTTGCTACCTAGATATGTGTTTCATTATTTCCCACAGAATTGGGCTTGGGTAGGAGAGCCGGGGAGCCAGAGCTCTCTGAGCCTTAAAGTTACTACACACAAAAAATGAAATAATATTAAATAAAATTACAATAAATTCCAGGATCAATTGTCCCAGTAGATTTTCTGACAGGTCCCTGATATAAACATACACACACGCCACACATACATACACATATCACACATGTACACATACACACTTATCTATACACACAAATACACACACACATATATACACATCCTTACATCACACACATACACATACACATATAAACTTATCACACACACAAACTCAAAAGGATAATATTTTAACAAACCTAGATATGGGAAGACTATTTATTGGGATTTTAAAATTTTAATTTATTTGATATGTTTAATATACTTATTTGTATATTTTAACTATACTTGTTTGTGTATAGATCTGTGTGTGTGCATGTGCATGCCCCACAGCAACATATGCGCAGATCAGAATACAACTTGTGGTTTTTCTCCTTCTACTGTGTGGATGCCAGGGTGGCATCCAACTCATTGTTGTTAAGCTTGGTGACAAGTGCTTTGCCCACCACTGAGACATCTTGCCAGCCCACGAGTGTTTTTCATTGGAGGAAAAAGTTTCTATCCGCTGGGGTCCTTTTAGGAGGGATCCGATCAAAACTCTGTTTTCCATTTTTTAAATGCAAGGCTTCTAAAAAAGCATTCTAACACGAAGACAGGGGCTTATCTTTCAGAAAGTAATTACAGCACAATGTGAGTTCTTAGAATCAGACGCGTGAATTCGGAACGGCCCTGTGAATAGTGATATGGGAGGAAGAGACAGGCGAGCAATAGGAGAAGTGTCAACTGTTTAATTGAGGGAGGGTAATTAAGCACCTATCAGGCAGGAGACATAAGCATGTCTGAGTCTCTCAGTAGCAAGCTTTCTTCTGTGTGGCTCTCCTTGTGCCCACGGCAGATAGAGATGAACTTACTTGATGTCACACAAGAGGGCCACCCCTCTCAGGATCCAGTGATCCGGGGACAGCACCGTGCGCAGGTACACCACGGTGATGAAGGTGAGGTCAGTCCGCCTGGGTTTCTTGTAGATAGGACACACGTACAGCTTCGGATCCTTGGGCGCCGTGGAGTTAATGGCGAAAATATGCAGAACAGGAAGCTGCATGAAGAGAACCTTCGGGGTGGATTCTGTGAGCTTCCCGTTCCGCCTGTCCCAGGATGCTCCATCCATATACAGCCCGTAAATATACACGCCTTCCTGGAGGACCAAGCGACAGAGAAGGAGAGGTGCTGAAAACTAGGCATCCCTTATGTAATGAGGGCTGTCAGTTCGGAAAGAAAACACAAGCCAGTCTTAAGGTGCTAGCTGATAAGAAAACGCCAGGGGGCCAATCGCATTCACGGAAACCCTTGGCCTTGTTTCCCAGGGGACACAGTGAATCTAACTGCACCTCGGGAGTGCCCTGCTCTGAGTTATTGGAACCTGGAGTGGTCCACCTGGGAAACAGGAAGGCCAAGTCACCTCTGCGGGGAGTTGTAAATCCAGTTTGAGCTGTTGCAAGCCCATGACTTGGCGCTGTTGGCAATGGGACCTTGCGCTGAGTCAATCTAGTCAACCCTAGGCCCACCCCACCTCCTCCATGTGATGAAATGAGAGTAGAGCGCCCCCAGAGGCCTGGGGTGGTACAGCAAGGTAGACATGAGAAAGTGGGACAGAGTTGGCCCTCCCCTGTCGATGACCAACTATCCTCCCTATGTTCTTCCCTGCAAACGAACTTGCCTTTATGGGCCTCACCTCTAAACCGAGGAAGCAAGACCCCCGAGAAAAGGTGACAGCTTGAAATTTGTTAGTGGAGCTGCCTGGTGATGATTTCTGAGGGTAAACGCAGTGACCTTGGACTGAGGTCATGAGGGCTTTAGCCTTGAGAGTGGACTGTGGCAGGGACGGCCTGAAGAGATCCCTGAAGAGCCGCAGGAAGTGTATGGAAATGAGGAGGAGGAAGCCGGAGCAACTCCACAGAGATGGACAGGCTGGGCGGAGACAATACTTTACTTTCTGACAGAGGGTTCCAAGGTAATAAAGTGAGGTATCACTTGACCGTGGAAGACGAGTGTTCGGAGCTGAAATGTCTGAACTCTATCTTGCAGGCACGGGGGAGCCACAGAACATGTATTCATTAAGACGAGAAAGGGCTGGAGAGGACCATGTGAGCCATAAAGTATATTTATGTAGAAGATGGTGACCGTTTTTCTATTTCTAATGAAGATGGGGTCTGGGGAGGTAAATGTAGATGGTAATAAAGGGCAGAGAGATTAAGCTGCAAAAAGTTTCCAGGGCTCTCTCAGGGTGCTAACTGCATAAGGGCCATATATTGTGAACCATAAACCAAAGAACATGGTTTGACGCCCAGATCCTGGGCAGTCGCAGGGCATCAGGTCACAGGAGCTCCAGTCCTTCAGTTAGTGGTTGACAATTATGTACAGAACAAGGTGACCACCAGGAAACATCCTACAGCTAAATGTGACCTCTTCTACAACCCTGGCAATTTAAGGGCCTCAAGAGTCACAGTGGGAAGATACAAGGGCAGGTAGAACAGTGTCACCTGTACTGGCTGGGTTTGTGTGTCAACTTGATGCAAGCTAGAATCATCAGAGAGGAAGGAGCCTCAGCTGAGGAGATACCTCCATGGGATTCAGCTGTAAGAATTTTCTCTATTAGTTATCAAGGGGGGGGGGAGGCCTAGCATGCCATCCTTGAGCTGGGAATCCTGGGTTCTACAATTAAAAAAGGGGCTGAGCAAGCCAGTAAGCAGCACCCCACCAACGCCTCTGCATCAGCTCCTGCCTTCAGGTTCCTGCCCTGTTTGAGTTCCGGTCCTGACTGCCTTCCATGATAAACACCAATGTGGAGGTGTAAGGTGAACAAACTCTTTCCTCCCCAAGTTGCTTCTTGGCCATGGTGTTTTGTTGCAGCGTTAGAAACCCTAGCTGAGACACGCTGGGTCTGGAAAGGCCCTAGATCCAATGTGGCCTCTGTGTGTGTGTGTGTGTGTGTGTGTAGGGACAGGTCATGCAGAGACACACAAAGCAATATAAAGCTTCTGACAGTTGTGTTAGGCATTGGAATGATTTGTTCAAAACCAACCAATCTTGCCAAGGGCATCAGAAGCCAGGAGAAAGTCATAGAGTAAGGTTGTCTCTCAGCTCCCTTCTGGAGGAAACGAACCCTGCCGGCCATTGATTTATTTTATTCTGTTTTGAGACAGGGTCTCCCGTATCCCAAGCTGACCTTAAACTACAGATCCTTCTGCTTCCTGCTTCTGTCTCCTAAGTGTTTAGATTACAGGGGTGTGGTACAGCATCCAGCTTAGGTGGTGCTGGAGATAGAACCCAGGGCTCCATGCTCGCTAAGCCAGCCCTCTGCAGTGCTTTTGGACTTCAGGACTCCTTAACTGTGAGGGAACACACTCTAAGCTTTCAGTAACCCAGACTCTGGTATTCCAGACAGTAAATATGGATGGGGGTTCCAGGAAGCTAGGAGGTGCTATAAGAAATACCTACACACATGGAGGTGACATGGGTGTGTGCACGTAATAACAGGTAGGAGATACAAGAACTTTGGAACGCATAACAGTGAGACCCTAGATTACCTTAAAGGGGGTGGGGGGTAGAAGAAATATACACTGCCGGGGTGTGTGGAGAGTCCTAGCAACTTTCTAGTAACTGGAGGGAAGATCCCCAGTTACAAAGTGGCAGAAAACTGTCCAGAGCTCAGAAATTCGTGTGTTCAGGTCTCCTCGGTGTTGAGGGAATGGACCGTAGAAAAGGAGAAAGACTAAGTTTGTTGAGCTGCTGTGTCAGATCTGGCACCAAGCTTCGGAGATGGCGTTTGCAGCCCTGTGACTTCCTGCAGAGAGGCTGGACTGTCACATCAGTTTCAAATCACTGAAGAAATTGCCCACGCCTGCGTCGAAGAAGCAGAAGGCTTTGGGCCTGCTACCTCCATAGCATGGCAGACTCTGCACGCAGAGTCTCAAAATACACAGGCGGATGGTGTGGCGTAGGGACTGAGCTCCCAACAGGTCAGTGGATTTCAGCAGCCTGTAGCTGCTACAAGGGAATCTGTGAGCCCAGAGCAGGAGCTGGAGACCCACGGAGATCCTTCTAAGCTAAGCAAACATGTACAGAACTTGTGTGTGTGTGTGTGTGTGTATCTATGTATCTATCTATATCACTCATGGAGTCCCTGGGCTCACTACCCCTTGGCACTAACCTCCCACTCAGCAGCTGGGGGAGGCTTTGGCCTTGTGATTGTCCAGTTACAACAGAGAAAAAGCTCTCTGAAGAGCAGGCAGGCTTCACTGAGAGAGCCAAGGCCAGGTTTTAATTTTGTTTTGTTTTGTTTTGTTTTTGTGGCACTGGGGACTGAACCCAGGGCCTTGCCTGCTTACTGTACTTCCCCTGGCCCTCAAAGACAATGTCTTACCCTCAGCCCTGCCCACGGCACCTACCGCTGGGGGCGTGATGATCTCTTCCTTGGTCTGCCGCAGGACTTCATTGTGGATGGTCACGGTGTCCAGCGCCCAGCCTTTGTGAGCTCGGGTCACTTCTTGCCTCATGGCTGTGAGGAAGCCTAGAGAGAGAGAGAGAGAGAGAGAGAGAGAGAGAGAGAGAGAGAGAGAGAGAGAAAGAGAGACTCTTGATGAAGCCCACGTCAGTAACGCAGAGGAAGTAACACTAAGGGCATCTGGACAGTCTCTAAATCGCCTGCCCATCCTGGGAGGACCTGAGACCACAACAGCAGAGCAAGGGGCTCTTCTTACTTGGCATTTGTCTCCATGGGGACAGTGAAGCGATGAAGGGAGGATGAAGAGAGAAGGACCTGGGTTTGGAAGTCCCCTGGGTTCCAACTCAGACCTAGCTCCTGGTCCCTATTGGAAAACACAATATCCAATGTGTGACCGGAATAGTAAAATATTCTGAGAAACAACCTTCCAATTAAACTCGAATCAAAGCATTATGAAGCTTCTATTTGCCATAATGGGACAATTTCATTTAGTCTAAGGAAATCAGGCATAAACAGCATAATAGGAACCTGACTTTCAATTTGATCAAACAAGGCAATCACACCGGAAAGGGAGAGCTACATCTTTTAATGTGCATAATGCGGTTATTTTTAAGGTAATGTGCGGCTCTGTATCTGTGGTCATTCTCTAAAGTTAATACCTGAGAACCGTGCCATTCAATCCAATAAGAGAAGCCTTTTCTGGAGAGTGGCATTCAACGTCAGTCAGGAAAAAAAAAATCCTAATTCTTAAAGCCGGCTGGCAAAGAGCGCAAGCCGCCCGTGACTCACCGGTTGTGTTTCGGCTTTCATGTAAATGGTGGAATCATCATGGAGTGACTCTCGGTTTAAAATATGGAATGTACACAACCTCGGTGCTCATTTTTAGAATTGCTTGTGTTTCGGTAATTGGATATGTGAATGCCATGTGTTCAGATCATTTCTATCCCCGGCTCCCATCACCGGCACTCTGTTGTGACCTCTGAGGACCACAGAGGGGAGGTTGCAAGGCATCCTTAATATGCATGTTAATCATGCTGGGAGTGGAAGCAATCAATGGTGCCCAGCCTGGCTGTATGAAGGGACTCCGGTTCACGAAAAGGACCTTGTTCATTCATTCATTCATTCATTTGTCAGCTCCCTTGAGAGTGACAAAGTTCAAGGTGGCACAAACTGGAAGAGGCCACAATGGGGAGTCTATCCCTAGACCAGTGGTTCTCAGCCTTCCTAATGCCGGGACCCACTAATACAATTCCTCCTCTTGTGGTGACCCCCAACCCCACCCCACCCCTAAACCATAACATTATTTCCATTGCTACTTTGTAACTGCAGCTTTGCTACTGCTATGAGCTGTAATGTTTTCTGATGGTCTTAGGCAACCTCGGTGAGAAGGTCACTTGATCCCTGCCTCCCAAAGGGGTCGAGACCTACAGGTTGAGAAATGCTGCTCTGGCGTGAGGTGGAGCTTTAACAGGTCACAATCAAAGGCCAGGGAGGCCTAGCTTTAAAAAGGAAGTTAACAGCAGCTCTCTCTCTCTCTCTCTCTCTCTCTCTCTCTCTCTCTCTCTCTCTCTCTCTCCAATATATTTTGACTGTTTTATATTTACAGGTATGCACATCATGGGATAAGAGGTATGGAGAGAAGACAGGAGATGTCAGATCACACTGGAGCTGGAGTACAAGCAGCTGAGAGCTGGACAACACGGGTGCTGGAAACCAAACTCGGGTCTTCTGTAAGAACAGTATACATTCTCAGGAGCCTAGACATCTCCCCAGCCCTGTTGCAAACCTTGAAAGATGTGTGAGGATTTGTGAGACAGGACAAGACCAGCATGAGCAGCATGTGTGAAGACACAGAGACAGAGTCTGGGTTAGAGGGTTCCGGATGATTCCAGTACAATGGCAGACGCAGGATTTCTCAGGCCAGAGTTCACACTGCCTGGCTTTAAATGCATTCGTATTATATTTATTTATTTATTTATGTGCATGTGTGTGTGTACATGCCTATCATAGTACGCGAATAGAAGTCAGTGTGCATATGCCTGCCATGGTATGTGTATGGACATCAGAGAGTGACCCTCTTTCCACTACACGGTTCCCAGGATCTAATTCAAGTTGTTAGGCTTGGTGGCGAGAGCCTTCATCCAAGAGCCATGTCACTGGTCCCTCACTGCTTCTCAGGTGGTGGGAAGAGGACAGTGACTTATCTGCATTTGCATATTAGGACACCCATTCAAAGCACCCATTAAAACAGGCTCTGGGCCACTAGAGAGAGCCTTCTGCCTTCTTCCAAAAGGCAATCTCCTCATTAACCAGTGTCCAAAAGAACTCTTACAGTGCGAGCTATGCTCATCAGGAAGTACAGTGGAAATTCATCTGGCAACAGCAGCTGGACACTGCCTGGGCTCCTCCTGCAGTCCCAGAAGGGGATCTAATCACCAGGCAGTCATATTTTGATTTTATGTGTATGAGAGTTGGCCTGCACACAAGTCTACGCCGTGTGTATGTAGTGACCATGGAGGCCAGAAGAGGAGGACATCAAATCCCCTGGAACTAGTGTTACAGATGGGTGAAAGCCACTAAGTGGGTGCTGGGAATTGAACCCAGGTCCTTTGGAAGAGTAGCCAGTGTGCTTAACCCCTGAGCCACCTCTTTAGCTTCTCACTTTCATCTTACAACGCTGGGAGATCTCCCACACTTGAGTAACAAGACATTTCATGTGTTTGTAGGTCAAATATATATATGACTGAGTAATATGTTATTAATATATTATATATATATGAGTAAAGTAACAACCCAATAATACATCCTTCTAATCAGTCAATGAAAATGTCATTTTTGGATTTATTTATTTGTATGAGTGTTTTGGCAACATGTTTTTAAGTGTACCATACAATGTGTCCTGGCATACCCAGAGGCCAGAATATTACATCAGACCCTCTGGAACTGTATTTAAAGATGGTTGTGAGCTACAATGTAGGTGTGCTAGGAGTTGAACCCGGGTCCTCTGCAAGAGCAGCCAGTGACTTTGGCTGCCAAGCCATCTCTCCCGGTGAAAACATCATTTTTATAATTCAACACACAGTGTTTATCCCTGTGTCTGTTAGACACTGTGTATCCAGCTTGAGTGCCTGGAGTTAAAATGACCTTAGCTTATGGTATTTTAAAATTCACCTCTGATGTTGTGAAGATACGGGGTCATAGTGTGCCTCCTTCTAACCTTCTCTCTGAACCAGCTGAGGAGTTGATATTCTTTTCCCATGTAACATCTTAAGTCATGACTAAACTGCAAATTGGCCTCACCCAGTATGGCTTTCAGGGTCAGGCCAGAGGTATCTGAAGACAAAAGAAACTGCCCCCCCCACCCGCAATTCCCTTTTAATATCTTTTTTCTGCTTCTACGATTTTAGTCATTATCAGAAAGTGCCGCAAAAACTCCTGTGCTGTTAAGAGATACCATTTCCTGTCTGGTCTCTATTAGTGAGCATGCGTACACTCGCTGTCCAGACTCCAAAGGCAGATTCCCTGATGCTTGGGCTTGGGCACTCTGAATGCCAGCAGGACAACAATCCAGTACACAGGATCATTTCTCGACAGAAAGGCAGTGTTGAGACCTGGAGTAAGAGCCGAGAATGGTTCCTGAGCCATCCCTACTCAGAGAACGTGGAGGAGAGAGGATGCATGCGTTTTCAATCTGTCTGTCTATAATATGTCTATCTATTCTCCTGTCCACTTGAGATAGTGTCTCATCATCCCATGCCAGGCTCAGATGTCACACGTAGCAGAGAGTGACCTTCCTTGAGCTTCCAACCCTTCTGTTTCCCTCCTCTAAAACCATTTTATGTAGTATCGAGACTCCAACCCAGGACGCCGTGCGTGCGACACGAGTACCCCGCCAACTAAGCTGCAACCTTGGCCGCTTTTTCAGGCTCCGTCGCTTCCCACTGACTTCCTATAAAGGACACAATCTTGTCACATTCGAAATGTACTGAATCTACTGAGGCATTAATTGTTGGACTTTTAAAAAATGAATGGCTGTCTCTGTTGGAGATAGATGTCAAGCCTAATGAAACTACAAGCTGCTCTTTCTGCTACTTGCATAACTTCTTGGAGGACTATTGATATAGTTTCCTTCACAAAGGCTTGAGAAAAATCAAACACTTTTGTTTAGACGTGCATTTAGTTGTAATCATTCTGAAAGTGATTCATATGTTCCCGTGCTTGAGAGGAAAAACAAAAAGTCAGTCAGGGCGAGACCTCAACAGCAATAACCTATTCTTCGTGAGATTTAAACCACCCACATGACAAACGGGGGACTTGACTAACCACAGGAGTTACATGTGGTCTAAATGAGACGCTCAAATAATTCTTCCCATCAAATTCATAAAGCATGATGAATTCTTAAAACACTTGTCAAATTCATTATTTTTTAAAGCCCCCCCACTATTAATCTAGAATTCTACTGTGGAAAGTCGGCTCCGAAGCAATACTCGCTATGTTTGAATTCCTAGAACAGGAGCAGTCTGACTCTGAAGCAAGCTGATTTCAGAGCTTGACTCGTGCAATCAGCTGGCCTAAGGAGAGACGTGGTGTGTTTTAAGTGGTATTCCCTACAGGGTCCTAGAAAAGCTGGAAGCAGCAGCTGAGCAGGGAGGCTGTGTTTCTCAGCTTTACAGAGAACTGGCTAGCATTCTGTAATGATGGTCCTGTGTCAGGAGCAGGTGGGCGTGTGTGTGTGTATATGTGTGTGTGTGTGTGTGTGTGTGTGTGTGTGTGAGAGAGAGAGAGAGAGAGAGAGAGAGAGAGAGAGACAGAGACAGAGACAGAGACAGACAGAGACAGAGAGAATGAAAGATGTCCATGTTGTGCCTGTTTGCTAGACTTCAACATCGGCAATCTCCCTCAATATACCTCATATATATGTGTGTGTGTGATGCATATATGTTTGTCTGTTTACTTTTGAATCAGGGCCTATCACTGAATGAAGAGCTTGCCAATTCAATTAGAACAGCTGGCCAACGAGTGCTGGAGTTATGGGTATGTAACTGACTTTTACATAGGTGCTAGGGACCTGAGTTCAGGTCCTTACCAACACAGCCATCTCCCCAGGCCCCCAGGTGGTTTTTTCTTCTTTATTCAATGAATGAAGCAGTCCTCCTGTAATGGGCCTTGGCCTGCACAGTTATTTCCTGTCTAAACAGTTGCCACGCCTCCCCACAGCACCTTCCGAGATTAGAAGTGATGTCTCTGCCATGAGTTTATGACAGGCAGTTTTTCCCCCAAATGAGGAGCAAATGTGGTTCATTGGTAAGTTAAATAAAAAGACAGAAATCGTTAGACAAGGATGAGGTTGGTCAGCCGAGCTGAATGAACATGCACTGCGCACCTTTCAGGGGTATATGCTAGATGCTGTGATGTGGGTGTTGGAAACAGCTAGGGCAGCTTGGTCCAGAGCCATGAAGTCTGAACTGCTGGAATCCACAGTGCAGTAACAGAGTTTCTTTCAAGCTACTGTGTGTGTGTGTGCCTTTGCACATGTCTGTGTGCATGTGTGCATGCATGTATGTGTGTGTGCATGCAGGGGTATAAGTGCACCCTGTATGTGTGTGTGCACTTTTGCACATGTCTGTGTGCATGTGTGCATATATGTATATGTGTGTGTATGCATGGGTATGTATGTACTCATATGTGTGTGTGTGCCTTTGTATATGTCTGTGTGCATGTATGCATGCATGCATATGTGTGTGTATGCATGTGCATGCATACATGCACAGGCAGATATTTGAAAGCTCGAGAATTTTTTTGTTTTGTTTTGTTTTGTTTTTGAGACAGGGTTTCTCTGTGTAGCCCTGGCTGTCCTGGAACTCACTCTGTAAGCTCGAGATTGAAGTCACAAGTCTTCTGTGATCGCACTCTGACCGCACTTTTCCTGGAGCTCTCCGATTTGGTCCAACCGGCTGACCATCGAGGTCCCATCTGTCTCTCCCACCCCAGCACTGGATCCCAGCTGCATGCAGCCACACCTAGGTTTTTACAGGCCCTGAGGATCTGAAGTCAGATCCTCCTGCTTGGCTGGCGAGCAGTTTACTGACTGACCCATCTCCCCAGTCCTTTCTCTCGAAGTTTAATGATCCCGGGAGTCATCTGGGAAAAGGACTCCAGTTAATGCAAAGGTTCTGACGCAGCAGCGGCCTCGTGAGGACCACATGTCAGGCATCGGGGAGCTGAGGTAAAGGTTCTTGTCACACTAGAACAACTACAGGAGTGTTTAAGAAACTGATCATGGAGGCTCTCCATTTGAGTCTGAAGGCCTTAACCCTGGAGAGTAGGAACATGATTGGTTTTGGGCCCCAGCCATTAGTATGTATTAAAAATGTCCCAGGTGATTGTGCTGTGGAGGACAGGCCTGAGAACTGCCACTCTGTCAAAGGCACTCTCAGGACAGGGCACTTGCCAGCCATTGACCCACATTTGTCTTAAGAACTAGTTTGATGGCGGGGAGAGGAGGGAGGGCCTCCAAGAACAAGTGAACTGTCTGGAGGGCTGTCAGTAGGATGAGCTGGCTCTTTGTGGGGGTCTCTGGAGATTCACAGGCGCTCTGTGGTGTCATTCATCCAAGTGACAGGCTCTGTCGGACCCACAAACACAGGGGAGGGCTGGGGCCCTCCGCCCCAAGTGGCTGGTGTGCAGAAGTGTAACTCCTGACACTGCCTTCCGGTTTTCCCTCAACCCCCTCCAGTCCCAAGGATTCTCTCCCTCCCAAACCTTCCCATCATGCCCTCGGGCATGGTTCTATTTCCACACAAATACTTTTTTTGTCTTTACTGGAATCAACACTGAACACATAAGCACTTCCCAGTCATCCCTCCACCCATCACGAGGACCTCTCTGCTGCCTTGACAACCACAGGCTGTGGTGACGGGTCCTTCCTCTCTTCGCCATTCCTGCCTGCTGTCCCCAGCCATTGATCATCCCATCAACATCCACTTTGTGTCTGTGTGCATGTGTGTGTGATATGTACGTGTGGACATGTTTGGGGAGTGCAAATGTACATGTGTGTGCATGCAAAGGCCAGAGGGCAATGCCAGGAGTCTCCCTCAATGGCTCTTTACCTTACGTTTTGAAACAGGATCTTTCTCCCTTGAACTTGGAGTTCATTATTTAGCTGGACTAGCTGGCCAGCAAGCCCCAGGGACGCTCCTTGTCTCCACTCCCTGAGTCAGGCTGGGATTACAGCTCTGTGCCCAGGCACTCAGCTTCCTTTGTGGGATCTCAGATCTCAGGTCTGTATGGCTGTATCTTGGGCTCTTACTAAGCCATCTCCTCAGTCTCCATGTTCCTCCTCAGTGTCCTATCCAGCAGGATGGCCTCTCCATCCTTGACATCATGGTGTTGACACTTACTGACTTTTTTAGGGGGGGCACAAGTATGCTGTGATGTGTGTGTAAAAGTCAAAGGACAACTTCAATCAGCTCTCTCCTTCTACCATGGGACCAAAGTCAGGTCAACAGGCTTGGTGGCAAGTACCTTCCTGGTGCCCTTGAGCCATCCTGCTTGCCCAGACCACAGCATCTGTACCTCATGAACTGTACCCTCTTTCTTCCCTGCCTCATCGGCTCGTTCCTTTCCACTGCACACCGGGCAACACCCCAGACACAGGTAAACCCAGGAGCTCCCTTCTTACAGCAGAGCCTCACTGCTGGAGGATGCCAAAGCCACCTGATGTCCTGCCCTGTCCCCAGCTTCCATCTCTTTCGTGAAATTCCTGCCTCCAACATTTTCTCACTCCCAAGATAAGCTTGTCTATTCCTTTAAATGGAGGCCAGAAAGCTCCCTTAACCTCTTAGCACCAAGCCTACAGTTATCTACTGTGAGCATCTGTCTTAGTTAGGGTTTCTATTAAGGAAACACTGGGACCAAAGAGCAAGCTGGGGAGGAAAGGGTTTGTTTGGCTTACACTTCCACATCACTGTTCATCTCTGAAGGAAGTCAGGACAGGATCTCAAACAGGGCAGAAACCAGGAGGCAGGAGCTGATGCTGAGGCCATGGAGAGGGTTTGCTTACTGGTTTACACTGCCTGCTTTTCTATAGAACCCAGGATCACCAGCCCAGGGGTGGCCCCATCCACAATGGCCTGGGCCCTCCCCCATCAATCACTAACTAAGAATGTACCCTACAGGCTTGCCTACAGCCCAATCTTATGGAGGCATTTTCTCAATTGAGGTTCCCTCCACTCAAATGACAGTGTCAAGTTGGCTTAAAACCACTCAGCGCAGCATCTATGGTCAGTCACTCCTTCCTTGCTGTGCTTGTTACAGTGGGAGAGGTGGCCAGGGACCATTCTGCCTGCTCTGCACAGTCTCTCCACTGTGACACACACATCCCTCCCACCTTTTCTAACCCCCTGCTGGTATCCGTAGACTCTCTCTCCCTTCCCCCTCCTTCTCCCCCTTCCCCCTTTCTCCCCCCCCCCCCCCTCTCTCTCTCTCTCTCTCTCTCTCTCTCTCTCTCTCTCTCTCTCTCTCTCTCTCTCTCGTGTGTGTGTGTGTGTGTGTGTGTGTGTGTGTGTGTGTGTGTAGACTCTCTCTCCCTTCCCCCTCCTTCTCCCCCTTTCCCTTTCTCTCTCCCTCTCCCCCTTCCCCCCCTCTCTCTCTCATGTGTGTGTGTGTGTGTGTGTGTGTGTGTGTGTGTGTGTGTGTCTGTCTGTCTGCCTGTCTGTCTGTCCTTTCCTCCCTCGATCCACCAGTATTTGAACAGGCTTCTCTTATCATTTAAAGAGAAAACAAATCCTTCCATCTTACAGTGTATTTCTTTTCTTCAAAGTCTGATTATTTCTTAAGAGTACTGGCCATATCATCCGTACACATTCTCTCTCTCTCTCTCTCTCTCTCTCTCTCTCTCTCTCTCTCTCTCTCTCTCTCTCCCTCCCTCCCTCCCTCCCTCCCTCCCTCCGTCCATTCTTTTCTTCCTCCCCTCTCACTCATCTCAAAATCTGATCCGTCAAGTTCCCACCTGCACCCCTGAGACTTCTATTCCAATTGGGATCTTCCTGAGAAATGCAGCCAGCCATTTGGGGTTCCTCTGGCTTGACCTCTGGCTCCCCTGATATTACTTATGACCCCCTTCTCTTTCTGGGACCCATGCTTTCCTGCTCCCTTTCCAAAGCTGTTTGGAGGAGGGTCCCGGTTTGTGTGTTCTGGAGGAGGGTGCTCAGGGAAACTGCAGACTCCCTGTGAAGATGGCTGGGGGGAGGGGGTGGGGGAGGATTACCAGGTTGTGCATTCTGGAGGTCACTGGAGGTTGGGACTTCCTGCATCAGCAGTTGGCATTGAGTGGGTCACAGAGACAGATATACAGCCACATCTGTGAGAGAGGAGACTGAGCCCAAAGGCAGAGCCTGCCTGGGAAAAGCCACAACGAGGGCTTGGGGGGAGGGGGCTGGCACAAGAAGGGAACCAAGGAAGTGGAGGAAGGAAGCCAAGGTCTAAAATAGTTTCCAGGAATCAGAGAGATGGTTCAGCAGTTAACAGCACTTACTGCTCTTCCGGGGGACCGGAGTTCGGTTCCTAGAACCTACAATGAGTGACTCGTAACTGTCTTTAACTCCAGCTTCAAGACGGGTATCAGATGGCTTCTTCTGACTCTGTGTGGACACTAGCATGCATGTGGCACACACACATAAAATAGGAAGGATGGAAGGATGGAAGGAAGGAAGGAAGAAGGAAGGAAGGAAGGGAGAAAGGAAGAAGGAAGGAAGGAAGGGAGAAAGGAAGAAGGAAGGAAGGAAGGAAAGGAAGGAAGGAAGGAAGGAAGGGAGGGAGGGAGGGAGGGAGGGAGGGAGGGAGGGAGGGAGGGCGAGCCTTCAGACTTGCCATCCTAGCTTCAGCCAAGGGAACAAAGTTAGCAGAAATGTCATTAACTGGGGTGGCCTTGAAGAAAGTGGTTTTGGTGGTTTCTGATGGCTGACCAAATTACAAGGGCCTAGACAGTTGGCAGCCATATTTGAGGCTAGAATTTTAAGAGGTGTAGCTGACTATGAGCAAGGCTGGTAGCTAAAGTCTCCTCTCATGCGAAGGCAGGGCAGAACTGCCTGTTACCCCTGACAAGGCTTTTCGCTTAGTAGAGTGGGTTCCCCTACTGTTCTGAAAAACTCAGGCACCCTTCTTGCCCCAGCCAGCCCTCTTTGTGGCTTTTCCCAGGCAGGCTCTGCCTGTGGGCTCAGCCTCCTTTCTCACAGGTATGGCTGTGTGGCCAGTCAGGACTTCCTGCATTGGCTGTTGGCCTTGATTGGTCACACAGACAGATACACAACCTGGTAATTCTCCCCCTGAGTCACCCTCAAGGGGAGTCTGCAGTTCCCCTGAGCACCCTCCTCCAGAGCACACAAACCTGAATCCACCACCAAACAGCTCGGGAGAGGGAGAGCAAGAAAACATGGGTCCCAGAAAGAGAAGGGGGGAGGCAGGGTCATAAGTAATACCAGAGGAAAAAGCCAAATAACTGGCACGAGGCAGAGAGTTTTTCCTGGTTCCTTTCCAATCCTGAACATCTATTAACCCTTGGCCCACTTTTCCACCTTGACAAACAGCAACTCTTAGGGCTGTTCTCAAAATGAGCATTCAGAAATTGTAGCCGGTTGGTGGCATTGCTCCAAACACTCACACACACACACACACACACACACACACACACACACACACACTCACAGGGGGTGGGAGGGGAGGAGGAGGGAAACGAGGCAACATAACAGGACAAAATGACCCATCTCCTTGCTTCAGCACCAGTCCCTCTAAGTGAGAAATCTTGATTCATGTTGGTGAATACGGTGGTAGCGATATCTGCTACAACAGACGGCTATGGCTTAGGGAGACACGGGAGGGGGGCTTGGGGGGATTGGTATCTAAATGGCACCAGGCTCCAGACTGATTTAAGCATTTGGAAAATGATTGTTGCTGCAGGGTTCGATCTAATACAGAGGTGCAAGGCCTGGGGAGCATGCCCGGCCTCCACCATCATGTCATTAGCACACATGAGTCACTCCCGGCATCAAGTGACAAAAGGCTGCTATTAATTAGAAGGTGTCACAAAGGAGTCAACGGTTTAGCTTGACAGCTGCCTCCCTATGGCTTATCCCTATTAGTTTAGACACATCCCTACATGTAGGGGACACACACACACACCAGAAGCCAAATCATGTGCACATGGCACCCTGAGAATGGTACACAGGGGTGGGGTGGGCAGCCAAAGATTCCTTTGTGGGCATGAGAAGCACAGCTTTAGAGAGAGTGAGAAGTCCACAGGTTCAAGTCTGCCAGGCAACACTAGCGGAAGACAAAAGCCCTCTGGGTCTGCAGAGTCTGCTGGAAGGTAAGTGCACACACCAAAGGAGGAGCCGTGTGGCTGAAACAAACAGCACAGGGTCACCGAGGCCGAGTGCATGACCATTTTCATCTTCCAGTCTAATTGTCTGCATGGCTGAGCTCATCAAATGTTACAGAAATCATCTTGAAGGGGGCCTGAAAATACCAGGTGAGGCTCTGTGGTGTCTGACGCAGCCCCTCCAAGTGTGCTGACCCCAATCAACAACAACAAGGCAAGTGCAAGCAGTGCTGGCTAGGATGCTGGTGTGTGTGTGTGTGTGTGTGTGTGTGTGTGTGTGTGTATGAGAAGTATGCATATATGTCTGTGTATGTTGGGGTGGATATATTTGCATGTGTGCACGTGTGCATGTGTGTGCATGTGTATGCATGTGTGTACATGTGTGTGTATGTATGTATATGTGTGTATATGTGTAGGTGTGTATGTCTGTATATGTGTGTATGCATATGCATGTGTGTGTATATGTCTGTGTGCACATGTGTGTATATGTGTATATGTGTCTGTGTGCACATATGTGTATGTATGTGTGTGCATATGCATGTGTGTATGTGTGTGTGTGTGTGTGTGTGTGTGTGTGTGTGTGTGTAATAAAGGATGTCACCTGTCCTTGTGGCATCATGGATCTCAAAGTCACCTAAGCCACAGAAGAAGGGGCCTAATGGGAAATACCCCAGACAATGTAAGATACCATAGACATTATATGGTGGTAAAAATATTCACATGTGGATAAATTTATTTTTTATTCATTACATTTACTTATTTATTGTGGGGGTGGGGTGCTTGCACGTCACAGCACACATGTGGAGGACAAAGGGTAACTAACTGGAATTTATTCTCTTCCTACACTTTGGGTTCTGGGATTTGAACTCAGGTCACCAGCCTTAGCCACAAGTGCCTTTACTCTGAGCTGCCATCTTGCCAGGCTCTAGGCTCCTCCTACTTGTGATGACACTTTGGCCTCATTGCAGACAGCGCTGTGTTTTACTTAAACCTGGGACTGTTATTTTTAAAACCACTTACTTAAATGTTTTGAGAGAAAAGAATAAGCTGGTGTTTATCATAGTGGCTACGGAAGAAGACCCACAATCAGGAGATGAGTTGATACCAAAGGAACTATTGTTAATATCAAAGCATCCTTATCAGCCTGGACACTGCCTGCAGATTCACATCAGACAGGCGTAGGGGTAGGGCAAGGAGCTCCCTGTTTTTCAGATGTGGCCAAGTGATGTGGAACAGGAAAGTAATTTGTCCCTTGTGTCAAGAGGAGGAAAAGGAAGCCAGGACTCGATTGCTGTGTACAAAGAGGTGACCCCCAGGCTTCTAAGCAACAAAGCAGAAATCAATCACAGATAAGGGTGTGGGTGTGGGTGGCTGTGCGTGTCTGGAAAGGGTAGTGTTGGCTTGAATTCAGTGTGGACTTTCTAAGGTGCAGCCCTGAGAGAAAATACAAAAGTCGCATGGACGTAGAAGGAAAAAGAACGAAGGGGCTTTGTCTTACTGGTGGGCAATACTAAAATGCACATCTAAAAACTCAAACATCCTTAAGAAGAATTTAGCGACTGTAGAGATTTCTCGGTGCTCAACCACACTTGCTGCTCCTGTGGAAGGCCCAGGTGTGGTGAACAGCGCCTACCCTGGGTGGCTCCTAACTGCCTGTAATGCCAGCCCTAGATGACCCAGCGCTCTTCTGGCGTCTGCACACCCGTGGTGCACACCCATACACTCATGCCCACGCACACGCATATAAAATAAGTCTTTAAAATATTTATTTTTATATTTTAATTCTGAGTACATCTGTGTCTGTGTGCATGCGTGCAGTGCCTGTGGATGTCAGAATGGGGCATCCGATCCCCTGGATCTACTACCACATGTAAGTTCTTGTGAAGGTAGGAATTCACATGGTTGGTGCTATAAATCCAGAAGGTGTTAAGGCAATTGGAAATGTGTGCAGCAGGGCTGGCAAGATGGCTCAGTGGGTCCAGCACTTGCTGGGCAGGCCTGATAACCTGAGTTCAATCCTCACAACTGACATAAAGATAGAAGGAAAGAAACAACTCCACAAAGCCTGTCCTCTGACTCCCAGCCCCATGTGCTCCCTCTGTCTCTCTCTGTCTCTGTCTCTCTCTCTCTCTCTCTTGCATCCACACACACATGTAATTATTGATTTTTAAAAGAATATGCATCTAACACATGAAAGTCTATGTACAGAGGGCACGTGAATACACACTTTAAAGGCATGGTAGTTATTTAAGTTCCATTTATAAGAAGTAGCTGACCAGATAGAACATATAGCTTAGGAAATTGTCACCAGGGAAGGAGCCATGCAGGGAAACAGTGCATCTCAGACCCCAGGAGGTCCTGCTGTGCCTTCTTCCATGGGGACACCCTACATCCATGGGGACACCCTGCATCCATGGGGACACCCTGCATCCACTGTGATACCCTGCATCCATGGAGACACCCTGCATCCACAGAGCCCATCCTTGGCTCCTATAGCCTGTTGCGCCTTTCATCCAGCTGCCTTCACTCAACATTATCTTTATGAGATTTACCCGTATTGCTGAGAGTAACAACGGTTCCTCTAAAACCAATAAGAGTGAACTTCAAAACTTTCTGGCTGATGAAGGTATGGGGTGCTGAGTGTAAAGACACCCCAATCCCTCCCTCTAGCTGAGAACAATTTGCAGTTACATTGCCTGCACTGTGGTAAGACAGACCTTACAAGCTCCATGGCACCAAACCAGCAACTTTCTTGTAGGATTTTTCTACAACAGAAGGATGGCCGATACAAAACAGCCAAGCACCTTCTGGGAGACGGGAACCCCCCCCTGCCCCCTCCCACAAGCTCACTCAGCTTTTCAAGTCTGATTTTCTAACCCCAATAGGCAGTTTGGGGCACACCCTTCTGGAATCTCACAATGAGGGCTTTATTTTCTTCATTACCTCTTATTTGTTGTTTGTGGGCACGTGTGATGGTGCATCATGTGTGAGTGTTTGTAAGGGAGGGCAGAGGCCAGCGTCAGGAATCTTCCTTTAGCTCCACATTATTGGTAAGCCTTTTAAGGGTTTGTTTACTTATATTTTATGTACTTGAATGCTCATATACATGTATGTGTGTGTATATTCATGTACATATACATATACATATACATATATATATATATATATATATATATACACACACACACACACACACACACACATACACACACACACAAATCAGATGTGTGCCTGGAGCTTACAGATGTCAGATGCCCTGGAACTAGAGTTCCAAATGGTTGTGAAGCAATGTGTAGGTGCCAGGAACCAGACCTGGGTCCTTTGCAAGAGCTGCCATTGATCATAACTGTGGAGCCCTCTCTCTACCTTCTCTCCTAGATAAAGTCTGTCTCTGTACCTGGGGCTTGCTGATTTGACTAGCCTGGCTAGCCAGCAAGCCCTGCCCCAAGATCCTCCCATCTCAGAAACCTCCCTCCAGAACTGTCAGGCCCAGATTTGCTGACGTAGGTGCTGAGAATCTAACTCTGGCCCTCAAGCACATTCCCGAATGACCCGAATGACCCGTATCCTTAATCCTGTCTTGGCTTCCCCATCAACAGGTAAAACTAACCCTTTCACCACCGGTCTACGGTTTGGTCATGTGGGCGAACAAGAAAAGGGAGGGTTTGGCCATTGCACTGTTGGGGGAATGTGACAAGAAGGATTTCAAAGGACTGTGTATATTCCTGGAACTCTGAGAGGCTCTTCCCAGCACCCACCAGCTATAAGACCACATGCCTTTATGGAGTATACATTCAGCATGCAATGCTGCCACTCAGTTGCAGGTAAACTTCCAAGTTAGCCTTCTCCTGTGAGCACCGCCTACCTTGGGGGTTAAAGAACCCGGTCATCCAGAACACGTTAGGCCTCCCCTCAAATATCCATGTTGAGAACTGGGCGTTCCTTTCCAGAAGTTCGGTGAACCAGAAGCCCAGGGTGGAGGAGTCCCAGGACACCCTCTTCCAAAGCTGAGGTATACGAGCATCATACATGTTATCCAACGCATCTCTCAAGTTCTGAAGACGACAAGGGTGAAACACGTGACCCAGGATGCTAGAGAGGTGGCTCAGTGACTAAGATCACACGTTGCTCTTTGCAGAGGACCTGAAGTTGGCTCCCAACACCCATGCCAGGCAGCTCAATACTGCCTGTAAATCCAGCTTTGGGGATCATATGCCCTCTTCTTCATAGCCACAGGTACCTGCACGTGTGTGCACATACTACACACAAACACTCAGACACATATACGATTCAAATGGAAAATAAGATCTTTTTAAAATAGTGGTTTTATGGGCTAGAGAGGTTCCTGGGCTGTTAAAAGCACTGGCTGCTCTTGCAGAGGACCTGGGCTCAGTTCCTGGTATCCACACAGTGGCTCACAACTCTCTGTAACTCCAGTTCTAAGGTCTTCTGGCCTCAGTGGGTTCTATACATATATAGTACATATACTTACATGCAGGCAAAAACCACACACACTTTATATATATATATAATATATATGGATATATATTATATAATAATGTTTGTATGCATATATATGTATATATGCATGTCTATGTGCATATATATGTATATATACATGCACATAAGTGCATATATATGCATGTATATATATATATACATGCATATATATTAAAGATAATGGTTTTAAAAATACATGAATAGGAAATATTCCTGGGGAGCTGGGAAGATAGCTCAGTTGGTAAACCTTGTGAGCATGAGGCCCTGAGATTCTCAGAACACACATAAAACTATCTGGGTGTGCTGAGACACAATTACAATCCCAGTATGAGGGAGGGAGAGGCAGGAGGATCTCCAGAGGTCACTGGCCAGTTACCCCAGCCTAACATGGACAGCCAGGACCCAGGGAGAGGCCCTGCCTCACAAATGAAGGTGTCTGAGACATGAAGTTGCCCTCTGCCCTCAACACGCAGGAGCTCACACATATGTGGGCTCACCCACCTCACTCATGATGATCGTTCCTTCGATAGCCAGTTTGAGGTCACTCAGGCTGCTGCGGAGGATTGAGATGACTTTCTGCATCCTGTCAATTTCTTGTCTAAGAAATATGTTCATTGAGTTCAGGTGCCCCATCTTCATCAAGCGAGCTTTCACCTGAAACAAAGTAGCGCTTTTTAAAATGTTACCATCATTTAAAAACACACACACACACAAATCGTTCTTCACTTCTCTTCCAAATGACCTCTCCCGTTCACAAATCTTTCTCTTCCTCTGGATGTGTCTCCCGGCTGGACCCAACGAACTAGAACCCATCTCTTGCAGAACCACACTGATAGTTAAATCCCCCATTTTCTGAGCTTCAAAAACTTCTGTTCAACTTAAATGACTTTTATTTCCTACTGATTACACTTAGTTGATAATTGGAAACGTTCTTTAAAAGGCTGCAAGAAAATTGTACCTATTTCCTCTTTTCAAATGATTTAATGTTAAGTGTCAGCTAAATATTCTTTTGAAATCTAACCTTCGCAAGAGTGCAGCGGGACTTTTTCTCCCCCTATTACCTTTACAAAGTTGTTATTAGAAATGTCACAAAAAGTTAAGACAACCCGGATCTTTACAGAACAGTCACCGCCAGTGGATACAATTAACTATGGATCATGGTTGCCTCGGCTGCAGACACTAAAAATGGCTTTCCCTAATCTAATCGGTGAAAATATTTGGCTTCGTGGGAGAGCCATTAAGTGACCTGTCACTTGTTCCTGTTGGCATTGGCATATCATGTATTGACCTTGTTAAGGAGATCAATACCAAAGCCTCTCGTTGTGGAAACAGTAAATTACAATGACTGATTAATTAATTAATTAATTAATTAATAAGCCAATATACATTTCAGTTTAGTGATAAATGCCAGGAAGAGACTGGCTGTGGGCACCAGCAGGAACTCATGGGAGGACTTAAACAGCCCAAGAGGTGCTGGGATGGAAGGGTTACAGAGACAGAAAATAGAAGGTTTGACTCAAGAATGAAACCAAAGAGCCACCAGGAGGCCAGCAGCTGAGGGACTTCTTGCCAGAGATGCCCTCGGCCCTTCCTGAGACCTGGGGTGGTAGCAGGCAGCGGCCATCTCTGCTGTATGGCAGCCGAGTCATTCTCAGTGAGTTAAAGATGAAGGCAGGAAACAGTTACATAAAAGCCAGGGGCCTGAGCTGGGGCCACCTGAGTAGGGCAGAGCCAAGAACACCAACGTCACAGTCTAGCGGGCCAGTGGAGGGACACAACCTGGTCCCCATACTAACTTGAGGTTTTCTCCTAACTCCATCATTTACAATTAAAAAAAATGTATGTGTGTGTTCTGTGTGTGTGTACCTGTCTGTGTGTGTGTGTGCCTGTGTGCGTCTGTGTGTTTCTGTGTCATGTGCATATATGCCTTCAGCAGTCAGTAGATTCCCTGGAACTAAGGTTACAAGTGGTGTTGAGTTGCCCTACAAGGGTCCTGGGGATGGAAGTCAGATCTCCTGTAAGAGCAGTAAGTGTTCCTAACTGATCTCCCAGGCTCTAAAACCTTCGTTTTTATTTTCTTTGCTTGTTATCTACTTATTTATCTATAGGATCTCAGGCTGGCATAAAACTCAGCATAGCGCTGAGGATGACTTTGAACGTCCAATGGTCCAGCCTCTGCCTCCTAAGTGCTAGGATGACAGGTGTGCGCCACCACAGCTAGTTTAGGCAAGGCTGGGAACTGAAGCCAGGGCCTTATGCATGCCGGGCAGGCACTGTAACAGCTCAGCCACGCCTTCTTTGTCTTTTTAGTCTCAGGGTGTTCTGTCTCCATCCCGAAGTGGACATCACACACAGCATCCTTTGTCCATTGACTACAGTGTGGCAATTCATTCTTTGGGGAAAGAGAAATAATGAAGACCAACCACTTCAATCCCACAAATGAGACTTGAAGCCCACATATGTGCCACAAGATAAAAGGAACATTCCAGAAGTCTATCCTGTCATGTGGTAACTACCTCCAACTAATTACCTTGTCCTGAGCTTTGGGTCTTAAATTTTCTCTCTCTCTCTCTCTCTCTCTCTCTCTCTCTCTCTCTCTCTCTCTCTCTCTCTCTCTCTGTGTGTGTGTGTGTGTGTGTGTGTGTCTCTGTCTCTGTGTCTCTGTGTGTGTGTCTCTCTCTCTCAATGTCTCTGTGTCTCTTTGTGTATGGGGGTGGCATTTACATCTATGTACGTATACCATGTGCGTGCAGGTGGCTGCAAAGGCCACAAGAGGGCATCAGATCCCCCGGAACCGGAGTTGTGAGCTACTTGATATTGGTGCTGGGAACTGAACCCAGGACCTCCAAGAGAAATGGCCAGTGCTCTTAACTGATGAGCCATCTCTCCAGCTCCCAGCTGCAGGCTTTAGCAGAGAGTCTTGTTAGTCATAATGGGTTGCACCTGTAGTCCCAGCTACTCAGGAGCTAAAGGCAGGAGGAGGGTTACTTGAGCCCATGAATTCTAGGTTGGCCCAGGCAACATAGCATGACCAAAATCTTTTAATTAAAATTAATAATAATAATAGTAATAACAACAGAAGGGAACACCCTAGAAAAGAGCATAATTATAATACTGACTGTGTTTCATGCATGATTAAGATTCCAGCATAAGCTGTTTACTGATAAAGCCAGAGACTTGCTGTGGTCTCCTACAGAAGCCTCATAGTGCTTCTGGGAGTGACTGTCTGCGGTAATGGGGCTCCATTTGTACTGTAGGAGCTAATGGCATAATTAGGTTTCAATTTACAGACTTCGCTTGACTGCTACATTTTCAATAACATGCTTCTGTAAAATAAAGCAAAGAGGGTTGGAGGGATGGCTCTGGGGGTGAAGACGCATGCAGCGAAAGCTAACAGCCTGAGTTTGATCCTTAGGACCCAGGCGATGGGAGGGGAGAACCAACTCCTGTAGGGTGAACTCTGACCTCCACGTGAACGTTATGTGCTGGGGGGGGGGGGCAGAAAAACGACCTCCCCATGTCTCAGGATCTTCCAGCAGGAAGGGCATGCCTCACCTCATGAGGCACATAGTTAGGGGGCAGCTTGCTGAGCATGTCTTCAGACAGCCTGTAGACAATGGCCTCACGTGTCTCGCCCACACCACCGCCGCTCTCTTTCGGTTGAATGTTGGTGATGGTTTCAAGAACGTCGGAAGCTGTGTTACTCTGATACCTGACAGGAAAGAGTGGCAGCTCAGAATGAGGAAGGCAAATGTTGGCTTCAGAGGGATCTCATAAGACAAAGCCAGCCGTGGAAGAGGAGGAGGAGGAGGAGAGGAGGAGGAGGAGGAGGAGGAGGAGGAGGAGGAGAAGAAGAAGAAGAAGAAGAAGAAGAAGAAGAAGAAGAAGAAGAAGAAGAAGAAGAAGATAGGAAAGAAAAGAAATGTTGAGATGTTACTGTCAGCCTTCAGGAATGAGAGCACTTGGGTTTCTGTTGGCTTCTGACGTGACATCAGAAAACATGACAGCACCAGTGTCCATCCCCAATAGAGAGATTCCTTCTATGCCTTTGGTGACCCCAATGACCTTGACTGTCACACAAGCAACTTGCACACCTCCAATCCCCCACATCTCAGGAACGGGCGCAAGTGTCTATCAGAATATGGCAGCCCATTACACCAAGCAGAACCACCTTTTTTCCTCCCTCATTGGACTATGAGCCGCTCAGTTTTCTGTTTATGTTTATATGGCTTCCATGGCGACCTATTATTAACTATCTGTCCTACCTACTCGAATGTGGCTGCCCATCTTGAAAGCTCTCAGTTGGGACTGAAGGGATGCCTCCATCAGTCAAGTGCCCCCCATGCAAGCAGGAAGCCCCGAGTTCAGGTCCCCAGCACCCACATAAGATACCGCAGGACAGACAATGTCGGGGGACCACCTCTAGACTAGGAACTAGGTCATCAGTTGCACAGGTGCTGGCCATAGGAGAGATTAACTACAAATGGATTCTGGGGGATGGGGATGCTCGAGACTTTGACGGCAGGGAGGGTCATACAGTTCTGTAAACTTTCTGCGCTTTGACGCTCCAGTTAAACTTAGGGAATCTAAGGAGGCCAGATTATACTTTGTTGAGAGGATTTTTTTTTCTTCAAAAACCACAGAGGAGAAAAGTACCATATCTTTGGAGAAGAACAGAAGAGTGAGCCACCGACAGGCTGCTACTTGAGCCGATTCTAAAGGTCACACTGGGGCGAGGATTGAGGAGCAAGGAGTGAAAATGAGGCCCATGCGACTTCTGAGATGTGGGAAAGAATGTGCCAGTGCCTGGGGGAACCTAAACAAGCGTCATAGGGTAAGGTGCCAAAGTGTAAATCTGATTGTGGGGCAAAAAAACAAAAAACAAAACAAAACAAAACAAAAAAAAACAAAAAAAACCCCACACACAAGATAAAATTAAAATTCTGAAGTGTCAGGAGGGGAGCACTTTGAGTTAATGTTCCTTAAGAATATATCTACTTATTTACTTGTTTATCTGTGTGTGTTGGGGGGGTGTGGGGGGAGACAGAGAGAGAGAGACAGAGAATGGTGCTTACAAAGGCCAGAGAGAGTATTGGATCCCCTGGGGCTGAACTTACAAGCTGTTATAATTATTTAAAAATAAATGTATGACTTCTGAATGAGAAGAGAGAAGAATCTGAGTTGGCAAAGGGCTGTAAAGGACGAAGAGAGGCAACACGGATGACTGGGAAGACAGCTCAGGGGGAGGAGTGTTTGCCGTGCTAGCGTAAGGACCTGAGTTCGAGTCCTCAGCCCTCCCACAGAAACTTGCATGGTTCTGTGTGTAGACCCAGGCAGATCACCGGAGCTCACTGGCCAGCCAATCTAGCCAGAATGGTCAGTTTCGGGTTCAGCGAGACCGGTCTCAAAAACTAAGGTAGAGAGCGATTGAGGAAGACATCTTGACTGTGACCTCCTCTGGCCTCCACGCACAGGCAAATGAACCCACAAAATACTTAGGCACACATGCGTACACTGTGCAAACATGCACAGACCACACACACACACACACACACACACACACAATTTTTAAGCAAAAGAAAAGCAAAATCTTATGTTGACTCTTTGTACTTTAAACGGTTTAAATATTCATTTATATTTTACTCTCTCTCTCTCTCTATTCCAAATGCAATAAAGAAGTTTAAAAAAACATCCTGTAACTGTATTGCTAACAATAGATCCTACCAAGAACCTATGAGAAGCCACATAGTGATAAAAACGAGGAAGTCATTCTATCTCCACTGATAAAGTGAGATGTCGAGAACTCAGAATAAAATGGTATGCTGTAAGAACCAGTTATGAGCCAGGAGTGGTTCCTGCCCATGATCCCAGTACTTGGGAGGCTGAGGCAGGATGACAGCCATGAGCTTAAGTCCACCCTGGTGTATGTACTGGGTTCCAGCTACTCCAGACTACAGAGTACTTTGTTATGTCACATAATAACAAACCCACAAAAAAACAAGAAACAAAGCAAAACAAGAAACTATGCTTCTATCCCCTCTCTCTCTTTGTTTGTGTTTATGTATGTGTGTATGTATGTATGTATGTGTGTATATGTTTGAATGGGTGTATGTATGTGTATATGTATAATGTGTATGTGTATGTGTGCAGGTACATGAAAGTCAAGTAGAGTACTTCGACAGTGGTGTTTCTTCATGATAAGCTTTTTCTATAATCCTCACCTTTCCTTTCATATTCTTCCCTGTTGTTTATTCTAAGAAGGTTTGACTTTTCATGGTACTGTTAAGAAAATACGATTTCACAACAAGATTGCAGAACCATCTCCTTTCCGAGACACTCCCCTCCCCCCACAGGCAGAGACCATCTCAAGTGGTGCAAAGAACCTGTCAGGGATGAATCCGTGGCAAATGTTTAGAGGGCGCTGAAATGTACCTCACAAACTGTGCCAGCCAGAACGGCCTGTGACTGGCGGCTGCCGTTTCTCTTCGGTGTAAGGGAAGAGGGTGACACCATTTTCTCTCGGCATCCCTAGGTGTGAATTAAACATCCTTCTGTGGGACCAGTGTGTAACTGTCAGACATCTAAGGGGCTACTGATCGCACCATCCTGCCTTCCACTGGTGAAGGAGCTGTGCTCCGTGGGAGCCAGAGGTGCCTGTGGAGCCTGTGACTGACCTCATTTGTGAGTGGAGGGCATGCCCCTGCCTCCAGCAATCCTATCTGACATGATGAGCAGCTGCAATACCTCAGGTGGATCCAGACCCGTATGCAACCTTGCATGGAGTTGTGGCCATGTTTCACGCACATTGGGCTTTCTGTCTGTGGGCACTGCAAGAGCTCTCGTGTAGTTTGGGAAATGCCTCTAGTTTGTCCTTTACACGTGTGAATTTCGAAATAAAGGAGTAAAAACAACAAAAAAAAAAGGTTTATTTGTATTCATGTGTGCACTGTGTGTGCATGTGTGCCTGTGTGTACACGCTCGTATGTGCGAGTGTGTGTGTGTAATACCCACAGAGGCCAGAAGAGGGTGCCATGTTCCCTGGGGCTGGAGTTAGCAGGCTGTTGTAACCTGACTGACAGGTAGGTTGGGAAACAAACCCTGACCTCCCAGAAGAGCAGCAAGTACATTTGACCACCGAGCCGTCTCTCCAGTTCCCAAAGCTGATTTTTAATAAGTGAAAAAATTATCACTTAAAATTGCTTTTTTTTTTTTTTTTTTTGGTGTAAGCAATGCCTACTTAGATATTTGGAGGTTTTAGATTGCATTGAAATACATTTATCTTAAAGGTGGAAAGGAACACACACACACAAAACTGAATATATGAGATATGAGGTAGGAATAGGCCACCTTAATAAAGTGGTGCAGAAGGCATCTGCAACCCATCCCTGAATTTTGAGTGCAATCTGTAGCGTGTGTGTGTTGACTTCTCTTGGCATGTAGCAAAGGGACATGTCACAATCCAGGTTTAAAGTCATGTAAAATCTAACAAAACTACAAAGTAATTCAGGAGAGGCAAAGTCTATCTAAATAGCTAACTAGACAAGAAAAGGAAGTGAATCACAGCCTAATAGCTGCAAGTTATGATACCCAGGGTTCAGAGATGTAGATCCGGGTGTGATTCACATGAGTCCTTGACCTCCCTCTGGGGTTGGCTGCAGGAAAGACAGAAGACGTGGATGAATCACTCTTAGAGAAACAGAGAGGCCACCATGACTGGCATCTGACAAAGCAACCGCTAAGTACCAGACAAGCTGGGTTGTATCAAACCCCCAGCTTTCTCCTGAACACCCCATATGCACGTTTCGCCCCACACACACTCCTAGAGCTCTCTGCGCCATACACTGAACACTCTCCTGAGTTGTTCGTTGGCCCATGTCCTTCAGGACATCAAAGTCTTCACTCTTGCCAACCTAGAATCCTAACACCCTCAGAAGCTGCCCTCTGCCATTGTCACATCCCCCTTCTGTAGGCACTGTTCCCCACGCTCTGGGTGCGCTAGCTGTACATTCTGTAGTCACGCACATCTTCACAGCCCTCCCTGGCTGCTCCAGCCACTGTGTCTTGGTCCTTACTGCCCACTGTGTTCTCCCTTGTATTCCCATGATGAAGCCATCTCCACCCACATCCCACCCCTAAGCGGACAGTGGTACATCTAGGCATAACTGGAAAACGACCTCTGTCATCGGCTGTCTTTGATCCATAAATTGGGATTTATTGGGGGTTTGCGTTTCTTCTTTGCCTCTATGGGGCCTGTATGCACCATGGCATTGTATACATAACTTGATTTTAGAGTTTATCAGATTGTCTTACGTATTTACCATCCATCCATTTCCCTAATAGGCAAGGAGCTCGGAGGAAGAGAACTGCGTCTTCCTCATCTTCATGTTTCCGAGCTGCCCAGATGGTGAGTTCTCAATAAATATTTGTTTGTTGAACCAAAGCCAGTTGGTTGGAATCTTATTAAACTTCAAATACAAAAGAGAACAATTCTCCAATATTTAAAGGGCATGAAAATTTAATTATCTGTCCCTTCTTATGGTAAACACTTCGAGTATTACTATTACAAGTTTCCCCACTATCTGACACTTCTCCACCTAAAGGGACGAATGAATACACATCTGCACATCTGTCCACACACGTGCAGAAAGGTCAAAAGAGGTCCTTTAACTGTTAGTCACTTCCATTTCTGTGTCTTACGGCCTCTTTCCATGGGGATTTTCCTCCTCCCTCAGAGTCATTGGTACCTTTCTCATATTTTCCATGGCTTTCAAAAAACTTGGATTGTGCCTCACTTTAAAATTCAAGGAATGGATTACCAACATCTTTACGTACTGTCCCTTTAAAACAGGGGAGCCAGGGAGTCCAATTTCAAGACGAAGGAAGCTGTTTTTGTAATTATATCATCAACACAGGTCCTCTAATGCCAAAGATAGAAAACCACAGTAAATGTCCATGCTAAGAAGGTCATTCTGACCTGCGCGGACCATCTACAAGAAATATAGAATGTCCCATGTCTGAAGGTCCATTGGAGCTGGCTCAGCTTGCCTCCAGTCTTGCATCCCCTCGGGAAGCCAGCATCACACACTAGTGTAGAGCTGGGACCTGTGTATACCGTCAATGGTCAAGTTCACGGCTGCCCCTGGGCGAGGATCCTGATAGAGTTGCAGCAGCTGCCTCTGCTCCATCTCCCCTAAAAATCACTTTCACGGTGGGTGGTTTTATTCTTTTATGAAGCTATCTAAGAAGAACCTTCAAAACTTGGGTATTAGTGGGGAACCCTGAAGAGCTGACCCGCCTTTGAGTGACAAGCTCCCCAGGTCGCTCCATCACCCATTTTATTAGACACAGAAAGCCCTTCCTTCCCTGGCATTCCAGGGCTGTCTGCCTTGCATTTCCTTTTTTCTACGATGTGGTTTTATGTTTGCAAAGATGCAAAAAGACAAGTGTCTAGTCAGCGGGCTCTGAGGGATAACTGCAAATACCTCTACATGCTTCAAGATCCCAAGGGCTTTCGGGGAGCCCAGTCTCCACAGGTGCTTTGAGATGAAGCATGAAGACTCATAATCCACCGACTTCAGTCCTGAGTCACTTCCTGGAGATTTCCCTTCAGGATGAAGGTGAGAGGAGATGCTATTTGGCCGCCGTAATTTGGCGGTTCAGGGAACTGGGAGTCACAAATAGCAAAAAAAAAAAAAAAAAAAAAAAGCAAACCAACTCAAAGATAGCAAGCACAGCCTATAAAATAAACAACCAGCCACCTAATGAGGGATCAGCTCACAGTTATTTCCAGATCAGCACATGAAATATCAATGAGCATAATTTAAAAAAAATTCTAAAACTCAAAAATTGCCAGTTAATTCTAAGAGGAACGTGTTTATATTTGCCCTGCATAGAAATGAGTTGAAACGCGGTAACAAGGCATTTGATAAATTTTGGGAGGTAGAAAAATATGCATAACCCGCTAATGAGAAAAAGAGACAAAATAAATAACTGCTTTTGACACCGAGATAGAGGAATTTGCGGAGTCTTTGGTACCTTATAAATCTAGATAATAAAATGTGAATACACTGTACATTTTTATAGCCTCTGTCACCGAGATAGCCAGCCTCGTGGGAGAGATTTTACTTATTTTAAAGCATTTAATTCGGTGCGATCTCCCTCCACCACCACCTTCAGAGGCTCTGCATTTTGAAACAAAGATCAAAGAGGGAGAAGGCCCGTGATTCCCTTCTACAGATTTCTCTCCTTGGAGATTTATGGATGTGAACTTCAGAAGGCAGGTCCTCATAAACAGGGGGCAATTCTTCACCATGGCCCATGACACCCATGGGACTACGTAGGAGCAAGATGGCTGTTGAATGGCATAGTGAGTCCTCTGACTGGGAACATCCACACCGACTAAGCTGCTGCTTTGTGGAGTCCTTGTCTTGTGGCTTCGACTTTTGCCTCACCCCCCCCCGCCCCCCACCCCCACCCCCACCCCATGAGGCTCTATGTTTCCCTTGGGAGCAGGAGCACTTTCACTCTTGAATCCTATGTTGTCCCAACCTCCCAGGTCAGATGTGGCAGGGGTGTGTTGGATTACACCATTTTTTACATAGCCCCTGAAGAACTGAGACTTGCTGGGGTAAGAGAGAGAGGGGGTAGTTTGTAGCTGGAAAATGTGTCCCTTATTGCTTACTGCCTCCTGGTGGCCATCAGGGAACAACAAGACAGCAGGAGGCAGGAGCCTCTGGAAAAGAAAACCTAATGATTTTTAAAGCAAGATCATTTGGGGAATAGGATTCTAGTCGCCAAATACTTCAGGGCCCAGAGGGAAAGAAGAATTAAACCCCCCAAACAAAACTCACCCGGGGACTGGTAACTTTCCAAACATAGCTGCGAGATACAGCTGGCCAGTCGCCTGGTGAGGCAGGAACTGGAAACAAGAGTATGAAGTGCAGGCAAGAGGAGACTCAGCATGGGGGAACCCCAAGCAGAAACCAAGTGGGAAGATGGGAACTCAGCCAGATCAGAGGAGCTAAGTGAACAAGCCCCAGGGGCCGACAGGCATCACCAGCGGAAAGGTTGCCCATCAGTGGAAGAGACCCAGGGCTCTGAGCAAAGCTCTTGGCACAGTTTTTGGAAGGTGCCAGCTTAGGCTTCCTAGAGAGAGCCTGCCGGATGTCTTCCAGAACCCTCTCTGCCATCCTTGAGCAGCAATGAATGAACATAAGCTATAGAAGAAAGTTGTAGGCCTTGGCAATATGCTCAATGCATCCTGTCAGATCTGGTTTATGACGTGGCCTGTCACTTTGTCCCACCCGTCACCATCCCTGATTTAGGCCAGTATCCATACGTCTCTGGATCTACCCACCAGGTCTGGGTCTCTAACATGTTTTAAGACTCTAGACAAGGTTGCTGTATTGGGGCTGCTCTAGATAAGGTTTCTGTATTGGAGCTGCTCTAAATAAGGTTTCTCTACTGAGGATGCTCTAGATAAGGTTTCTCTACTGAGGATGCTCTAGATAAGGTTTCTCTACTGAGGATGCTCTAGATAGGGTTGCTCTACTGAGGATGCTCTAGATAAGGTTTCTCTACTGAGGATGCTCTAGATAGGGTTGCTCTACTGAGGATGCTCTAGATAAGGTTGCTCTACTGAGGATGCTCTGGATAAGGTTTCTCTACTGAGGATGCTCTAGATAAGGTTTCTCTACTGAGGATGCTCTAGATAGGGTTGCTCTACTGAGGATGCTCTAGATAGGGTTGCTCTACTGAGGATGTTCTGGATAAGGTCAGAGAGGTGGCAATAGATTCCATTGTGCTCTAAGTGCCCTGGAAACCACCAAAGAAGAGAAGAGGTAACAGTAGGGGAGTGTCAAGGAGGCCATGGATCCATCTGCAAGCTTGAGTTACCTGAGAGAATTCATATAGGAAAATTAGTCTGGTGCTTTGCCACCGTGTGCTCTGCCCATCAGTGAATAAGGATGTGCTGAGCTGGGTCTCATTAAAGAGGACCCCTGACTTGCCTGGTATTCACCTGTGTTGATGTCTGCAGCCCCTATGGTTTCTCTCAGATGCAGTGACTCATGGTAGCAACGTGGCTGTCCACAGATGGCTGAAAGATTATTTTGACTAGAACATTCCTTTTGGAGAGAGACCAAATGGCAAGCAACACTTCTACCTTCAAAAGCAGAGGCAAAACCAAAGGAGGAAACAGGACACAAATCCTGCAACATAGGTCACAGATAAAAGATGGGAATCGTGTGTGTATTTGTGATATATGTATATATACATATATATATATACTTAAAAAGGGACTCAAAGTAAGAAAGAATATCTTCACGGGTTTCATTTCTGTTGCTATGATAAAACAAACACCCTGACCAGAAGCCACTTAAGGGAGGAAAGGGCTTGCAATCCCAGAACATAGTCCATCACTGGCTGAAACATGGTGGTACATGGCTGTAATCCCAACCCTCAGGAGATGGAGGTAAAAGGACCCAATAATTTGTAAGCCTACAGAACAAGTTCAGGCTCAGCCAGAAATGAATGAAGCCCTGCCTAAAAAAAAATTGTTTTCCCAATACTGGGGATTGAACCCAGAAATCTGTGCATGCTAGGAAGGTATTTATCAGATACGTCTCCAGCCTCTCCAGCCGCACAGCAGCATCTTTTATTACACAGTTAATAATTGCACTGAGTTCTGTCCGCTGCTTTTCTTCCTACCCAGGGGAAACCATCACATTCTATGCATTGGTCCCACTGGTCAGACTCATTAGAGTCTGGGAGGGCTTAGCATTGCTGATTCAGCCAACCAAAGTTTCCTGGGCACCAAGGTACAGCAGTGAGAATGGATACAGGTTCTGGATGCAATGGAGTTTACATTTTAACCGGTGGCTGATCAATAAAAGCAAGTAAATAATAAAAGCAGAGTGTGTCTGTGGCAGATACAAGAAAAATTACATCATGGGGTTAGGGTTTGAGGTGAGGCTTGAAAACAGATCAACATCTGTACTTAGGGTGAGTGACCCCTAAGCAAGGGCCGGAAGAGGTAAGAGATAAACCACAGTGGTATTTCAGGGTCAGGGCATGTTCCAGGAAGTGCAATCGTGGAGTCCTGTGGTCTAAGTAATAGGAAGATATGGAGAGCTAGCTGGAGGGAGGGATGTGAGGGGAGAAGATGGAGGCAGGACTGGAGGTCTGGGTTATATGTATATAGGATACCTTTGACCTTGACTCAAGGTAATGCAAGGACCTCGGGAGGCTTCTGATCAGAGAAACTATGGAGTCTAACCCCCATTTTAACAGCCTTAACTCAAGCGAAACCACTTCCTCCTGTCCCCCCTCACTGTTTGTTCTCAAGATGATCCCCCAATGCATTTTTAAAAAATTATTGTTTCACCCCCTAATCATGCATTTCAGCTCACTGAATGGGGAGCCTCTCAAAGCAGTGGCCCGGAGGCGACAGCAAAGAGCTACCGTGTGTTCCATTGCAGGGTCTGTAAGGAGCACTAACCACTTGAGGCTTGGGATGGCCTCTCTCTAAGTAAAAAATGCTGTGGGCTGGATTAGAGGACACAGAGGAGATGAACCCAGTGTAAGCACAAAGTCTTGTGTCACACATAGGGCATGCTTTGTCTGGGTCAGAAGACCAAATACGCTTGTCTATAAGAACAGAACAGAGTACTAGAACTGCACAGTACCCACCCATGCTTGATGACAGAGTTATTAAAATTATAGCCATGGCTGAAGAGCTGGGAGAGAGACAGACATGCCCCTCCTCCTAGCTAGGTATGGATGGCAAGAGGTGACACCTTGCAGTGGAGCGACGCAGCTGTGGCTAACTGAGTTGGCAGATGGAAAGGGATGATCCTTTTTAGTGGAGGGCTCTCCAAAGATAAACTTCATCTGGAAGGTGGCTAGATGAAGGGCTAAGGATTGGTGGGTGTTTCTGTGCCTTTGTGGGATCGGGGACCTCACATGGTGCTGAGGGGGTACATGACCATGAGGGGCTCATGGCTATAAGGTTGTAGGCAAGCAAGCACGGAAAGAGATGATCCATTGCAAGAGACTCTGACTATATGTGCTCTGCCCTTGCAGACCTTGCTTATGATATTGATCACACATTACAATAGATATTTAGATGTTCTTAATTATGTATGGACATGGGTGGGTGTGTACATATGAGTGCACCTGCCCAAGGAGGCCAGAAGAGAGCGTCAGATCCCCTGCCGCTGGAGTTAAAGGTGGTTGTGAGCCACAGGCATGGGTGCTATGAACTGAACCACGGAGTCATCTCTCTGCTCCCAGGGGTCGTATTTTTAATGGATACTTGGAGAAAGAGATGAGGAGCCAGAAGATGACTATCAATGGAAAGCATCGATTAATGTAAAAACATAACTGGTTTTATGACAGGACAGAGAAGTAATCAAGGCATAAATTACAGCCTTTGTGTTGTCATAAATGCCAGGCCCTGGGGATTTAGTGAGTGGAGGGCCGGCCGAGTTGTCACGGAGTTGTAATTGGGAGACAGGAAGGAACACTATTTTTCACAGGAAAATAAAAAGGAAAGGAAAGGAGAGAGATTAGGGGAGAAAATGAAATGCATAGTTTTGCCAGGCTTGAGTTACAAATGACACCTTCAAATTAAAAAAGAAAAAAGAAAAGAAGAGAAAAAAAGAAAGAAGGAAGAAAAGAAAGAAGAGACGCTAAGAACTTACGTGATGTCGGCATTAGGGTGAAGCCCAAAGACTTCTGGGTTATCAAGGGACGGCAGAGACTGGATGAACTCAAAATATTGGTCCAGGGTTTTGCATGTGGGGATTTTATAGCCGGTGTAAAAACAGAACGAGGGCTCAAACATCTTCTCGCTGAACCAGACCTGTGTGGGGAGGGAAAATAAAAGAAAATTGATGAAAAGAACCAAGATTGGGGGGGGGGGAGCTTATTTCCATTTTAATAGGGTTTCTTTCTTTCTTTACTGTTGGCTCTGAAAGCATCTTAACAAAACTTATCAACGGAATAATTATCACATATAGGAAGAAACGAGATAATCCACAAAAGAGAGGCCGCACAGAAATAATTAGGCAGGGCTCTGGTCGGCACCCAAGATTAGATCCAGCCAAAGTGTGGAAGGGTGTAGCATGGTAGAAGTGGGCTCCGTGGCTGGGTACTTGCTTGGCATGCTGGAAGCCCTGACTTCAATTCTCAGCACTGACAAAGAAAGCAGTAGAGGGAGTTGGGGGATGGGACGTGGCCCAGTTGGTAGAGTCCTTGTATAACACGCGCAGAGCTCTAGGTTCTATCTGTATTGCTTAGACCAGGTGTGGCTGTGTATTCCCACAATCCCAGCACTTGGGAGGTAGAGTCAGGAGGAGGGGAGGTTCAAGATCATACTGAACTACATACACAGTGAGTTCAAATCAGGTCACACAGGAGTAGTATGGTCGCCTTGGGTCCACCTGCAGGCATGAGGGCCCCTGAGCATCCTCAGGACCTCACACCCCTCAGGTAAGGCTCCTTCTTGGGGGCTGTGTCTACACCGTTTCACTCACAGGTACTTTAGCACCAACAATGCTGCCACAGAAACTCCACAGCACCCGCCCTCCCACCCAGGGCTCCCTTTGTTAATTAAGTTCTGTCCCTAGCCACAGGAAGCAAATGTATTTGCTGCCCAGCCTCCGTTGCTGTTAGCCTGAAGACACTTTTTGCCCATATGAATTGATTATCTGTAACAAAACGGGGAGAGAATAAATATACAGACTTCTTTTGAAAAGGTGGGAGAAAGTCGGTGAATGCCTAGGCTGGTTTGAGGCAACAACTTCAGTATCTGATGGGGTGATTTTCCTAGTAGCGAGGGAGGCTGACAGAACCCGAATGGAAGCAAGGCAGAGGAAGCAGAGGATACAGGACCTTGCCTAGCCCATTCAGTCCCCACTGTTCCTGCCAGCATCCCTCCATTGCCGGCTGCGGCTCTTTTTAGATCCAGCCATTATTCTGAAATACCGTGTCCTGTTTTTTTTGTTTTTCCCTATGTGGCTCTGTTTGTCACTCTATTCAACTCCAGTGCGTGTGTGGTACAGAGCTCAGAACCAGAACAGAACGCAAAGGAGAGAGACACATAGTCCTTTCGTCTAAGGAGCTTGTGACCCGGCAGAGGGACAAACAGTTACGAAACAACCACTCTTCTGTGAGGGGCACTGAGGTGAGAGCCAGGAGGACATAAAAAGAAGCAAAGTACATAGAAGGCATAGGGCAGCAGGAAAGACAGCCAGGTAGAGGTCAGGAACAACTAACTTATCAAGGAAGAGATTTTTTTTTTTTTTTCAGAGAGAGAAGTCTGCAAGGAGAGGGTTGGTTATTGATTGATTGGTAGATTTTTAAATTTTATTTATTTATTTATTTATTTATTTATTTATTTATTTATTTATTGGGTCAGGCACACTGAATGATGGACACCAAAGTGTGAGGTGGGGCTGACGGATGCCAGGAAGCCTAGAATAAATATACTGTGGGAGGGAGAAGGAAGGGAAAGCGAGGAGGGTCCCGTGACAGATGACCGGATGTGGGGTGAGGAGTAGAGTTTAATCTAAGACTAGGGGAGCAATTTCAAGTTATTAAAGAAGATGGTGCTGTGTGTACAGCCATCATGAAGACAAACGAGCTGTTAAGTGGTGTGGGTAGCTTAGGTTGCAGGAACATATCCCAGGATGGGAGCTTTGGGTCCACAGCACATTTGTTATCTAACAAATGATAGTACCAAGTGGCTGGGTGGCACGTTTAGGCACAGAAGCAAAACGAGGATCAGCCCTGTGGTTTCCCACTACTTTATTTATATATATATGTCCAAGAAGGTGGATTTGACACATCCTGATCGCTGAGATTTGCCAGGCGCCTAGACTATAATAAAATACGGAAGATGGGCTCTACATGGAATTATTCTATTAGTCTCTTTTTTGGATTGTTATGACGAAATACCCTGACCAAAAGCAACTTAGGGAAGAAAAGGGTTTCTTTGGCTTAAAGTCCCAGAGGGGGAGAGTCCATGATGGTGGGGAAGGCATGGTAGCAGGAGTATGAGGCTGGTACGCACATCAGGAAACAGAGAGCGCACTCCATCCACACACAGCGAGCAGAAAGATGAGGTGGGGAGACAGAGACAGATAACTGGAAGTGGGGCCAGGCTGTAAGCCTTCAAAGCCCACCCCCAGTGACATACTTCCTCTAGCAAAGTTGCATCTTTCTAAAGGTTTCATAACCAAACAACACCACTTCGTGAGAATCAAGTGTTCAAATCCATGAGCCTGTAGGGACATTCCTCATTCAAACCATCACAGAGATTTGGGCATGTTCAAAGGAGAATTACCGGAGCCTATGAGACCACCGAGACGTTGGTGGGACATTTAAAAGATGCAGCTTAGCAGATCTGTGCGACCTGTGCCACTGAGGAGGCATCTGGAACAAGTTTGGGCTATATACCAAGGAGTAAGCGACAGGAGTGGAGAATGGAGGGAAGGAAGGGACAGGGGCAGGGGAGGGGAAGGGAGTGGAGGGGAGAGGGAGCAGAGAGGGAGAGGGAGAGAGAGGAGAGGGAGAGAGCAGTTTTGAGGTACTAAGGCAAGGTTATCAGTGGTCAGGAAACTGCAGACTCTGAGGTCCCGGTCCCAAGTGGGGAGGGATGCCAGCCAGGAGTACAAGCATGGAACAAGAAGTGTAGGGGTGAGAGCTCAGAGGAGCTAGGACCAGGTAGGGGGGAAGCTGTCATCACGGGGGAGTGTCTACTGCACTGGGATTAGGAAAGGGAGTCTTGTGCCCAGGCCAGCAAGTCTTCTGTGACTGAGACACCACTCCAGTGAGTTTCCCCACATCTCAGCTCGCACTCGTGGAGGGAGAATGTCGGGGAGAGGGTTGAGGTCTAACTTAGTACTCCTCTATGGCCCCGAGTGGCCCATGCCAGGGTATGAAGAGGTTGTTGGAGGAGAAGCAGCAACTGTCCCCTACTTAAGCTCCTGGATCAGCCATCTACCTGGTCAGGTGGCAGGGTGGCTCTCAGCTCCTACTGGAGCTGGGCTCTGGTTCCTAGGTGGGGACATTTAGGGCTCTTCAGCAACCTCCTGGCTGCCAGCCAGCCAGATGTTCCAGTCACCTGCGCATAAGGCAGTTCCCAAGATGCAAAGATAAAATGTGGAAGGGAAGTGGCTACGAAGGGAGTATTCTTGACCTTGAAGTCTAGATAGCCAATGTAGAGTGTGTGTGTGTGGGGGGGGGGGCGGGTACCTGATGTGTATGTGTTATGCTTTTTAAATAGACCTAATTTTCAGGGTGTGTTCTGATGTCAGTAAAACTCAACCCAGTGGATTCCACCTTAGATGTTTAGACCCCTCTGTGCTGAGGCAGGTGAGTGGAACATTGTACCTCATACAATTTATGTCAGAGGATTCTAGGGGGAATTCTTATGAGGCGGGCTGGGAGTATAACCTAGAGTTCAATCCCCAGCATGGGGTAGGGAGCCCACGAGTAAACAACATCATGCAGTCCGTTCACGTTATTGCTGGAGAGGTGGCTCAGTGGTTAGGAACACTTGCTACTCTTCCAAAGGACCCCAATTCACTCCCCAGTGCCCACACTGAGAGGCTCACAACTGCTTGTAACTCTAGCTCCAGGGGATCTAGCTATATCCGGGTAATCTAGTGTACAACATTCCCTAACCCAGTTCCAGGGGATCCAATGCCCTCTTCCAGCTCCTTGGTCATTGTGCTCACATGCCCGCACATGCGCGCGTGCACACACACACACACACACACAAGGAAACATAAGGAGCTGGAGATATTTTCGTCTTCCACGTCCATGGCATGGCTCCCATGCCTTTAGTGCCCGTTCCTGTGGACCTGACTCACTCTTTTGACCTCCAAAGGCTCCTCCACTTGCATGTGTGCCCATGGAGATTAGAAGAGGGCATCAGATCCTGTGGACCTGGGGTTAGAGATAGTTGTGAGCCACCACATGGGTGCTGGAAAAGAAGCCTGGGCCCTCTGCAAGAGCAACAAGTGCTCGTGACTGCTGAGCCATCTCTCCAGCCCCTTAAATACACATAATTTTAGAAATAAGAATAAGTCTTAAAAATCCTCCAATTTTAGGTACTTCTACAATTATTAAAAAAAAAAACAGGCTACTTACTACGACATATCTGTTTTCTTTGGATTTCAGGTACAGAGGTATGTTTCTCTCATAACATTTTTCATGTTTATTTATTATTTTTACATACATATTTGCCATTTTCACACACTAGTCCCCCCCTTATTTCAAAATTTCTCCATTCAGTTCTGATGTCACCTACACTCTCCTTCCCCCTGAGACTAATTACATGTACTAAATATATGTCCTTGGAAATGCATCTCTCCCTGTGAAATCTATACAACTTACTTTGTAGATCCCATTTTACACCTCCCCCCACCCCTCCTCCTGGCTTCACTGAACAAATGTTTTCACAATCTATTCAGGACATCACGTAGACCGTTTCTTCTGTGTTATGGACCATCCGTGAGTGGTCTTTTTTCCTGTCACGGATACAGAAGTTGCCCCTCAACACCTCAAACTATGCTATATTTATCCTGAGAACATGTCTGGAACACATACTCAGGAGCAAGATTCTGGTTTGGAAGGTGGGCAGTCACATCACAGGGCTGAAAAGAGCTGCTAGCTTGTGCCCCACAAGCAGCAGGAGCCACCGTGCTGAGTCATTACACCTTAGGATGTAATGACTTAGGATGCGGTGAGACACCATCTCATCATCCCTCACAAGCCAGGCATTCACCTCTTCCGATGGCTAGAGAACTCACTGGCTACTGTGGACTCACAGTATAGACCCTTCCCAGGAACTGCCCTGGCAGATAAGGGCTAGCCTTAGCTAAAGATGGAAGACTGGGGAAGGGATGGGAAACCTGAACGGAGATGTCCACACCAGTCTCTTTCCAGAAAAACCAGCCTGCCATGGTTGCCTTCAGCTCTGAAACAATGTTACCACTGACCAGTTTGGTACTAACACATTTGTGGACCATTCTTTGAAATGTCTTGACATCTACTCTGCTGGATTTCAGCCAGGATCACCAAGCTGCTTGCCTGGGAGGTCTGTCCCTAATTAATTTCTGTGCACTGATGTTTCTACCTTTAAACATCCTTGCCAGTACTTGCTATTTTCCATGTGCAACCTAACAGAAAAGAGTTTAAAAAGAAAAAATCAGGTATCTGGTCGACCTCCAGTTTGCCAACCTATCCCAGAAGCTTGTGGTTTTTGCTGTTACTTTTTTTCTCTATTTTTCTTTTCTTTTTTTCCCTTTTCTTGAAAATAGATTTTTTTCATACCATACATCCTGATTACAGCTTGCCTTCCCTCTACTCCTCCCAGTTCCCCTCCCCTCCCCTCCAGATCCTTTCTGTCTCTCTTTAGAAAAGAATAGCCTCCAAAGAGACAGCTTTGTTGTGATTTTAATTAAGTTATGCCAAAAAGAAATAGAGGAGGAGCGGGAAAAGGAGAAAAAGAGAGGGGGAAAGGAAGAAAAGCAGACAGAGAAAATTGGCCGAAGCAAAACTGCTGACAGAGTTCCTAATATAAAGAATTCAATAAGTGTAAATTATTCACGTATCTGATTTTTCCCACTTAGGTAAATGCAGCGTATTGTTTGCTTAACACATAAAGAGATTTAAGAAGAGTTTGGGTCCAGTGTGAGGCTGATTTACGTTATCCTTCGTGGTAAAGTCATCATTGCTAGAGAATAATATCCTCTAGAAAATATCTACTCACGGGCTCTATGTAGAGTTTATTGGGGAAAGGGGGGGGAGGGTGGCCCTAGCATCTGATCCATTGTCAGTAGTTTGTTCTAATAGAAAAGGTGAGAACACTGAAATTACAGTAGGTGCATTCCTCCAGCACTTATTTTCAGCTCTTCATCTTGCACCCAGAAGGAAGAGGCACAGAGAGATGGCCAGTGTGCTCCTGACAGTCTCTGGAGAACTGAGAACACAACCTAAGGGCAGTGGGGAGATGGGGATTTAGAATCCGCTCGAGGCCCTCTGGGGTGGCTGGCAGCTGTGAGGGCAACCGTGGTAGAAAGCAGGGATTCTTGGCTCTTCTGTTTATGAGCATCCCTCCTTTGCCATCCTCAGCCTTGCCATACCCACTGTAAACGAAAAATATTCCTCAGATGGGGAGATGGTTCAGTGGTAAAGAACACTTCTTGCTCCTGCAGAGGACTGGAGTTTGGTTCCCAGCATGGGCAGGCATGCACACACACACACACACACACACACACACACACACACACACCTCTATAACTCTAGCTCCAAGGCATCTGCTATCCTCTTCTGGCCTCCACTGGTACCCACTCTGACGTAGTCAAACACACATATATGTAATTAAAAACAAAGTGCCTGCTGGGCGGTGGTGGCGCACGCCTTTAATCCCAGCACTTGGGAGGCAGAGGCAGGCAAATTTCTGAGTTCCAGGCCAGCCTGGTCTACAATGTGAGTTCCAGGACAGCCAGGGCTATACAGAGAAACCCTGTCTAGAAAAAAACAAAAACAAACAAACAAAACAGAGTGCCTATTTTTTTAATAATGGAAAGCACAGTGAAATACATCTTCATGCATTTTCCTCCCCCAAACTGACTTACCCGGGCAAAGCAGTTAAGCAGCCTTTTGTCGAAGTCATCTGTCACTCTGCCTCCGTACTGTACTTCACCAATCATGTACCGAACCGTACTCCACGACACGCCCTGCATTGGAAACAAGGTACATTCTGGAAAAGGGAATGCCAGCTGGGCTGTCATCCCAGTTAGCATGATCTGGCAACTTGACCCAGGCTGGAAGCACCTGAGGAAAAAGGTCTCAGCTTGAGTATGTCTTTATCAGGTTGGTGGTGGGTGGGCATTTCTGTGAAGGACCACTAAAGGTGGCGCTATTCCCTATGCAGGGGTCCCTAGGTTGTGTAAGGAAGCCAGGTAAGCATGAGCTTGTGAGTGAGCCAACAAGCAGGGTTTCACCACAGGCCCTGCTTCCAGGTTCCTGCCCCGACTTCCCTCAGTGAGGCACAGTGATTTGGAAGTGTGAGCCGGGTAAACTTTCCTCCCAAAGTTGCTTTCAGTAAGAGTGTTTGTCACAGTGGCCGGATGAAACTCGGATAGCTGCGTGAAAAATTGCTCTTTATCTCACAGGAATAACTCACTACCAGGAGGCTGGAACAGCTCTCTGGTTTGTCCACCAAAGAAAATCCTACAATATTAAGTGTTGGAGGATAAGTTGGCTATGGGTTATGGCAAATAAAAAACCAAGATAGTATTTTTCTCTCTGTGATTGTAGCCACCTGTAATTCTCATTATAGTAAATGCCACAGTGTAGCAGAGGGGTAGGAAGTGATGCCTAATGATGACAGAGCCAAAATCTAGCAAGGGGGGCTTTAACGTTCTTTCCTGGCAGTAGATTTTCCCAGATTTGGTACAAGAACAAATAGGAAGGTATTTATTCCTGAGATTTTTCCACAATGCAATCCTGTGCTGTCTCATTCTGAAAGCTAAAACCGCTTCGAAATAGTCATTAATTTCTTAGCAATCTTACACTAGCAATATAATTCTACTAGTCATAGCTATTTAAAAAACCAGCATATTTGGAGTAAAATTAAAGTGGGGATGCTTATGGATACCTGATTCTTTATTATTAGATACTTATTGGCTAAACTTATCTTTCAGCTTGGTTGCCTTTCAAGGCAATCACTTCAAGGTACCTACTATTTGTATATACTGACATGATAAATGGCTATAGAATATGAACCCATACAATATAATTTTTCATCATACTGCCAGCAGTTTTAATTTACTATCCCTTAGTCGTTTTAGGAAGAAAACGATTGGTTCTAGACTTTTGTCCACCCCAGATGAACATTCATCATGGCTTCCCAGAACCGTACGGCTACCACAGTGTCTATAGTAATCTGGAAGGCCTGCTATGGGTGGGAGTAGAGGGACAGGGTGGTCTGAGCCTCCATTCTGTACTGTGTGATGCATTTTTTATAAATACTAATTTGTCGGTGCCTCAAAGATTCTACCACTACTTTATGGGAGAGGAAACCGGTCATGGGCTCACTGACTTGCTGGAAAATGTAGATTTCCCTTCACAGCCTGCCTACGAGTGCAGAGATAGCTGGCTTTGCACCGCCAGCTCTGTGGCTGCCATTTACATGGGCACAGTGATAACTCCTTCTATGTCAGCCTCACGGTGGTGTAGGCGAAATTGATGTCCTGCATACATAAGCACCTTGGAGACATGGAAATCTACACCGGGGGTTAGTGACCTTCACTAGCAGTGACCCATGTGGCTCGGTGGTAGAGAACTTGTCTAGCATGTGCAAGGCCTTAAGTTCAATCCCCAGTACTAACAACAAATATGGTTTTTAGTTGGTATTCATATGCTGAATCTAACAATTAAATAGTGAGCTTGGTACCCAAGCCTAAAAACCCAAGTCCCAAACCCCAGGACCCACAAGCTAAAAACAGGGAGCCAGTTCTTGAAAGTTGTCCTCCAGTCTCCGTATGTGTGCCATGGTACACTAAATGCCTGCACTCACACACATGCATCACAGGCGCACACACACACACACACACACACACACTAAACAAACTAATAAATGTAATAAATTAAAAGAAAAGAAAGGCCTTCATGGTTTGGGAATGCATTTCAGAAATATAGCACTTGCTGAGCATATGTGAAGCCCTAGGTTCAATCTCTAACATACACACACACACACATACACACACACACACACACACACACACACACATACACACACACACACACACACACACACACACACACACACACAGAGAGAGAGAGAGAGATGGGTGGGAGGGCTGGAGAGAAAGCTCAACACTTGATGCTCTTGCAGAAAATGAGGTTTGGATCCCAGCACCCACATGGTCCACATGGTAGCTCAACCATCTATAATTCCAGGTCTAGAGATCTGATGCCCTCTTCTGGCATCTAAGGGTACTGTATGCACACAGTACACTACACATACTCAGGTACACACAAGCATAGGTAAATACATAAATCTTTTTTTCAAATGGTGAAAGATGGGACTTAAGACAAAGTGAACTGCCTTATTGGCTAGCAGACACGGTCTCTCTTTTAAGAAATGAAAGAAGATCAAAGGGGCTAACCCTGACTGATGTTATCCCTCTTCTCATGGGGCCCTGAGGTACCCAGGGGTGGCATTAGGGGTGTGATTGTACTTTGCGACACAGAGTTTCATCATTATACTGACACATACCTTCAGTGGAGGGGTAGCAAACTGTGAATGTATTGGTTAGAGGAGGAGTGAGTGAGTACAGCTGCTGACTAGAATCCCTGTCCCTCCAAAAGAGGTTCCCAGGAAGACCTCAGCTAGCTCCGTCTGCGCCATGGGCTGTAATGAAAAACTAGAGAGCAAGCAAACAAATATGTCCACCCCCACAATCCCACTCACCTTTTTAATATCACACTCGTCAAGGTGGTTCTGAATGAACTGAACACTGGCCGAGAAGTCGGCAGAATTGAATTCATAGGGAATATTCCATCCCAAGGGTCCAAATTTTCGTCGCTCCTTAAAAACAGCAAAGAGAACTGGGGTCAACTGGGATTTAGACACTGTATGTAGCCGGACCCTTGTTTGTGGAGCTGGAGGGTCATACTCAGTTGGTGACTTACAGCATGCTAGGCAAGTGTTGTATCACTGAACTGCGTCCCCTGCCAGTCCCTCCTCTACTGCTAGTGCAATAACGTTTAGTAAAAATAAAGGCTTTGTTACTGAGGCAAGTTGACACTGAGCACAAAGAACAATATGGGGTTGGTGAGGTGGGTCAGTGGGTGAAGGCGGTTGTCACAGCCTGATCACCTAAGGTCCATTCTACTGCAGCATTTGTACTCATTTGAGCTTGTGTGTGTATGTTTAAACATGCATGTACACACACTCAAATAATAAAAATACTTAAAATTAAAAAAAAAAATCAGAGGACAATGCATGGTTGCATGGTTGGGCAAGGTGGTGCAGACCAGTACTCCTGGCACTTGGGAAGCTACAACAGGAGGATTGAGACTTCAAAGTACTGAACTACACAGCAGGACCCTGTGTCAGAACAGAACCAAACACAAACAGTATACTCAGTTTGAGACATATTAACAATTAAATATTATTTAATGACTATAGCTAATGGTTTACAATTTTCCAATTATTTATCAAGTTGGGGTTATTGATTTTTTTTTTTTTTAGGTCTAGTAGGGTGTCATGGTGACGCAGCCTATAGAATTATAGATCCTCACCAGGAAAATCAGGAATTCAAAGTTATTGCCAGCATGAACACAGTGAGTTCAAGGGTAGCCTGGGCTACCTGAGACCTTTCTCAAACAAACAAAGCTTATCTAGGTCTCCACTGACAATTTCTAGAGAAACTGCAGGAGATTCTTAGTGATGCCTGTTGGATCTGTCGTTGTGGAGGTTTGGAAAGTCATGTGCAAGGAGTTATATCTTCCAAGCTGAAGAACTCGACCCCCTGCTAGCTTCACTCTGTAATTTTCCCATCTCGGGTTTTAAAAACTAAGAATTTTTATTGTACACATGACACATCTGTCTGTAAAACTCTCGGGCCATCCTCACACGGCTGTCACGGCCAAACTGAGCAAGACTCGGAAGAACTGTGGCTGTTCAAAGTTGTTCAATTGCCTGTGAATAATCAGGCCGGACTCGGTTCAAAGGATGGAGCTGCTTTGATGTTCTGGGGACTGTTGTGTGTCCCTCTCTGTCTGTGTCCGTGTGGATGTGGCGCATGTGTGAGGGAGAGGATGGCCTCGAGTACCATCCTCAGGATGGCTGTCTGCCTCCTTCAAGCTAGGTTTTTCCTTGACCTGGAGGTCACCAGTTAGGCTAGACTGGCTGACTGGCTTATAAATGGTAGCCCTAATATCTCCAAGCCCTAGGAACCCAGGAAGTCATACAGATGAGTCCAGTTTCTATGCTGATAAGTTTCCCTCCTGGCACTTGTGAAATTCTAAGGAGGGTCTTTATGTCCTCTAGAGCCCCCAGTCTAGCGTCCAGATTCAGTATTGACATGGACAGCAATTCTGCTTCTCTGAACACATACTATTTTTTCTCTCCTCTGCCTTATCCAACATAGGAGCATGTGTGCCCGCTTGCACGTGCTCACACACATACATACAAGCACACACACATGTGCACATGTATACACTCACACATGTATACAAGCACACAGACATATGTGCACATGCACACATATATACAGGCACACAGACGTATGTACATATGCATACATGCACAGATACAGACATGCACATATACACATATGCACATGCGTACACGAACACTTAGACACACACACTGAAGCTTTCATAAGCCATTTTTTCTTACTGCTGCCATTCCAAACCTCACCTCCTTCACAGCCCCACCTTTTAAAGAAATCTATTAGCTAGGATAAAATCATGGACAAGTCATAGAAGAATGTCTATGAAAGCAAGATGGTTTTAATCACTGAATTTCAAGGTATGCTTTTAAAATATTAACAAAACCATTAGCTTTAATTTGGATCCTGTTGTTCCAACCCTGTCTCGATACAGTGAAGGGCAGAAAACAAAGAATGAAGTTTAAAGCCCTCTCAAAAATGAAGGCACTTCCAGTACATCTTGACCTGTACCTCTTGGGTTAGGTTGTCGAATGTTAATGTGACTCTTGTCCCCATTGCTTAACCAATTGACTAAAAAAGGACAACGAGCCCAAGAAAAAGAGTTTCTACAGAGCAAAGGGAAACCATTGGCAAAATGAACAGACGGCCTGTAGAATGAGGGAAGCTTTTGCCAGCTCTACTTAAGACGGGGGTTAGTATATAGAATATATAAAGAATTGCAAAAAGTTAAGCACAAAAAAAGAAACCCCAACTTCCTGCCAGTTAATAAATGGAACTGTTAAAATAGGTCTCAAAGGAAGAAACACGATGGCTAATATTTTTACAAGTGTTCGACACCTCTAGCTGCCAGTGTGATACAAATTAAAACGACATTGAGATTCATTTCATCACCCACCTACCCCAACCCCAGGTCAGAGTGGCGATCGATCAATCGATTGAACCATCAAGAAAATAAACAGCAAAAGCTAGTGAGGGTTGGGAAAGGAACTCGTGCTTGCTGCCATTGCCAGTGCAAATTAGTGAAGCCATTATGGCAACCAGTTTGGAGAGTCCTTAAAAACAATTACAAATAGAACTACCATCTGACGCAGCCATAACAGCATCACCTAAAGGATTCTCTATCCTACCACAGAGGTACCTGTGTATTCATAGTTATTGCTGCTCTCCTCAGAATAGCTAGTAAATGGAGCCAGCATAGATGCCCATGAGCAGATGGGTGGACAGTGGAAAATGCCGCATACACACAACTGAAGAGGAGGGGCAGGGAGCTGGGGAAGTAGTTAAGTAGGGAGACTGCCTTAGTTAGGGTTTTACTGCTGTGAACAGACACCATGACCAAGGCAACTCTTATAAGGACAACATTTAATTGGGGCTGTTTTACAGGTTCAGAGATTTAGCCCATAATCATCAAGGTGGGAGCATGGCAGCATCCAGACAGGCATGGTACAGGTGTAGCTGAGTTCTATGTCTTCATCTGAAGGCTAATAGTAGAAGGCTGGCTTCCAGGCAGCTAGGGTGAGGATCTTAAAGCCTACGCCCACAGTGACACAGCTACTCCAACAAGGCCACACCTTGTAATAGTGCCACTTGCTGGACCAAGCATATACAAACCATCACAGAGACTCAACCCAAAATCTGTTTGAAGAATGCCATAAGGAAGCCCAATACTTTGTTTGCTAATTAGAAAGATTGAAACAAACAAACAAAAAAGCTGAGTAGACAGTTCTAGGAATGTGGACTGAGTTTAAAAAGTTCTTCCTGCCACTTACACTAGGAAGATATGCACAAGTGAGAGTTTCCAAGCACTGTGTTCTACCCTGTCTATGGAGGATGTGATGGGATGGAGGGTGTGGTGTTTGAGAGAGGGCAGGCTGTTGTTCCTTGTCCTGTGTGCATCTCCTGATGGCTTTCCAGACTCTGCATTTATGTTCCCTAATCTGGCTTCTGTTGCTGTGATAAACACCATGACCAACCTGAGGGAGGAAAGGGTTTATTTGGCTTGCAGATTACAGTATATCACCAAGGAGAGCCACAGCAGGAACCTGGGGGAGGCTGGAACCTTGAGGCAGAAACTGCAGCGGAGACCATGGAGGGCCACTTCTTACTGGCTTGCTTCCCTGCTCCCTCTCAGCTAACTTTCTTATACAACCCAGGTCCACCTGCCTAAGAATGGTTCTGCCCGTAGTGGAACCTACACCCATCAGCAATCAAGAGAATGCCCAACAGGCGCACCAAAGGCCAATCCAATGGAGACAACTCTTCTGTTGAGGTTTCCTCTTCCCAGCTGTGTCAACTTGACAGCAAAACTAACCAAGATGGTTGGTTTGTTTATCTTCTCGCCTCCTGTTAAAAGATTTGGCCCTCTAACCAGATTTGGAAACTTGGGAGTGAAGGACAATCTTCCAACTTTGTCTTCATGTGGTAAAAAGATTTGCAGTTGTCTAAGCCACGCTGGTCAGTCACTATCCTAACGAAGGAACCTCACCCACCCACCCACACCCACCCTCAGTGAGGCTGATTCCAAGGCTGACTTGGAGCTTTGAAATTCCTGAGTAGATCTCGGAGACATTGAGGTGAGCCTCTTTTAGGTTGTTCCAGCAGTCGGGGTTGGGTAGAGCCTTTCACATATTCACATGAAACGAGTCACTGTGGTTTCTTCTACCATGTAATCCTCAAACTGCAGAGTCTACTTAGTGAAATGGAGCTATTACTCATTTTCGCAAACCAAAAATAAAATAAAATCAGGCTCTACAGTGAGTTTTACCTAAGCATTTGACTTAATTTTTGAAATTTAGGGTTCAATTAGATGGGGGGGGGTGGTGGTGAATGGGGTGTAATTCTTGCTTTGCAATTTGCTGGAGATACTCGATCTGGCTCCATGGAAACACTTCCATTTATATGTTCACAACGATGGCAGCCCAGCCATTCCTTAGAAGGAGAGCTTCAGAAATTGCCCCAGTGCTAAAAGCTGCCTCAGCGCCTGTCACCTGTCGCTTCGGATCCATTCTTATTTAAAGCATTCTAGGTTGGCTCACTGAAGGCAAATGCACAAGAGTTGGGGGGGTGGGGGAGGGACATATTTTTTAAAGAAGACAAAATCTCAGTGGATGCTCCCCCCACCCCCGTTCATACAAAATCATTTCGAGTTCTTGTGTTCGTCTGATGTACAAGTATCCACCCACCCACTGATCTCTCTAAATGACAATAAAGGAAAAGGAGAATCAGGCCCGAGAGACAGCTTGGCGGATGGACATCCTCTCAAAAGCCTCAATGGGCTAAATCGATGCCTGAGAGACACACCACCAGTGGGGGGTTGGGAGTGGAACTAACTCCCCAAAGCTGTTCTCCGACCACCCATGAACCATGTCACTAGTCACCACCCCCCCATAAATAAACAACAATGTAATTTAAGAACCTCAAAAAAGGGCTGGTGAGATGGCTCAGTGGGTAAGAGCACCCGACTGCTCTTCTGAAGGTCCAGAGTTCAAATCCCAGCAACCACATGGTGGCTCACAACCATCCGTAACGAGATCTGGCGCCCTCTTCTGGAGTGTCTGAAGACAGCTACAGTGTACTTACATATAATAAATAAATAAATCTAAAAAAAAAAAAAAAAAAAAAGAACCTCAAAAAAAGAGAAGAACCAAAATTTAAAATAAAATAAAACAAAGAGGGCTGGAGAGATGGCTCAGTGGTTAAGAAGCGCTTCCTGAGGTCCTGAGTTCAAATGCCAGCAGCCTCGTGGTGGCTCACAGCCATCTGTATAATGGGACCTGATGACCTCTTCTGGTGTGTCTGAAGACAGCTAGGGTGTACTCATATACATAACATAAATAAAATCTTTTAAATAAACAAATAAAATAAAGAACAAGCAGTCATAATACATGGCATTCACGAATAAAAAATAAAATAAAGTAAAATACCAAGCAGGGAGGGCCTGGGAGCTTACTTCAATCTTGGCTGTAGGAGATGTTGAGGCTATTTACAACACTAGATCTCTTCAGTCCAAGTAGTATTTTGGAAGCCCTGGGATAAAGTCTTGTTCATACAATAGAAAAACATTAGAATATACAGAATACATGTGATCTCAAGAAGTTCCCACCTAGTCAAGAAAATAAGACAATGTGACAGAAAATGAACAAACAAACAAAACCAACAATCAGAGGCCCAACCCCAGGCTTCTGGTTCACAAGGAAAAAGAGGCTGCTCTGTAAAAACAGGTGAGAGGACTTCGAGTTTGGTGAATGCGTGCAGAAAACACAGAAATACAAAGTCTGTAGAGAAGACAGCAGGCAGAAGGTCCTACTGCAGTAGAGGGTATGAAGTGGAAACGTAAGGGTTCTTTGGAAAGTCAGCTGTGTTGGATGTGAAAGAATGTTTTCCTGAAGTGGACACAGGAGAAAGACTAAGGAACATTTGGCTGAAGCAGATGCAGGAGAGAGGATGTTCTACTAAAGCAAGCACATGAAAGGACACATAATGAAGGATTCTTTGCTAACAACATGCATGTATTGGTCCACCTTACATTGCATAGTTGAGTGGCATTTGTCAGGACTCCATAGAGAGAAATACACCAAAAAACCTTATGGTGGTGTGCTGCAGTTTCTTGCCACTTTTGCTGACTCGGGCTGATTGGCAGAGTGATGTCAGCTGAAACAGACTCACGTACTGAGGCAAGACTTGTGCTGAGGCAACACACATGGAGGACACATGCGTGATGTTTGAAGGGAATATAAAAAGGACTTGACAAGCCAGTGACCAGAGAAAGCTAGGCTTGCTGGTACAGTTAGGTGTGCAATGCTTGTGGGTCTCGCATCTCTGTGGATCGCTTCGCTGAGAGAGAGGCCCAGCCTAGAACTTCTCCTGGCATCCTTCCTGGTCCCTCCTGCTGACTTGTGCGGAGGCTGAGACCTGGTTGTCTCTGCTAGGTAGTGCCAACGCTGTTGATTCCTGTTTGCTATCCCGACTCTACCGTACTGGGCAGTTGGTGTATCCAACAAGTGTTTGTGAATGGATTGACCTGCTGCTGCTGCTGCTGCTGTTGATCTGTTTACAGAGTCCACTCTCCCTGCCCCCGCATCCTTTGTTTCCCACTACCTCTGGTGGGTGGTGGACTACCAGGGAGGTTAAAGCATTTAAGAACCATGATTTAAAATAAGGTTTGAAAAAAATTAAAAGTTACAAGGGCGAGCTCCATAAGCAGCAGGGCCCCAGGCTCACTTCCTTCAGGGTGTGTTACTGTTGGAGAGAATTATTTAATCTCATTCCAGGGCTTCTACCCCGCTTTTGATCATTCAGTTTCTGGATAAAAGATGTGCAATTTTTATTATTATAATAAGCCTTAATCAGTACTAGAGCTGGACAGATATCTACCCTCTAAGTTATTAGAATCTATTTCCCCATCAGTAACCCTGGATTCTAATTTGCCATATTCCATCTGGGCTGCTTCGATTGGCCAACCCTCTTGGTCATAATTTCATGACTCACCTACTCCATAGTAGCTTCCTCCTCTCTCCACCTTCTTCTCTCCCCCCCCTTTGTGGTTCTCCTCAGATCCCAAATCCTGAAACGCCAAGCCCGAGATAGTCCTGCCTATCTCACTTCTGCCCAGCTACACACTGTAGGCATCATTGTTCACCAATCAGGGATGACTTGGGGGACAAGGTCACATAGCATCTCTGGGGTCTACATCCTTGAGGGCAACCAGGCCTTGGGGCGGGGGCCACTCTTCAGCCTTACAATTCATACCAGAAGACCTCAACAGGTTACAGGCAGCTTTTGAACACAAAGCTCCCTCCCCTCAGAGATTGGTAAGCAGGTCTGTGATGATTTTAGGAGGGCCAGGGTGCTTGCTCCCTACATCATTCGAATAATCTAGTCCTCCCACACACACCGTGTGTGTGTGTGTGTGTGTGTGTGTGTGTGTGTGTGTGTGTGTGTCTAGAAGTCAGAGCTGGGTGTCTTCCTGTATCACTCTCAACATTAGTTTTTTTGAGACAGGGTCTCTCAGTGAACCCGATTAGGCTAGATGGCCTGACTGGCCTGCCCTAGGGAAACAGCTGTCTCTGCTTCCCTGGCCAGCGTTTGATAGGAGTTCTGGGAGTCTCAACCCAGGTCCTCGTGCTTGAGTGGCAAACACTTTGCAGAGTTCCCTTTTCCCCTGAGGAATACACAGAACGGAAACTACCAGAGCAGTGTGGGAGCATCCCCGAATGGCCGGCGGGACTGTGCTCAGCAGAGAGGTTTTGATGGTGCTGAAGCTTGTCCTGAGCTTACTCGAGGCTCGGTTGCACATCACTGGTGGTAGTTAATGCTCAAGCTTAGGCAAAGAGCAAAACAGGGTGAACAATAAAATCAAAGGTACAAGCCATGCTAGGAGGACCGAATGCAGTGTTAAGAGGTTAAAAATCACGGTCAGAAAACATGACGATGTGTGTGTAAGAGAAAGTTTCAATGTGTTGCTATAACTATTCAGAAATGTTTAAATACGGCTCCTATAGGCATACCTGCCAAAGCAGGAACTTTTATTTATGTGCACTGTTAAGTTTAGAAGGGGCTGTTTTGTCAAGACTTCAACTCGACAGAGCAGAGCACAGGAGGAAGGGACGCTTATTGATGGGTGGCATTTCCTGGGCCATAGTGATATGACTCTGTTTATTCAATGTCTAAATTACTTTAAGGGCATTTACAACTACCACTATAGGACTCTAGAGATCCCAGAATCCTTCAGGGGCTTGTTATCCTGGGCCACGAGTAGGATGACTTTAGCCTAGAAGTAGTAAAGACGCTGTGGATAAACCACTAGAAAAGTCTCAAGTGTGGGCAAACCTCAGGGATGAGGAGAGGGATTCATTCCCAAACGTGAGAGGGCTGTAAAAATGGCTGCAGACTCTTAAACACAATGGCCACCGTCACTCTCGATTTTTGTTGTGTATCGAAATTATATTGGAAATTCTTAAAAGACAATCAAATCCTCCCACCGTCCACCCGTGGCTTCGTCTGCCGCCCGCCCCCACATGCCATTCCTTCATTAACCTCCCCTCTGATTCCCCCAATCTGTCATTTCCCCAGAGGCTAACTAAGAGCAGCCTGGCCAGGCTCCTGGCACTCAGGGTGTTTGTTCTACCTAACTCCTTGTTCAAAGCAGCACCAACTGCCATTAAGCAGGGAAGGCAGGAGAAAGTTACTGAACACCTTACTGATCTTCCTATAGATGCTGGGAGAGTAAAGACGCAATTCTTGGGTTTCAGAGTCGAGGCTGTGGAAAATGCATTGACAGAAATCTCAAAGGGAAGAGGTCAAGGGGGCTTGCCGCATGCCCCAGGACGATACAGCATTTAAGTACAAGAAAACAGTGAGGCCAGAGAGCATCTCTCTGCTACCAAAATGGAGTCTGGGTTCCTGAAAACAGAAGGTTCCCCCGCCCCGGGATCCAAGGGGGCTGCAGTGGGAGTAGCTTCTGCCACAGAAACATGGCTGTAGCCTAGTAAGTTCCTAGTAGGTCCTGGCTAGTAAGTTCCTGAAGAGGGGGGGGGGGGTTGGGGGGGCGCTGGGGGGACAGAGAAGTGTGTGTGAGAGGTGAGCATCCAACACTTCAGAGTTATCTTGTGTCTGGATGCAAGCTCCCAAGGCAATGGCTGAAGTATCCTCCTTCCTTGGAGGAAGGCTGACTCCACTAACCAAACCACATACTAGAGCACTTTCCTACCCCAGAGAGCTGTGCCTCCCAAACACCCATGTCTACCTGCAGGCCCTTGTCCCAGGAAAGGGCAGCTGATCCTTTTGATCTCTACAACAGGTGTGAGGAGCCTGTCACACGTCATGCCCTTGAGATGGCTGAGTTGATGCGTGATGACAAATTGTGATTCAGAGACAGAGAGAAAAAAAGTGGAGAGAAGGCAGGAGGTTGGAAAGCCCAACCCCAGCTTCTGCTGGGCGGACCACAGTTAGGGGCCCTTCTGCTCTGTAGTAACGGGGCCTCCATCAATCCCTTGTGCTTTTTGCTAACCTCTGCAAAAACAGTCTACATGTGCCTTGTTTGTAAGAGGAAAGTGTGTGTTCGTGCATGTGTGTGTGCATGTTTGAGTGAGTGTGTGTGTGTGTGTGTGTACACACGCACACGTCTGAGTGCAAGTGCTATGTGTTTTGGTTTGGAGATGTATCCCCAGATCCCATGAAGTAAAATAAAGGCTTGGTCCCGCACTGGGCACAGTTGGGGGCAGTGCAGCCTCTGAAGAGGTGGAGCCTAGTGAGAGCTGATCGCAGGACTGGGGTGCATCTGGCTGGGGTGTTGAGCTCATAGCCTCTCCCTCTTTCCTCTGTTCGGAGCCATGAGGTGCTGCCCCACCACTGGCTGAAAGCCACAGAGCTGAAAAGGGCCACGGAAAGCTTAAATCCCCAAACTTATGAACCAAAGTAACCCTCTTCTCTTCGGAAGCTGATTGTCTTCGGCATTTGTTGGAGAGGTGGAGACTTGACGAATACAAGGTGTTCATGGGGAGCCCAACCAAGTAACAAGTCAGCTGTTCAGCTCTTGGATCCAATAATCAATCAATCTGTCTCTGTCTCTCTTTGTGTGTGTGTGTGTGTGTGTGTGAGTGTGTGTGTGTGTGTGAGTGTGTGTGTGTGAGTGTGTGTGTGAGTGTGTGTGTGTGAGTGTGTGTGTGAGTGTGTGTGTGTGTGAGTGTGTGTGTGAGTGTGAGTGTGTGTGTGAGTGTGTGTGTGTGAGTGTGTGTGTGTGAGTGTGAGTGTGTGTGTGAGTGTGTGTGTGAGTGTGTGAGTGTGTGTGTGAGTGTGTGTGTGTGAGTGTGAGTGTGTGTGAGTGTGTGTGTGTGAGTGTGAGTGTGTGTGTGAGTGTGTGTGAGTGTGTGTGTGTGTGTGAGTGTGTGTGTGTGTGAGTGTGTGTGTGTGTGTGTGAGTGTGTGTGTGTGTGTACTGTAGCATAGGTTCTGAGGGTAGAAGAGGTCAGAGGACAGCTTCAAGAGTTGCTTCTTCTCTTTCCAGCATATGCTCGAGGATGGAGTTCTGGTAGCCGGGCACAGTGGTAGCAAGTGCCCTTGCCCACTTGAGCCATCTTGCCAGAGCCTCAGTCTTTCAGCCTGACATTCCACTATATTAGCTTCCCAGCCCTGGAGGTAGAAACTTTTGTTTTTCTAGGCTTTAACCTAAGCACGCCACCTAATTTGCTGCAAGCACAGTTTGGCTCCGGACTGGACCTTTGTTTTGGGCCTGTCCGTCCAACCGTCAGATAAAGTCTACTGAAAACACACGTTGGCACACTGACCGTATGGAAAACTCCCTCCCCACAGCAACTCTCCAGGGCAAGCTGAATGGAAGAGTTGAGTCACTATGACTGGGAACAGCCAGAAAATGTCGTTATCTGTGAATGGGGGATCAAATAACAGGGTCGCAGCAGTGTTGGAACTAGTACTCGATAAGGGGAGCAGCTTTCAGATAAGAGTGTGTGAAATTGGTCTCTGGAAAGCTGTAATTTACAATCCAAAAGCCACTAAGGAACTTAGTCAAAAAGACAACTACCCACGAAGCAAGCAAGCCAAGGTGTGCTCTCCCACAGCCAAGAGCCAGAGAAACACCCACAGCCCTGCTGGTGGCTGCATAGAACCCATTGTGGTGGTAGACAACAGGCCAGGAGAAAGTAGCCACTGGGGCTGGGGCTGGGGGGACTATGGATTCCCCTACTTCCTGGGGAGAGATGCAGGGATTTTTGCACACACCCCCACCCACCCCACCCACCCCCCACCCCTCCACCCCCCCCATGGGCATAGCTGTCAGGACACACCTCTCAGGACTCCAAGGGCTCATGTCTTTTTCCCCCATGCTCAAGGAAGGAGAAACACAGGAAGAAGCCCCTTCATGCCCCTGAGAAACCAAGGAATACTCTTTGTGAATTGAAGGCATCCCGTTTTCCAACAATGGACCACATATAAAATAACAGAATAAAAAAAATCTACAGATAAGTTTCTTAGCAGCCATAAAATAGCTAAACTACAACATAAGCAGTTAGTAATGACAATAAGTGATCGGTAATAATTAACATAAGTAATTAGCAAGTAATTAGCGTGTGAAAGCTGGTAGCACAGTCAGGCAAGAGCAGGGAACGGTGGTTACCCCTCCCACACATCAACTGCTAAGAACCAGGGACTGAACTGTCCACCAGAGTCAGGCCATCCCAGAGCTACCACGTGTGACACAGACTCAACTGCCTCATTCTCTATATATGTATATGCATGTGTGTGTGTCCTCATGTATGTGTGTGTACACATATGAATGTTTGTATGTGTGTGTGTATGTGCAATTATGTGTGTGTACCAGCATGCTCACATGTGTGAATATATGTGTGAGTGTGTGTGTATGAGTATGTGTGCGTGCATACATGTATGCAATGTGTATGTGTTTGTGTGTGCACATGAAAGCCAGAAGACAAACTTTGGGGGTTAATAATTAGACCCTGTCTCCTTGTTTTCTTTTAAAGACAGAGTCTCTAACTGGCCTGGAACTCACCAAGTAGTCTAGACTGGTTGGTCGGCGAGCACCAAGGAGCTGCTTGTCTTTGCCTCCCCGGCACTGAGATTACGTCTGTGGGCCTCCATGCACAGATTGTGGAGTTTGAACTCCAGAATCTTAGGCTTACACACCAAGCTCTGTACTTACTGAGCCATGTCCCCAGAGCAGTTGCTTCCTTTTGAAATTGATGGCAACCCTACTTCGAAAACCCTCCCTTAGTGGTTGTTAGTATCTAAGAGGGTGTGGATACATTTCTTGGGTAACCCAGGTACTTTCAAGATCAAATTTCATGCTGGATAACCTGTCCATTGCACAAATATTTACTGTGCTTAGTGCTACGGTTTGGGTAGGAAACCCACCCCCACCCCTGCTCATGTGTTGAAGGCTGAGTCTCCAGTTGGCAGTGGCATTTTTGGAGGTGGTGCAAACTTTAAGGCTGGGTTGCTGGACGTTGGCGCCGGAGGGTACAGAATTTGATAGGTGTCTGGTCCATGGGAGCATTTTCTTGATTTGTTTCCTGGCCACCATAGGGTGATTAACCTCTGTCACATGTTCCTGTGTCTTCTTTGTCTTGATGCCAAGTGACAAAACCATCTGCAACTGGGAGCCAAGATCAACACCTCCCCCTTAGACTGTTTGTCGCAGGGATTCTCACAGCAAGGAAAAAAATGGCCATGTTGCTGTGAATAGCCTCACAGTGCTGTGACCACAGAGAGTGAATCACAAGCAAGGTCTCTGTACCCCAAAGCTCACATATGACTGGTAGGGCTACAGGTGAAATCTGTAACAAACACGTACTAAGCCAGTAGGGGGCGAAATGCCAGGAAGCCCTCCTGGAGCTCTCTCCCACAGTGGCTACATCAACTCATTAGTGCCTCCTAGCAGTGAACACTGTTTCTCAGGTTACCTGCACGGTGGAGTGCAGAAATGCCACTGTGTAGAGCATCGGCTTCCACATGGGTAAGTTACTGATGTCCAGAAGGTCTTGGTTGATCCCAGCGAATGTCCTTTTCAGGCCTGCCCGGACACCTTGGGGTGGCTCATTTGTGAACTTGAGAGAAGTCTGTTGTGAGAAGCAGATGGTTGTGTTACTGTTGTAACGTACTATAAAGAATGCAGCCAGGCAGTGATGGCGCACACCTTTAATCCTAGCACTTGGGAGGCAGAGGCAGGCAGATTTCTGAGTTCAAGGCCAGCCTGGTCTACAAAGTGAGATCCAGGACAGCCAGGGCTACACAGAGAAACCCTGTCTCAGAAAAGAAAAAAAAAAAGAAAGAAAGAATGTGATTGAAATCACAGTATGGGGGTTAAAGAGACGGCTCAGTTTTTTAAGAACCTTGGCTGCTCTCGAGAAGGACCCAGGTTCAGTTCCCAATACCTACTCGGCAGCTCACAACTGTCTGTAACTGCAATCCCAAGGGATCTAGTGCCCTCTACTGGCTTCTGAGGGCCCTGCATGCACATGGTACATATACATAGAAGCAGTCAAAATAACCCATATACATGCAATTAAGTAACTAATAAAAAGAAACCATGGCATATTTGATAAGAACATGACATGGGGCACGCGGGCTGGAACTCAACAGAGTAAAAGCCAATTACACTGATCAGAGCACAAACCCAATAAATCAATAGGGCCTTAGAATTCACTTGGAGAAATACTATATAAGCCTGGTGATTATAATCAAGATTAATACACCCTGCTGCATTCCCTCATTAAAAATTTTATAGCACTCATTTATTCTTTGGGAGGTCTAGCATATGCCACGGCACACACGTGGAGGTCAGCGGACAGCACGCAGGAGCCTGCTCTCTCCTTCCACCGTATGGGCTCTGAAGATCAAACTCAGGTTGTTGCACTCGGCGAAGAGCACTTTTACCCAAGGGACCGTCTTCCCTAAGCGTCCTCCCTTCCACGCTGTCAGCCATGAGATCACGTGACTGGGGGTGACTCTCAGTGACAGACCTGGAGTAGTGTAATTGGAAACCGGTCATGGGGCTCAGTGGTTATCCACACTCTGAAGGAGTCCTCGGTGGTTTCTGTGACCATCAGCGTCTCTAGTAACTCTTCCATGAATTCCAGACCGAGGTGACAATTCTGCAGCAATACCCAACCACCCTGTATCCGAAAGACAAGAAAGAGTCGCAGTTATTTATCACGGCTTGTGATTATGTTTACCAAAATGAAATGTATTGCTTCAAAAATAAGTTTGCTGAAAGCATGGCTGTTTTATTTTGAGCCCGTATTTACTAAGATACATTATATTTAAATTATATATCAAGGCAATGATGTACACTGATTTCTACTTGAGTCAAATCTTTGGCTCTTTTGGGTGATTTGTCTGTTCTACTTTGGGCAAAAGTGATCTTTTTTTTTTTTTTAGTTTCAGGAAGTGGAAAGCTTTTGACATATATGTGTGTGTATATATATATATGCATATATATATATATGTGTGTGTGTATGTGTGTGTGTGTGTATATATATATATATATATATATATATGTGTGTGTGTGTGTGTGTGTGTGTGTGTTCATATTCAAAAGCCATCTGTTCCTGGCCCAATCTGGTGGCTTGGTGTCATTCTGGTACCCCTGGTTCCTCAGAGATTAGAAATAAAAACTTGAGTGTGGGCACCATCTAATGGTGAGGTTGGATACTTGCACAGGCCTCCCTAAGGTCTGTCAGAATCCACTCAAACCAAGAAGGCAGCTTCACAACTATCCATTAAAGTGCTTGTAACCTTCTGAAAGTCAGAGGTAATGCATGTGGTGGCTTTTGCTAGCCACTTTCTGAATCATATTGTTTGTCACTGTTTTCCCCAGGGACTCCCCATCTAAATGGCAAACAGTAAAGCACATTTTAACATTAAGTCAGAGACCGTCACTAACCTAGGGAAACAAGACAGCCCACTCATTTATTGAGTCAGTGCATCATTCTAGTTCAGGCTAGCCTTCAACTCGCTGTGTAGCCTAGACTAGTCTTGAACTCTCAAACCTCTTTCTTCTGACCGCCACCTGCTGAAATTGTAGGTATGCATCACCGTGCCCAGTAAGTCAACATTTTAATATTCTGATCTAAGTTAAGTATAGCAGACTAGATAACCACATCTATAAGCTGGTAAATGCAGTAAGTACATGATAAGGTATTTAAATCGTGCCTTCAACTGGAAGAAAAGAATCAGAGTAGGGCTGGCTTAAATAGCAAAGAGGATGCACTGGGCCTGCATCATGGGCTACCTAGGAGAAGACAGGATCCAGCATCCAGTGCTTTCTGGTCCTTACCCAGCATCCAGGAACATCAGATATGTTTGAAATTTTGGGGTGGCTCAAGAGCACATTATGGCCACACTTGTCTTGTCTTTTCTTTTCTTTTCTTTTTGTTTTTGTTGTTGTTCAGTTTTGTTTGATTGATTTTTTTATTATTTTGCTGATAATTCCATTATCAATACGTTGTGAGATAAAGATGTGAAAGTTAAAAACAAAAAACAAAACCATCATCCTGAAGAAGGCTAAGGTAAATGTAGTATTTAAAAGTTTTCCACTTACTGAAAACTAAACTAAACTAAAAAAGAAAAAAAAAAGAAAAAAAGATCACTTTTGCCCAAAGTAGAACAGACAAATCATCCAAAAGAGCCAAAGATTTGACTCAAGTAGAAATAATTGCACATCATTGCCTTGATATATAAATTAAATATAATTTATTATTGAATTTAATTAGGTGATAAAGATTAAGGCTTAGGGCACTTGAGAATTAATGACCAGCTTGAGATTTTGATGACCTAAGTAGGGCTTTGGGCCATTAACCCCCACTGGTCATTAATTCCCAGGGAAAAGCCGTGACAAAGTCGCCACAGACATGATGAGATCCAACACTTAAAAACAAACCAAGATTTTTAATCTTACTTTTATAAATTATGCCCTTTCTTATTAGAGCTGAGATGGCTATCTGCAAAGCATTTCTAGAAAGTTAACGATCTGTGTATTTATTAGGCACAATGCCAACTGCTTTTCAACATTCCGCTTTGATAAAAATCATCAATACTTCAACAGAAAGTCCTCAACTATTTTTTTTATTTGCCTGGAATGATCCATTAATGAAAAAATGAGAACCCGCCTTCAACTGAAAATTGAAATTTAACAGTCCTGATTTGTCCCTTGTATTAATATTGATCATGAAATTCCAAGATGGCTGGATCTGTAACCTTAAGAACCAGACATTGCGCCTTCCAGATCGTAAACAGATAGATGGATAGTTAGTAGATGGTTGGAAAGATACAGAAAGACAAAGGTGGCTGTGGACTGGAAGAAATAGCAAGCTTTCTGTGGTGCTAAGAGGAGGAAACTGCCTTGAGATGTAGGGTTCACAAATGACCAAAGATTTGGCTGTGCACCAACAAAACTGGAAAAGGAACATCAGAGGAAGGATGCTGCCAATCACTGTGGCCTTCCAAGGTAGACCAGATGGACGGAGGAATTGGCGAGCTTGGGTCACAATGGTGATGGTCCTTGGTTGCATACCTGTTGCATCGACAACTGGATCAGCTTTCGAGCATGAACTTCTTGTCCTTGTCCCATTGAGATAGTCCTGCATTCTGCAACACAAGCTCACAATGACAAAAATGTAAATTTTACCATGATCTCCCTCCCTCCATTCCTCTAAGAAGCCACTGCTATTCAAATAGAGCTGGCTTTCCATGGTGTTGACCAGAAAATGTATGGCACATGGAAAAATGGAGAAACCAAACACAGGAGGATGGGATAGAAGTGCAAAATATACAGGTTGGACTTCAAAAGAGTGTGTGTGCACGCATGATGCATGTGTGCATGCGTGTGTGTGTGTGTGTGTGTGCGCGCGCGCGCACGAGTGTGTGCATGTGTGCATCTGTGTGTGTGTAATTTGGGGTCTTTCATTTTGCTCTATTATTTGCTTTTAGCCAGTTGCACACTGATTCAATTATTGCCATTTGATAAAGCTTTAAAAATTTAGGAATAAAAATTTGTCTCATCATAATAGCTTTATTTTTTACCTTGGAGTATATGATAATAAACTACTTGCAAAATCCAGCAGCATAAAAAAAAAATTTAGGAGTGTTCATTTTCAATTACTTTTTTTTTTCTTTCCAAGTTTTTGTGGCTATTCTTCTCTATGCTACTGATGATCTAATGTCGTCCTAGGATCCAATTAGGGGAGAAAATGATGTTTGAATTTCAATTAGGCTTACATTCAATTTATAGGCTAATCTATAAACTATTGACACCTTTACAATATTGAGTTGTTACATTGGGAATGGGTTTTAACTCTACTTACTTGAATTAACTTTCTATGTCACTAAGAAAGTTTTATATTTTTCTTCAAATGGATATTTTTAAACAACCTGTTTCATTTTTATTGCAAAGCTAATGGAATTTTTACATTTTATTTTTACAAGGAGGCACAATTGATTTTTTTAAAAAAAATATTTATGCTGTGAGTAGTCACCTTGCTGAACTGTTCTATTAAGTAGGATCATCTTCAGTTGATTCATTTGTGGTTTTAAGCTAGACACTTACATTGTCTGAGAGTAATGGTGGCATTTTTGGGTCCCTCCTTTTCTTCAGGAGTTACATCTTTTATTTATGAGTCTCACAATACGTTAGCTAGATCTTCCACGAGAGTGCTTAATCACCGTGGCAGTGGGCAGACATCTTTGTTGTGAGTCTGACTTTAATGGGAATGTCTCGGTTGTTTACCAGCGAGTCTGGTGCTGATGCTTAAAGCATACATTTATCACTTTGTAGGGTGTTCTGATCCTAACTTTGCAAAGTCAAATATGGATATTGAACTTTTTTTTAAAAATTGCTTTTACTATTTGTGTGTGTGTGTGTATGTATGCACATGCATATTATGACCTAAGTGTGGAGGTCAGGGGACAACTAGCTGGAGTCAGTTCTCTCCACCTTTAAGAGAGTTTCAGGGATTGAACTCAGATCCTCGAGCTTGACAGCAGACACCTTTACTGGCTGAGCCCTCTCAATGATCTCATATGCTTTCCTAATGTTTTTAGAGTGCATGAATCAACTCTTCAGGTACAGCTATAGCTCTCTGTACACCCAGGGTTTTTTTTTTTTGTTTTGTTTTGTTTTTGTTTTTGTTTATTTGAGTCTTCGGAGAGAGAAACAGTTCTATTCACAGGACAATGCACGGAGATCGGGGCTGGAGAGATGGCCCAGTGGCTAAGAACACTGGCTGCTCTTGCAGGGGACATGAGTTTGGTTCCCAGCACCCACATCATGCAGTCCTGTGAGTCCAGCTCCAGGGAACTCAACACCTCCTTCTGGCTTCTGTGGGTACCTATGTTCACATGCATGTGCCTACAGGAAGACACGCATGGATGCATCATTAAAATTAAAACTGCATCTTAGAGCCAGGCGTGGTGGCACACGCCTTTAATCCCAGCACTCGGGAGGCAGAGGCAGGCGGATTTCTGAGTTCGAGGACAGCCTCGTCTACAGAGTGAGTTCCAGGACAGCCAGGGCTACACAGAGAAACCCTGTCTCGAAAAACAAAACAAAACAAAACTGCATCTTAAGGCGTGCCATGCTTTCTTCAGAGTCTGTGCAGGTCTGAGCCAGTGGTCCATCCTCTCTACAGAATGTGGCTATGGTTATGGCCTGCCCTGCTCAGTTATGCTCACATCTGTCTTCTCCAGCTGTGTTCTGTTTGTCTCTAAACAGCCGCCACAGGGAGCGTGGCTCATTACTAACTCGGTAATGAACGGACAGTGCGAGCAAATGAATCAATCCCTGGTCATCAGACACTACAAATAATGGTTCTAGATTTTCAGTTTGTGACAAAATGCACTTCAGTGTCGTCATTGATTTATGTAAACATGGCGGTAGCAGGCTGCTGCCCACCAGTGCCTCCATCTTAAAGATAAAGGAGTCTGAGATAAATAGATCTTTATCCCTGTCTGTGCAGATACCTCTGTCTTGGGTAAATGGATCCAAGGGGGGGGGGAGCTTAATTTTTAAATATAGCTTTGCCTTGTAGACAACTTGCTTTCGTTTTAGACCAGGTCTCACTAGATAGCCTTGGCTGACCTGAGTCTCACTATGCAGACCAGGGTGGTCTTGAACTCACTCAATTCAGATGCCTGCCTCTGCCTCCTGAATGTGAAGTCAAAGGCACACACAACCAAGCCTGGCCATGGATACTTTTCTAAGAATCACTTGTGAAAAGTGATATTCAGAGCAAAAACAGACGTGTTGCTAAGTTTCACAGACAGATGGTCAGTCATACCCAGCTTCAGCTTCTTGGCCAACGCATCAATCTGGATGGTGGGGTCGGAGCCCATGGACAGGAAACAGATCAGAGGTGTGTGCGTGTCACTTTCTTCCCAGGTCTTCTCCAGATTTAGGATAACTGGCTCTGTGTACTTCTCCTCGAGAGAGTCCGCAATATACTTTCTCGCTTGGAAAACAGTGCGGTCGGGGCACCATGATCTTGAAATGAATATGTTAGAGGAAGTAAGTTCAGCCCTTCTCAGTTCTAAGTTCTAAGGTACTATCTACCCCGCCTCTTTCTCCATCTAATTCTGAGTGTGCAAAAGTCACAAGTTTAATTAACAAAGGGGCAGCAAGCGGATCCCCCCTTCCATGGGGCTGTGTGAGAGGATGGCAAATTCTGCTATCCTTGGGTGAGCGCAGATTTAATCATGTGAGGGTTTGGTGGCAGGCACTGGCAGGGAACAGTGTAGACTCTGTAACGACAGAGGGTCCTCTGCCAACCTCAGTCCGTGACAGAGGCCGACATACGGCAGACTCCAAAGCCTGGCTGTCTTCAGAGAGGATGGATGTGCCAAAGAGGCCAGACGTAAGCTATCAGCGAGCATCTGCTTTCTAACCTTGTGTGTCACGTACCCTAACAGGTTCTACATGCACAGACACATCACGTAAGTAAATGTCAGACAGCTGATCATTTAGATCTGAGATGCTCCGTCTCCCAAGCTGATTCTCACTTACCAGTTAATGACCCTGCTTGTGTGGCATGAGCCCATTTTAAAATGATGGTGGGTAAAGGATAAATGTGATTATTTCAAGGAAAACAAGCAACCCTTTCATACTCCACTGACCAGGGGGTCACCAGTGAGGCCCCTCTGACCACTCTCGTGGCCTACAGCAACCAGCAACATGTCCAATGGCAAGGTCAGGTGTGCTGCATTAGGAAATATAAACCTACCCTGACTGACCCACCCCCCTTCCTGTTAGTTATCTCCCTCCCCTCCCTACTGTGTGTGTGTGTGTGTGTGTGTGTGTGTGTGTGTGTGTGTGTGTGTGTGTTCAGTCATGTGTGGAGCTTGGAGAGGACAATTGTGTCATTTCTAAGGTACCTTGGTTTTGTTTTGAGGCATGATCTCTTATTGGCTCATTAAATAGGATTGGCTAAGCCCAGAGGATCATCTTAGCTTCACCTCCCCAGAACAAGAATTACAAGTATATTCCACAATACAACATCTGGCTTTTATAATATAAATATATATGTATATATGTATTAATCTAATATATTGTTATATATAATTTATTATATATTATATAATATTAAGTACAATATACATAGTATATTATAAAATAAAAATATTTTATACAATATTATATATTTGATTGATGATGATGGTTAGCAGGTGTGGGTATGTGATAGGGGCCATGTATGTGTTGTGATACATGTGTGTACATCAGAGCACAACTTGAGAAGTGAGTTCTCTCCTTCTCCCCTTTCATGTGTCCTGGGGCTCAAACTTAGATCTTCAGCCTTGCAAGACAGTGCTCCTACCCATTGAACCATCTCACCCGCTCCAATACTTGGCTTTTAAAATGTGGGTCCTGAGGCTCAAACCCAGGTTCCCACCTAAACCATCTTCTCGATCCTTGCTAATCTCTGTGGTCTGATCTCCCTAGAAGTTTACTAACCAATCACAGAGACCCGCATATGTACGCAAGTGTGCATGCACAAGTGCGTGTACACATATAGGCACACACATACTCTGATTTTTTTTCCTAATACATAAGCCCCTCTGAGCTATGAGATACTAAGAATTTGTGATGATCAACAGGCAACTGCTCTTGCTTAATGTCGATTTAAAACTGTTGTTTTCATCTTAATGGCCCAAAGAGTAGTTGCACATCTCAATAGTCCAGCCCCCCCCCCCCATTAAACTGAGTTTTAGCTTCTGAGTCAATTCCTTGCAAAGGCTAGTTTTAATTTTGTGTGTATGTGTGTGTGTGTGTGTGTATGCATATATGTATTATGTGTGCATGTGTGTATGTGTGCATGCATACATATGTACATGCATGTATGTGTGCATTGTGTGTTTGTAGGTTTGCATGTGGTGTATTTCTGAGTGTGCATGTATGTGTGTGTGCATATGTGTGTATTGTATATGTAGGTATGTATGTGGGTATATCTGTGTGTGTATATATGTATGTCTGTATATCTGTGTGTGTGTGCACTTTATGCACATGCCAAAGCAGGAGTGTGGAGATCAGAGAATAAATTGCTGGAGTTGGTTCTCTCCTTCCGCGGCATAGGTCCCGGTGATCAAACTCAGGTGGTCAGGTTTGGCAGCAGGCACTTCTACTCTCTGAATCTTCTCAGCAGCTCACGTTCCATTATTTTCTTTTACAGAGGTAAATTCAATAATGAATGATTTGTGCAATATCAAATGGATAAAGGAGACATAAAAACATATTTTCTTTCATGTTTTCGTTGAAAGCCCTACAGTTAAAATGTTGTCAAAACAGACTTCTTCCCTGCTGTCATTTATCATCGAGGAACTGCAGGGTTGTTTCCTCAGAGAGCACACATGACAGTGGAGACAGGACTCTGAAACTCATGTACCACTGACTCTGGAGCCTGGCTGTCTTCAGAGAGGATGGGTGTGCCAAAGAGGCCAGACGTAAGCTACCAGCGAGCATCTGCATTCTAACCATTTGTGTCGCGTACCCTCACAGGTTCCACACGCACAGACACATCACGCGAGTAAATGCCAGACAGCAGATGTCGATTGCTGAGATCAGACCTGGAATGAGGTACGGTGGGTGGTGCTTCCCGTTCTTGATCCTGCGGTGCTCACCTGATAAGCAGAAGCTTGCGGCAGGTATCCAGGGAGTCATTATAGCCATCAGGGATGATCTCTTCCTCTGGGGCGTCTTTATCAAACCAGTTTTTCCACCCCTTCTCATTCCGAGATATCTAAGGGTAATAAGCCAAGAATCAAGCTGTGGGACTGCATGGGATTGGAATGCACCAGACGCTCCAGAGGGCCCAGGAGAGCCACTCTTGTGGGCTCTTAGCTTACAAAGCAGAACAACCCGCTACTGTCTTCAATGACCTGAATCACATAGATACAATGTAACTGTCCCTTGCAGTTTTGTTAACTGCCATTAGGATACTATTTCAGTGACACAAAATGGCTGGGGAGGGGGAGAGATAGGGGATGACAACAAATCAAAACTTCTCCATCGCGACACTTTATTGATACTTGGAGCTGGAAATTATTATGTAGTGCAGGCAGAGCTATCCTGGGAATGGTTAGCATAACCATGCTGGCAGATAGACACCTGTACCTCTCCCTGTGGTTAACACTCAAGCCATAGCTCTGTAGAAGTTGGAATTTCACCCAGGAATCTCATGCTAGGAGAAGGAAGGGCTGAGGCTCTAGGAACAGCCAGAGGATTGTGCCTCGTAGAGAATGATTTATAACTTGCAGCAGACACTGTGGTTGATGCTGGAGTCAGTGACAGGCAGGATGACATCTGTGGGCTACACTGCTTACCTACACTTGCCTCTTGACTGCTATTTAGACCTGAACCCCCTTATCAGGCCCTCAAGACAGACTGGAAGCAGGGAGTCACCAGGTCTCCTTGTCCTGCTTCCCAATGTGGCTACACTGAATCTCATTTTTCTGCCTGTCACTATTAATCCGTCTCTTTAATTGGTTTCCTGGGACAAGCAGCTGGGCTAGCGAGGGCCCCTAGAGCCCAGGCTCTAACCCTACTCGCTTTGGTAACAGTGAGCGTGTTCAGCAGCATCTCCGGCCTCTACCCACTAGATGCCAGTAGCATCCCTGACTTGGAGTTGGGATGATCAAAAATGTCTCCAGACACTTCCACATACCCTGCTGGGGGTGGCACAAAATTACCCTCCACTGAGAACCACGGATGTGGACCAATTTCCCTGAATGCTGATCTCTACTTAAAAATAGCAAGAGAAGCCAAAAATCCATGCTCTTATTTTCCTAGTGAGACCTTAAAGCCGGGAGCGGGAGAAGTCTCTCCAAGTGGGTCTCAAGTAGCGGCTCTTCGGATCACACACAGAGGACCTGGGGGGGTGCAGATGCATTAAAAGGTGCTCCTGCTGCCCAAGTGCCATTGAGTCTAATTATAAACTCTGCACTGCTGAGCCTGTCCCATAATCCTCAGCAACCGCCAGGCCGGGGTCCTCGGGAAATGGCTTGTCAGCACTTTTGAGAAACCTACAGTGAGCATTAAAGACAGACAGCGGAGTTCACGTCTCAGATCCTGTGTGTCAGACCTACGGCCTGACTGTTGTTTCTTACACTTCTTCCTCTCTCTCTCTCTCTCTCTCTCTCTCTCTCTCTCTCTCTCTCTCTCTTCCCCTCCTCCTTCCCCCGCCCCTCTTTCTGTGTGTTCAAGTCCGTGCATGTGCGTGTGTTTATGTGATACATGTAGACTTGACTCCGAGCCACGTAGCAGTCACAAATCTTGACTGGATGCTCCCCTCTATCACTATCTTATTTTTTGAGGCAGGGTCCCTCGCTGACCCGGAACGCCTCACTTCATATGGACAGGCTGGCCTGCAAGCCCCAGAGACCCTGCTGCCTCTGTTTCCTAGGCTCTGGGCCACAGACATGCACGGACTCTCCAATGCAGGTACCAAGGATCTGATCGCAGCTCCTTGTGTTTGCATGGTGAGCATTTCACTGACTGCGCCATCTACCTGGCCTCTGGTTTCTTTTCCTTTGGGGCACAGACATGTGGGAAACCACTCGAAGCTGTGCATCCTGTCAGCAATTCGGGACAGAGGATATGGACAGGGAGCTCACCAGCCTGTCTGGTTATCAACCAGACAGTAACTCTGAGTTCAATTGTATCAACCTTGTCCCTGGGGCAGTGTGGGATAGGGGGCAGTTCTGAGGCTCATTCAAATTGCCCCCTGACGACTGAAGTGGTTCAGCGGCTCTTCTGCCTTATTCACTGGGGTAGATCAAACCCAGAGGTCCTGTGTGTGGCTACTGTCTCTAGACAGCTTCTTCCGAGGCTAGAATTGCAGACCTGGCCAACGTTTACCTGGGTTTCTGGACTCTGGATGTCTTGCTTGCGTGACACGTGCTCTAGCTGCTGAGCCAACTCTCCAAGTTATTTTATGCTTGCACCACTAAGCTAATTCATACTTTTTAAAAGTACACTATCCTCTTGATTAGACTCAAACTCATATTCGCAGCAGTGACTTAATCAGAGGCAGAAGTGAGACCTAAATACACTGCTGTGACGGGAGGGTCCACCCACCCAGGCCTTGTACTTCTAAGATGTTACTCAAGCAGGAATAGAAGATGAACCCTTGGGGCTAGAGGAGAGTAGGCTAAGGGGGATGGGCTGCAGGGCGTGTCTGAGCTGGTAAAGCGCCTGCCAAGCTACCCATGAGGACCCCAATTAATCCCTAGGGAAGTAGCCCCAGGCAGATGCCTGGGACTCCCTGGGTAGCTAATCTAGCCTACTCAGTGAGTAAAATGGGTGGAGCTAGAGGAAAGGCACCCAAGGTTGACTGACCTCCGGCTTCTACATGCATGTGCTCGTACATGCATGCACATACACCTGCGTACACAAAGACCCTTGCCCACAGCAAAGCAGGAAAGCTTGCTTCTGATGCCTGTGAAATGCTCCCTTTGAAGTCTGTCCATCCACTCCCACCTCCCAGCCACACTCTTGCAATAATTTCTGCTGTCACTTTTAAGACAAGACCTCATTGAGCTTCTGATCCCCCTGCCTCAGTCTCCCTGGAACTGGGATTGTAGGTGCATACCACCACACCCATCCAAATCCGTATTGTCATTTGTTGCCCCTTTGGGGGTAGAAATTGCTACTAGGAGGCCCCCATGAAACAACCCGGGTGTGTTTTGATCTGCAGACCTGTGCTTCTATTCACCCCTTCCTCCTTTACCTGGTTCATAATTTCTGCAAACTGGGGGAGCTTACTGAGCTCCACAAGGTTCAGCCACGTCATGTCCAGGATCCAGCGGAAGGGTTTTGGGGGGCATGCCTTCAGGTCCAGGGCTGCTCCACCTGGAGAGACATACAAGACACACATCAGTCATGTCAGACATGTCAATCACACCAGAAACATCAATCATACCAGACATGTCAATCACACCAGAAACATCAATCATACCAGACATGTCAATCACACCAGAAACATCAATCATACCAGACACACAGAAAGAGGGAAGAAAAGGGGAGTGGAAGGTAGAGGAGTACTGTAGATATGTTTCTTTTTAGTGGTGATAGGTTCAAATCATCCATCCACCCATCCATCCATCCATCCTTCCATCTGTCCATCCATTCACTACTTATAGAGTGTCCTCCACACACCTGAAGGATCCAGGCACTGTGGAGATGGTGGGAGCGAGGCTACCTTACACATCAGGAAGACTAAACAGAATGTGAACTGTGTTCAACCATGCAGTCAGTGGGTATATGCAAGATGTACATTCTCAAGCAAAATACAGAATTTTATTTCAGTTTTGAAAGGTCTGTAATCACACTGTGTCATAACTGCAGGTCCATTATTATTTAATTTGGATGTTTGCAAAACAGTAATTCTTACATTACCTTTGTGTGTGTGTGTGTGCAAATGTGTGCACATGTATGTAACTTCTCACAGAGGTGGAAGGGGGCATTAGATTCCCTGGAACTAGAGCTACAGGCAGTTCTGAACTACCCAGCAAGGATGCTTGGAACTGAACTCTGCTCATCTGCAACAGCAGAAAGTACTCTTAACCAGCGAGCCATCCCTAACCTCACAGTCCCTCTTAAGAAGTCCAATCATACAAACACTTCCCTTTCACATAGAAATAATGCAGACCACAAAAAGACATAGGGAGGTGTCTTAGTCAGGGTTTCTATTCCTGCACAAACATCATGACCAAGAAGCAAGTTGGGGAGGAAAGGGTTTATTCGGCTTTCACTTCCATGCTGCTGTTCATCACCAAAGGAAGTCAGGACTGGAACTCAGACAGGTCAGGGAGCAGGAGCTGATGCAGAGGCCATGGAGGGATGTTCTTTACTGGCTTGCCTTCCCTGGCTTGCTCAGCCTACTCTCTTATAGAACTCAAGACTACCAGCCCAGGGATGGTCCCACCCACAAGGGGCCTTTCCCCCTTGATCACTAATTGAGAAAATGCCTTACAGTTGGATCTCATGGAGGCATTTCCTCAACTGAAGCTCCTTTCTCTGTGATAACTCCAGCTGTGTCAAGTTGACACAAAAATAGCCAGTACAGGAGGTTTCAGGTCTTTGCTCCCCCATTTAGCAATTTCCTGAGAAGCAGTATAAAGAAAAAAAAAAAACGTACCTAGACTCCTTTGCACCACTAAACGGACTTAGGGAGTCTGTGGCTCTGGGGAGTTGTGACACCCTGAATGTACCACGGAAACCTCCCTTCACTTTCTGCCCCTGAAACTGCATGGGAGAGGAAGCCTTGTTCTAACAGAACTACCCCAAATGAAAGAGTTAATTGTGGGAGAGCAGTGGATGCTTCTCTTCCATGCCCCAACACCTTTTGTCTTGTCTGATGTCTTTAGAGACATCAGAGGAAGTTCCTGAAGCAAAGAGGAATAATTACAGGAGGAATCCTCCCAAAAACACGCTGGCTGTTCTACACTGCAGTCCCTCAGACCCCGGACTCAGTCTCCAGCTTTCTTGTCGGTCAGAGAGAGTAACAGAGTAGCAGACTCTACCAGGTGGTAGCTGTGAGATCAGCAAGAGCTCCGCCATCATTAGTGGTTATTGTGACACTTAATTTGTATCCTCCTAAGACTCTGGTCTTTCCGAGCAGCACCCCAGGAGGCCTATAGCCAAACAAAGATAATATCTTTCTAGAATAAACCCCACAAAGAATCAGGGCCATCAGTTGTCTCATAGTGCAGGTTTGCCCTGGTATCAATTTCATTTTTCAAAGTGCTCTGACATCCTCAGCTGGGAGAAGAAAGTCAAAGGCGCCTTACAAATGCTGCAGACAACGAGAAGTAATTGATAAGTAAGAACTGTCCCTCCTGGGAAATCAAACACTGCTGTGACCATAGACACCGGCTCTCCTCCCTTGAGTATCGAGTGCACAAAGATTAAAAAAAAATGTCTGTGACATAAGAGAGTTTATTTGTTAGCTCTATAAAAAGGCATTAGGAAAAATAAGCCCTGCTATCCTTTAAAAAATAATTCCATCAAAATGTAAGCCAGTTCGAAACTAAAACAGACTATATAATAAGGTGGCTTTGTTCGGAAGATAGCCTCCTTTTTTTGCTGAACCGATTGTAGCTCTGTCAATCAACCTGTCGTGCAATTTCAAATTAATCTTCCTAAAGCACTGCTCTGTTCGTGCCATATCCCTGCCCATAAAACACTCGATGGCTCCCCGCTGCCAACTGAATTGAATCCAAAGTCCCCTGGCTGCCTGTGCTGGCCCTGTGCAATCTGGCTCCCCAGTTTGATGAAATGGGGTCACAAATGTGCTCCCACCACAGCTCAGGCGTGTCCCCTACCCTATGTGTCTTCTCCATGTGTCTCTCACTCACAAACCTTCTCTCAGAGAAGTCTGTTTCCTTTTGGCAAATAGCTCTGGTCTGGCAGAATGTCATTACTGGGGAGAGAAGAGAAGGCCTGAGGTTTTGTTTGAGGGGAGGGTGTGTCTTGGATCTGCGTGTGTCTCAGTCACAGGCTGTGTCCTTGGACCCTCAGTGTTTCAATGAGCCCTGTATGACTAGCAGGACCCTGGGCTGCGGTCAACACCCCAATCACCTAGCCCCAATGCTTAGTTTCCAGAACCAAGTTCCCTTGCTCCCCAGCACCACGCTACCACAGCCCCTTACTCTGCCTTGGGACCATTCATTAAGCTGCGCACTCCAAGAGTGAGCAATGCCGCCTCTGTGGAGAGTGTGCAGGCTCCTAGTTGAACTTTGGTGGAGTTAAAAAAAATTATTTTAGGGGTGTGTATCAAATTCTGAGTCAGCCTCAGCTATACAATGAGATCCTGAATAGAAAAGAGAGAGAGGGGAGAGGAGAAGGGAGAGGGGAGAGGAGAAGAGAGGGGGGAGAGGAGAAGCTCATCTCCATCTTCTCCTCACATTGACAACAGGTCCTCTAAGCATAGGTAACAGTGAAAAAAATCATATATAGCAATATAACTAATAACACACAGTTAGGAAAAGCCCAGATTTTTTGGTAAGCAGAACTATGTTAACAGAAATTGAAAGAGAGGGCAGAGGAGGGCAGGAGAGATTGAGAGTAACATTGCTTTCATTAGGGTATCATGCTGTTTCCCTCCTGCATCCCTGACACCAGCATCAGAGTACATCAAAGACCCCATCAGCACCTCTGTCCTCTGCCCAGCCACACTCCAAGCATCTTACCTTTAATCAGAGCCTGAAACTCTTTGTGCTTCACTGTCCCTCTCTGGAGATCGATCTTCAGTGTCATGAGGAGAACGAAGAGGAATTTGTGGTTTTCGTACAGGCCTCTCACAGAATAGGTGAAGACCTCGTATGTCAGGTACTCAATGATGTTTGTAATTCTTTTTTGAGGTAGCGGAGACTTTTCAGACCTGCAATCCAGTTTTAAAATCAAAGAGATTTGAAAACTCGCGCCCATGCAAGCAGCACACACTCCTGCGAACAGCACGCAGCAGGCACGCACACAAACACGCACTGCAGGCAGTTGCCCATGGAGGGTGCCATACCCCGACATGAGTGTTGGGAACCAAACTCCAGTCCTAGTTAACAGTGTGTGTGTGTGTGTGTTGTTCTTGGTTGTTTTGGGTTTTGTGTGTGTGTGTGTTTTGGTTTTTTTTTTTTTTATTTATCTTCTTTTTTTTTTTTTTTTTTTTTTTTGGTTTTTTTCAAGACAGGGTTTCTCTGTGTAGCCTTTGGCTGTCTTGGAACTCACTCTGTAGACCAAGCTAGCCTCGAACTCAGAGATCCACTTGCCTCTGCCTCCCAAGTGCTGGGATCAAAGGCGTGCGCCACCATGCCCGGCTTGTGTTTTGGTTTTTTAATCACGGAGTCAACCTCTCTAGCTCCCACCTTATTTTTTGAATCAGGGGCTCTCACTCGAGTTGGAGCTCTCTGATTGGCTACACTGGCTGACCAATAGGGAGCACCACTGATGCATCTGTTTCTACTTCCAGGCAATGGGTTTACAGGTGTACACTGCTACACCCAGGCCTTGGGCGTGGGTGCCGAGACTCTGAACACAGGTCTTCGTGCTTCCACAGCAGAGACCATCTAGAGTGAGCCATGTGCTCGTATGCACATCCATCCCCTGCCCCCAGCTTCATAAAAACCTATCGGTTACCATTTTGGAAACGACTGAGGGGAAGATGGGGAGGACTTGCCTGGCCATGGACTGGTCAAATAACTTCAAGAACTGGGCCAGTGAGGTTTGGTACATGATGTTGACCATGCTCATCTCTGTGATGAGGAAGTAAAGGATGCTGCCTCGCGTGGCCGCTGGCCGGAACTCCTCCTGAGCTGTATTGATTTTGATCTCCGTTTCCGCCGCCACGTGGAGCTTTTCGCTCACTTCTGCAGCTGTCTGTTTGGTGATGCGCAGGACGCCGATGAGAGACTCATCGTCCACCAGGGAACCTGAAAGCCAAAGACAGCAGCATGGCAGGCACAATGAGGAAATGCTGAAAGTCATTTCAAACACACCACCACTGGCTTCTAACCTGACTTTCCCAGAGACCACAGGCAAGTAGAACTTAACATGTACCAAAGGGTTCCTGTTCAAAAACAAGCTACCACCTACCACTGCCTGGATCTTTCTAAACATTCCTACTGAGGCCTTCATCCCTGACTCTACCTGAAACCCACAGAAAAGACAGGGTTTTTTTTGGGGGGTGGGGTGGGAGGGGGTGTGTTTCCCTTCATGTGGTACAAAGACAACCTCATGTGTAGTCCCTGAGTCTGCCTCCCCCCACCCCCAACTTATTTTTGGAGACAGGGTCTCTCACTTGGCCTGAGACTTACCAAACAGGCTAGGCTGGCGAACCAGTGAGCGTCAGAGATCTGCTCGTCTCGACCTCCTAACTCTGAGGTCACACGCATGTACCTTCAAGCCTGGCTTTGAAATACGGATTCTGGTAGACCCAGCTGGGACCCATCCTCTTGCTTGGCAAGGCAGGCTCATGGCTGCCTGAGCCATCGCCCCTGCCCAATAGGTTCAAATGTTTGAAGACAATGACCACATCTCCAGTGGTACCAACATCACCTGTGAGAGAGGCTCTTACCCCCATTATCACCTTGGCAACTCTCCCTAAGGTCTGCAGGCCATGCGTCCTGTGTCGCTGGCTATGAGAGAATGCAAGTGCTGTACCTAGGCTGCTGACAAGCTAGCAGGTGAGTGCAACAGTTCTCTCCCGACTTCTTGAGTGAAAGCCCTTGTGAGAGATAACCAAGGTTACATCTCTAACACAGATCAACCGGGATATAGTGCAAGTGTCTCACCAAAAAAAAGGCTGTCTAGCTCTCAGTTTTTCTTCTCTATTGTTTTTTAGTAGAAGTAAGGCATTTATCACAACCAACTCCATTTTAAGATGCAGAAACACATCTGTGGCACACTGAGTTCAGGAGCCCATGTCTGCAATAGCAGCAGCAATTCCAGACATGCGAGCTCTGGAAGACTGGCAGGCATCTAGAAATGCTGAGCGATTTTAGCTAACATGCCAGGTCTAATGTGAGAGCCCGACTGTTATTACCCTTATAGCTGGGAGGCCTTGATCCCCAACAGTCTTCGTTAGACAAGGGGACCAGCACCCCACTCAGCTTGTTAACATTCAGAATGAGCAGAGGTCACTGCATCCAAAGACATACAACTTCACCAGCAAAAGCAAAGAAGGCATGCTTTTCACCAAGTTCAAATGTATGTATATATGTATGTACGGATGTGTATAACATGTTTGGCCCATGCTGTCCCCTAGCTACAAACACAGTTCTGTTTTGAAGTTTTATTTTGAGACAAGATCTCACTAATATCGCCCATGCTAGTCTCACATTCTCCATCCCTGTGCCCCATCCTCCCAAGTAGCGAAGGTCACAGGTGTCACAGGATTTTCCCTGTCCAATTACATTAGTGCAGAGGCTATGTATGTGCCCCTATAGCTAGCATTGTGTGCATTCTAATGGCATTATCATTATGGGATAACAAGGCTTTGTTTTCTTCTGATCCAGGGATTTAATGTAACAACAGAATGGATTCATAAATAAACTGCGAGCACGTGGTGGGATTTAATTTGGCTGCTGTGATTTGCCTATAAAAATGCTGACATGTTTGTTGATTTTTCTTTTCTTTTCGTGAATATTTTGGTGTTGTTTGTCTGTCTGTCTGGGGCCAAGGTCATGCTATGTAGCCCAGAATAGCCTAGTGCTTTCTATGTAGTCCTGACTACCCTCAGTGGTCCTCCTGCCTCAGCCTCCCAAATGCTGGGATTACAGGTCTTCCCAAAAAAATATGCTTTCTTCAGTGTATTAAAGGGAAGGGACCTCATCAAACTAGGGTGTGGTGTGAGTCTGTCTATGCAGAGGAGACACTATCTTGACTTCTAAGTGGGAATCATTTGAGATGAGCCAGGCCCTTGGGTAGCCAAGTTTTCCTGAAGAGACAGCATGCAGTTTTGTACGTGACCCATCATGAGAGCTTCATTTCAGTGCTAAATAAAAAGGGCTGACTGATCAATAGAAATAAAATAAAAATAAGCAAGATGGGATGCATGAGTGTCCTTTGGGCAAGCAATGAGGCCATCAGGAGCAGCGGGGCTCCGCTCCGGGGCCCTTGTTTGCCTCTGGAGAGAGAACGATTCTATCAACAAGGTGGTACTAGTCTCATCCGGCTGGCTCCGGTTGCTAATTCAGTGATCAGCTGCTCTGTGATGTTTCCCTAATGTCACGTGGAGGCCACCCCACTTGCTTTTGCACTGGTGAGTTGGCTGCTGCCTCACATCTGTGGTCACCGTGGCACTGGAAGGCGCATAAAAAAACGAGCCCCTTCCATGGGCGCCGCGGCTCGATTGCCTCTCAGTGGTGCGGTACCTTTTGTGGCGCTCAGCTTATACAGCAGGTTGTCCTCTAGCTCCTTCATCTTCCGCTTATTGAAAGTCACATCCTCGAGGAGCTTAACCCGCTCCGACTCCAGCTCCTGTTACCAAGACACAAGCAAAAGCATCTGGGGATCCGAGTGCGCTGGCTGGTCTTGTGTGTCAACTTGACACAGCTGGAGTTACCACAGAGAAAGGAGCCTCCCTTGAGGAAATGCCTCCATGAGATCCAGCTGTGGGGCATTTTCTCAATTAGTGATCAAGGATAGGAGGGCCTATTGTGGGTAGGGCCATCTCTGGGCTGGTGGTCCTGGGTTCTATAAGAGAGCACGCTGAGCAACCCAGTAAAAAACATCCCTCCATGGCCTCTGCATCAGCTCCTGCTTCCTAACTTGTTTGAGTCCCAGTCCTGACTTCCTTGGTGATGAACAGCAGTATGGAAGTGTAAGCTGAATAAACCCTTTCCTCCCCAACTTGCTTCTTGGTCATGATGTTTGTGCAGGAAGAGAAACCCTGACTAAGACACCGAGTCACCTACGCTTTCAGGAAATTGGGCTCACTGGTGTTTTATGGGCAACTTCAGCGGTCTAAACAAAGTCAATTTTTGAACGGTGGAAGAAATCATCACCAACATAAACATAAGGTCAAAATATATAAAAATAAACATAAGTCAAAACTGTTTATGTTTCTCTGGGAAATCAATAAAGCGAGGCCCGCCGGCACTGACGTTTCATAGCTCTGGGGCTGGGAGATGGCCCAGTCAGCAGAGTGCCCGATGTGCAATCCTGAGAACCCAAGTTTGGTTTGCTCCTAAACACTTTGGTGAATTTCCTGAGGACCAGGATGCTGCCCTGCGGAGTCCGGTCCGCCCTTCAAGCCCGGGATGTTTGGCCATTGACGGAACATTCTTGTAGGGTCTAAAGGAAAATCATCTCAATAGTATTCATCTCTTCTTCCGTATTCGCTTTTTTCACATATGTGAAGGGGTTGGGCGTGTAAGCATATATGTGGTTCTGCGTGCGGTGGGGCTCACACGTGTGGGAGTGCACGTGCAAGGTTGATGTTTGGACTCATCCTGAATGGATCATCCACTTTAATCACTAAAGCAGAGTTTCTCATTAAACCCAGAGAGCACAGATACAGCTGGCTTTGCTGCCCATCATGTGGGCATCAGTACCAGTCCTGCATCTCTGCGCAGCTGAACTCTCCCAGTGCTTTAACCCGTGAGCCACATCCCTGACCTGACATCCTAGCAATTGGACATTGATAGAGTCCAAATGAGAATAATTGTAACAATTTTTGTGTGTGTCTGTGTATGTTGTTGTTGTTGTTAATTTATTATTTTGTTCTTGACACAGTGTCTCATGTAGCCCAGGCTAGCCTCAGACTCACGATGAAGGTGAGGATGACCGTTCTTGAACCTCTGATCTTCCTGCTCAAACCTCCCTAGTGCTGGTATTACAGGCCTGTCCTCACACACACTGTTATTACAGTGGACAGGCCTGTGCTCACACACACTGTTGGTACAGTGGACAGGCCTGTGCTCACACACACTGTTGGTACAGTGGACAGGCCTGTGCTCACACACACTGCTGGTACAGTGGACTTGCGGGGTCTGTGCATGCTGGGCAAGGGCTCTGCCAACTGAGCCGAATCCCCGTCGTTTTCCTCATCTATATGCAGAAGCACATTTTGCATTTAGGGTTGTATTTCAAGGTGAATCAAGGCCGCTAACTTGAGAACATCCCTGGCTAAGAGCTGCCTTGGAAACCTCAATAATTTGAGAAGTCTCCTGAAAGCAAAGAGGTGATCAAAAGCCAAGGCCCCACACTGAATCAAGTGTCCGCTGTGGCTTGAATCAGGCTGCCTGGACAATATTTTCATCCAGAATTTGGTGTCTAACAGGCTCCTGCCCTGTGTAGTTTTAATTCCTTTTTTTAAAGATTTATTTATATTGTGCATATGAATACACTGTAACTGACTTCAGACACACCAGAAGAAGGCATCAGATCTCATTACAGATGGTTATGAACCACCATGTGGTTGCTGGGAATTGAACTCAGGACCTCTGAAAGAGCAGTCAGCGCTCTCAACCACTGAGCCATCTCTCCAGCCTGTCCTTTTAATTCTTAAGAGCACCAACTTTGAGCCTCTGCAGGACTCACAACAACATGCTGACTTTCCTTCACATCCCTTGGTAGTTATTTCTGGGGAAGATGAACCCCCTGCGTAGCATCCCAGTAAAACACAGAGATAGTTACTGGCAGAGGTAGACAGGATACACTGTCCTCAAACCCAGGCTAGTGCCCCTGTCCTCCTGCGCACAGGGCTGTGGGGTTTGCAGTGGTAGTGAAAAGTGTGGTCGCTCTTGCAGGAGACCATTTAAAGAATGGTTTCCATTAGAATGATCACCTCTGGGGATGGAGAGGTAGATGAGACAGTACAGCGTTCACCCTGCAGCCACGAGGGCTTAGGTCCTGACTCCCCAGCAGCTGTGTAAAAAGCTGGGCATGGTGGAGGGTGCCTGTAACTGCAGGGCTAGAGTATCAGACAGGAGGGGATCCAGGGGCTTGCTAGCGGGCCAGCCTAGCCTAACTGGTGAGCTCCAGATTCAGAGACAGACTGCTCTTCCAGGGGTCCTGAGTTCAAGTCCCAGCAACCACATGATGGCTCACAGCCATCTGTAGTGGGGTCCGATGCTCTCCTCTGGTGTGTCTGAAGACAGCGACAGTGTGCTCATATAAAATGTGAAAGTAATTCTTTTAAAGACTAATGTAGAAAATAACCAAGGGAGACATGGTGATCGAGGTCTCTGGCCTTCACATGTATGTATATGTACACACGCGTTCACACAGGCACGTGTGTACATACTCCGGCCCTTTTTAACACAATAGGGAAAATCATGCATCATGGTACAGTGTACCTTTGCTAAGTCTTACAGCACAACCTGGGGGGCTTCCAGGAGACCTGGCAAACTGGAAAATGCACATGTTGTGACAGAGTGAGACCCCTGTCTCTCTGGCCTCTGGAAGTTCTGTATGGAGGCCGTCAGGGGGGACAGCCTGCTGTGAAGCCTGTCTTGAATGCATTCCAGCAAGCCTGGCACAGTCGTGCCAGCAGGCGATTTGAGGAGGAACAAAAGTTAAAAAGAGGGATGTGGGGGCACCAGACAGACCTTTGGGTAGAACAGCCTTGGGGAAGAGCTACATCTATGAGATCCTTTCAAAATAGGCCACCGGCACCTGTTCAACTGCAGGGGACTTGTTTGCAACAACAGACTCCATGTGAACCTGAGAGGGGGTCGAGGCAGACAACTGGGGGTTTGATGGTCGGTGCCTTGGGAGAGCCACTTCTGGTAAGCAGAAAGGATGTCCTTGTTATCTTGCTCATGAAGGAGAGTTGGTATCACGTCTCTCTGCCTTCTGGAATCCCTCTCCTCACTTGGGTCCATCTAGCCCATTTTTTTCTCACCTCTCCTCCCTAACTGTATGCCTCTTGGTTCTCACTGCCCCTCACCTTGCCCTTCCCTTGAATACTGAAATGAGTTACATCAGGGTAAGTGTAAACTCGGTTGTGCTTTATGCAAATACAGTTAATATATGCAAATATATGTTGTGCATAAAATTGAGTTTTCTGAACATCCTAAAAATTACTCTGGTCTCATATCTAGCTTTTAAAATATTGTTCTTGGATTCACTAATGTCCTTCGTTTTACCCAACTGGTTTGTGTCCTCCAGTGGGACTTCCGCTTGAAATATTGTCCCTTATATCATTACATTATTACTCTGCAATATCTGAAATCCCAGCAGTTGGCAATGGCCGGGCAGGTGCAGGGGGATTTCCTTTTTCTCTAGGATCGTTGTTTTTATTAAATTTCTCGGGTGTCCCCAGACAATCCACAGCACTATGGATTGGAATGTATTGAATCAATAGCCCAAATATTTAAGAGCAGAAGTGTGAAGTAGGATGTATTGCAAATGTGTGCGTGTGAATGTGTGTGTGCCAATGTGTGTGCAAATATGTGTGTGTGCACAGATGTGTATGTGAATGCGTGTGTGTGTGCACAAGTGTATGTAAAATGTGTGTATGTGCATGTGTGTGCATGCAAATGTGTACAAATCTATGTGCAGGTGTGTGTGCAAGAATGTGTGTATATGAGTGTATGTGTGTGTATCTGTGTTTATGTGTGGTATCTGGGGATGGAGGATAACTGAATCATATAATTTCCTAACAAATTATCACTAAGGAAGAATTATCTCCTTATGCTAACAAGAAGTATGATTTTGGCCTATATTTTCCACAAATTTGCTATTACAACATGCTAATCTATTTTAGTTTTTACATTCATTCATATATTCATTTGTTTGTTGGAGGAGCCATACAATAGCCTAAGAGTTATCCCTCCTTCCACCATGGTGCTCCCAGGGACCAGATCCAGGTCTCCAGGCTTGGTAGCAAGCACCTTAAGCTGCTGAGCCATCTCACTGGCCCTCCTAATCCATTTTAAGTTTACTCACTACTTGTGGCTTAGAGCTTTTACCTGTTTCTCTGTGAGAATGACTCTCCTGAGTAACTGGTTCTCGAGTCCCTTCATGGTGACAGTGAAATCAATGACGGATGTCTTGGCGTTGATCTCAGGAGTGAAGGCAGGGTTGGGTAACTTCGTGGTGATGTAAAGTTTAAACGTGTCCATGATGTCACATTCCTTATCACCCACTTTCACCTACACAAGGTCAGATGAAGAGTTAGGAACGGCTTCATGTTGCCCAAACATGACCTGCACCGTGAAGGCCCCAATTCACATACCTCGACACAAATGAGAGAAACTTCTAGAAAAACTACAGACAAATCATAGCTGCTGAGAGAGAGAGAGAGAGAGAGAGAGAGAGAGAGAGAGAGAGAGAGAGAATATGAGTCTTCTCCTGAGACAAAGCTCCTGACAGGTTATCCAGTCCCAAGGGCGTCAGCCCCTAAGCACATAGACATATAAGCAACACTAAATGCGGTGTGTGTGTGTTTGTGTGTGTGTATCAAGAATAACTGAAGAAGTCATGGGTTTTAGAGCGTGGGGGCAGACACAGGAGTTAGAACATGGAGAGGGAGCAGAAAGGATGTAAATAGGTATTAAATTCCAAAATGAAATTTTAACCTAAGGTTTTACATTGTATAACCTAAAAAGAAAAAAGCCAGCTTAAAAGGGGGGCATCGGGGGTTCGAGGCAGGAGTGGGTGTCCCGAGAGTCAAGGCCGTGACATCCAGCTGAATCGGGAAAGAAGAGTCGGGAAATGGTGATTACAGATCTTAAATAGCAAAGCCTGTCCCATTTTGAGTGATTCGGATTTATTGGTGTCTCTGCCTGAAGATGTTCTTAGCAGCCATCCAAAGCAAATCAAATAAAGAACAGATCCAAAACCAACAGGGAATGAAGGGAAAACGTGGGCACACCTAAAGGCCTGACTTCGCAATTTCAGCATTTATAACTCCCACCAATTCTCCTATTCTCTAGACCAAGAAATTATAACAAAGTGAAGAACTGTGTTGTGTTTCTAGAATTATCTTCTTTGCTGCATTCCATGGTCACATCTCCAACATGTCTGACAACTGTTACCAGAAACATAACATTGACCTTAGACACTACTATTGGTAGGATATTTTACTTTCTAAAAAAAAAAAACAGGTAGAACCCATAACATCTTTAAATGATTCACATCTCTAATGGCTCATGATCTTACATGGGATGGGTATCTTCCTATAAACTGAGATCAAGAATCCAAGGTTGTTTAAATGGCTTCAGTAATGGAGGCTGCGTAACTCCCCTTGGCATGTTAAATGTGGTGTACCAAGCAAGCCAGACCCGGGAGGACAGACACCATACGTGATTTTACACTTAGATATGGAATCTAAATGTGTGGAGCTCCTACAAGCCAAGAATCCAACACAGGTTTATTTGGTGCTGACAAGGGTAAGCGGTGGGAGTGGGGAGAGGGTTGGCCCAAGAGCACAGACTTTAATTCCTATATGGTCATGTTCCAGATGTCTATGGTAAGGTGGGCATTGAAGGGACTATTTATTTATTTGATTAGGGTATAACATTATACATGAATACCAAAACACCACGTGGTACCCTGTAAGTAAGTATATGTAGCCTCTATTTGTCAACTGAATTTTTTTTTTTAATTCTGTGTTTTGCCTGCATGTGTATGTGTTTGCCACATGTATGTCTGGTCAACATAGAGATCAGAAGAGGAGATTAGATCCCCTGGTACTGGAGTTACAGATGGTTGTGAGCTGCCATGTGGATCCTGGGAGCTGAACCCAGGTCTCCTGAAAGAGCAGCATAGCTATGCTCTTAACTGCTGAGCCTTCTTTCCAGCTCCTGTCAACTAAATACTTTTACTGGTGATTCCAAAGTGTGGGTGAATCCACAGAAACCAAGATTGCTTTCTTAGCTCCTTTTTCTGCAAAAAAAAATTCAACTTTGTAATCTCATAGGGAAACAAAAAGAGAATTCCTGGAGACGTTGAATTCATTTTATTCATTTTTCCCCCATTAAATTCAAGTCATCCCTCCAGGCTTAAGTAGGCACTCGATGTTCCATCTAAAGACTAAAACAATGGTAAATAAACGAATTCACACTGCGGGGTTGGGAAGAGGCTTCAGCCATTAAATTGCTTGTCACAAAAGCATGATGAGTGAAGTTTGGTCAGATCCTGTGAAAGATTCTGGGTGAGCCTGGCAACCCACCTGTAATTGTTATTACAAACTCTGAAAGCAAGGACAGGATATCCCCAGAGCAGGCTGGAGAGGAGGCTAGTCATTGGGTGAATTCTGAGAGATCTGCCTCTGGGACTCCGGTGGGAGGCTGATGTTAACCTCAGACATTAACCTCAGGCATACACACACCACCTCAGGTCTACACACACACAAACACACACACACAAACACACATACACACATATACACATACACAAAACACACATGCACATGCACACATACTCAAATACACATACGCAAAACATACACACATAAACATACACAAACACACACATATAAACATACACAAATACATACACAAAACACACAAACATAAACATACACAAACACACACACATACACACACAGAAATATACACAAACATATACACACATGCACACAGACACACATATATACATGCAGACATATACACAAACACACACGCACACACAGTTTCTTAAAATGTTCTAAGTAAATCTGTGTTTAAGGAGAAAACCCTCATTCTTCACGTATTTCCTAATAGTAAGAAAATTAACACACTGGAAGTGAAGTAATCGAAGCTAAAACGCTGCCATTTATCAAGAAATAAAACCAATGAACCTTCAAAGTAGAGAATGAGACCAATTAAAGAAGGAGACACTTATATTGAAAACAATTTGTGTTATCATCATCAAATGGGAACAGAGTTCCATGGCTTCTAGAAAGTCAATGAATTTAGATGGAAAGTTAGCAAAGACAGAAATGGACAAATTAATGTCTCCGGGCTTTAGTAAAATGCTGTTCTCTTCAGTGAGGAGCTCCAGGTCTTCTTAAATGTGTATGTATATTTGGCTTGCAAAGCCACTTTTCTAACATACAGCTAAAATTATACGCACACACACACACACTCTCCCCCCCCCTCTCTCTCTCTCACACACACACACACAATTCTGTGTAATACATATTGTTATTAAGGTAACAAACCTGTTTCTTATCTCATTTCTACCAACTGATACTCTTACAAGGAAACCGCTCTTCTGGGGATTGCTTTATATATTACTAAAAAAAAACAGAAATCAAAACTGCATGGCACCCATCAATTTGTTTCATTTGCATGTATCCACTAAAAGTAAGTTTTCAAGAACTCTTTCAGCAAATACATTGTATCACATAAATACCTGTGATTGTTATTTTCCAGTTAAGAATAAATCCACTCAAAGCAAAGCAAAGTTGGCGCTGGAAGGGATGGCTCAGTGGTTAAGGGCAATGCTGCTCTTGCAGTAGACCCAATTTCAGTTTCCAGCACCCACATGTTGGCTGCTCACTGCCACTTTAACTCCAACTCCAGGGGGTTGATGCCCTCTTCTGGCCTTTGAGGGTTCCTGCACTTACAGGCACCTAACCCACACACAAACATACATGTAAGTAAAATGAAATGTGTTTTAAAAAGAAAAGCTAATCGCTACTGCTTTGGAAGAGAACAGACATGAAACAAGCTTTCGGCATGTAGAAGCAGCCACCTAGAAGAAACAGTGAGCATTGCCCAGGAATGCTGGTTTCTAGTGGACGAAACATCACCACCCCCAAAGAACTGGCTCCACCACTGTGCCAATGCCAAGCCAATGCCACCCTTGTCCTCTGTTACAAACCCCTCACCTTGAAAGCAGTGCCTGATTTGATGAAGTTCTTCTCCAGCACATTATCCAGAGCTGGGTCCAGCTCCTCTCGAATATCCTCAATGAGAAGGGGGCGACCCAACGAGAGGCTGTCCTCCAGGTGTGTGCGGAAATATTTGTGGTTCAGAGATGTCACCTGAAGATAAAGAGCCCCTTAAGTCTAAAACCATCCTCCACAGTGCCCCAGTTGCTAGGTGGAAAGCAAGACATCTGTTGGATGGCTGACTGGGAATTGAAAGGGCAGTGTGAAAGATAAAATAAAGAGTTAGGGAAGCAGAAAACCGGCCTGAGTAGGGCCACAGGCCTCTTCTGGCCTGACCAGCCGGGGTAGCTAGAGCGCAGGGTCGGCTGACACCCGCCAGCTACCCACGACACCCGCCACAGGATTTTGAGACTTCTGGTGAGTGGAACACAGCTTCTGCTCCAGTCCAATCACGCGGGACCTGAGACTGCCTTGGTTGGGGAGGCAGAAATCCGGCCTGAGTAGGGCCACAAGCCTCTTCCGGTCAGAACAGCACCGGGGTAGCTAGGGCGCAGGGTCAGCTGACACTCGCCAGCTACCCACAACACCCGCCACAGGATCTTAAGACTTCTGGTGAGTGGAACACAGCTTCTGCTCCAATCCAATTGCGCGCGGGACCTGAGACTGCATTAGTTAGGGAAGCAGAAAACCGGCCTGAGTAGGGCCACAGGCCTCTTCCGGCCTGACCAGCACCGGGGTAGCTAGAGCACAGGGTCGGCTGACACCCGCCAGCTACCCACGACACCCGCCACAGGATTTTGAGACTTCGGGTGAGTGGAACACAGAGTCTGCTCCAATCTTTAAACAGTGACAACGGTAACAACTAACCCCAGAGATTACCAGATGGCGAAAGGTAAACGTAATAATCTTACTAACAGAAACCAAGACCACTCACCATCATCAGAACCCAGCACTCCCACTTTGCCCAGTCCAGGGCACTCCAACACACCGGAAAAGCTAGACACGGATCTAAAAGCATATCTCATGATGATGGTAGAGGACATCAAGAAGGACTTTAATAACTCACTTAAAGAATTACAGGAGAACATGGCTAAAGAGTTACAAGTCCTTAAAGAAAAACAGGATAACACAATCAAACAGGTAGAAGTCCTTAAAGAAAAACAGGATAACACAATCAAACAGGTAGAAGTCCTTAAAGAAAAACAGGAAAACACATCCAAACAGATGATGGAAATGAACAAAACCATACTAGACCTAAAAAGGGAAGTAGACACAATAAAGAAAACCCAAAATGAGGCAACACTGGAGATAGAAACCCTAGGAAAGAAATCTGGAACCATAGATATGAGCATCAGCAACAGAATACAAGAGATGGAAGAGAGAATCTCAGGTGCAGAAGATTCCATAGAGAACATCGGCATAACAATCAAGGAAAATGTAAAACGCAAAAAGATCCTAACTCAAAACATCCAAGAAATACAGGACACAATGAGAAGACCAAACCTACGGATAATAGGAGTGGATGAGAATGAAGATTTTCAACTCAAAGGACCAGCAAACATCTTCAACAAAATTATAGAAGAAAACTTCCCAAATCTAAAGAAAGAGATGCCCATGAACATACAAGAAGCCTACAGAACTCCAAATAGACTGGACCAGAAAAGAAATACCTCCCGACACATAATAATCAGAACAACAAATGCACTAAATAAAGATAGAATACTAAAAGCAGTAAGAGAAAAAGGCCAAGTAACATATAAAGGAAAGCCTATCAGAATTACACCAGATTTTTCACCAGAGACTATGAAAGCCAGAAGATCCTGGACAGATGTTATACAGACACTAAAAGAACACAAATTCCAGCCCAGGCTACTATACCCAGCCAAACCCTCAATTAACATAGATGGAGAAACCAAAGTATTCCACGACAAAACCAAATTCACACATTATCTCTCCACAAATCCAGCCCTTCAAAGGATAATAACAGGAAAAAAACAATACAAGGACAGGAACCACACCCTAGAAACAACAAGAAGGTAATCCCTCAACAAACCTAAAAGAAGACAGCCACAAGAACAGAATGCCAACTTTAACAACAAAAATAACAGGAAACAACAATTACTTTTCCTTAATATCTCTTAATATCAATGGACTCAACTCCCCGATAAAAAGACATAGACTAACAAACTGGCTACACAAACAAGACCCAACATTTTGCTGCTTACAGGAAACTCATCTCAGAGAAAAAGATAGACACTACCTCAGAATGAAAGGCTGGAAAACAATTTTCCAAGCAAATGGTATGAAGAAACAAGCTAGAGTATCCATTCTAATATCTGATAAGATTGACTTCCAACCCAAAGTCATCAAAAAAGACAGGGAGGGGCACTTCATACTCATCAAAGGTAAAATACTCCAAGAGGAACTATCAATCCTGAATATCTATGCTCCAAATACAAAGGCAGCCACATTCATTAAAGAAACTTTAGTAAATCTCAAAGCACACATTGCACCTCATACAATAATAGTGGGAGACTTCAACACACCACTTTCACTAATGGACAGATCATGGAAACAGAAACTAAACAGGGACACAGTGAAACTAACAGAAGTTATGAATCAAATGGATCTGGCAGATATCTACAGAACATTCTATTCTAAAACAAAAGGATATACCTTCTTCTCAGCACCTCATGGTACCTTCTCCAAAATTGACCACATAATTGGTCACAAAACAGGCCTCAACAGATACAAAAATATTGAAATTGACCCATGCATCCTATCAGATCACCATGGACTAAGGCTGATCTTCAATAACAAAATAAATAATAGAAAGCCAACCTTCACGTGGAAACTGAACAACACTCTTCTCAATGATACCTTGGTCAAGGAAGGAATAAAGAAAGAAATTAAGGACTTTTTAGAGTTCAAAGAAAATGAAGCCACAACATACCCAAACTTATGGGACGCAATGAAAGCATTTCTAAGAGGAAAACTCATAGCTCTGAGTGCCTCCAAAAAGAAACTAGAGAGAGCACACATTAGCAGCTTGACAACACACCTAAAAGCACTAGAACAAAAGGAAGCAAATTCACCCAAGAGGAGTAGACGGCAGGAAATAATCAAACTCAGGGGCGAAATCAACCAAGTGGAAACAAGAAGAACTATTCAAAGAATCAACCAATCAAGGAGCTGGTTCTTTGAGAAAATCAACAAGATAGATAAACCCTTAGCCAGACTCACTAGAGGGCACAGGGAAAGCATCCTAATTAACAAAATCAGAAATGAAAAAGGAGACATAACAACAGATCCTGAAGACATCCAAAACACCATCAGATCCTTCTACCAAAGGCTGTACTCAACAAAACTGGAGAACCTGGATGAAATGGAGAAGTTCCTAGACAGATACCAGGTACCAAAGTTGAATCAAGATCAGGTTAATGATCTAAACAGCCCTATATCCCCCAAAGAAATAGAAGCAGTCATTAATAGTCTCCCAACCAAAAAAAGCCCAGGACCAGATGGGTTTAGTGCAGAGTTCTATCAGACCTTCAAAGAAGATCTAATCCCAGTTCTTCACAAACTATTCCACAAAATAGAAACAGAAGGTTCTCTACCCAACTCATTCTATGAAGCCACAATTACTCTGATACCTAAACCACAAAAGACCCAACAAAGATAGAAAACTTCAGACCAATATCCCTTATGAATATTGATGCAAAAATCCTCAATAAAGTTCTTGCTAACCGAATCCAAGAACACATCAAAACAATCATCCATCCTGACCAAGTAGGTTTCATCCCAGGGATGCAGGGATGGTTCAATATACGGAAATCCATCAACGTAATCCAGTATATAAACAAACTCAAAGACAAAAACCACATGGTCATCTCGCTAGATGTGGAAAAAGCATTTGATATAAAATTAACTCAAACAAATCAATGGCCTTTCTCTACACAAAGAATAAACAGGCTGAGAAAGAAATTAGGGAAACAACACCCTTCTCAATAGTCACAAATAATATAAAATATCTTGGCGTGACTCTAACTAAGGAAGTGAAAGATCTGTATAATAAAAACTTCAAGTCTCTGAAGAAAGAAATTATAGAAGATCTCAGAAGATGGAAAGATCTCCCATGCTCATGGATTGGCAGGATCAACATTGTAAAAATGGCTATCTTGCCAAAAGCAATCTACAGATTCAATGCAATCCCCATCAAAATTCCAAATCAATTCTTCAACGAATTAGAAAGTGCAATCTGCAAATTCATCTGGAATAACAAAAAACCTAGGATAGCAAAAACTCTTCTCAAGGATAAAAGAACCTCTGGTGGAATCACCATGCCGGACCTAAAGCTCTACTACAGAGCAATTGTGATAAAAACTGCATGGTACTGGTATAGTGACAGACAAATAGACCAATGGAATAGAATTGAAGACCCAGAAATGAACCCACACACCTATGGTCACTTGATCTTCGACAAGGGAGCTAAAAACATCCAGTGGAAGAAAGACAGCATTTTCAACAAATGGTGCTGGCACAACTGGTTGTTAACATGTAGAAGAAAGGAATTCCTATCTCCTTGTACTAAGGTCAAGTCTAAGTGGATCAAGGAACTTCACATAAAACCAGAGACACTGAAACTTATAGAGGAGAAAGTGGGGAAAAGCCTTGAAGATATGGGCACAGGGGAAAAATTCTTGAATAGAACAGCAATGGCTTGTGCTGTAAGATCGAGAATTGACAAGTGGGACCTCATGAAACTGCAAAGCTTCTGCAAGGCAAAAGACACCATCAATAAGACAAAAAAACCACCAACAGATTGGGAAAGGATCTTTACCTATCCTAAATCAGATAAGGGACTAATATCCAATATATATAAAGAACTCAAGAAGGTGGACTCCAGAAAGTCAAATAAACCCATTAAAAAATGGGGCTCAGAACTGAACAAAGAATTCTCACCTGAGGAATACCGAATGGCAGAGAAGCACCTGAAAAAATGTTCAACATCCTTAATCATCAGGGAAATGCAAATCAAAACAACCCTGAGATTCCACCTCACACCAGTCAGAATGGCTAAGATCAAAAATTCAGGTGACAGCAGATGCTGGCGAGGATGTGGAGAAAGAGGAACACTCCTCCATTGTTGGTGGGATTGCAAGCTTGTACAACCACTCTGGAAATCAGTCTGGCGGTTCCTTAGAAAATTGGACATAGTACTACCGGAGGATCCAGCAATACCTCTCCTGGGCATATATCCAGAAGATGTCCCAACCGGTAAGAAGGACACATGCTCCACTATGTTCATAGCAGCCCTATTTATAATAGCCAGAAGCTGGAAAGAACCCAGATGTCCCTCAATAGAGGAATGGATACAGAAATTATGGTACATTTACACAATGGAGTACTACTCAGCTATTAAAAAGAATGAATTTATGAAATTCCTAGCCAAATGGATGGACCTGGAGGGCATCATCTTGAGTGAGGTAACACAATCACAAAGGAACTCACACAATATGTATTCACTGATAAGTGGATATTAGCCCAAAACTTAGGATACCCAAGATATAAGATACAATTTGCTAAATGCATGAAACTCAAGAAGAATGAAGACCAAAGTGTGGACACTGTGCCCCTTCTTAGAATTGGGAACAAAACACCCATGGAAGGAGTTACAGAGACAAAGTTTGGAGCTGTGATGAAAGGATGGACCATCTAGAGACTTCCGTATCCAGGGATCCATCCCATAATCAGCTTCTAAACGCTGACACCATTGCATACACTAGCAAGATTTTGGTGAAAGGACCCAAATATAGCTGTCTCTTGTGAGACGATGCCGGGGCCTAGCAAACACAGGAGTGGATGCTCACAGTCAGCTATTGGATGTATCACAGGGCTCCCAATGGAGAAGCTAGAGAAAGTACCCAAGGAGCTAAAGGGATCTGCAACCCTATAGTTGGAACAACATGATGAACTAACCAGTACCCCGGAGCTCTTGTTTCTAGCTGCATATGTATTGAAAGATGGCCTAGTTGGCCATCACTGGAAAGAGAGGCCCATTGGACTTGCAAACTTTATATGCCCCAATATAGGGGAATGCCAGGGCCAAAAGAATGGGAATGGGTGGGTAGGGAAGTGTGGGGCGCTATGGGGGACTTTTGGGATAGCATTGGAAATGTAATTGAGGAAAATATGTAATAAAAAATTTTTAAAATTAAAAAAAATTAAAAAAAAGAAAAATAAAATAAAACAAAAGCAATAAGGAAAAACTAATTCTTTTTTTTTTTTTTTTTTTTTTCAAGACAGGGTTTCTCTGTGTAGTCCTGGCTGTCCTGGAACTCACTCTGTAGACCAGGCTGGCCTCGAACTCAGAAATCCGCCTGCCTCTGCCTCCCGAGTGCTGGGATTAAAGGCATGTGCCACCATGCCCGGCACAAAAACTAATTCTTAAAACTTGGAGAGTCCTGGATGCTGACGCAAGGATGCAGTGTCTGTGATGCAGAAGAAGAGAAGGGGCCTCTCAGATGGAACACCAGGGCTTCCAGCAGGTGGGAGTTGTCATGGAGTCATCTTACTAAATTTGTCTAACTAGAATCACTCACAGACAGCAAGGCACCTCAATATATCGCCGTCTGCTCCAGGACCCCTCTGAAATGAATAGGGGATAATAGATATTCATAAGAACGACAGTGCTTAGAAGATCTTGCTGCTCTTCTAGAAGGCCGGAGTTCAGTTCCCAGCACACACACACACACTGGGTGGTTTACAACTACCTGTATCTCCAGCTCCAGAGATCTGATTGATGCACTTTTGGCCTCTACAGGTACTGTACATATATGCAGGTATCTGCATGCAGATGCACATGAATACACATAACAAGGCTAAAATAAGTCTGTAGAAAATAATGTCAGAGCCAGGTGTGGTGTCACACACATTTAATCCCAGTGCTCAGGAGGGAGAGGAAGGCAGATCTCTGTGAGTTCAAGGGCAGCCTGGTCTACAAAGTGAGTCCAGAACAACGAGGGCTCTGTTACACAGACAAACTCTTTTCTCAAAAAGATTATATATATATATATATATATATATATATATATATATATATAATTATGCTATTATATAAATAATATCATAAGTGATACCTGAGAAGCCAAAAGTCCCTCCCAGAACTTAGAAGAAAATCTGTCTATAATTCTATAATTCAGCGTTAAATATCACCATTGTCATAGGCTTCTCATAAAAGCTTTTCATGGGGTTAGAGGTGATCCCTCGTCTTCTCAGTTTGCTGGAGCTTTGTCATGAACATGTATGGGATGTTGCCGGGGACTCTCCCTACCTACATTTATCAAGATGGTCATATGACCTCCCCAAGTAGTGATGGCACACTTAGATGGATTCATTTAAATTCCATAAATATTGGAATTCCTACACTATGTAAGAGCTGTGTAGGAAATATAAACATGGAGAAAGCCATAAACCTGACTAGCAGGAAGTTTATGGCTCAAAAATAAAAGGGAGAAATGTGCAAAGAGCAGTAATTCAAGTCAGACTCGGAGTCCAGGACAGAACTACAAACAAAATGCAGATAGGCCTCCAGAGGGAGGGACAGAGAAGTTGAGGACACAGAGAAGTCTTGATGAAGCAAGCATTGGATAGAAGAAGCTTTGAAGGTAAATACTGATAAAGACTTTTGTGTGAGATCTAAGTGGATAGACTAGAAGGGTGGAAAACATTCTAATTAGTAAAAATAATATAACTGTGATGGTTTCTATATGCTTGGCCCATGGAGTGGCACTACTAGGAGGGATGGCCTTGTTGGAGTAGGTGTGTCCTACTGGAGTAGGTGTGTCACTGTGGGTGTGGGCTTAAGACCCTCATCCTAGCTGCCTGGAAGCCAGTATTCTGCTAGCAGCCTTCAGATGAAGATATAGAACTCTCAGCTCCTCCTGTGCCATGCCTGCCTGGATGCTGCCATGCTCCCACCTCTGAACCTACCTGTAAGCCAATTAAATGTTGTCCTTGGTCATGGTGTCTATTCACAGCAGTAAAGCCCTAACTAAGACAATAACCAAATTTATGAAAAGTCAGACCCCAACTCAAAAGAGAGAGAGAGAGAGAGAGAGAGAGAGAGAGAGAGAGAGAGAGAGAGAGAGAGAGAGAGAGAGAGAAGAGGCTAGGGAGATGGCTTAGGCCCCTGTCATGACCTGAGTTCCATCCCTGGAACTCCCATAGTGAAGAGAAAGATCTGGCTCTTACACATCTTCTGGCCTCTGAATGCATATTGTAGCATACGCAGATATATATACACATGTGTATAAACACACATATGCGAGTAAATAAATATAATAACAAGTTTTTAAAATGTGTGGGGCATGAGGAATTCTGGGACCAGGATATCAGAAACACCACAGTCCATATTGCTCGCCGACCTGCAAATATCAGTGGTAATATGCTCCCTGAAGGAGCCAGCAGTGTTCTAATCCTGGCCTCGTGTAACCCCAGTTTAAAGTTAACACCATATGAGGCAGCACAGGCAATGCTGGGCATGGATGTGTCATATGCTGCCAAGGGCCTAGGTGGGACTGGCAGAAACCAGACTCGGGGACACTATTCCTGGTACTTTTCCATTAGTCCAGCACAAAAGCCACATTTGTTGCTGGCCACAGTAGTCCTGCCAGGGAGATGAAGAGAGACAGGGCAGGCAACAGCGGGAATGGAAAGAGAGTAGGGAAGTGGAGGCAAAGAGGGTTGAAGTTCAAAGTCATCCTTGCCTACGTGCTAAGTTGGAGGCCAGCATGGCATCCAAGAGAGCCAAATAAGCAGAAGATGGAGGGAGTTACATCATCAGAGTCGTTGCCCCAAATTGCTGATGCACAAGAGTACAAATGAGCAAATGCTGGCCAGAAAAGTGACCTGACAGTTTGCATCTGGAATGTTCCCAAAGGGCGGCTGCTTAAAGACTCGATTTCCAGCTTGGATCTACTGGAGGATGCAGGGAACGCTAAGAGGTAGAGGCTAGGGGGAGGAACGTATGTCCAGGCTATACCTTTAAAGGTAACAGAAGCACTATGGCCCTTCATTTTCTTCAACATTCTGGCTATGGCGAATGGTATTGCCATATGACTCTGCCACAGCCATCATGTGCTGCCTCAGCCTGAAGCAACTCAACCAATCAATGATGGACTGAAATCTTGCAAACTGTCAGTCACAATAAACCCTCTGTCTTTATAAGTTAGTTTATCTCCAGTAGGTAGTGGATTGGCCTGATGCTGCTTGAATTCTAATGCTTCCTCAAGAAGGGTTGCCTCTGATGAGCAGACCGTCTTATACTCAGGTGATGCTGTGTGAACTTTCTCTCTATTTTAACTGGTCAGTTAAGGACTGGAGTCTGTGATTGGGCAGTGGAAGGGAAAGGTGGGACTAGAAGCTCAAGAGGGGATGGAGGAAGAGCAGGTGGAAGCCATAATGAACCAGAACTACATGGCTGGGAGAAACCACAAGTAACAAGGGGTCTAACAGCTGGTGGGTAACTTAGTACAGGGTTAGATCTGTCCAATCTAAGCATATGGCTTATAATTATAATATCCAGATTGTTTATCTTTTATACGGGCTTATTAGGGTTGAAAATTCCAGCAACATGAGTATTTGTTATAGGAACAGCAAGCCAAGGCACACAGACAGCTTCCTTAGCGGCTTTCGGAGTCTACTGAGACTCTGAGAGCACATTCTGACTTACACACACAAACACACACACACACACACACACACACAAGTCAGACATACCTGCAAGTCGTTTTCTTTTTCCTTCGATTTGATCCACGTTTTTCCCTGAGTCTGGGGATCAATGAGCAGAGGGTATCTGGTGGCCTTTGTCACAATGATGCCATTCTGAATTGACAGGTCATCTCCAGGGAGTCCCTGCAGGCCCCACTCGCCAATCTGAGGAGGAGGAAATGGGGGGATGCCCGCTCAAAGAACAGGAATGTGATGGTTGGTCACTGAGTGCTTATAACCTTCAATGGAAATCACTTAAGCATGTGTTTCCATTTGGGGTATCTAGTGGGGGAAAAGAGCCAAACCAACCTGCAAATACGAGCCAAGTAATGTTAATTAAGTTCAGAATTAGAAAGCAAATTTAAATATTTAGCATCTATTTTTTTTATTTGTCCATGTATGTGTGGATGGATGGGGGTACTACTTGCAGAGACCAGAAGAGAGAGTTACCCCCCCCCCGATCTGGAGGTACAGGGGCTGATAGCCACCTGATGTGGGTACTAAGAATGTAATGTGTGTCCATACTAATAGATAATAAGTCTGGGTTTGTCCTCTTAGGCTGATTGTATATATATATATATATATATATACACACACACACATATATATATACACATATGTATACATGTATAATATATTATATATATATGTGTGTGTGTGTGTATATATATGTGTGTGTGTGTGTGTATAAACCCCAACATATATAAGGGGTATACACACACACAAATATATATATAGGTATATATATAGTATATATATATATATATATATATATATATATATATATATATATATGTAGTTGTGAAAGTAAGTCAGTGTCAGAGAAGAAGATAGCCCTCATCCCCCAGTGCCCCTCCTCTTCCTGCCCTCTGGTTCTGCCTACAAGGCTTATGCAAAGATAGTTGCACAGCTGGGGAGACTTTGGCTGAGATACACTGGTGGGAGTTCATCCATGGTAAGCATGACAATTTCCTTCCCCAAATTTAAGTGGGATTACAGCATGGTCAATGAAATCCCTGAGATCTCATGGAGCCACCAGAATCCACCTTTGCTAAATCACCCCCTAGCACCTCCAAAGACTCAGATGACTGAGGGCTATCTGGACCCACCTTGGGACACAATGTATCTCCTAGGTGTAATCCACCCCCTGTAACATTGTTTGAACCAGAGGCTACTTTTTAACCTCTAAGTACAAAGCAGGGGGAACGCAGCAACTGGCGCCTTCTTGCAACACCCGCACTCACATTAGTTTGAAAACAAACTGCCTGGAAAGTACTTATGGCCCCAGGAGCTTGGCAAGTTTGATACCAACTGACATTGGTATCAAAATCCCGGCAAGTCAGGGTTGACATTGGTATCAAAATCCCGGCAAGTCAGGGTTGCCGCTGGCCATCGGCTGGCCATCGGTACCCGAGCAAGCGCGTTAGGGTGTCACTGTTCCAGGTGGCTGATCTCAAGCGTCAGTGTGACTGGCTTAGTGGTTACCCGGGAGACATGCTTCTGGGCTGCCTGTGAAGCTCTCTGAGAGATTCCACAGAGGAGGGAAGACCTACTTGGAATTTGAGTGGTGCCATGCATCCAATGACTGGGGTCCCGCAAGGGTTAAAAAGGAGAACGTGACCTTTACACTAGTATCCTCCTCCTCTCTACTTCCTGCCTGGGGATGCGATGGCGCAAGCCAACAGATGGCTTCCCCTGCCATGAAGGACTTATCCCTCAGACTGCGGGCCAAAACAATCCTTTTTTCCTTATTTTGTCACAGCAATAAGAAAAGAAACTAATACACTATAATAATTATAATATATATTCTCATATATACATATATATGTGTAGTTATGTACATAAATATCTCATATATAACATATAATGCTTAATATGTATTATATTTACAAACATAAATATCTCATATATATATATACACAACATATATAATGCCTAATATATATTTTATTTACATACATAATATACTATAATACCTAGGTGGTGCTTGTCTTTGCCTCAAACCTTTGAAAGAAATCATAGCAGAATTAACATTTTAAATCATGGAAAGCTATTAAAGCTGCCTTAAGTAACAGAAATAAATTTTTCAACTACAATCAAACCAGACATTCTTTGGCTTCTTGTTTATGGTAAGAACTAAAATAAGGCTGAAATTCTGATACTGCTGGCAAGAGTCAGACTTACTGTTGGAGGGTCCACCAACATTGCAATAAGATTCAGGTTTTCAGTGAAAGGAATTTTCCGTGCTTTCAACTCTAACTCCCATTGATCTTTAAGCAAATAGTTCCGAAATATCTGATTGAAGGGGCCGAGGTAGGAGAGAAAGCCTGTGCAGAGCAGAACATCGCCTACGAGTCTGTGAAGAAAAATAAAATGCAGATGCCTTCTCCTGGAGAAGCTACAGTGCAGGCTTGCTTTGCCATAGGGTATAATCTCTCGTTGCCCCTGACCTTGAAAGACTACAAAAAAAGAGTCCTAAGTGCAAAAGGGGTGGGCGGGGTCATACTCAGGTGGGTCACAGAGCGGCAAACGTGGACCATGCCTTCTTCTTACTGCACACCCTGCTCACAACCTGTCTTAGGGCAAACACTTTGTGTGTGTTCGTGTGCATGTCTGCATACTCATGTGTGCAGAGACCTATGTGTGTGCATGTGCTCATGCGCAAACACATTGGCCCAAATGGCGCCCGTACGAGGGTCAATGCCAGTTGTCATTCCTCAGGTGTCACCCCACCTTGTTTTTTGAGACAGGGTTTCTCTCTGGCTTGGAGCTCACTAGCTGACCAGAGAGGCCCCAGGGATCTACTTGACTCTCTACCCTCCTAGTTCTGGGATTCCGATGTGCACCACCACATTTGCCTTTCCACATCTTTGCAAGACAGGGCCTTCACTGGATGAGTCCTCTCCCCTGCCTAATGCGCGTTGTTGAAATCACTGAGTGTAAGCCCAGAGAATCAGACAAGTGTCAGGCAGTCCTGGTGAATGGTGAACTGAAACATCGCCAGATGTGCACCCTCCCCCAACACCACCACCATCCTGCTAGAAATGTGTCCAGCAGTGCTTCATCAAAGTCCTTTTTGGGGATTCATGGATGGGGGTAGGATTTGTGGTCTCGATGTCACAGAGAGATGAAAACGGAAGTGGGTGGCTAAGAAGGGAGCCCACAAAGACTACCTACCTATTAATCTGAGCCTTGAACTCCTTACTTTGCTGGGTCCACCGGACTTTCTCCCCACTCAGGCCATCAATGAGCGTGGAGGCTGCCTGCATCTTCTTCCTGCACATGTCGGCATCATTGAGCAGGTCCTGCATTCAGAATGAGAAACGTCTCAGACAACATTTTCAAGCTCTGCAGCAGGGACGTGTTGCGTTCGCACATAAAACTACACTGAGGAATTTCTCAGCTTGTAAAATAATTGGGGCTGGGAAATAACACCGTGACAAATTAACAAATCAATTACATTTTGATCACTCATTCTTTATACAATGATTGATTTGTTTTTGTTTTTGTTTTTAACCTTACAAAATTTCAAAGACATATGTAAAAAAGGGCTAGGGATAGAGCGCAGTAGGCAGAGTGCTTGCCTAGCATCCATGAAGCCTTGGGTTTGATCCCCAGCAACACTTAAAGCCAGGCATGGTAGCGAATGCCTGTAATCCCAGCACCCTACAGGTAGAGATACAGAAAGATCAGAGGTTCAAGGTCATCTTTGGCTAGGCTGAATGGAGAAAAAGTGGGGTGCATAGACCTCTGTCCCCAAGATGAATGAATAATTACATAAAAATTAAATGAGGCTAAAATCCAAGGATATTTTATTAGAGAGACCCCAAGATTTATATGTTAAAGTAGTATTTTGATTAACTCTTTTCCAAAGAATAATAATAAATAGTAAAAATGATTCTATTCCTGCCATTAATTTTTAGTCAGTATAAAAAATAATGGGTTTCATTATGACATTTCACATGTGCATAAAATTGTGCTTTGCTCTTATCCATGTCCCTGTTGTCATCCCTCCCCTTTTAATGGTTGATTCTCCCTTAACCCCACATTTTCCTTCTGCTTTTACGTCGTTTATAAATAGATGATGATGATGATGATGAAGATAGATAGATAGATAGATAGATGCATAGATATAAATGGATAGATAGATAAAGATACAGATAGATATAGATGTATATCTATATTGATGGATAGACAGATGATTGATAGATACATAGATAGATACATATACTCATTCATACATATAAGTGGATAATAAATAATATAGATAGATATAGATGTATATCTACATGGATGGATAGATAGCTACAGATTGATAATAGATAGATAGATAGATAGATAGATAGATAGATAGATAGATAGATAAATAGATATGAATGGATAGAAGGCAGAGATAGATCTAGACAGATATGACTGGGTGGCAAAAAACACACAGATAGGTTCCACCTATGAGAGGGAACGCATGCTACCTGAGAAACAAAAATACTTGAGGAGGTAAGTATCTGCCCTGATTTAAACATGTATCTACATCACTGTGGAGCATGCCCATGTTTTTACGTATAAGCCTTAAAGCTGCATTTCATTAAACCTCAGAGCTGCATCCCGCAGAGCATCTGTACATCTCTTCTCCTGCCTCGCCTCACCATTTTCTCGTTCATTGCGGCGTCAAACTTGGCCTGCACTTTATCCAGCTCAGCTTGCTTCTCGTCCAGCAGCGCCTGGGCCTTCCCTAATTCCACATTGGCCACAGCCAAGCGGCCTTCCTGCTTGGCCAGGTTTGCCTTAGAAAGGAAAGGGGAATGGTTCACGCAAAGTCACACAAGCCCCATGAAACATTCATGATCTTAGTTCGTAAATTATCGCATAAATCATAGAATTTTTGCAGCGGGTGCTACTTCTAGGGTCATCTGTTTCAGTGTTTGCAACAGGGGAGGCAGGCTGTCTTGGGGATATTTTATTAATTTTTCCCCCTTTTAATTATTAATGGTTGCTATGGAAAGCACAGAAAATGCAACAATGTAAAGAAAGAATAAAAAACAAACTTTGGTTATTTTTAAGACATAAGTACTGTGTTAAGAAGGTACTGAATGGTGCTCGCTTCGGCAGCTCATGTACTGAAGTTGGAATGATACAGAGACCACCACGGCCCCTGGGCAAGGATGACATGCAAATTTGAGAGGTATTCCATATTTTTAATGTGAGAAACATGGAAATAAAGGTTAGTTTCTCGTTTTACACTTGATCTTAGCCAAAAGGCCGAGAAGTGATTAATTTCTCTTTTTAAAAAAGGTACTAAATGTCATTCTTAATTTTTTTAATTAATAGACTCTAATCATCGGTGAACATCGATGTTTTTAAATTAAAAAAATCATTTTACGTGCTTGGGTGTTTTGCCTGCATGCAGGTCTGAGAAGAGGGCGTCGACCCCTTGGAACTGAGGCCACGCGGGTGCTGAGAACTGAACCCAGGTTCTCTGCAGGAACAGTCAGTGCTCTTAACTGCTGGGCCATCTCTCCGGTCTCTCAGAATACTTTTCCACCCAGTGCTACGACTTTGTGATGCTTTACCATCCGAATGCATCTTAACTTACTAACACTTCCCAGCATTTGTACATATTCTTCCTCTAGCTGGATTTTAACTCTTAAAAATGACACGCTGATAGATGCTGCTGGATATATCAGCAATTTGGTCTGTGGTTCTGGTAAAGACGCCTTTTGAAATGAAGTTACTGTAACAGTAATTTTTTTTTCCTTTCCTCTTTCCTTTTCTAAATCCTACATGGTAACTATCTGCTTCCTGTCCGTTTGAAATAATTAATCACTGTGGCACACCCATAGCTTTCTGGGGTTAAAAGTTCTTTAATGTCTCATTTTCTTTCTTGTGTACTTACTTGCATATTTATTTAGGTGGCTTCTCACTCTAGACCAGGCCAGCCTCAACGTCCCAGCGGTCCCCCTGCCCCTGCCTCCCAGGAGCTGGGATAAAGGCCTGCGCCACTCCATCTGGCCCATGGGAAGGTGGTCAGATCCGCTAGGTCTATCAAGGACCAATGGCTTGTGCCACAGCCTCCAGCCACCACAGAGGTTTTGTTGGTTCCCACTTTATAAATAAATTTTCGTTCCATTTTATGCTTTATTTAATCCAACACTATCTTGTTTCTTTCACAGAGCATACTATAATTAGATCTTTGCTGTGGATCATATTTTTTTATTAATTAAAAAAATAATAACTTTGCTCTTAGAAGCCTTTACCTCTGAATCTAAATTTCTAGTAAAGTTTTTGTCTGGCTCTCTTTGCATTTGGGGCTGTTTCCCCATCATTTCCCTCTATTAAAACTTTATTCTCTATTTCATTCCGAATTATCTACGCAGAGCTTAAAGAGGCAGCCGTGTCTTAAGAGAATCCCGCCCACAGCACTTTCAGCTTGGTTGGGTGGAGGGGTTGAGTTTGAGTGGTGCCTGGCTTTAGCTCCCGTGGGATGAGTCCAGGCAGGAAGCAGGGGCAGGCAGGTCCCTGTGAGCACCAGGCTAACGTGGTCTACAGAGCTAGTTCCCGGCCATCCAGGACTCACATTACAAAAGGTTACAAAAATAAATGAATAAATACTAACATTAAAATGTGGTTACAGCCAGGCGTGGGGGCGCACGCCTTTAATCCCAGCACTCGGGAGGCAGAGGCAGGCGGATTTCTGAGTTCAAGGCCAGCCTGGTCTACAAAGTGAGTTCCAGGACAGCCAGGGCTATACAGAGAAACCCTGTCTCGAAAAACCAAAAAAAAAAAAAAAAAAAAAATGTGGTTACAGCCAGGCGTGGGGGCGCACGCCTTTAATCCCAGCACTCGGGAGGCAGAGGCAGGCGGATTTCTGAGTTCGAGGCCAGCCTGGTCTACAAAGTGAGTTCCAGGACAGCCAGGACTACACAGAGAAACCCTGTCTCAAAAAAAAAAAAAAAAAAAAAAAACAAAAAAACAAAAAATGTGGTTATAGAAACATTTGCCCATGACACTCTAAATTATAGTCTGTCTGCGAATGGTAATTCTATTTTTTTTTAAAGAGTTGGTATAGTCTTTATTCTCTCCCACCACACGGGGCATATATTTATTTTTTAATTAATTAATTAACTTCACATCCCAACTGCAGTTTCCCCTCCCTCCCTCCCTCTCCTCCCAGTCCTCCCTGCCCCAACCTCCCCCCTCCTCCCTTTCTCTTCAGAAAAGGGGAGGCCTCCCATGCATATCAGCCAGCCATGGCAAACCAAACTGCAGTGAGATTAGGTGTATGTCTCCTTTTTTTAGACTAAGCATTCCAGTAGAGAGAAAGGGTCCCCCAAAGTCAGGCAACAGAGTCGGAGACAGCCCCTGCCTCCCACTGTCAGGCTAACACTAATTCTTATGATCGATTTTACCAAATACTGAGGAGGAAGGAAATTTACCTTCAAGGGCAACACTTCCCTGTTGATGCCGTAAAATATCACCATAGCAAGTGTCCAGGACAGCAGCCCAGCCACGTTGCCACACACTTTTTTGGCACTTTCAAAAGTGTAGTCGTCCATGTTAAAATATGGCTGCAGTAGCTCAACCGTCTCCTCGTTGATTGTGTCCTTGGGGAACTGCTGCAGGCTGAAGAGGAACCCCGTGGCACTCATCAGCTGCAACATAGCATGGCAATCTCTCAGGTCTGGGAGAAGAGAAACCCTGCCTTCCTGCGCTGATGTGGCCTTATTAACCCTGGTAACTGGAATGGAAATGGCCCCCGATAGGTTCCTACACTCGTCCCGGTTGATGGAACTATTTGGGAAGGATTAGGAGGTATGGTCTTGTTGGAAGAGGTGTGTCACTAGAAGTGGGCTTTGAGGTTTCAGAAGTATACATCTTTCTCAACTAGTCTCTACCTTGTGGCTATATCTCCAGATGTGAGTTCTCTGCTGCTGCTCAAGTGCCATGCCTGCCTGCCTGCCTGCTATCAATCGACCAAGGCCCGAAAACAAAACAATGAGGCAGAATAAAGCTTTCCTTTTTATAAATGTATTACATCAGGGACTGTGTGGCAGTGATGGGGACGGGAACCCAAATAGCATGAAGGTTAAGGTAAACTCTTGAGAACATGGTAGTTGGTGATCAACCAGTGTGTTCTACTTGTCTGGCTGAGTCTTCATGTCCTAAGATACCTGATGTGCCTCACAAGACAAAGTTATTTTTCCTACCTTTAACGACTCTCCCCATGATGGCTTGCAGCAGGGCTTTTCTGGGTCCATGGTAACAGGATCGATTTTCTTTTGGAACAGCAGCAGGACACAGTCCATGATTCTCATAATGAGATGTGGTGGTTTGGCAAGCTTCCTGACTGTGGCAATGTCATTTGGCTTGATGGTCTGTAGATGGGAATAGAAATCAGTATAAATTTTTTTTCCTGAATGGTATTAGTAGACTTATGTATGGAAACCTATTATCTTTAAATGACTAAAGTATAAAACAAAATGTATTTCATCTTCCAATTCCTGTCATCATCTCCTCAGGGGAATCAAATCCTATGATTTCTCTGCATAATGGCTTGTGATGGTTTGTACATGCTTGGCCCAGGAAGTGGCACTATTAGGAGGTATAGCCTTGTTGGAGTAGGTGTGTCACTGTGGGTGTGGGCTTAAGACCCTCATCCTAGTTGCCTGGAAACCAGTTTTCTGCTAGCAGCCTTCAGATGAAGATATTGAACTCTCAGCTCCTCCTGCACCATGCCTGCCTGGATGCTGCCATGCTCCCACCTTGATGATAATGGACTGAACCTCTGAACCTCTAAGCCAGCCCCAATGGACTGTTGTCCTTTACAAGACTTGCCTTGGTCACGGTGTCTATTCACAGCAGTAAAACCCTGACTAAGATTTATGTTTATTTGACTTTACCACTGTTCCACCTTCACGTGACTGACTTAAAGTATCACTACCACATGTGGCCCACTGCCCAGACCTTTGCTAGATCTCGCTGTGTAACAGACAGCTTGCATCATCAAAACAGTGTACAGATATTAAGAGGGTTGACAGGGATGGGGAGATAGCTCTGTTGGTGAAGTGACTTTTATGCCAAGCACGAGGCCTTAATCCTAAGCACCCACATTAAAGCCAAGTATGGCAGCTTGTGCCTATAATCCTAGCACTGGGAGACAAAGACAGGGGAACCCCAGGGGGGCTGTTGGCCATCTAACTGAATCAGCTCCAGGGTCATTGGGAGACCCTGTCTCAAAAAAAGATAAGAGAGTGACAGCATGACATTTAATGTCAAATTCTGATCTCCATACACATGTGCATGCATATGTATGTATACACAGAAATGTACATGTGCATTGTACTGGCTGGGTTTGTGTGTCAATATGACACAAGCTGGAGTTAGCACAGAGAAAGGAGCCTCCCTTGAGGAAATGCCATGAGATCCAGCTGTAAGGCATTTTCTCAATTAGTGATCAAGGATAGGAGGGTCCATTGTGGGTGGTGCCATCCCTGGGTTCTATAAGAGAGCAAGCAAGCCAGTAAGCAGCACTCCTCTTGCTTCCAAGTTCCTGCCCTGTGTGAGTTTCTGTCCTGACTTCCTTTGGTGATGAACAGCAGTGTGGAAGTGTAAGCTAAACAAACCCTTTCCTCCCCAATTTGCTTCTTAGTCATTATGGTTTGTGCATAGAAACCCTGACTAAGACATGCATACAACATACACACACACACACACACACACACACACACACACACACACACATATATATATATATATATATATATATATATATTCTGAAGAAAAAGAGACAAAGCCTTGAATATCAGAAATCTTTTAGAGCTATCTTGTCTCTGGAAGGGGGAGAAACTCCATAGAAACAAGAGAAATTATTACAGCATAAGGCTTATGACAATATGGTCAGGAGCTGTGAGCTGGATTTAATTGACATTGTCACTATGGTGGTTTGGATGAGAGAGGATCCCATAGACTCATATGTTTGAGTGCTTGGTCCCCAGTTGGTTTGAACTATTTGGGAAGAATTTGAAGGTGTGGTCTTGATGGAGGAGGTGTGTTCCTGGGTGTGGGCTTTGAGGTTTCAAAAGACTCACACCATTCCCAGTGTGCTCTCTGTTTCCTGTTTGTGGTCTGGTGTGTGAGATCTCAGCTGCTGCTCCAGCTGCCTCCCACAATGCCTTGCTCCACCAGCATAAACTCTGACCCTCTGGAACTGGAAACCCAGTTCAACTCTCTCTTTTATACTACTGGTCATGGTGCTTTATCACAGCAATAGAAATGAACCAATGCAACCAATGCGCAAGCCCAGGACAACAAGGGAAACACAAATCAGTAAAATGTCTCAAGACTCACCTGGTTCTTTCACACAGACCCATAAAGGGAATGGAGGGGTGCATCCTGGACATGGAACTAAGAGATTACCATACATTTATTCATTTATTTAACAGCTATAGGCATTTTCCTATATAAAGCAAAGCTAACAGAAAGAGCCTTGCCTTCATAGCCTCCCAAGGGAGGCAGAGGAAATACAGCTGCTTTAAAGTAAGTGTCCTGTCAGGACCAAAGCTTAGGAGGATGGGAGGGTAGAAAAGAGCTCAGAAGAACAGAAAACGTTCTAGAGGGGTGAGGACTGGGCCCAGATTCTAAAGATGGCTGTGATCAGGCAGTGAAGGTTAGGAGAAGCAGTCCTGGCAAGAGGAGGTTTAGCAGCCCACTTAGGTACATGCAAAGACAAGGCCATGCTTCTTCCGGAACCCCAAGGTGCTTCTGTATGGGAGAGTCACACTGTAGGTAGCAACAGAACAACAAGGGCAAAGTTCAAGACATGGGTAGGAGTGGAGTCAGGTTACCTGTCAGCAACAGAATCTCAGAGATAGATAGATGGATAGACAGACAGACAGATACATGTGTACATACATATAAACATAAATATATACGCACAAAATATGTATACATGTATAAATATAATAGATATGTGCATATATAATATACACATATATGTGTACACGTGAACATAGGTAAACATGTGCATAATATACATATGTATATATAATACACACATAACACATACATATGTACATACAAACATAGATACATACACAATACACACAGTATACATATGAACATAGGTAGATAGATAGTAACAATAGATTGATAGATACTAGATAAAGAATAGGCAGGCAGGCAGATAGAACACTGTTAATGTGTCCAACAAATGATCTTATTCCTAATGCCTACATAGAAACCTCAAGAATCTATGAGTGATTATCACAATGTCTATGGAGACTTAGAAAATCAAAAAACACAGACTCTCGATTATGTGAGTAAAAGCGGTGATCCTGAGAAGGAAAGGCCCATCTCCTGCCTCCAGAGCTGTGTCCCTGTTGTGTGCATTGTGCACACATACACACACACACACACACACACACACACACACACACACAGAGTTTGTTGCTTGGTAGGCTAAGGCAGAAGGACGGCTGGAGGCCAGCCTGGGCAACATAGTAAGACCACCCCCTCTTTTGAAAGAAAACACAGTGGCAGGAAAAGTAAAGGGGGGAGGGAGAGAGAGCACGGGAGAGAGAGCAAGGGAGAAGAGGATAAAAACTGTGCCCTTCTGGCCTCGAGGCCATGGACACCCAGTCTGGAACTTTAATCCATAGAGAGATGAAAACTCACAACAGAGTCTTAAAGGGGCAAGCAGCTAGGAAAAGGCTGTCCACATTATCTGAATCTATCATGCTCTCCAGAGGCATGTCCAATCCCTGGGTCCCCAGCCACATGTGTCCCAGGATGGCTTTGAGTGCAGCCCAGCACATCTGGAGCTGACAGAGTTGTGTCAAAAGAGTGGACATCCCCAGGTTAGGCCACTGGCCCCAGGCTCTGGTTCTGGCTCTCACGGAAGGCTGGTTCAGGAAAGAAAGTAAGAGGTGACAAGGAGCGAGCGAGTGAGCACACTAGAGCCCTGTTGCTGAGGAAACGGAGCCAACATCTGTCTCCAGGCTGCATTGTAAGTTATAAATGGGGTCGAGAACACAGCTCTGCTTCCTGACCACAAAGATCCAGGGTTAATTCCACATACACAACCTGACACCAGAGGTGATTTGTGCAGCGAGAGTGGGGAGGGAGGGTGATCGGAGAGAGACAGAGACAGAGCGCGCGCGCGCGAGAGTGGACTCACATTCAGGGCTGCCTCGGCTTCTTCCAGGGCAGGTTTGGCGGCCTCCAGCTTAGTTTCTGCCTTCACCTTCTCGCTGTCAATTTCATCCACAATTTTCTGAGCTTTATCTTTTACCTCCTGGACTTCGTTTTTCACTTTGGCTGAAGCCTGGGCACTCACTGTGACCTCTGCCAGGACCTGGTAAATTCAGAGAGTAAGCCAAACCCTTTAGAGTGGAATGTATGGGTTTGGGTCTTCGAGACATTTTATTTAGTAGAGTACAAGACAAGAAACTAAGAGCAAAGATTTCCATCTAAGTCACCTACATTGTAATGTGTGTTATTAGTGACTTTTGAGGGGGGCTGGAGAGATGGCTCAGCAGTTGGGAACATTGACTGCCCTTCCAAAGGACCTGAGTCCACCCACACCAGGGGGCTCACAAGCATCTGTAACCCCAGCTCTAAGACATCAGACACCCTCTTCTGGCCTCCATGGGTACTGTGTGCATGTGGACACACACATACATATATACACATAGTTAAAAAAGAAATCTTGCCTGGCAGTGGTGGTGCATGCCTTTAATCCCAGCACTTTGGAGGCAAAGACAGGCAGATTTCTGAGTTTGAGGCCAGCCTGGTCTACAGAGTGAGTTCCAGGACAGCCAAGGCTATACAGAGAAACCCTGTCTCGAAAAACCAGAAAAAAAAATCTTTAAAATAGTTTCTGAGGGGTACCTTGCAATACCCCATCTCATAAGCTGTCCTTGAGCTTTGAGTATATATGAACAAATGCAAGCCTCCATTAAAACAGTGTTTCCAGTCTATGAGCGTCTACATAATTAAAAGAATTCACTGGGCAACTTTAATCCCAGTACTCAGGAGGCAGAGGCAGGAGAATCTCCAAGTTCAAAGCCAGCCTGGTCTTCAGAGTAAGTTCCAGGACAGCCAGCACTGAAACCCCATCTCTATAAACCAAGAGATAGATAGATGATAGATAGATAGATAGATAGATAGATAGATAGATAGATAGATAGATGGATGGATGGATGGATGGATGGATGGATGGATAGATAGATAGATAGATAGATAGATAGATAGATAGATAGATAGATAGATAGATAGATTCATGAGCTGTGGCTCCCCTAGAAACTTAGAATATGAAAAGACCTTAAAGACAAGACTTAATACATGGTAAAGGAGAAAGTGCGCAGGCAGGTAAGTAACAGCAAGAACTTAGGTAGACAGAGAAAAAGGAATGTTCTAGACCAGTCAGAGGATGTCCTTGTTTCTGTGTAAGTTACGCAGTCCAGGCTAATGGTCTTACCACACAGTCTGCAGGCTCATGTCTCATTTATTTATTTTTTTATAAAGTCTTAAAATAATGGTTTCTATAAGTAATTCTTAATTATGTGAGAATTGCGTAACAATGCAAAAAAATGCTTAACATGATGGGAAGTGTTTCTTTGAGGGTCGTGACGGGGTGGGTGCCAACTCACTTCGTCTGCTTTAATGGAAGCCACCGCCAGTTCCTTCTCCTTCACTGCGAGATCCTGTGAGAGCTTAGCCACAGATTCGCTCGCCTCCATCAGCTTGTCGAGACCTTTACAAACACACACGGGCACACCCTTGCTGATTATGGGTATCAGGTATGTATTCGCTATGTCTAAAGAAGGCCGACGTGTGGCATACATACCAAACACAGCATGGCTCGCCATGGACAGAAATATACCTGTCTTTAGGACAAGACCAAATCAGTATTCTTAGCATACCCAGCTTTTCACGAGGTTGCTGGGGATCCGAACTTGGGTCCTCATCTTATGCAAACACATACCTTACCCACTGAGCCATCTCATTACTTCATTTATTTCTGGTTTTGCTTTTTTCCACAAGATGGCTTCTCCTTGTCAGCAAGCACCATTCGGAGACCGAGATTCGTGCCTGACACAGTGAACTCAGGGCTAAAAGGAAGGGGCCCTCTGTTTGCAACTGCCCAGTTATTTTACCAGGTCAAATGGCATTTGTCACCATGGCCTACTTTTAATAATTAAATGAATATTTATTGGACAAACACCCCAGAGTTCATGATCATCCTGGACTATATATACGAGTTAGGGGCCAGTGTAGACTATAGGAGACACTGCCTGAAAATAAGTACCTAAATAAATACCTAAATAAATACCTAAATAAATAAGTAGGAGCTGGAAAGATGGCTTGTAGGTGACAGGCTTCTTCTCTCCCTCAGTGAGGTAGATATAGGCCAGATTAGGCCAAAGGCAAGTTTGATAGGTGCTGCTCTTGGATGGGTTCATCAATCCCGAAGAACAGGGCTGAGGAAGTCTCACACCCAGACTAGGGTGGGGCAGTTTTATAGACTGTAGGCAAGGAGTAGTGACATGTCTGCCATAAGCTGGGTTTGTGCCCAAGTGTGGTCAAGAGCTGAGTGCTTAGCCAGGGACTTGAGTGGCTGGCAGCATCATGGAGGAGGTTGCCACAGCTGCCAAGACTGGGGAACTGGGCGCTTGGAGCCATTGCTTTGGAGTTTTTCGGGGGGGGTGGGATGAGGAAAGGAAGGCAAATGGGGTTTCCGAGCTCATGCAGGGGTGGGTGAGCAGAGGTTCCAACCTAACAATAAGTCAAGAGTCTGTAGTGTTCTAGCAGAAAAATTTTATTCCCAACACCCATGCAGGGCACCTCAAACTTCCTATAACTCCAGTTGCTAGGGATTCAATGATGCCTCCTTACCTCCAGATGCACTTGCACTCAAATGAACGTGCACACACGCACGCATACACAGAGTCATATACTCACACATGGTCAGTCACATACACACAGTCACATACACACAGCCACATATACACACTCACATGCTCACACAGTCACATATACACAGTCACATGATGACATACAATCACATACACACAGTTACATATTCACACATAGTCACATGCTTACACACAGTCACATATTCATACATAGTCACATGCTCACATACAGTCATAAGCTCACAGTCACTGCTTACACACAGTCACATGCTCATACACACATGTCATACGCATACACACAGTTACATGTTCATACATATACACAGTCACATATCCACACATAGTCACATATACATAGTTTTCAATCAAAACAAAAACAAAACAGAGTGCAGAGTGTTTGATTTTCAAATACAATGATACCCATTCAATAAAACATTGGGATTGCCATTAAACAAACCCTGAAAAAGACAAAACTGGCCAATATTCCTCTTACCAATATTCATCCGTTCCGCTTGTTCGTTGATATATTTCACCTTATCGGTGTAAATGTTTTTATAACCATTTATAAATGAGAGATATGATTTGGGAGTCACGTGGGCTCTTCGGCGGTATCTGAAAATGGAATATAAAAATCGTCTCTTCAGTCACTCCAGTGTCCTTCTGTAAAGTGCCCTTTACACTGCTTCCACTATGAAAGCCAGCGGGGGGTACCTGGCATCCCAGAAGGCCATGGGAAAACACAGAACATATCTATCTGTTGTTTTTCCCTCAAGGGTGTTTCCATATATGGAAAGCTGAGAGAAGGATGTCTGTCACTCCATCGGGACTGTGAAGGTCAAATAAATTGTCATACATGAGCTTGCTCTGTCAACAAGTTTCTGGACAGAAAGGAGAGACAGTGGGGCTTATGCCAATGGACTCCATAATTTATTTCTGCGTGGCTGTTATTTGCTACTCAGCATAAGACCAGTTCTCTCCCCTGTCTAGCTGAAATGGCCTTGAACTCCAAACAGCCACACTCACTGTGGGCTTTACACTTCAGTCCTCATTGTGACCACAGAAATAAACAAAAGGTAATTTCACATGTAAGAAAGTGAGGTTTAGATTCTAGAGTCTCCCTGGATTCTACAGTCCCTTGCCATTTTTGATCTCATGACTCATCTTTGGAGTTCGGAGGCATTTTAACATTTTCAAAGCTCCTTTTGATTGTTTTGTTTTTGTCTTTTGCTTGCTTGTTTGGAACATGGACATATATGTAACCATAACTACAGCATTTTGTGAAAACGTTCACTTTGTAAAATCATTTTGTAAAAAGAAAAAAAAATCATTCTTCAGTGTAAAGGAATGGGAAAAGCTTAAAAGATGTAGCAAATTTTTCCAAAAAGAAAATCAAGAAATACATTTTGTGGTCATATGAAAGGAAAAGGAAATTAATCTTGCTAGATGATTGATAGAGGCAGAAGAAATAACACCTGCCACATCTGCCTAATTGTGATGATTTTCACTCACTAATTTCCGGCAGTCTGAGAAACGCCTAGAATCAGATAAGAGGTTAAGAGGGGTGGTCTGGGCATGGTACTAACAAAAAGAAGAGGACAGCTTAAGCAAACACTTCAAGGCATGGGAATCCCTTAGAACTCCTGGCATTACCCAGACTCTGCACAGAAAAACAAGCACAGGTTTTTAGGAAGGTTGTGTACCTCACAAAACCTATCCATTTAACTCAAGCAGGGAGCTCTCTATTCTGGAGGCCCCAGCAGGCAGCTCTCTATTCTGGAGGCCCCAGCAGGGAGCTCTCTATTCTGGAGGCCCCAGCAGGGAGCTCTCTATTCTGGAGGCCCCAGCAGGCAGCTCTCTATTCTGGAAGCCCCAGCAGGGAGCTCTCTATTCTGGAGGCCCCAGCAGGGAGCTCTCTATTCTGGAAGCCCCAGCAGGCAGCTCTCTATTCTGGAGGCCCCAGCAGGGAGCTCTCTATTCTGGAGGCCCCAGCAGGGGGCTCTCTATTCTGGAGGCCCCAGCAGGGAGCTCTCTATTCTGGAGGCCCCAGCAGGCAGCTCTCTATTCTGGAGGCCCCAGCAGGGAGCTCTCTATTCTGGAGGCCCCAGCAGGCAGCTCTCTATTCTGGAGGCCCCAGCAGGGAGCTCTCTATTCTGGAAGCCCCAGCAGGGAGCTCTCTATTCTGGAGGCCCCGGCAGACCCTGCTTTAGTCCTACCTGCCAGTCTTACTCATCAGCTCCCATGCATTCTGGGGCAAGAAAACCCTACACTTTTGTCTTGTGTTTTGGCCATTGTGGGTAGCTTGCTCACAATGAGCACACCATGACTGTTCTCCCTGAGTGGTTATCCTGCACCCAATTAAAGTCCTGTTTCATAATTAATTGTCAGAAAAGCTTTGATAAGACTTGGCTATGCAAATGCCAAACCTAACTGTTCTCTCAACATAAGGCAATAAAGAAACTTAAAAACAGTGCCCTTCCTTAATCATAATAAATAATGCATTGGGATGAGAGACTCATTTTAAACTGTTTACAAGGAATTATTTAGGTCATTCTCAAAACAAAATTAAGCAAATGAAACAGTGATTCATTAAGCATCTGCTACTTGGAATCCTGGAGGGTTAAAGAGGTATTTAAAAGCATGGCCCCTAGTTAATTTTTAAAACTCATTTGTCTGGCATCTTTTCATTATTTAATCACTAGAAAATCAATGCAAGAAAAATGGGATGTGCCTGGCCCTGCATTGTCAGTCTTTGCAAAGAGTCGCTTCCTGGTCATTACGTTTAATTTCTCTTTGGAGAGAGCTTCACAGCTCTAGTTCCAGCATCTACCAATCTCATGAAACCTCACTTTCCCTTGGAAATAATCCTCACAGCTACCGAGCTCACGTACCTTTGGAAGTAATTCTCGCAGCTTTCAGAAACCATGTCATGAAAGAGCCCCATAGTTTCTACAACGTGCCTCTTAGTCTCAATGGAGCAGACAATGTTATAATCTAAAAGGAAGTATGAGGCCACAGCGATTAGAGCCTCCTTGGGCCAGCGACTGAACCAGTCCATGGTGCACCCTGAAATCAAACCAGGGAATTTGAGGGACCGGGCCCGGAACTTCTCTCCAACCTGTGGAGAACAAGGTTAGAGGACATGAGGAACACAGAGGAAGTACGGTCAGGTGGAGAAAGGGATGTATCCACTACCTTGGCCAACAGTGAGATGTTGCAAACTTAAAAGAAGAAAAATTAAAAAGAAACTACCTCGGGGCTGTGGCAGTGCGCCTAGTCAGTGTTTAGGTGTCCTGGAGAAATGGCTGTCATATAGGGTTCCAGTCCTAAGGACACAGCTGCCATATAGGGCTCCTGTCCTGGTGAAATGGCTGTCATGTTGGCTTCCAGTTTTAGGGAAATGGCTGCCATATTGGGTTCCTGTCCTGGGGAAATGGTAGCCATATTGGGTTCAAGTCTAGGAACAGCCTTCTAAGAGGAAAGTGACAAGCTCACATGAGAAACCTTGGCAAGAGGATTGGGACAGGGGTTGCACGGACCCTGGGGTGAGTACAGATGTGACAGTCTTGGGTAGAAAGAGGATTTTTCTAAATCTCCCTTTGGTGAGCTCTCACACAACCTTGACAATTTGTCAGATGACCTTACAAGAAAGACTGGAGCAAGCATGGGCAGGGTGACACTAGCTATGCATAGCTCTTGCCATCTATCTAAACTCAAACCTCATGACAGGGCCTGGAAGATAGACCTGGGGCAGTGAAGGGACATAACACTGGACCCCCTGGTTCTTCCTTTCAGTGTTGTGACCACACTGAATAAGTTTCCCTTTTCTGTTTTTCACTATTAATTTGTCTCTGCAGTTGGCCTATGGAGTACTAATGGCCATGCCTGGCCTCTTGGAGATGCCTGGGGCTTATCTGACCTTAACATGTCCATTAACTGGTTATAAAGACGAGTTCTGACCATTGGACTGTGTCGCTACCCTACAGGGGAAAAAGACGCTCTAGAGCAGAGCAGAGCTATGCAGTAGAACATTCCACAAGTATGTAGATATCCTACATGTATGCTTTCCTGCAGTGCTTCCTAGCATGGCTAGCACTGGCTACACATGGTCAGTGAACGCTGGAAATGAGGTTAGCAAGACCCAGAAACTGGATTTTAATTTTTACACAATTTAATTAAAATTTAAGTAGTCACATGGGGCAAAAGTCTGCAAGATTGGCCAACACGGTGAACTAGAGATAGTCAAAGTCAGAACCTCATCAAGAAGATGTCATGTCCATATTAGAAATATAGATAGGCTGGATAGTATTAACAAAGTCTTTTTTTTTTTTTCTGAGGCAGGGTTTCTCTGTGTAGCCCTGGCTGTCCTGGAACACACTTTGTAAACCACGCTGGCCTCGAACTCAGAAATCCGCCCACCTCTGCCTCCCAAGTGGTGGGATTAAAGGCGTACACCACCACCACCCGGCTACCAAAGTCTTCACAATTCAAATAATAATGTCTCTTGATGGTTCATGAACTGGTAAACTATGCAGCAACCTTAAATAACTCATATATTCTTAAGTGGCCACGCCAGTGAAGTGATAATGGGTCCACGGATCCATTGTACTAGGAAAAAAATTCATTTTAGTCTCACGAAAGAAAGGTTTGTTTCTGGTCAAGTATGTCATCCAAGAAGGTAACCTATCAGGTGCATGATCCTGCCACATGAGGAATGGAGACTCACCGGGGAGAAGCAGAGAACAACATGTAAATTCTTCCTGGATCTGGTGATGAAGTATTCATACAGGTTGTCAAAGGTGGGAGGGTGTCGAGGCAGCTCCCTCTTCATCACCGATATCAGGCCTTGGGTGATTTCATCCATCTCGTCTCGGGCAAATAAATTGGAGATCTTTGAGGAGCATACAAGAAAGGAAGAGCATGGTGTGTGCTTTAAGTAATTGCCCCTGTGAATTTACTACTGTGCCCCTGTAAATCCTCTCCCTCCCCCCCCCCGTCTCTCTGTCTGTCTCTGTCTCTCCCTGTCTCTATGTCTCTCTCTCTCTCTGTCTCCCTTTCTTTGTCTGCCTGTCTGTCTGTCTCTCCCTCTCATACACACACACCACCACCACCATCAGTACCCTCTTCTCTGCTCCTCAACCACATTCCAAGTTTGCCAGACATTATCAAGAGCGCAATTCCTTTGAGCATGGTAATCAAGAGCAATTCACGGTCCCCCTGATGAAGAAGCTGTCAGCCTAAGAATGGCCCCCTCCACCCCTCCAACCAATACTTTCAAGTGTCCAGTGATTGGCTGGTCTTCCCAACTTGACTCTCAAGACAGTTTGCTTAGCTCTGGTTCCTCCCATCAGACAGGAGCAATCGCTGCTGTGCTGGCCCCTCCTGTCAGGCAGGAGCAATCGCTACTCTGCTGGCCAGAGTCAAGAGCAGTAGGCCTGACCTGGAGAAGGGCCTGTTTGGGGAGCTTCCCATTGGTTGGGATCTGGCTTTGGGGCTATCTCCCCCATTACTAATTAATAAGATCCCCCCCACCCCCAGCTTAAACTGCTGATACATGGTAAAGGTCTGTTTTTCTTCAGGGAGTCTGGACAGTTGTGGACAGCTCTAACATGATCATCCCGTTCCAAATCCCACACAGGCTTCCCTGAGTTGGAACATCGTGTAAACAACTTGGTGTACACATGTCAGCACCTCTTCCTGAATGGAAAGCATGCTGTAGATGGCCCCTCAGTGAAAGCACAGGACACTTGGACATTGGTTCCTAAAGGCTACCTGTGATCCATCCATCTATCTATCTATCTATCTATCTATCTATCTATCTATCTAATCTATCTCTATGTGTGTGGCTATGTGTTTGCATGTGTGGGGGGAATGCACATTATGTTTACTGATGTGCATGCACATGCATGTGGAAGCCAGAGGACAATTTCACTGTCGATCTTCAGACACGAGTGCTGGTGACCTTCTAACAAAGCATCAAATGAAGGTGGGTGCCCATGGGAACCAGAAATGTAAGAACCTGTCTACTTACAGCAAACAAAATTCACCCAACCACTCTGCACTCCCAACTGGTAAATAGGCAGAATAATAAAACAAGGCATAGGAGCAAGCTTAAGATAAAACATAGGCCACGAATTGTTTAAGATGGAATAAAACATATATATATATATATATATATATATATATATATATATATATATATGTATATATAGGCAGTATTCATTTCACACAAATATAAAAATAAAATGAAATAACCCAGTACACAGTGTGCTTAAATCTCATTTCTCAAGTCAAGAATATATGCAAAACAGTCTCACTTTTGTAAACTTCCTGTTCTTCCTACACAAATAAGATTTGGATTTAGAGGCTGGGAGGATGGCTTGGCTGGGAAATTGCTGGCCTGGCAAGCATAAAGACCTAAATTCAGTCTCCAGAACTTATATATTTCAAAAAATAACAAAAGCCAAGTGTGACGCAATCCAAGTACTGAGGCCCTGAGTTTGAGCCCCAGCACCTATGTAAAAAGCCATGCACAGGGGCACATGTTTGCAATTCCAGCTCTGGGCAGGTGAAGACAAGCAGACCCATGGGGCTCGCTGGCTGGCCAGAGCCCCAAGCACAATGAAAACATCTCCTGCCCAAAACAAACAAACAAAAGATGGATGGTGTCCAAGAGGAATGACAGCCATGGCTGTCCTAGAATCTCCATATTGACACATCCACACACAGACATTCACCTGGGTGTGGGCACATGCACACATGTACACACACACACATGCATAGGCAGAAACACACTCACATGTACACACACACACACACACACACACACAATGGATGTGCACACATGCATGCATGTACACACTCCCACTACACATTTCCACCCCTCTCCCAGCCCCACCTCCCCTGAAGACAGCAAATTATTAAGGTATTCCAGGAACGCCTCATCTTTTATCTCATTGTCCGTAAAGATGAAGGTAATGCCTTTGCCTTCGGCGCCAGCAACTTTGTACAAATTCTTTAGGTCTTCTATGAGGTTGCTCACGTTGTAAGACCTAGGAGAGAAGCAGTAAGTGATTTCGATGGAGTTGGAGATATGGCTCGGTGGTAAGAGTGTTCGACGCTTGAGCAAAAGACTCAGGGTCCCAGCTTCTACACTGGGTGCCTCACAACTGCCTATAGCTCCAGTTCCAGGGTGCCCGGTGCCCTCTTCTGGCCTCTGTGGGCACTGCACACATGTGGTGAGCATACTGACAAGTAGGCACATGCACACACTTGAAATTAAAAGAGGTTAACATACACGGTCCCAGTTTATCTCAAGACATAGTAACAAGCCATGATAATTAGAGCAGACATCTCCACTGGCTCTAACACGTACTGAGTAATGGTGTCTTCCAGGAAACAAAGGGAGTTCAGATAAAGAACTGAGTGTTGCCATCCAAAACAAATATGCTATATACATCTCGAGAACAGAGGAGTGGAGAATTTAATGGAAGTGGTTCAGAAATAACAATGGCAAAGGGAAAAATGAACATTAACCGCCTACCCCACCATCCTGATCAACAGATATCATCCAAGTGGATGTCCATTTAACATCTAAAACTAACCTGAAATCTGGGTGAGTTTGGTTTGGGGTGGGGAAGCCATCATAAACTATGAATAACAATGAGTAACAGATTACATTGCATGCAGCCATGCGCACGGCTCACTAAGTGGCTAGAGAGAGCCTACGGATAGATCATGCAATTTGACGTGAGTAATGCAAATGCTATAATGAGATGGCTCATGATGGAGAGAAGGGAGGGTTCCGGGTTCTTCTCTCTACCCTGCTTCCCGTTAGATGTAAGTGCTGCAGGCAGTGGCTGTGATGTATTGTGGTGCACACCTTTAGTCCCAGCACTCGGGAGGCAGAGGAAGGCGGATTTCTGAGTTCAGTTCGAGGCCAGCCTGGTCTACAAAGTGAGTTCCAGGACAGCCAGGGCTACAGAGAAACCCTGTCTCAAAAAAGACAAAACAACAACAAAAAAATAAATAAAAAATAATAAGATATACCTTTGCTGAAGTGCTGTGTCTAATGCATACACCGATGATAAGGGATAGTGACTAATGTCATGTGAAGAGGGTGTGACAGTGCAAGAGACAGTGCCACCTTCCAGGAACTATTCAGATACATCTCCGGATCTGGCTGAGTACCAGCAAGGGAAGATGGGCTGGGGCAGGAGTCTTTCTCGGAGGAGAGAATGCCGGTCCTATTGGAGGCGGCAGCTGTTGCCTAGCCACAGGCACTGGGAGGCAGACTGTGTATGGCAGCTTCTCCAGTTATCTCAAGAGAAGCCAGGAGCGTGTCTTTTAACATGTTTAGCTCCATGACTTTCTTTTTTTAAGATTTATTATTTCATGTATGTGAGTACACTGTGGCTCTCTTCAGACACACCAGAAGAGGGCGTCAGATCTCATTACAGATGGTTGTAAGCCACCATGTGGTTGCTGGGAATTGCACTCAGGACCTCTGGAAGAGCAGTGCTCTTAACCACTGAGCCATCTCTCCAGCCCTAGCTCCCTGGTTTTTAAGGTTTGTTGTTGTTTTTTTTTTTAAGCTTTTAACTGATCCCTATTTAACATTTTCAGGGGGGGGGGGTTCAAGACAAGGTTTCTCTGTATAGCCCTGGCTGTCCTGGAACTCACTCTGTAGACCAGGCTGGCCTCCAACTCAGAAATCCGCCTGCCTCTGCCTCCCAAGTGCTGGGATTAAAGGCGTGTGGCACCACCGCCCAGCTATTGAACATATTTTAACTAATTTCTATTTAACATAGTTTGTGCTGTTGAATTGTTTAAAGATTTCATACATGAGTCCCGTGCTCCCTCCTCCCACCCCTCCCATGTCCTTCCTTCACACTCTCTCAATTTTTAATCTCTCATACTATAATTTTTATTCTCTGCTTTTCCCCTCTACCCCATCCCCCACCTCACACACACACACACACACACACACACACACACACACACACACACACAGAACCTGCCTTTTAGAGTTATTTTTACCTGTTGTGTTTCAGGCTGACCACTCTAACCAATCAGGAGATCTGTCCCTGGTGAAAGTAACCCTCCGTCTTCAGCAGCCACTGATCACCTGTAGCTCTTCACCTAGTGTTCTGGTCTTAAGACATTTCTCCCTATCCACATTGTCACGTCGACTGGTATTGTCACCATGCAGGTCTTTGCCTGTGTGTGTACAACTCATCCATAATCTGTGTACATGCTCTTACATGTGTAATACTTAAATAAAAGTTTACTACTCATCCATAATCTGTGTACATGCTCTTACATGTGTAATACTTAAATAAAAGTTTACTTAGAAATGGGGGGGAGGTCAGAAAGATGGCCCCACTAGTAAGAGTACCTGCTATTAACCCTGGCGACCTGAATTCAATCCTGCAGGACCACCATGGTGGGAGCAGAAGACAGACCCCTGAGTGCTGTGGCATGCCCATCTACACACACACACACACACACACACACACACACAAAACCTTCTGAGGAAAAGCAACACACCAAAGTGTCATGATTTCAAACATAAACATTTGACTGCGGGATAGCACGTCACTAGGTTTTATCCCAGCTCACCTGGTTAGTGTTATCTGAAATATCTGATACCCAGCAATAAAGGAGGCCAGTTTTGAGAGGCTCTGCTTTCCTGAGCCACCGACACCCACCAGCAATGCGTTCCCACAGGAGGTTCGAATGATCCGAGAGATCTGTGTTTGAAAGTTTATTGGAAAAACGGAATGCAAATGTTTATATATTCTTACACTCACGGGTCCAAAGTCTGACCAAGTGTTTCCAGACTACATCAGACTCTTTCCTTATAATGCTACATTTTGGGTTCTTGTTATTGTTTGAATGTATCACATTGTTTTATTTAAATCATTTTTTTTTCAATTTGTGTGTGTGAGTGTGTATGTGTGTGAGTATGTGTGTATGTTTGTATATGAGTGTGTGTTTGTGTGTGAGTGTGTGTGTGTGTGTGTGTGTGTGTGTGACATTGTGTCGGGGTATCCTTGGAGGTCAGAAGAGGACGCTGGATCCTCAGGAGCTGGAGTTACAGATGGTTATGAGCTACTCAAAATGGGTGCTGGGAGCTGAACTCAGGTCTACCGTAAAAGCAGAGCAAGTGCTGTTAACTACTGAGCTAGCTGTCGTTGCAGCCTCTTCAGTTCCTTCATTGTCTATATTTGCATCTGCTTTCATTCTCTTTAGCTTTGTAACTTCTGTGTGTTTATGTGCAAGTGTCATTACTGATTTTTCATTTATAATATTCAACATTTATTTCATTGGGGTGTGTGTGTGTGTGTGTGTACATGTTCAACCTTGTCTTTTTATCCCTAGGCAGCAAGATCCCCACATCAGGACTGTGGGGATGGCTCAGCAGATAAGAGTCCATGCTGTGGCTGAGCACTTGGGAGGCAGAGGCAGGTGGATTTCTGAGTTCAAGGCCATCCTGGTCTACAGAGTAAGTTCCAGGACAGCCAGGGCTACACAGAGAAACTCTGTCTTTAAAAAAAAAAAAAAAAAAAAAAAATCTTTGCTATAAAATCAAAGGGACCAGAGTTCAAATCCCAGAACCCATGTAAAAAGCCAGAGATGATCACACACTGCTGGCATTACGACAGGAGGATCGCCGGAGATGACTGGCTTCCAGAGAACCAGTATCAGTGAGAGGCCCTGTCAGGAAATGAGAGTGTGGTAAAGCAGGATACCCAACAGCCTCCCCTGGCCTCTGCGGGCTTGGCCACCCACACCTGCACACACAGTGATTAAGCAAACTTCTGAGAAGGGGCGTTTCTTCCCAGGCCATTCCAGCTTCCTCAGCGCATGGGGAGCAGTCAGAATCAGAACCCCAAAAGCTCTGGACCCAAAATCCACCTGCCCTTGGAAACCACATGCTGCTGTGTTAGTGGACGCATAAGCGTCCTCGGTGATCCACAGCTTTCAGAAACAGTGAGCTGTCAACCATGGCTGCTCTTCTCTGGTCTCCCTGGTGGGATGGGTGCTCCCAGGGTAATTCCCCTATGGAACTAAGTTTTGACGGCACTCGCACACAGGAAATAGACAGTCAATGGAACCTTAATGAGGTGAGTCATGGCGTCTTTAAAAAACACCAGGTCGAGAGATGTCCCTCGGATGATCTCGTTGAACTGCCTCTGGTAGAACTGAAGCTTTTCACTCAGGAATTCGAAGGACGGCACCTATGGGAAAGGGAACAAAATACTAAAGACACAAGGAAGTCGAAGGACGGCACCTACGGGAAAGGGAACAAAATGTTTAAGACACGATTTTCCTGTTGTTGATGTAGGAATTATCTCTTCTTTGTTTCTGGCCTGTGCTTCAGTAACTTAGCTTTTTGCAAATGTGTGGGACATTTTACAGTTTATGTGACCCAATTGACAGGCCTGTCGCTCAGAAGCAAGCCTTGCCTACCGTGGTTTACAGACTGTTCTTTTGCTTGGCCTGTGCGTTATGGTTATGTAGATGTGCAAGCTTCTACCCTCCCCACATTCACTTGGAATCCTGTTTTCATTTCATGAAATTTGCCTTTGTTCTGCTAATTTTTTTTCTTTCTGTGTGTTCCTGAATGGGCACGCGTGTACCATATGCATGTAGATGCCACTAGAGGCCAGTAGAGGGCATCAGATACCCTGATACTGGAGAGCTAGAGGGAATTGCCAGCTGCCATGTGGGTGCTGAGAGCTGAACCAGGTTCTCTGCACGTGCTTCTAACTGCTTAGCCATCCCCCCAGCCCAGACCTATTAATGTAGGGAAATGACATGTCTCTCTTTAACTCATTGAGGTTTTACATTAGTTCCTCCGTGTTTTATCTAGGAACCACAGATGTTGAACAAAACACTTTCTGAGTTTCATTTTCTACCTTGGGATGGTTGGCAAAAGCTAGCCAAACTTCTAAAATGGTGAAATGAACAGATGTTTTAGGCTTTGTGGAAATTTTACAATTTCTGTTGTGATCACTCCATTGCACTCTTGCAAAGAGGCTGCAGACAATGTATAACTAGTGTACATGACTAAGTTTCAATAAAACTTTACCTGGAAACTTTGAAAGTTGAATTCTATATAGCTTTCACAGTACTCTTATCTATTATCTACCTATATACCTGTCTGTCTGTCTGTCTGTCTGTCTGTCTGTCTGTCTATAGCTCTCTCAATTTAACACCCACTGAGTAGATTCCATACTGCTTGTGTAAGCCTGGGTGTTAGACCATCTCCCAGAGCATAGGTGGCCTCTCGGGACACTGAAGAAAAGCAATTCTCTCTTCCAGCAGCCATCAATTATCAATGGCTCCTTAACTGACACAGAACTTCATGAGTCCCTTCCCCATCCATCTAAAGAAAAATCAAAAAAAAATTTCCCCCAAACCTCTAGGAAGTAAGTACCAATTCGTAGATTTTGGGCACTTCAAACATAGTGTCTTCGGGTTCGTCACCAGTGGGCTCCGGCATATCTCGGAGAAAATCCACAAAGTACGGTTCAGGGAGGATATTGGCTGCGACCTCTGCGCTGATGTTTTCTTCCACTGCCCGAATGAGCTGTGAGTTGAACCACTGCTCGTCATCCGGAGTTATAAACCTGAAAGGAAAGGGTACTAAGGGGAAGGGAAGGGAAGGGAAGGGAAGGGAAGGGAAGGGAAGGGAAGGGAAGGGAAGGGAAGGGAAGGGAAGGGAAGGGAAGGGAAGGGAAGGGAAGGGAAGGGAAGAGCCACCTCTCTACACAATCCTGCACCTTCCTCACCTCAAGACAGGGTCACCTCTCTACCCAACCCTGCATCTTCCTCACCTCAGGACGGAAGCCCTATGCCCTCTATTTGGAGAAGGACACAGCTCCATTGCTTAGATGAAGCCAACGAATCATTTACGATCTGCAGGGCAGGTGAGCCTCGGTCACATGACCCTCACCTTATCAGGCTTACAGTGTCACAGAGGGAAGACTGTCACATCTGAAGAGTTCCTACCTGTGTGTTGGAAGTTGCAGTTCCCACCCTACAACTTCACGAGCCTGGTAGCATTACACACTTAACACAGATGAGAGAACTGGAGCTCGGGCAGAGGACTGAACTTTAATGGGGCAAGATGCAACCTCACCCATGCAAAGACTACAGTGTTTAGGAAATACACGTGGCTAAAATTTATCAGCTCTCTGGTAGTACCGTGGTCCAGGAAGATGAGGTATGGCAGCAGGTGCAGGGTGAACTACCAGAGAACTGACTGGCAGGTGGGAACCACCATTAATACTTTTCAAGCACAGGGGCTGTGAAGATGGATCAGTAGGTAGTGTCTGCTTCATAAATGGGAAGACATGAGTTTGGAGAGCCAGAACCTTTGTAAAAGCCAGATAGCCAGTACCTTTGTAAATGCCGGGCCTAGTAGCATAAACCTTGTTACCCTAGCTCTAGCAAGACTGGGACAGTAGGATCCTTGGGGTTCTTTGGAAGGTCAGTGTAGCTGAAGTAGTGAGCGAGGAATTCACTGAGAAGGCTTGCCTCCAAAACATAAAGTGCAGAGGAATCGAAGATACCAGGCGTTGACTTCTAGCCTCAGTAAGTAAGCGTGTGTGTGTGTGTGTGTGTGTGTGTGTGTGTGTGTGTGTGTGTGACACAGGAATCCTTATCCAATGGATCTGAGTGTAAGCCTCTCAGATCGCACGTGTAAAGCCCGAGGCTGCAGTGCACACCTGTCTGCGATCACTCTGTTACACTCGTGCTTGAAGAGCGACAGGAGAATGGGGATCGAGCTGCACTCTTCTGCTTTTATGGTTAACATCCCCTGCCAGATTCTCGAAAGGTCCCGGAGGTTGAAGATGTAATGAAACTTTGAAGGTGTGGGTAGCATCTTTACCTGGGGATGAGACACAAGGTGAGCATTCTCAATTTAATCCTCAGAGGAAAACAGCGGGGTAGAAATGTAGTCCTGACTATCCTATCCCATACATCCTATTTTAATATTTTTTTCTCTGCTTCTATTTTTTTTATGTGTTTTGCTAGCATGTGTGTCTGTGAGCCATGGTATACAGTGCCCAGTGAGACCAGGAGAGGGTACAGATCTGCCTGGGAATGGAGCTATAGATCGTGGAGATGCTGGGAAATAAAACCAAGTCCTGTGCATGAGCAGCCGGTGAACTTAGCCATCTCGCCAGCTCCCATCAACAGATGAGACCTGCTGAATAACTCAATAAATCAAAACCAAGTTCATATTTTTTTTGTCACAGCACAGTTAGAAAACAAAACATAAATAAGGTGCATAGGAGTTTTAAAGCCAAGAATCTGTCAGCAGGATGGATTCAAGACTAACAGACAAGACTCAGACACCAGCCCCTGCTCTGACACTGCTGTCCACATTCAACCAAGTCCCCTTTCCATGAGTTCCCAAGAGCCACAATGAACTATGGGAGAGATCATGCCTCATAGTGGCTAGCCTCACTAGCGTAAATAGATAAATGAGAGAACAGATACATAGATATACACAGCTATGTAGACGTGAGACTCTATCAGGGCAAACACTGAACATGAGCTGATAATCATACAGGCAAGAGTCGACCACACATTGAGACTCGAACACAGCTAGTTGACTGTGTGTGATTTATGCATGTGTAGTTGTTGCTGTGTGTGCGGGTCCATGTGTGCATGTATGTACGTGTGTGTAGAAGCCAGAGGTCGATATCAGGTGTTGTTTTCCACATGACTCCTGTTGTACTTGGAGATGAGTGATTTGGCAAGACTAGATGGCCAGCGAGCTCCTACGGTCCTACAGCCTCCACCTCCCAGAGCTGGGATCACAGGCATGCACCACAATGTTTGTCTTTTTTCCATGGATGCTTGGGATCCAAATTTAGGTCCTCACGTTTGCTCAACATGCATTGACTGGCTCAGCTATAGCCTCACCCCCAAGACTATCTTCTGCAGATTGTTACACTCAAAGTCAGATGATCAGAAACTTAACTCCCCTATCAATAACTCCCCTATCAATTCAGAAAATGCTTGCTTTAGTACCAAAGCTCTTTCCATACTGAAAAGGTATCCCAGGAATTTGTTAGTTTTGTTTTGTAAAGATGTACTTATTTTTATTTCATGTGTACCAGTGCTTTGTCTACATGTATATCTGTGTAACGTGTGTGTGTGTGTGTGTGTGTGTGTGTGTACTGCCTGCAGAGGCCAGAAGAGGGCACCAGATCCTCTGTGTGGAGTCAACAGACAGTTGCGGGCCACCAGGTGGGTGCCGGGAACAGAACTTGGGTCCTCTGCCAGTGCTACTAGTGCTCTTAACTGCTGAGCCATCTCTCTGTCACAAGTTAGTCATTTGTAATGAGCTGCATGGGTTACCTTGGTCCATTGCCACAGCACACGGCCGACTGAGACCAAATTCCCAATCATGTCACATATTTCAGGTCTGAACTTTCTACACGGGTCAAAGTATCCACAGCCGATAATTCCTGGGGAAAGGATCAGATGGAAGGCACACACTTAGTTTCTTTAAAAAACAGTTGTAAGGTGCCTGTTAGTTCTGAGTTGATCATTATGAGACTGACCACCCAGCAGGGGTTAGCAAGTCAGAAGTAGTCCAGCCACCCTTAGTGGCAATAGGAGATGTATTGAATCATCGTTAATTCTCCCAACAGCATTTCATTTTGGGCTATGACATAAGGTGGGGTCAGGTTTTAATGGCCTTCCCATAAAAATTAGTGACCATTCCTCCTTCTGTTGAAACTCTCCCCGCACCCTTCCCTTTCCCAGTGCCTGCCACACCAAGGAAATATGCCAGTCAGCTCCATATTTCACCATTTTTCATAGTATGTGTTGTAGATGCCAAATTTGGTGTCGATGATCTTAATTTTATTATTAACAGTTCAAAGGGCTAGTTGGGGCATGTGTGGAAGTGCTGACGTTCATTAGCCCAGATTTCCCTGATCATCCACATAAGGGTAAAATGCTTCCCCCTCCCTCTGTGTATGTGTGTGTTTGTGTGTGTGTGTGTGTGTGTGCATATGGGGGTACTTATATGTAGGTATGTATGAGTATATGTATGTATGTGTGTATATGCCCATATACACACACATACACGAGTGTACTTATATGTGGCCACATGTATGCATATGTGTGTGTGCATACAGGGGCACTTATATGTAGGTATGTATGAGGGTGTGTGTGTCCAGGCCAGAGGACAACCTCAGATGTTGTTCCTCAGAAGTCATACACCTTTTCTAAGACAGTTTCTCATTGGCCTAGAGCTTTCCAAGTAGGCTAGGCTGTCTGTCCAGCAAGCCTCAGGGTGCCCGAGCCTAGACCTCCCCAGCTTGGGAACAATGGGTGTCATCACACTTGGTTGGCTCTTTCTGTTGTTGTTGTTGTTGTTGTTTTAATTCTGGTTCTGAGGGATTGAACCCAGGTCCTCCTACTTGTGTGGCCAACACTTTACCAGCTTAGCCACCTCCTCAGTCCTTCCCAACTTCTCATGCCACATCTACGAGGTCCTCTCTAAGTATCTTTGAGTCTTAGAACAGGCTGTACACACAAGCCACCCTAGAGCTGGTATTTACCATCCACACTTCAGATGAACATTTTAGCTTTTAAGTAAATTTTTCATAGCTTGGGTCCATTACATGATTCAATAGAAAGAAAGAAAGAAAGAAAGAAAGAAAGAAAGAAAGAAAGAAAGAAAGGAAGAAAAGAGAGAGAAAGACAGAAAGACAGAAAGAGACAGAAAGAAAGAGAGAAAGAAAGAAAAGAAAGAAAGAAAGAAAGAAAGAAAGAAAGAAAGGAAGGAAGGAAGGAAGAAAAGAGAGAAAGACAGAAAGAGAGAGAGAAAGAAAGAGAGAGAAAGAAAAAAGAGAAAGAAAGAAAGAAAGAAAAGAAAGGAAAAGAAAAGAAAAGAAAAGAAAAGAAAAGAAAAGAAAAGAAAAGAAAGAAAGAAAACCCAGCAAGCATCTGGAGCACGCGTACCGAAGATTTTGTCGATAGACGTGTTGGAAGGCAGCGTGCAGTTGAACACGGTAAACTGCCTTTTTAAGCGCTGTGGGATGTCGTTCCGCCCTCCTCCAGGATGGATCATGGCTGCTATGAGCTGCACATCGACAATGGTGGTGAAGTCTCCAGGCTTGTCCAAGCTGTACATTCCCTCCATCTCCATCATCTGACGCACGATCTCATTGGTGATCTGAAATTCCATACAGCGGCATCTTTAAACATGCCCAACGCCTAGAAATACTACAGGGGAGATTATCAGAAAGCTCAAGGCACCTTCCATGGGAGCGGGTTCATGATTTTTGACCGGCACCTTCAGGGCAACCTGAATGACATGATACCAGCATGTGGTGTAGATCCAGTGTGGCCTTTGCTATATTGATAGAACAGATTTCCAAATAAATTTAAGTAGGCCGGTAGGTGTTAAATACCTGGTGTAGGCCAGTAGGTGTTAAATACCTGGTGTGCTGTCAACAGCACGCAGCAGTTACAGGTCTGAGCCAGGCAGTGGTGGCACGTGTCTTTAGTCATGGCACTTGGGAGGCAGAGGCAAGTGGATCTCTTAAGTTCGAGGCCAGCCTGATCTACATAGAGTTCCGGGACAGCCAGGGCTACATAGAGAAACCCTGTCTCTAAACAAAACAACAAAAAAGAGTTACAAGTCTGATTATGGCTGCTTCCCACGCTCACTCCCACCCTCACTCACACGCTCACTCACACGCTCACTCACACACTCACGTCAGATCAGCATGCAGAGTGGTCTCAGCCCCAGACCTTAACACTATGAACCATTCAGCGTGGTGGTCTGGAGGCTACAGACCTCTCTCTGCAGCTTCTAACACTGTCAACATGGCCTCTGTCTTAGAGGAAAACCGTCTTGCCTTTCATTTCTGAGGCACGATTCTTTCCAGCTTCCTCTGACGGCTTACAGATCACTCCTTAGCCATGATCTACCCACTGGCTCTCATATTTAGCGGTCTTCCAGGCCTCCCTTTCCTTCCCAGGATTCCAGGGACACCACCGCAACTCCACACTCTGAAGATTCTCAGAGCTGTGGCTCTGGTTCTAACTTCCCTTCTGAGACCCAACTCTGTATTCAAATTCCTTCTGGGCATCACCAAGGGGACAGCACATAAGCACCCCTAATGGAACAGTCTTTCACCCAACCGAGTATTCAACCACCGTGTGCCAGACTCTCTTTACACACACACACACACACACACACACACACACACACACGAGAATCTATCTTCAGGATGCATGCATCCTTGTGGGAGACGAGACTCATGAGTATATACTTATGCACAAATAAAAGAGCAGACTATAAATGCTTCCGAGAAAATAAAGCAAAGGAATGAAACACAAGGCTCCCCGGAGGGATGGCTCAATACGGAGAACAGCCCGATTCCTGTCAGGATACAGGGAGGCTGCTTCCTGAGTTATAGAAGACTTGCGGCCCTGTTGGGATATTTTAAGTCTGACACCCCCAGATGAACAAAAGGTTGAGAAGCCAGGAGCAGCTCAGCTCATGGACAGTAAAGGCAGGCTGGAGCTAAGCATGCTGCCTGCCACCTTTGACAACTGCTGAAGTCCTTCTGTCCTGAAGTAGAGCAGAAGCCAGGCTGGCTCTCCGGTGGCTACTGAGCTTCTGGTGGGGGTCCCAGAGCCGGGGTGGGGGAGCATAAAGAGCAAAGGTGGGGATAAAGAGCCATGCCTGGGAGACTCAAGCTAGACAGAGCTCACAGGGCTGTGTGGGGTCACTGAGAGTGAATCAGGAACATGCTGGATGCCAGCCACAGTGGTAAGGTCCTCCAATGGGGAGTGACTTGGGTTGACAGATGACGGCCGCTTGGGACCATGGTATAGAGTCCAATGAGTGGATGAGCAGAGGAGATGGGGCCTTTCGTTGGTTTGTTGACCATGGTTTAGCTATTGGGTAGTCATCAGAGAGGGGCCAAGTAGAACAAAATCAAGCTCTGAAGCAGGGAAGCCAGAAAGGGCATGAAATCAAGATGCCAAGTAGATGTGAGGAATCCTCCCAGCCCTCAGATGGGTTTCCAGAAGGAGACATCCAGGGGCTATGACTTAACTGCAGGTGGTGGCTTGTGATGGAAGACACTGGGCTGGAAGGAGGACTGAGCAGTCTCGAGTGCCTCTTTCGGAGGAGTCCATTTTGACACCCCGTACCCACCTTGGATGACACACAAGCTCCCGTAGCTCTAACTTCAGGGGAGTTGTATGCCAGCTACATGAAGTCCCTCAGACATACCTGATCTCCCCATTCGTTGATCACAGGCATATTAATATCATCAATAAACACCGTCATCTTCCTCCCTCCTGGGGGACCATAGGTGCTCCCCATCCTCTTATCCACGTAGCTTTCGATTGTCCTCTAGAGAAAGGGAGATGGCTTGACACATACACTGGATCTCAATCCTTGTGACTCGTTGTTTTCAAAATCGGAAGCAATTTGCTAACGTAACCCGGAAGTTCAAACCTAAACTCTTAAGTATGCAACCCTTGCCTTTGTAAAAACAAGTGACAGGAATGTTAACCACCAGTACACCAAAACGGATATGCTCCTGAGCCCGGCCTCAGCTTCGACACTAAGCCAAAGCACGCTACTTGGATCTAGCTTCTAGTTCAGTCGTGAGAGAAGCAGACGTGGGTCTGGAGAGAGGCCTCGGGAATAAAGAGAGCTTACTGCTCTGGCAGAGGATCAGAGTTGGTCCATAGCAACCACACGGCAGCTTACAAATGCCAGTTTGAGGAGATCTGGCACCTGCTTTGGGCCTCCTCAGGCTCCTGCATGCATGCCTGCATGCATACGGCACACATAAACTCATACATGTGCATGTGTGTGCATGTGCACACACACACACATACACACATTAAAAAAAAAAAAAGAGGCAAATTTCACGGGTGCTAACTGAATCCCCAAACCCATGTTTGGAGTGAGTGCCTTTTATGAGAACCGCCACTTTTAAATTTTTAGTCCGCTCATTTCCCCAGCGAATGACAGGTCCTACCTGAAACATCATTGGCTCTGTAGCAGAGGAAAAATTTAGACTCTTGGACAGCTGCACTTCAGGGTCGTATTTCTTCAGGTACGCCTTCACCATTACCGTTTTTGCAGTGCCCTGTTCTCCTGTGAGCAAAACCGCCTGCAAGTGTGAAAGGGCCGGGCTGAGGGGGGCCATCCTGTGCTCAGTACCAAACACTGTATGACGTTACCTACTGTTACTCACCACCCCAGGAGTACAGACTCCACTTGTTGCTTGTTTTCTACAATCACACCCACATTTCGGTCTCTCCCAGTGAAATTAACATTTAGGGAAGAAAAAAAAAAAAGAAAACCTCACACAGCAATACTGAGATGCAGGAAGAGAATTCGGATACCTATCTGCATGCTCACTGGAATAGGGATGAGAGTCTGGAAGGCCACACCCACATCCCTCATCAGGCCAGGGGAGACGGAGAGGAAGAACACTGTGGAACCTGGACCACTGTCAGAGTGTCTCTCCACAGCGACATACCCTCTGGGCCCTTGTGTTGGGATTTCCATTTTCAGTCTGTGGTATATGAAAGCAAACGTGTTTCTTACACGGTCTGGGACACTCACTTTGTGCTGTTTCGCGATCGTGTCTATCAAGAAGTTGGTCCTGATGTTGTCCACGTTTGGAACCAGGATGGAAGAGTACTCCGGAATGCTGTCCGTCGGATAGAAGTATGGCTGGAGTCTCTTGTTCCAGTGTTCCCAGTCACCTACACGGCAGGTAGAATTCCGTCGTAATCAAAATGTGTCATCGACGGTCACGTTACATGATAGGGACTGTCGCTCAGATCATGCAAAAAGTTAAAATGCTTTCCCAATACACTGATAAATCTGCTTATCTAATGTCCCCCCTTTTCATTCTTACCAGTGGCTACTTATTCTCCTGTTTATTTCTTTCATGTACCTTTGCGTGTATGTGTGTGTGTGTTTATGTGAGTATGCATGTCGGGGTCAGAGGGTAGCCTCAAGTGTGACTTTCCTTCGAGTGTTGTCCACTATGGATGTTTTTATTTATCTATTTTTTGTTTGTTTTTAGACAGACTATCCCGCTGGCCTGGGGCTCAACACTAAGGCTAGACAGGGTTGGCCGGTGAGCACCACAGATCCTCTTGGCTCCCTTTCCCCCAGAGATGAGATTGCACGTACACATCCCACACCAGATTTCTACGTCAGTTCTGGGGGTGAAACTCAGGCCCTCTCACATGGTAAACTGACCATTACCACTGAGCCTCTCTTCCAGGTCCCCTGAGACCGCTAACGGGCTTATCGCTTTCATTGATCTCTACAAAGAACTACCGTTTGGTTTCTCCCCCTCCCCCCAATTTAGCTTCTATTTCATTGATTTCTGTTTTAATCGTTGCTCTTTCTTCTGTGTGCTTTGGGATTAACTGAAGCCTTTATTCTTTTGCGATATGGACACAGATTGCTAGAGTCTCTCTCTTCTGAAGGTTATACAGTGTTGCTGTAAATGGTTCTCTGATCTTGAAAAAGAAGATAAACTCTGCTTGCTTGAGAGGGGGCTGTTCCACAACTGTCAGCTCAGTTCAAAGGTGAGGCCCCTGTACCTTCCTGGAATCACCTGTCTGCATCCTAGCGTTTGTCCCATGCATCCGTCATTGCGGTTTCCCTGTTTGTGGATTTGTCCTCCAGTCTCCTCTGGCTCCTCCTCCCTGTGCGGGTCCCTCTGCTGTGGCATTACCTCTTAAAGCCCTTAGGGGCCTCTTCCAAATCAACCCCTTCCAGCCCTGTTGAGACGGGCGGGTTCCGGTGGGGTTTCCCTAAGTGCCTGCTGGAAGCCTCCTTCTCTTTGTTATGGGGTTCCCTTCTGCCTTTGCCCAGTGTCTAAATGACACTGGTCTATACACCATGCTCCACTTGCTGTTGCTAGAGGCTCAGACTCTAATTCCATCTGTCCTGAAAGCAGGGACTTCTAAATCTAAGAATGGAGTCTCTCCCAAAGTGCTGATGTCCAACGATAACAAGAACTCCCCCTATATATATATATATATATATATATATATATAATGTGTACACATATTTACATGTATATGTATATGTTTATACGTATATACATACTATACACATACAAACCATATACATAGGCACATAGAAACATACATATATACACAAAAACATATATAATCAGAGACATAGACACACATTCAATATATACAGATATACACACACACACACACACAAGGATGAGATAACTTTTGGTTCACTTCATAGGCACAGATGCTCAGGCATATAAGTTCTATCAGCACAAACCATTTAGAGTGGTAAGACTGGAAAGAATCCACGAGATGGCTCAGCAGCTAGAGGGGCTTGCAACCAAGCCTGACAATTTAAGTTCAGTCCCCAGCACCACAGGGGAGGGAACCAAGTCCCACAAGTCATCCTCTGATCCCTACACTTGCACAGGGACACAATCCCTCTATCTCAGTCCTTTGAGGAAGGCCATCCCAAACACAGACGTGTGCCCCGTCTCATTGGCAAGGCTCTGCCGCCCTCAAAGGTGCCAAGGAAACTCAGAAGCTCATTTGGCCCTTTGCAGCATCGCGTGGGCCCAGCTGCCCAGTAGGCAGCTTTGGGAAGAGAGTTAGGGAATCTTTTTCTTAAAGACACTGAGAACAAGCCCTCTGACTAACAGTTCCACCTCCCCACCCCCGCTCCTGCTCCCTGAGCCCTCTGGAGATTCTTGGAAATGCACAGCAAATTACTCCTCAAGTAGGAGTTAGGTTGTGGCCTGTGTGCTAAATCAAAGGCTGCGGCGTGCCTTCTGCTTACTCTCTCGTTGTTTTTCTCTCCCATCTTCCCTCCTGTCCTATTTCTCCTTTTAATATAGCCACACAAACACGCCGTTGCTGCTCTGGAGGTTTGGAGAAGCAGCAGAGGTAAATATAGGAGCCAGGGCAGGATCTTTGGTTGCTTTGTTCTCTCGGAGGCTTGGGAGCAGTTCGAGCCTGGTTCTGGATAAAAGCATTGAGTCGAAGGGCACTGATTTAAAGGAAAGCTGAGCGGGGCCAGGGGGAATGCCCTGTCCACTGGGCTCCCTCTATTCGCACTGACATGGGCAACAGAGGTGGTGGGACCCCTCTGTTGTGTGTGCTTCCCTGTTACTTCCTAAGCATTAGAAGCAGGTGATATGCCGGGAGCTGTTTCTCCCAGCCGATCTTCCTTAGACCACTCCAAGTGGAGAAGTCAGGATGGTCACCCTCAGCACAGCTGATATGTAAAAATCCCACCTCTGGCTTATTGTTAAAACATCTTTGTAGTTAGATTCCCGGGTGGCCTTAGCTCTCAACTCCTTGGCCGTTTGTATTTTCAGGTCACTTTGTTTGAACCGTACTTGGCCGCACTTACCGTAGTCGGTAACGTAGAACTCATACATAGTCTGGTGGGAGCCCCTGGGTATCTCCGGCAGGTTTAGCTTGCTCCCATGACCTCGGAGGAAGACTTCCATTTTTTCCCTGCTATCCAGTTCCAAAAGGGCTCCCAGGCTCCACATCAGACCAAACACAAACAGCTTGTGGAGGTGGTCCCCGGACGAGACGCCACCTTCTTCTTTGGAAGGGATTAAACCTTCCAGGAGATTGAGAGACTGGAAGAGATTTCAGATAAGATCCATTTTTTTTTTTTGAAAGGAGAAAATGGAAAGCAAGACGGGGAAGAGAAAAGAAAACAGAAATAATTTCTCAAGACACAGCCTGATGAGTGTCCTTGCGGTCCCCAGTGTTAGAGGACAGATAAAGCTTCGGTCGGGCTGTGTGACCGACGGAAGTGAGGAATGAGTTGGGAGCCCGCAAGTGTGGGTTCTACCCCAGCTCCTGTGACTGGGTCTGCTTTCCCCATCTAAAAAGTAAAAGACCTCCTCTGTGGCTTCTGGCTCCAAAGTTAGATTACTAGCGTGCGGATTCATCCCTCCTTCTCTGGGGATTCAAATCTCAGCGCCCTCACCCCCAAGCCACTTAAAAAGAACCCCTAGACTATAGGACCTCCTATACTAGGTGCCCCATGAGGCGGCCGAGTTGAAAGCTTCAGGTGTTTTAAGAAGGGTGGGTACAGAGCAGAACAGAGTCTAACCTGCGTGATGTAATTACACTCCAGGAGCTGCATCTTGGGGTTGAGGCTTAGTTTCATGTATGTGTACGCGTCTTCAAACACCTTATCATACAGACTCAGGAAGACAGAGCCTTCCTGCTGGGTGCGCTTCTTCAACCATGCCTGAGGTCAAAGGACAACATCTAAGTACTAGGGAAGTGTGGAGCTGCCAATGCAACTCTGTTGATCAAGTGCTTGCTTGTCTTGCAAGCTCGGAGACGTGAGGTTGATTCCCTGAACTCACATCAAAAAAAAAAAAAAAAAGCCGGATATGCTGGCATGTGCTTATGATACCAGTGATGGGGTTTGGGGAGGAGGAGGAGGGGACAAGCAGGTCCTTGGGACTCACTGGGTAGTCAGCCTAGCCTCCTTGACAGATTCCAGGCCATTGAGAGACACTATAGACAAAGTAAAAGAAGTGTGGATGGTAAGGTGGCTTAAAGAAAAACACCTGAGGTTATCTAATGGCATCTGCATGTACCGGTACACAGGGCTATCTGCACACACACGTGTACACACGTAAGTAAAAATGAGAAGAGCAGAGACCTGTAGACCCTGGCCTGTTTCCGGTCCCCACCTGTAATATCGGCCTCCAGCTGAGAGCCGAGCTGCTGATGTATACCATGCCCATCCTTGACACCGTGGCAGGAGAGGCGTTCTCAATGTTGTGCACCTCAAACAGCAGCTTACAGGTAGGGGCCATGGGGATGCGGTCCCCGTTAGCCAGGGTGAGCGTCTTGTTATCGTCCAACACGGAGTTTAAGTTCTCAATCCAGATGGCATCCACGGGGCCGTCTAGGATGAGGAAAATATTCTCACCTGCAAACGAGGACGGGGAGTAGGGGAGGATTAGATCGGTTTTTTCTGTCCACAACTAATGAAAAACGGGAAACTGAGCAAATGCAAGGTCTGAGCTAATAAGCTCGCAGGGAAAGAGTGAACTCGGAGGGAGGCCCGTGCCTACCCTTTTTAGCTTTTAATGTCTTCCTCCACAGAGTGGAAAAGATCCCATCTGTCCAGTCGTTGGTGGCTGTATCCAGCCTGCCGAACATCTGAGGCGCAGTAATCGCCTTTGGATTCATTCGCATCTCTCTGTGAGGCCTCCCGCACTCCGTTAATGATTTCATCAGAATTGTTATGACCGTCGTCTTCCCGGAACCGCTGGGCCCGAGGGTCATCAGGCCATGCCGTACCAGAGAGGTCTCATATAACTACACCATCAAATGACACATTGGGAAACGTAGGATATTAGTCTCTGGCTGATGTTTGTGTGTGTGCCCTAGCTGAAATTTTAAAGGCTTATAATAATATCTAAGTGTCCTTTGTTTCAGTGGATTTGGGAAGCAAAACTAGTGTCGCGTTGAAAAAACAACATAGGTGATAAAGTAATGATGTCATGGGGCTTGAATTACATTTTGCAAATAATTATTAATTCAGGATCTGCTTTCTGCCTCATGTGACATGGGTGGGTGGGTGGGGGTGTGTGTGCGCGCGCGCGTGTGCTGTGTGGTGATGTCGCCCCCCAGTGGTGGAAAGCAGCAGCGCACAGCATCTCTGTAAAGATCTAGGGTGCCCCTGAGCCTCTGGGTCTCCAGAAGCACAGCTTGAATAAAGATTTTTGCATGTGGAAGTGATTTGCTTGGGGAGAGCCCTCGGGAGATACAAAGAAGGGTGTGGCTATAACAGTCCCAGGGATGGGAAGACAGACCGGGGTAAGATGCAACGGAGGACAGCTACAGCAGGCAGACAAGCATGACCCCACCAGGGACTCTCCACCTGGAAGCAGAGGGACCTGCCTTCCCCTCGCCCAGCCATCCTTCCTTGAGGGGATGGTACTTGGGAGCAATAAGTGCTCGGGAAATGCCTGCCCCTGAGCTCACACACAAAGTGCCTTCAGTCTTCTGTTTGCTCCGAGAACAGGAAGCATACATGGGTACATGGGAGTGGGAGAGAGGATTTAAGGAGGCATACTAAGAACACAGCAGAGAGTGGGCTGTGGACATAGCTCAATCAGGAAGGGCTTGCCTAGAGTACGTGATGCCCTTGGCTTCTGATGCACCATGTAAGGTGGCACACTCCTATAAGCCCAGCACTCCAGAGACAAAAGCAAGTGGGGGGAGGGTCAACAGGTCAGGGCCATCCTCGACTATATAGGAAGTTCTAGGCCAGCCTGGGCTAAAGATCTAATGTAGTTGAGCCATAACACATGTTTACACTCACATATATGCACATCCATGCACACACACACACACACACACACTTGTAGTGAGAGTTTTGGCTTCTTTAACCACCCAGTGACCTTATATGAATGTTTTTGTTTTAGTCTCAGGTATGGGGTATGGGCCTGCTTCAATCTGTCCACAGCTGTTAACTATGATTGTCTCATCCTCGGATCAGGGCAAGGGCAGTGGCATGGTTTTTGCCAGCTGCAGATAGTTTCATTCTGGGAACTCTGAGGAGGGCATAAATGCCTGAGCCCTAAGAGAGGCAGGAAGAATAAGGAGGAGGAGAGGGAGGAGAAGGAGGAGGGAGAGGAGGAAGAGGAGGAGGAGGAAGAAGACAACTGCTGCTTCCTGCAGCCCCCTGCTGTTCCTGCTTGCTCTTGTGATGGTTTGACAAGAAGCTGGAGCTCTCCTGACTGTGAAGATCAGACTGGCCCCAAGGAACACAATGCCCCTCTCATCTTCAGGAAGTAGTCTAAAGAGGTCTGTGCCCCCTCGCCCCTGTTACTTTCTCTTTCTCCTCCTTAGTGTTGGGGGCTGGAAGGGATCGTGGAGGAATAAGGGTCGGAAGGGAGGTAGACTTCTAATAACCCAATAAAATGACAAAGCAATTATGCCAATAGATGCTCATACACACACCTGCACACCGCATGTACACACACACACACACACACATAAAAGCAAAGGAGCAGACCCAGGTTCCTCAAGCTCTAGGGCCGTCCCCTTGAAGCGTCTGCTGCAGGTAATACTGCCAGGCCCACAGCAAGAGGCCTGCTGGGCCGTGCCTCCCCATCCCAGCTATCTCCCACTCCTGTAACCATCAGCCTTCTCGGGAGGGTGAAGTAACAGCCAGACTAAATGACTGCCTGATTGCCGCACGACAGGGCAAATTCCCTCTTTCCTAAGACAAACGCAACCCCTGAGGATTCGCCGTATGATGATGGAGACCTGGCATCTTAACTCAGTTTCAACATTCACATCCGGTAAGTATCGTGGGGTGAGATCCCACGTCGTGACCTCTGACGGGCACTCGCTGTGGGTTTCCGATGCCCTTACCTGCACTAATTTGAGGTTCCAGGGTGGGTGGTTTATCAGACCTTCTAGGTTAACCTGGTTGTCCACCGCAGCTTGCAGTTCCGCGTAAGTACTGCTGTCCAGTTGTAACCCCGGAAACAGGTCGTTGATCAAGCTGAGGAACAGGGGTTCATCTTCGTCAACCTAGGAGGGCAGACATGAGCACAAGCGTACTCAGTCAACAGTCGTCTCTTAGCTAAGTAGGATATAGGCACCCTGCCCCCAATGACTTCATCCCACAGTGGCTGGAAATCCCCATCCAATCAGCATCCTGCCTTTATTTTTAAGGAGTAGGTTTGCGTAAGCTGACCCCCTCCCCCAACACTTGGTGTGCTGTGTCTTTAATACGCAGATGGCTGTGTTCCCAACTTCCAGTCCCTTCTCAACTTCTATCCTCTGGAGCTCCCTCGGTACTTTTTATTTTATGATTTATTTTTATGTATATGTCTGTGACTGTGTGTGGATATGTAGACCTGAATGCAGTTACCCACAGATGCCAGAAGGGGGTGTAGGATCCCCTGGAGCTAGAGTTGGCAGTTTTGAGCCTCTTGGCATGGGTGCTAGAAACTGAACTCTGATCTGTTGGAAGAGCAGCAAGTGTTCTTAATCACTGAGTACTCCAACCCCCAAACACACATACACACACATGCACACATCACACACACATACACACATGCCTCACTTATCTCACACACGCAGTCAAACATACATATGCACACTCACACACACATTTACACACATACACACTCCACACTAATACTGACACACAGTCACACACACGCATGCTCACACACATTTACACACATATACTCACACATACACAAACATACAAGCACATAGACACACTCATACACTCACACACATACATACACACACATAGACACACTCAGAGAGACACACACTCACAGACACAAAGAGACACACACACCACACACTGATCTGACACCCTCCTCTGACCCATGTAAGCATACACACACACACACACACACACACACAAATGAAAGAAACAGGTAGAAAGGAGATTTTGAGCACACACACACACAGCATAGAGTTCTCATAGTTCCTTGTGAGCCCAGAGCTTCATGCTTAGAATGTGTCACTCTGTGGACAATACTAGAAACCTACACTGATGAGCTGTTAAGATGACACGGTGGACAAAGACACTGGTTGCTAAGAGAGACAACCTGAGCTCAGTCACTGGGAGCCACCTGGTAGGAGAAAAACCAACTCCCAAAACTTGTCATCTGAGTTCCACGATGTGGTACTCCACACATGCATTTACACACATGCACGTGCATGAACACATATGGCAATGTAATTTTTAATTTTTAAGGGGGCTAGAGAGATGGCTCAGCGGTTAAGAGCACTTGCTGCTCTCACAGAGGACCACACGGTCGAATACTCACAACCAACCCTAATTCCAGTTCCTCCATACACATACGGGGTAAACGGATAAACACATATGCAAGGAACAAAAATCATACACCATAAATAAGAATTTTAAATTCAAAAACAAGTTTAAGGTAAAGTGGACTGGAAACTTGGAGCAGAAGCCCTCTCTCTCTCTCTGAGGCCCTGGTTTACCATACACGACCACAGGGGAGGCACTGTCGCTGTATGTTGGCAAAACGCACCAAGATCTGAGTTCACACTTACCAGTTTGGAAAGGTTCATGTCTCGTAGCCCTCTCATGACCGTGCTTAACTCACTGTCTTCTGGCCGAGCTCTTTTCTGAGACCCAAGGGTCCTCAGCACAGACAGGATATTTCTCAGTCCAAAGTCATAGTGGACCTAGGGCAGGGGAAAGAGAGAGCAAAGATGCGTCATTGAAAACTTCCAATACACTGCTGCCATTGGTGAGTGGCCATGTTGGAAGTGTTGACAGCTCAATTCATCTTCCTTCCCTTTGAGTGAGGAGAGGAAGTGTTTCTGTCAGAAAAAAAAAAGCGAGGTGACAAGACAGGATTCAAACCTGATGTCTGTTTCCAGAATAGGACAGCTGAATGCAGTCTGAGAGGCAGACAATAGATTTTAAATGCAGAGCCTGTAAGTTACACATTGACAATTCCGTTTACATGGCATCCTTGAACTAACGTCTCAGATGGAGAAGAGGATCGGTGGCTTTGACAGCTTAGTGATTTGGGAAGAGGGGAGGTCGAGAGTACAAAGACGTGGCAGAAGCGAACCTTGTAATATATATGAGTGCTGGCTGTTGATTGTGGTGGGGCTACATTAATCTTCATGTGTGATGTAAATGCGTGCGCACACACACACACTCCAAGAGTGCATATAATTGGCAAAACTCTTGAATTGTATCGCTATGCTCTAGTTACAAGATGTTGATACTGGAGAGAGTGGGGTGAAGGGTACACATCTTCCTGGACAATCCCCGCCCCAATCCCCAAGAATCTCCAAGTATCTCTGAATTAAAACATCTGTAAACAGGTGCTCAATGAGTCAAGTTCATTGTGCATATATTTAGGAGTGACTCCGTGTGTTTGTTTAATCTCACCGATTAGCATCTATCAAGGTAAAATAGCAAAGTTAAAATCTAGACTCAGAGGGCTGGAGAGATGGCTCAGCGGTTAAGAGCACTGACTGCTTGCTCTTCCAGAGGTCCTGAGTTCCATTCCCAGCAACCACATGGTGGCTCACAACCATCTGTAATGGGATCCGATGCCCTCTTCTGGGGTGTCTGAAGACAGCTACAGTGTACTCATATAAATAAAGTAAATAAATCTTTAAAAAAAAATCTAGACTCAGCAGCTGGAAAGACAGATCCGGGGTTAAGAGAACACACTGCTCTAGAACCCGAGTTCAGTCTCAGGACCCCAGTTCAGTTCCCAGGGACCCATATCTGGCAGCTGCCAAGCAGTTAGCTATGAGTCTAACTAAGATAAATCTGATGCCCTCTTCTTGACTCTGTGGGTACCACACTCTCAGACACATTCCCACACATGCATACACATTAATTAAAAAAAAAAAAGAAATGGGAACAAAAACCTAAATTCTTTACAGGAATAATAAATATGCCTTCTTACCTGTTTAGTAAGCTGCTCTTCGCAGAGTTTATAGAGAACATAAAACTTTTGCGCCAAGATAACATTTTCAAGAAAGCCACAGCTAGCAAGCTTAACTCGCATAATGATCTACAGGTTAACACAGTGAGACATTGGTAAACAACTTCAGTGGGAGAAAACAAAGTAAAGAACATACATTATTCTTACAAGTCCTGGGACGTACCTGCCGATCAGGAACCATCATTGCAACTGTTCTAAACTGGATTTTTAAGTTTTCTGGCAGTTCCTGGCGCCCAGCATATCCAGGGTTCTAAGAGTTAGGATATATTTGATTATTGGTTCAGTTTTTATTTCCTGGACATAAACACATCTCAGGCATATTCTGAGGCAGTACACAAAAATATTAGGTTTATAAAATGCCCTTGCTTTCTAAAAAAATGAATATTGGTCCATCCAATTTAATATATTTTTATTGTATATTTAATGTAAATTCACATCATACCTTTTAAAAATATACCCCAGCTTCAATTCGTGATCAAAGTCACACACAGTTTGCACAGCAAAAAAAAAAAAATTAAGCACCTGTGCGTGCCCACTGGTTTAAAATGTAGAACAGAGCTGAATGAATAGACCTGAGCAATTATGATATAAAATATGTTATTAAAGGGGAGGGCCTGGAGAGATGGCTGAGTGGCTCAGAGAACTGGCTGCTCTCCCAAAAAAATCCAGGTTCGGTTCCTAGCACCCACATGGTGGCTTACAACCAGCAGTAATAATTGAGAGACTGTGTTTCAAAAACTAAGGTTATCAATACAGAAAGACTCCTGATACTGACCTCTGGTCTCTACATACCCATACACGGGTGCATATGCAAGTATGTGTGTGCACAAACCTGCATGCACCGCACACATGCACATACAGACACACACAGAGACACATGCATACACACACACATACACACACTCACACACAACAGGACAGCTAGTTTCTCTTATTGGCTGTGTGATTTGAGCCTGCAGTACCTCAGCCAGAAGATGTTATTCAGAGAATACTGGAGCTCTAGAATGAGACAGAGGGCCATTGGCGTTATCCTATCTGTCTGCTTCTATAATCCCCTCCAGGCCCCATTGTGGGTAGGTGTAGTTTGTCCCATGAGACCTGGGTGTGTCCTTTCTGGACAGAAACTCCAAGCCAGGGCATGATTTTTTTTTTCTTTTTCTTTGCTATAGCATTCAACAATGACTGAGACAGTGGCCACCTGATTGGCCCAAAACTAGAAGTAAGGATAGAGCCTGGCCTCTCAGCTCCCATCCTTGTCAACCCATAGCAAGTGTGAGGCATGAGAAAGAAAAAAATATCTTTGTGGTTTTAAGCAGCTCGCATTCGTAAATGCTGCTCTTATAGAAGGCCAGGAGTTCAGTTCCCAGTTCCCGCAGCAGGCAGCTCATGACTACCTATAAACCTCAGCTCCAGGGGAAGTTAGCGCCCTCTTCTGGTCTCCTACAGGCACCTACACTCACATGTATACACACACACACACACACACACACACACACACACACAGAGGCAGACATGACTAATTTAAAAATCATTTTTTATACCCACATAAAGAGAGAATCCATGACTTCTGGCTCACTTATCCTATAATACAAAGACTGGCCTATTTCTATCTACAACAATTAAGCTCTCCAACTTGCACTTAAAACCCGTGTACTCACCATGGTTAGGAAGATTCCGAATTCTGGATTTAAATCCACGCAATCGCCATCTGAGAAGATGAACTGTTTTTTCCTCTCTTTCCTCGCTGTCAAAACTATGTAAATTTGTTGCGCCGCCACAGATAAAACAGGCAATTCAATTCTATTAAACTCATCAAAGCAACCCCAGGAACCGGACTGTGCAAGACCTGGCAGGAGGAATAGTTAATTTGTAAAGTTTCACTCTGCGAGGCGCCTTCTCCACCGAGATCATTTCTCCAAAGTGCTCCCCAGCAATTACGTCTAAACGCAATTTATGTGAAGTTTCACGCTGGGCTGTTTATGAAGGTGTATTTCATCCTTGTTATGGGAATTGTTTAATTACTCGCTTATCATCACCCAAGCACAATGAAAATGGGATGGTATCAAAGGAAAAGTGCAAATACATCGTTGTGGGCAGGTTTCCTGAAAGGTGGTGACATCACACTGTCTATAAGGACCGCCTTCCGTGAGGACGTCATTGTGATGACATCACATCCCCTCTGTAAGGACCACCTTCTGTGAGGACGTCATTGTGATGACATCACACCCCTCTCTGTGAGGACTGCCTTCCATGAGGATGAAGAGGGTCAGCTCCTGAGTCTCTGGGGAAAACAGCAGGATAAGGGACATCCCTCCGCTGGGTCAATCTGTCTGTTTTCTTTTATTACAGCGAGATAAGAAGGTCAAGGGGTAGGATGAGAGAGAAAGTGGCCAGAGGGGTTTTTATTTCTTTCTTATGAAAGCAAACACCCAGACAGACCTGGAGGGCACGAATGCTGTTCCTTGTCAACTCTCTAAGGACAAAGACCTTCATCACCTGCAGCTGTGTGAAAAGCTTTCTTTCTTTCTGCATTATCTGCCCATCTTCTCTCCCTCTTCTCTTGGGGATTCCCATCCCGAGAATCTGGGGAAGTTTAAATCTGTCCCTCTAACCTGCATACTATTTTGGCAACTCAAGATAGGATGATTTTTTTTTCCCCTTATAAACCGTAGTTTCATTCACCTTGGGCCCCAACTATTATGTTTTTCCTTGAGTTGCCAAAATAGTATCTCTAGCTTGCTTTCTTTAACTGTGTATGTCTTTTTTCCTTGAGACAAGGCTTCATGTATCCCTATCCCAGACTTTACCTTGAACCTACTCTGTAGCCAAGACTGGCTTTGAATTCCCCACTCCCCTGCCTCTACCCACTGAGTCCTGGGAGTACAGCTGTACATCACCACACCCTGCTTGTACGGTCCTGAAGACGGAGCCCAGGGCTTCATGCAAGCTAGGCAAGAACTCTATCGTCTAAGCTATGTCCCCAGCCCTGCAGAGTGTTTATCGCTCTGGGTACCACTCTAAGCTCCGTTGGTAATGTTGAGCTGATGGGGTTTTACTACATTATTTCTTAACACAGATACAGGTTCCTGTTTGGAATGCTTGCCTCTGGTGCTTGCAGAAAGGATGGGAGAGGCAGGAGAGCGCCCCCTGGTGTGGGACCTGCCACCTGACCCACCCAGTTCCTCAACCTTCCTTCCCTGGCCTGCCCTATCTGAAGATGTCCTCTGGCGGGGCTCCCTTTTCAGAGAGCTGTGCTACGAAGCCAGGCGTTGACACTCGAGTGCCCTTGGATGTGCCTCTCATCAGTGTTCTCTGAAATCACCTCCTGTCTAGCCACCTCCTAAGATTTTTCTCAAGAATTCCCAATCTCTGATGGCCAGCCTGCTGCTTGTTTTCCTGTGTTACTGTGTTTTATAAAAATAAAAAAACAAAAAAACCATTTTCATTCAGTGGGCTTTAGCCCTGCAAAGGGGAGGGTCATGTATTAATCGGCTATAAAGACAACCTCTCCCCTAGTACTGTTTCAGACTGTTATAAATTGATTCTCTCTTCAAATTCCAATACACGCGCAATGCATACAATCCGTAGTATTGAACCACACTGAATTTAAATCCAGAAAGATAGTGGCATCCAATAAACCACCTAGCCCCGTGATGATAGTGTCATTTTGGATTCACATCAGAAAATATTAAGAGGCAACGGGAACAAACCCAGTTGAAACTATTTGATTCTTGCCTTTGAAAATCCGTCCAAGGCCTCGGAAATCCATCTGATCAGAACAATTGAACACAACCACGTACTTGCCCAAACACCTGCCCATGTCTTTTGTGGTTTCGGTTTTACCCGTCCCAGCGGGTCCTGCTGGAGCACCGCCCATGTTCATTCCCAGAGCCTGAGCCAGCGTGATGTAGCATCTGCAACACAGGAAAGAACAGACCCAAGGGCTCAGAACCTCCAACAGCCCACGTGAAACAGGCAACCAAACAGGGGCGGAGGGGGGAGGGGAGAGGAGTTGGGAGGGTAGGAAAACCAAACAAGGGGGGCGGGGGTGGGAGGAGGGGGAATCTGGGAACACGAACCGGTCCTGTCAGTAGTTTTACCTGGAAGCGGACTCAATTATCATGGCAGAGGTAAATCATCTAACACCCAGTTTCAGTCGATGCTACAGACAGTTACTGAGCGATTTCTGTGTGCGGCATATTGAACAGAGTGTGGCGGTGTATGGAGAGATGGAAGAGATCCATGCCTTGCCTGGGGGCAGGATCTGTCATTGGCTGAAGCAGACTCAGCCAGGAGACTTCACTTTAGGCTCCATTTCCACATCTGAGAAACTGAGAGGTTGGCAGCCTGCGGTGCTGCACTTTCATCATACCCAAGAGGCAGAGGCAGGGGGATTGCTGGCAGTTTAAAGCCCTGTCTGGGATGCATAGCGAATTTCATGCCAGTCGGGGATACAAAGTGAGACTTTATCTACCCCTCCCCCCCCCCAGACAAAAACAAAAAACAAAAAGCGAAGCAGAGTGTAGAGTGTGATGGTTCTCAGAACCCTGGAGGTGGAGGTAGGGGGAGACTAAATTAAATGTTCTCAAAGGCGTTTTCTTTTCTTGCAACGTTATTAACTTCCTTTATGGTTTCTGGGCATTTTTCTCCTCTCACAATCTAAAATCATTATTAAATTACTCACAGCAAACATTCAATCTGGCTTTTACTCTTCCATCCGTTTCTACTTCATAAAGCTTTACTGTGTGGGTTCTTGTAAGCAACTGTGAGAATTATTTCTCATTGTTTGGCTGCCCCTGATGACCCGGCACAGACCAGGAATGTGGGGCTTTGATGGCAGTCTAAGCATGCCCCATTTAATTACCAAGTGGAACCACGTGCGCCCACCGGGTTCCCTACCTATCTGTTAACGGGGTGATCACAAGACGATCCGTGCATCCCAGGAACTCATTTTGGTAAATGAAGTCCACGTCAGTGATGGACACCACGGTCTGATCCAAATCCTCTTTGAAATAAAATCTGCTCTGTTTCAGCCACTCGAAGTCGGTGACCGACTTGATGTGCATTTTTACCTGGAAGGCGTGAAGCACGGGAAGTTACAAACTGCGTGGCGGTAGCCTAAAACATTAGCATATGGGACCCTGGTTTAGAGTCACTCATTCACGAGCAGGTTAGTCTCCATTTAACAGTATTTATTGCTTGCCTTCTTTGCTGAAATTACACTGGGTGAGCACAGATGGATGGTATCTGCTTTCTGGAGCTTTCTCAAAATGTGAGGATGGGGTGAAGCCAAAACATTTCAGTCAAGTACAAACCTCACTATAAAGAAAGTCATGGGAGTGGCTCAGCAATTAGAACCTGCTGCTTTTGCAAAGGACCCAGGTTCAGTTCCCAGCACCCACAAGGTGGATGCTGACCTCCATGGTAACTCCAGTTCCATGCCCTCTGGCTCCCTCTTCTGGTCTCCATGGGCACTGCATGCATGTGTGCACATACATGCATTCAGGCAAACACTCAGATGCATTAAAAAAATAAATAAAATTTACAAAGAAAAAAATTCAAAGCCCACAGAAAAACATAGCGATGGAACCTAACCTGGTCTAGGAAGTCAGAGAGGGGTACTTTGAGAAAAACATATCTGAGCTAAAACCTGGCTAAACAACAGAAATCAGGCAGGGAAAGAAAAGGCACAGGCCCAGATCTACATACCGCATTCAACAACCGAAAAAATGGCCAGTATCACTGAGGCTAGGGCTTAGAGGATAAAATGCATGTTGGAGCCTCAAAGGGTCATGGGAAGAGTTTAGGAGACTCTCTTCACAGCAATTAGAAGCCTCTGGAGGTGATAAACGAGGAAGCCGTAACTCTGTGTGTGCACATGTCTCTCTGCCCTGGCACTACTGTTTGCCTTCCAATCTGTCAAACCTTCAGCATGTACCTGTGCAGCAAGAAGCTCCAGGTTCTCGCCACCATGGCTGTCACTTCAGAAACTGGTCCATCAAAAGAGACAAGCAAGACAACACTTTCAGGAACCCACCACAGCCACCGTCTGAGGCACTTACGACTTTCCCCACCTCAGTCCTGCCTACGCATGGAACCAATTCCTAAAGTCAAGTTCCAGAGGCTCTGACTCCCTCTCCTGACCTCTGTGGGTACTGCAAGGCACATGGTGCAAACACATACATGCAGGCAAACACGCATACAGATGTATTGCCCTCATGCCCACGGGGTCACTTCCAGGTCAGTCAAGATGCCACTAGAAATGGACTTCTGAAAATATCTACGGTGTTTGGATGCCCACCTTGCCAAAATCCCTTTATCCGCATCTTCCTGCGCCTTGTATTTACAGTCCTCCTGTTTTGTAGCATGATGGTGTCAAATTCTGACAGCCTAGTATCACAGATTGTAAGGACTGGATGACCAAGAGGCACGCATGCTGGCCTTGGAACACTGTTAAGTTAGGATGCAAATCGACTCTGGAGTCAGGCACGAATGATGGAGACTTGGGGAAAATGGTTTCACAGTGACTGTGCTCCTGTTTTGTTGTGATCTTGTTGGCTTTTGTGTTTGTGGTACCGGAGAGTGAACCTGGGGATTCATATGGGCTAAACAAACGTTCTACCACTAAGCTCAATTACCAGCCCCGTTTCATTTCTTGTCTTTATCCATTCTGCACAGAAAGTTGGGCTTTCCTTGGCACCTAGTTTTCAAATAAATTTCTGCCACGGGGCTTCTACATCAGCCAGGAGTGTATAAACACTCTCATTAGAGTATGGCAGATACAAAGACAGATTCCACACCAGCATTGTGGATGTGAACTCACATGATAGTGAGGCCAAAACAGAATGCCAAACTGTCATTAGTTTGATCCAGGGAAAACCTGATGGTGGCTTATCTCAAATTTTTTAAAATACATATATTTGTTTTGTGTGTGTATGTACTTGTGGTAGAGGGGTTTGTGCATGCATGTATATGTGTGTGTGTTTGTGTGCACCTGCATGCCTGTCTGCCTTCCTGTGCACACAGATGCCCAAAGAAGCTAGACAAGGAATCAGATTCCCTAGAACTGGAGGTCAAGGTTTTAAACCTCTTAAGGTAGGTCTGGGAATTGAACTCATGTCCTGTGAAAGAGCAGCAAGTGCCCTCAACCCCTGAACCATCCCTCTATCCCTGTTTCTTATGCTTTAACATGCTTTTGAATTACTCAGGAATCTGCCTCTACTCCTGCAGGCCGAGGTGGACCACAATAAAGAGTCTGCTTTCCCGAAAGCTTCCAGGTGAAGCCAATGCCAGCCATCAGCATATACTGTGCAGACGTGAAGCAGGTGGCCCATGATCAACTTCTTCTCTACGACAGTCTCTGAGCTGAATGGATTATTTGTGAAGAGCATCGCCCTTAAAGGCGGATCAAACCACGGAGAAGACAGCAACGGTACAGACTAAGGCTGTCTGAAGGCAGGCGATGAACATCACCAGGCTCCCCTGTCCTGCTGGGAGAGTGTGAACTGTCAATGGGACAAGCTCTGCAATCACCTGGGAGAGGGTCCTCTCCGCTCAAGCCTGGGAGACTGTCTCGATTACAGTGAGGTGGCACAGCCCACCTACTGTGTGCAACTGAGGTTGGGCAGCCCACCTACTGTGCGGGTCACCATTCCCCAGCCAGGACCTCACTTAGACTGTGTATGTGGGGAAAGGAAGCTGTGATGGTTGGTTTGAATGAGAGACATCCCCCATAGATTCACATATGTGAGGGTTTGCTCCCCAGTTAGGATACTGTCTTAGGAAGCTATGGAACCATTAAGAAGTAGATCCCCCCTGAAAGAGTGTGCTGAGCGTGGGTTTGGGGGGTTATAGCCTTTGCCCAACTTCTTCCTCTCCCCCCTGCTTCCTGCATAGGGACAAAATGTAATTAGCCAGCTTCCTGCCCCTACTGCCATCCCTGCCTTTATGAACGCTAACCATAAGCTAAAATAAACATTCCATCTTTAACTTCCTCTTGGCCATGGTATTTTATTGCAGAAACTGAAGAGCAACAGATACGGGAGCTAAGCAGCAACACACGCCCATGGTTCTGGGGCTTCCTGGTTATGGGTGTGACCCAAGCAGCTGCCTCAAGTTTCTGTAGCCTTGCCATCCCGGGAGTGATGGGCTGAGCCTTGAACCAAGAGCCAAAACCAGCTCTCCCTTGACCTGAGCTTTGTCCGTTTCAATCCTAACAACAGGAACAGAAGCTGAGGGACACTTGGGGTTCCAGCTTTAGAAGAACTTGACTGGGCCCAAAGCCATAATTAGCATCCTATTTCCAATGGGAATGGAACCATCACAGGAGCCCTCCCCATAGACTCTTGGCCAAATCAAGTTCTCCTGGATGCTGACAACGGGACAACAGCCATGGACATCCGGTAAGGCTTGTCTCTGCTCAGCTTGAAGTCGCCCTTGCCACCACAGCTCATGACCTGTCCCAACTCAACTGGGTCATACCCTCGGTCATTCATTGAGTAGAGCAATTAATTCTTAATAAATCAATTAGTTCCTGACTTTCAGGGGGGAAATGGCTTTATATCCTCTGTTTACAGCTCGTCTGTCTTTTGCCTGCAGCATGCCTTTTCTTGTCCAATCATACATTTTCTAAGGCTCTTTTCTAAAGGTTATACTGTACTGAAAGATAATTGTTATTCTGGCTTCAATTCTGTCAGTGTTTTGTTCTGGTTGTGTGTGTGTGTGTGTGTGTGTGTGTGTGTGTGTGTGTGTGTTTGCTAAGTCTGTTTTTTAAAAGTAATTGGTAGCTGAAGTGTAAAACCCTGCGTGACATTTCATGGCTGCAGAATAGTCCTTCCTCCTGAATAGAAAGACATTCAGGGAGGCGCACTGAGTTTGGAAGTAGGCAATATTTCTTTGAGTGGCTTGAGTGATGGTTTGTATACGCTAGGCCCAGGGAGTGGCACTATTAGAAGGTGTGGCCTTGTTGTAGTGGGTGTGCTACTGTGGGCGTGGGCTTTAAGATCCTTATCCTAGCTGCCTGGAAGCCAGTATTCTCCTAAGGGCCTCCAGATGAAGATGTAGAACTCTCAGCTCCTCCTGCACCTGGATGCTGCCATGTTCCCACCTCGGTGATAATGGACTGAACCTCTGAGCCTGTAAGCCAACCCCAGTTAAATGTTGTCCTTATAAGAACTGCCTTGGTCATGGTGTCTGTTCACAGCAGTAAAACCCTAACTAAGGCACTGTGTGATGTTTTCCTTTGTGATTTTTAGCTGGGCATGATGGTATGTGTCTTTAATCCCAGCACTCAGGAGACTGAGGCAGGAGGATTGCTGTGATTTTGAAGCCAGCCTGGTCTATATATCAAGTTCCAGGATACTGGAGGAAACCACAGTGAGACCCTATCTCACAATCATGTGTGAGTTCATTACAAAGAAGTGATTAAAAAACAACAACAACAACAGCAAAAAGAAAAGGGAAGAAAGAAAAGAAGCCAAATTTCTTTTAAAGACTAAGGAATACACCCATCTTGCTGGAAGTGCTCCCTCTACCTGTGCGGGTGTAGATGGGGAAGAAGACCCACATATGAGGGGAGCTCATGCAGGTCCATCATTCCAAACAACATGTGACTGCTCACTACTAGGTACTAGACTAGGTTACTTGGACAAGGCACTGGGTTAGGAGAGGACAGGAAGGACACTTTACCAAGTCATCAAAGATATCTCTCTGGTGCACGTGGATTGTGATCAAAGTTTCAAACTTCACTCTGTCAAACTTGGTCAGGTCATGCGTCGTCTGGCTAATCAGCGTGTTTAGAATGTCCAGAAATTTCTGGTTGGTTATTTGCATGATTTTCCTGTCGTCTTTTGCATTATTCAAAGCCTCTTCTGAGTCATGTGTCCACAGCATTTGAATTCCCAGAAGCCCAACCTGCAAACAGCAGACACACTTGTATAACACGTTTTCAACCTACGAACAGCAGGCACACATGTCTGGCATGTTTACAACCTACAAACAGCACACACACATGTACAGCATGTTTATAACCTACAAACAGCACACACACACATGTATAGCATGTTTATAACCTATAAACAGCAGACATATACATACGACATGTTCACATTTAATCTTGGTTGTCATTTATTCACATAAAGCAGGCAGAATTGACTTTTTTAAGCTTTAAATAAAAATTTTATCTGTGTGTGTGTGTGTGTGTGTGTGCGCGCGCGCACGCGCGTGTGCGCCATGTGTCCCAGTGTGTCTAGAAAACACACACACACACACACACACACACCATTTCCAAGCTGTATAAATATAAGTAATTTTTATTCCTACTTTCATGGTTTTCACATTTCCCTGGGTTTTTGGTTTTTTTGTTTTGTTTTGTTTTTTTAACCAATGATCCATCACATTTGCAGTCTTTAAAAATATGTCTGAGAGAGGCTGGAGATAAGGTGTTTGGCTTTTCTTTTTTTTTTTTTAATTAACTTGGTAGCAGGCAGATTTCAGTTATTTGGGGAAGATACTTTAAAGAAGTGATATATACACACACTAAGAGAGAGCTGGGGAGATGCTAAGCTCTCTCATCACACCCTGTCCAATTCCTCCACCGCTCTGAACCTGCTCCTAGTTTTCCTCCTAACGCTAATTCCCCGGTCGGAATGAGACTTGAGAACATGCCGTGATATGTGCTTTCCAGGGATAGAGAGATATGTCGTCTTACTGTTAAGAAGCCCGTTTCTTTGGCTTACCAAGGAAAATTAAAAAAAAAAAAAATTTAACAAGAACATTAAAGTTTTTCAAGGCAACTGTAAAGCAATAAAACCATAGCATTGAGATCATCTCCACGGAGGAGGTTGGTCCTCTCGAATAATTAATCGTTTCTCAGCTGGCTCCAAAGTGTGCTCATTTAATTCAGGAACTAATTGAAGTTCAGGCAGGAACAGGAAACATAGACGGGACAAAATCTGGTCTCCGCCCCTTGGGTATCTCTCCTACTCTGCGCTACTTATGAAGAGACTAAACGCTACTTTTCGCCAATCCTGGTTGAAACTTTAATAAAACTGCCAGTTCTTTATTCCCCATACTAGGCCTCAATGATATTTGGCATTTTCCGGGGAGCCCATAAGAGACATGGGACAGAAGAACCGTTGGCAAGAACACCCACTCGCACCCTGACAAGATGGGGTTCACATCAGGAAAGTGAACAATTACTCCCCCATGTATGTCACATCCCTACCCGAATGCTATCTCCATATAGTAAGATCCACGTGCATACACATCGATGACAGTGGTCCTCGACCTTCCCAACATTTCGACCCCTTGCTATGTTGTGGTGACACCCCCACCCGCCCCAAACCATAGCATCATAACTCTCAGTTTCCTACTGTTGTGGACTGTAACGTAAACATCTGATATGCAGGATATCTGATGAGCTAAGGGGTCACAACCCACAGGTCGAGAATCACTGATCTTTAAGATGAAATTTCCCATTCATTATTGGAGTCTCGGCATATGTCCTTAGGGATGGGGGGAGAAGGAAAAGGGCCAGTGTGGCTCAGAATGGAGTAGGCTGCCAAGTAGAAATTGACAGTGACCTCCGCATGGCCAGGCTGAACACAGCCCCTTCTCTGTTTCCACATCTGCATTTTAGTGGACAGTGAGCCTCACCTGTGCGGGGAAGTGGTTCAGGAAAGGTAAGAGGAGAAAGCCCGAATCGCTGATCTGGTAGAAGGCAGACCGGATGATATTATGTAGTGATGACATCTGTACTTTTAACAAGTCCAGAAGCCAAATTTCTACAGGACCTTTGGCCATAACGGGAGTATCCAGCTTTAAAACAAAACAAAACGAAAACCATACAAACATATAACCAATTATGAATAGGGTAGTTTTACAAATTGTCACACTTAATAAATCCTAGTACTGTGACACAAAATAAGCTCTGCTATAGCTCGTGTCAAATATCTACTGATTGATTTGTGTATGTGAGCATTGTATGCATGTGTGTGCATAGGTGTGCTTGAATAAGTGTGACCACATGGTGGCCTCAGCTCTATTTGTATATTTGTATTTCTCTCCTCTTTTCACCCCGTACATGTGTGTGTGTATACATGCATGTGTGTTTGTGTGCATGCATGTACTTGTGTGCATGTGCATGTATGTGCATGCATGCTTGTGCATGTGTGTGTGCGTACACTCCATGCATGTGGGAACCCAAGGAGGCCAGAAGAGGATGTCAGATCTCCTGGAACTGGAGTTATAGATGGCTGTGAGCCACCTGGTGTGAGTGCTGTGAACCAACGTCAGATCCTCTGGAAGAACAGCTAACACTCTTAACCACTGAGCCATCTCTCCAGCTCCCTATGGAAAATATTGAAAAGCAAGGGTGAACTAAGCTAAAATCATGAACAGAAGGGACTATAGAGATGGTGTAGTCTAAACACCAATGTAACTGGTGATAAAATGAGTCTCAGAGAAGTTAAATGGTGTATCTACATGAATTCATAACGAGGCCAGAACCCAAGGTTACTCACCCTACTCCCCACACCCTCATCTTGCTAAAGTAAGTGGCTTTCCCCTCAACTTTGGTCTTCAGGGTAGTCCTAATACAAAGTTTTTAAATAAATTACCATAATTTTTTCTCCTTCTCTTGATATAACGGCCATCATCCGATCGTAGTCTTTAGCATGGAAGGTCACCTCATTGATGTTGTCAGACACTGCAGGGAGATGTGGCTGTAAGAGACACAGAGCAGAGCCAACACATCATATAAGGGGCCAGGCGTAAGCTGAGGTACCATTTAAAGCCTTAGTAGGGGCTGGAGAGATGGCTCAGCAGCTAAGAACATCTCCTGTTCTTCCACAGGACTCCACATCCGTTCCCAGCATCCATAATGGCCAGCTCACAACCACCTGTAACTCCAGCTTCTGGGAACTCTGGTGCCCCCTTCTGGCCTCCATGGATACTGCACTTGTGTGCACATAATATAAATAATTTTTAAAGCGTAAAACCTCATTATGTTTTGGGTTTTTTTTGTCTTTATGAGAGACAAGAGAACAATTTACTTTCTTAACTCAATACTAAAAAGAAAATGGGAAAAAAAGCAGCAATAGTAGCTACTACAACCCTTGTTTAACATAGAGGCCCACTGTATAGTTGGAGTTAGCTTAGACCTTACTCTGTACCAGGCTGATCTTGAACCCTGTAGCTCCTGCGGGCTGTGCCATTACAGGTGTATACTATGACCATCCAACTGTGCCCCAGTTTTTAAAAATACGATAGGATATTGTCCTCTAGGCCTTCAAAGTCACTTCTTGTACCAGCTCTGGGGCCATCCCTTTCTGCTCTCCAGATGGAGACTGAGTCATACCATCCACTCCTGCTTCTCTGTCAGGCCCAGGTCCCTCTGGCTTTCTCTCTCAAACTGTGTGTGTCTCCTTTCACAGTTCAAAAACCAAGATTCATCAGAAAACCAAGAGCTAGGCAAGGTCACGGGTTTAGTGAATGGGGACTGTTACATGCCACCTTTCCTAGACTTTGTGAGGCCAGTGGCTTTAAAAATATACAGAATAGGACATTTTACCATCATGTTTTATAGGTAAGTATGCACACATGTGTTCATGTGTGTGCATGTGTGTTGTAGGAGGTGCATAGAACATTACCTATCACTCCTCAAACACTATCTAACTTGTTCTGTGAAAATGAGGGTGGGTGCTGGAATTCACTGAATCAACCAGGCTGACTAGCCAGAGAACCCTAGAGGCCTATCTGTCTCTGTCTCCTCAGTGCTAGTATTGGAAGCATGCACCACTGTGCTCAGGGCATTTTTTTTTAATGTAGGTTGGGGGATTGAACTTGGGTCCTCACGTCTGTATAGCAATGGAGTCAATCGCCCTCCCAGTAGTACCGTCATGGCGTTTGAGTCCCATCCATCCAGCCTTACGTACTCTAAGGATGTTAATGTTGTTTTTCCATTCTTGCTTGTATATCCCACAGACAGAGAGACTTAACCCTTGGATGGGCACGTCATACCTGAATGGTGTGGGAGTCGCTGGCCTGTCCGAGGATTTCCAGCAGAACCGGATCGGAGACAAAGAAGAATCTTGGAAATAGCAACCGCTTCTTTTCCAAATACCTTCAAAGGAGTCGAGAGCGTCTTACCAGGTTATTCCTTTGGGGGTTTTGTTTGCTTGTGTGTTTTAGGGTTTTGGCCAAGGAGAGAATAGCAAACACCAACAGGCATTTCTCACTGGCCTCTGGGATATCTGGTAATAATCAAAGTCCCAGAGAAAGGCACTGTGGGATAACAGGGAGGGCTTGACAATGATAAAGGGGGAAGCAGGGGCTCCCCTCTTTCTTCTGTCACCATCTTCCTCCTCATCGGGAGCCGTCCTATGAACCTCTGCCAGAGTATTGGGCACTTCGTGGTTTAAACTTGGGGTGAAATTATTTTGAGCATGGTACAGAGGACACCTAGCCATGATGTTGGAGCAAAGGGGGATAGACCTGGATGACCTGGAACATATCACCATCATGTTTTAAATAGAAATTAAGAATGGATTCCATTGTAACTTTTAATAGCGTCAAGAAATGTCCTTGGGAAAAAAAGGACCTGTGCATTTGTCTGGCTAGCTCTCCTCAAACTGCACACCCCTGCCCCAACCCCAAACTGGGCTCAGCATAATCCCCTAAAAGATACCCTGGCATCTGTAAATGTGACTTTATTAGTACAGAGGATCTCTGAGGACATAATGAATCCAAAGATCTTTCTTGAAAAAGAGAACTTCTGTGTTTGTTTAGCGCATGTGTGTTCCATGATCCCAAGGAAACAGGGTCCTATATACAGGTAAGCCATACATCAACCACAAGAGCCCTCACAGGAGAAACAGGAGCATTGAAGGTCACGTGAAGACACACTCATTGGGGTTATGACACAAGCCCCAGAAGCCCCAGGGCCACCATGGTTCTGTCACAGGTTCCAAAGGAAGCCGACACCTTGATTTCATACCTCCTGCTGTCAGAACTGGGACAATATATTTATGTGTGTGTGTGTGTATGTATTTGTATGTATATGTATATATGTGTATGTATATGTATATATGTGTATATGTGTATGTTTATGTGTATTATATGTATGTATATGTATGAATGTGTATGTGTATGTATATATGTGTGTATGTGTAAGTTTATGTGTATTATATGTATGTATATGTATGAATGTGTATATATATATATGTATGTATGTGTATATATGTATGTATGCATATGTATACGAATGTATATGTGTATATATGTATGTATATGTATGTATATTATGTGTATATATGTGTGTGTATATGTACGTATATTATGTATGTGTATGTATATGTATAATGTGTGTATGTATATGTGTATGTATATTATGTATATATATATATATGTGTGTGTGTGTGTATGTGTATATATGTATATGTGTGTATGTGTATATATGTATGTATGCATATGTATATGGATGTGTATGTCTGTATGTGCATGTATATGTATGTATGTGTATATGTGTATGAATGTATATATATATATGTATATATATGTGTGTATATGTATATGTATGTATATTATGTATTTGTGTATGTGTATGTATATGTATAATGTGTGTATGTACATGTGTATGTATATTATGCATATGTGTGTATGTGTATATATGTATATTGGGTATGTGTATATATGTATGTATACATATGTATATGGATGTGTATGTGTGTATGTGCATGTATATGTATATGTATATGGATGTATGTGTATATGTGTATGAATGTGTATATGTATATATATGTATGTGTATGTTTATGTATATGGTGCTTCAAGCTGTCAGTTTGTGGTGATTGGCACAACAGCCCTAGGAAGCTAATGCAGTGCCTCAGCCCAACCATTCCACGCCCTTCTTACTGAAAAATTCAATTTATGGGAATTTTAGATTGCTATTCCAATGGAACCACCCACAGAAATAGCTGAAATGCACACGGAACTTCCCAAGTGGTTTGTGATGAAGGGTGGCGTAGGGAGCGGTGGCCTCTTACCCTGTGAGGGACTTCTGACAGACTTCCAACTGCTCGTGTAAGTGGGGCAGGAGCTGCCCCATGGTCTCATCCCCGACACAGCAGCTGATCACGTTGGGGTTCTCGTGAGCTCGCTGCATGATCTTTATCCATGACTTGTCAATATTCTGGAAACGCTTGGCTTCCTAGAAGCAAATCCGTGGTTGGGTGAAGGTTAGTGTCTAAATCATTGAAAAAGATCAAGTCCTTCACGTGGAAAATCCCTCTCAGTTCTTCACACTCAGTCTGGTTCATCTCACTTAGACAAAAAAAAAAATCTTCATCTGAATTAATTCTGAAGAACGAGACCCCAAACCTATAAAGCTGCTTATTAAAATGCGGCTCTGTTGCAACGGGGCTCATCGCTTATTTGTTTCCTTGCATTTAATATCGTTTTTGAAGTGCCACATGATTAATTTGCAGAGCTATCAACTTAAAGTTCAGATCTAGTCTTTCGGCACCCCAGGTGTTTTGGGTTGAGCGAGCTGAAGAGGCACGGAGATAATTTGATCTCAAGTCCTTGGAATCATTGGAGCTCCGCATTACCTCAGGGAAAAGGGAACGGGGAAGGGGAGAGACACGGAAACCACAAAACAAAGCCTCATTTACATACTTGCAAATAAAAACTCTCTGTGTGCTGTGGGTGATATTAAGTTTTTCATTCGGTTGCAAAGAACGCCCCTGGAAATTGGCATAATTTTTTTCTCTTTTTAAAGTGCCGTTTGCTAATTAGAAATAGACTTTAGTATTAGGTTCTAAAAGAAATTGCATTGCAAAGAGAAATGAGCCATTTTCGTGCTTTTTAAGCTTTGATTTACAACCTGCATAGATCCTGCCTACAGACGGACAAATTTAGGATGTGCAGGCTTAACTGTATAAGAGGAAAGTTGCCTACTCTAAAAGTAAAACTGTTTGTATTTCTTCATTGGAGACATGGTCACACAAAGCCCAAAGCTGGCGTCGAACTCACCACATATCCAAGGATGACCCTGGATTTCTCCTGCTCCTGACTTCATCTGGGATTTGAATCCAGAGCTTCATGAGTGTTAGACAGACACTATCCTAACAAGCCACAGCCTCAGCCTGTTTAAAAATCTCCAAATAGAGCTGCTGTTTCAATACATAGTTCTACTGTTTCAAATGTTTTGATACATAGTTCTAAAATTGTTTCCTCCTCGCCCCCTCCCACTGTATATTCCTGACCTGCTGGTAGTGGGTTTACTAATATTTCAACTGCACTTAACTAAACATGGGTTAAGTTTAGTACTATTCTCAGAGGACTGGTTCAAGAGATGAAGACTGTTCTACAAGTTAGTGCGGCTCCATTCAAATGGATGTTAATCCTACCCAATCGCAAGACATCACCATGTGAAACTAAAGGCTCTCTTCTTTCACCTAGTGTAAATCAGAGATCAGTATCCTGTGTTTCTGTGTTCCAATAAAACTTTATTTAAAAAATATTTTTAAATTGATTTATGTGAAGGGGAGGGGCGTGGCCCAGGAGTGCCTACGGAAGCTACAAGAGGATGTGGGATGCCCTGGAGCTGGAGAAGCAAGTAGTTGTAAGCCACTTAATGTGTGGGATAGGAATTGAACTCAGATTTCTTCTACAAGAGCAGTGTGACTCTTAAGGGCTGAGCCATCTGTCAAAACTTAAATTTATTTTGGTTTTAAACAAGTGTCTAGGCTGTCGTTTACTAACTCCTGACATAATTTATATAGACTTGATGACATGGACCAGAAAAAGAGCTCGGCAGGTAAAGACCCCTGACACAAGCAGGATGATGTGAGCTCAGATCTCCAGGAACCACGTGGGAGACAAGAGGATTGACTCGCAAGGGTCATCTCTACATGTGTAGGATGGCATTTGTGCATGTACACACATCCATATGTGCACACATGCATGCAAAATAAATACCATGTAAAAAAATTAAGATGTAACCATGTATCTTTGGGAAGGTTTTCACAATGACATAGATGGCACCAAATATTCTTTTAACACTCATAGGGATCGGACCAGGTCCAGGATTTGATAAACGATAGGCGCGTCCTGTCCCATGAAACCTTACCTCCAACCTTCTTTTTCCTTTTCATTCTGGGAAGAGTCTCACAAAGTAGCCCAGCAAGGCCTTAAACTTAAGATTCCCCTGCCTCAGACTCCTGATTAGCTGAGATTACAGGCCTGCACCACCAGGCTCCCCTCACCAAAATAATTTTATAATAAATGCAAAAGCTCTTCTTACCTGCGGCAGCTGTTTGGCAATGTCGCCACCCACAAAGACAGCTTCAAGATAGACCCACAGGTTCTGGACTATCAGCCACTCTTCAATGATATCCGAGGAAGTGGACAATTTAAAGACCCAATTCTGGATATTTTTTTTAAACGGGGTATTGTATCTAAAAGTGAAGAATAGAAAACATATTTCTGACTGTGGCCAGTGCTCGGGTGCGATTTGCTGACACATTTGCAAATCTCCAGGAGGAGGGGTATCTCCCAGAATGAGAGACTTCTCAAATAACCAAGTACTGTCCCCAGCAGGGCCCTATGCACGCTGGGAACTGATTTCCAAAAGAACTCTCCTTCCAGAGACCAGTGAGAAGGCTGAGTTTTGTGGTGCCATAAGTATATTCTACCAGGTTATGTCCACATAAGTATAAGATTCAAGGACTCAAATCTAACACACTCCTCTAGCTTCCCCAGGGTGCCTGCATACATACAATGTACACACAAATACACACAGGTACACATTTATTAAAACAACAGGGGGCTAGAGAGATGGCTCAGCGGGTAAGAGCACTGACTGCTCTTCCGAAAGTCCTGAGTTCAAATCCCAGCAACCACATGGTGGCTTATAACCACCCGTAATGAGATCTGACGCCTTCTTCTGGTGTGTCTGAAGTCAGCTACAGTGTACTTACATATAATAATAAATAAATCTTTGGGCCAGAACAAACAGCGACTGAACAAGTGGAGTTGACCCAAGGGGGCGGGGCTGACAGGAGCGAGCAGAGGTCCTAAAAATTCAATTCCCAACAACCACATGAAGGCTTACAACCATCTGTACAGCTACAATGTACTGGGTCAGGTCATACATAAAATGAAATAAATAAATCTTTAAAACAACAACAACAATAAACCCTACTGCAATTAGCTAGGAGGATGGAAGCTACCAATACTCAAAACCAAAGACCTGGATCTCTTGGCTGCTGTGTCTCTGATTTTAAGAGATTTTCATGCAGTTGGCAAATCTGCAATGATCTGTGGGTACCACCAGCCTTCAAAGTCCAGGAAGCAATGACTACGCTTCAGTCACCTTTGCCAGGAGTACTCAGATTCAAATTGTGGATCTTTACCTCAGTAATCCTACCCACAATTCCCTGACCCAAGATCTTTACAGGGTGGGGCCAGAGGTCCTGCTGTGTGCTGTGTGCTGTGTGCTAGAGAGGGATTCCCAGCTTAGAGAGTGAGAATGCCCATGTTCCCTGGACATCCGCCTCTGTCGATGTCAGAGCTATTAGGTGTTTCTTTTTTTTTTTTTTTTTTTTTTTTGGTTTTTTTGAGACAGGGTTTCTCTGTGTAGCCCTGGCTGTCCTGGAACTCACTTTGTAGACCAGGCTGGCCTCGAACTCAGAAATCCGCCTGCCTTTGCCTCCCGAATGCTGGGTTTAAAGGCATGTGCCACCACATAAGGCTATAAGGTGTTTCTTAGGCATGTGAGGGAAAGAAGATGGCTCAGCAGTTAAAAGTGCTGGCTGAGTTCAGTTCCCAGCATCCATGTCAGATGGTTCCCAACCACCTGTAACTCCAGTTCTAGGGGATCCAATGCCCCCTTCAGGAGTCCACTATGGGCACCTGTATACATGTGGTATACACACAGACTGATGGACACATACATGTAATTAAAAAAAAAAAAAAACCCTGAGATCAGCTGTGAGGGCTGGGGTTACAAATGTAACCCCAAATGCTCTCACTGGGTGGCTCCTCTCTTTGTAGGGAGCATAGTGCTGGTTGACTGCCCAGCCTCGGGCTAACATGTACAAGAGCCTCCATCCTGGGAACATACAGGAGATGTTACCTCTGAAGAGTGATGGAGTGGTCGCATTCTCAGGAAGAATAGACACTGGGTACAGGTATGCACAGAACAGAACAGAATCTGATTAAATGTCCCAGCTACAAAACTAGGCTGTACCTAGTCATTTGTGATGCTATAAACACCAAATTTAAATCTTACCCGTGGATGATAAAATTACCTGTTGCTTAGCAAGGAGCCTAGGACCATCAAGCTATCCTCCATTAAGGTGATAATCTCTCCAGACTCTGTTCCTTTGAGCAGGAGCTCGCCTTTGCCCTTAAACGCTGCAAAGCTCAGGTTTTGGTTGGTCCAGTTCTCAATCACCTGTGTCAACTTGGCTTCGATGTCCTTCTCCTTAATGGCAGATATGCAGATATCCTTTCAGGAAAGAGAAGAGAACGGGTCATGGAATCTCAATCGCACATTCTGTGTGCTATAAAAATCACAGCACCATGAGCATGGAAGGGACCAGAAGTCACCTTGCTGGGCGCTTTGCCTTAGAGCTGAGAAAGCCAAGGTGCCCCACGCGGCAGGTTCACATCAGAACCAATTAACAATGTAGAAAAGGCAGACAGGTGGGATGGCTGGGCAGAGAACGGTGCCTGTCACCCAGCCGACGATGTGGGCCCAGTCCCCTGGAGCCTGTGTATTAAGGAGAGAACCAACCCCTGGAAACTGTACTACAGCCTCTGCACACACATGTGTAAACAATAAATAACTATTTAAAATATGGGAAAGGAAAACTGCAATACTATTTTAAATTTTTAACTCAAAATAGCCTTTGTAAGAAGCAAAATAAAAGCGATTTAAAGATCTCTGTAAGGTATCCAGGGAGGGAAATATACAGCACAGGCTCTCTCTTGTGTTGAAGCTAAAACAAAGTAAATGCTAACACAGACGGAAGAAGAGTGAGCCGCAGAGGAAGGAAGGGGAGGAGCAAACACCAGAATCCGAGGGACGAGAGAAAGGAGCCCTGGAATCACACTGCAGAGCAAGGTGACCATTCTTCACAGTGGCATTGATTGTGCATTTAATGAAGAACCAGAAAAGGCAGTGGGGGTGTGAAGGCCACACACACAAGGAAATGAAAGACAGATACACAGAAATATGAACTGCCCTGATCTGACCATGACACATTCTATGCATGTATTGAATCCTCACTCTGAGTTCCACAAATATGTACAACTATGTGTAGGATAAAATCTAAAAATAAAATAAATGTCAGAGCTGGACAGAGAGCTCAGTGGTTCTGGTCACCCACACCATGCAGCTCAGAACCTCCCTGTAACTCCAGCTCCAGGGCATCTGTCGCCCCCTTCTGGCCTCTGATGGCACTGCACCCTCATGCACATACCACCACACAGCCACTCACACATAAATACATGATGTCTACTCGTGGCAATGTTCCTTAGTGGCTTGCTGATCCCTCCCTCCCTCGAACACTCACTTCGATATCATCCTTGTTCTTAAGGAGTGGCGCTTCCATGATATTTCTCAGACAGAATGTATCGGATTCCACGTCGAACGGGGTGCCGGTGAGCTCTGAGATGCGGTCCCAATGCCTCTGCTTCATCGCTTTATTGGTCATCATCTCCAGCAGCGGACACGACTCACTGAAGTCATCGATTCTTTTTTTGAGGTCCAGAAACGCCTGCCAATCTTTGAGTCCCTTGGGGAGTTTTCGACATCTTTCAGGAAGAGAGAAAAAGAAAAAAAAAAAAGATTCTCACCTGTGAAGTTGTTCTTTTAGTTTTTAAGAAAGTCCCCCACACACCTTGCCCTTTGAAGAAGGTGTTATAAACAGACAGCAATATTGTGTATGACTGTTTTGCTTGCGTGTATGTGTACTATTTATACGCCTGGTACCCAAAGAGACCAGAAGAAGGTATTGGATCCCATGAAAATGAGAGATAGTTGTGAGCTACCATGCAAATGCTAGGAACAGAACCCAGGTCCTTTGGAAGAACAGCCAGTGCTTTAAATCACTGCACCATCTCTCCAGCCCCTGATATGCACCCCGCCCCTTTTCTTTAAAGATTAAATTTTAATTGCGGAGGAAGGGTATATGTGGGTATGCTGAGTAGGTGCACCATGTGCATGCAGTACCCAGAGAGGCCAGAAGAGAGTGCCCTGGAGTCGGAGTTGCAAGTGGTTCTTAGCCACCTGATGTGGTTGCCAACTGGGGTCCTCTGAGAGAGCAAGAAGCACTCTTAACCACTGAGTCATCTCTCTAGCTCTAGCTTGTGAACGGTCTTACGGGAGCCTTGCAGGACAAACACTAAGCAAGCGAGCTCATGTAAAGGAGGCTTACCTGTTCTGTAATGGAGGCTCACCTGTTCTGGAATTCCTGCAGCTCTGCATTGATCTTTTCGATGTCTACATCTCCCCAGAGGATCTCATAGTAGCCACTGATGCTGCCCATGACAGTGTCGTACAAGCCATACAGCTTCTGAAGCAAGTTGAGCTCTTTTCTGGGGAACAAAAGGATGACGTGAGTAATGTCACTCAGACATGAGATGCATACAGCAGTAGTGGTTCCCGACACAAAGTCTTTGTTAAGCTCCATCAATAAGGTTGAGTCCATCCTAAATCATAGAATCACCTGGCATGGACCAACAGCTCGATTACTTTCTAAGGGACACACCCGGACTCTCTTCTACATCCAAGACGCATACTGCATTGTTAGTTACCCTGACTTTTGTTTGTTTGTTTGTTTTTGTTTTGTATCTTGGAGGCAAGGTCTCACTGTGTAGCCCTGGCTGACCTGGAACTCACTAAGTAAACCAGGCTGGCCTTGAACTCAGATCATCCCCCTGCCTCTGCCTCCAGAGAGCTGGGATTAAAAGTGTAGCCCATCACACCCAGCTCTAGTTATCCTACATTTCAATTTTTTAAATAATTTTTCTTTTCCATGATCCTAAGAATAATTTCGATTTTTTTACTCAGAAGTCGTGCCAAGTCATGTTAAAGGCATATAAAATAAGAAGGGAACATGCACACACACACACATGCACTCAGAGGCTGTGGCACACACACACACACACACACACACACACACACACACACACACAAATGATTAAAAATAAATGTAATTGGGTGGGGTTTTGTTTTGTTTTGTTTTTCGAGACAGGATTTCTCTGTGTAGCCCTGGCTGTCCTGGAACTTAGTCTGTAGACCAAGGCTGGCCTCAAACTCAGAAATCCGCCTGCCTCTGCCTCCCGAGTGCTGGGATTAAAGGTGTGTGCCACCACTGACAGGCTAATAAATGTAATTGTTAAATAAAATATCACTAAATAAATGGTCCATGAGTCAGGTGGCTACATGCCCTGCTATCCTAGAGATTAGCACGTTGAATGTCACGCCAAGTGTGTAAGAATTCCTCAACAATCATGTAAGAGGGGAGATGTTCTAGAACCCTATCTCAGATAGCCTAATTTAATAAGCCATAGATAAGAATCAGATACCTGCAAGTCTTACGTGACTGGCGAAGAGGCTACATTTGGAGATTAGTGTTTTAGAAGGAGAGTAAAACTATCTACCCCAAACAACTGGCCGAATCACTCATCTCTCTGCCAATGAAAGTCAACAGCCAAGACTCTAAAAGCGCTATTGTAATGCCCTTCCCCAGGTGCTGGGGACCAAACCCAGGGCATCACACACAGTAGGCAAGCACCCTACCACTCAGCCATACCGCTAGCCTCAATATTGCTTTTCAGAAAAGATATAGTTAAGATCCTATTGGCTGTGTCCTGTTTAAATCCCAGATATGTTGCTTAGAATTAAGCAAGTTATTTAACCATCAATTTCAATACAATCTATGCCTACCCAATGAGGCAGAGCACCCTTGATGTAAATGGAGTCAGGAGGGAAGTTTAAAGCATAGGGGTTGAAATTTCAATACCATCTAAAATTAATGAAAAGGAGAAGCAGGATGTGAGCTAAACTTCATGTGAGTCTAGAATTACTGCAATGGACTTTCTCCAGCAACCGTCTTGTGTGTGTGTATGTGTCTGTCTGTCTGCACTCGCACACGCATGCGTGTGTGTGTGTGTGTGTGTGTGTGTGTGTGTGTGTGTGTTAGTTAGTTTTCTGCTGCTATGATAAAATACTCTTACTAAAGAACTTCCAGAAGTTAGGGTTTATTATGGCTCCAGTTTGTGGCTATGGTCCTTTACAGAGGACGCTGAAGCAGCTGGTCACACAGATGGATCCAGGAAGCAGGGGTTTAGTTTAGCTCGAAGTCTGAGGTTACTGTCCTTTAGAGGGCACTTCGAGGCCACTGGTCACATGTCATCCACTTGAGAAGCACCAAGTGGCAAATGCTGGCACTCAGTTTGCTTCCTCATTTTGATACAGTTTAGGATTCCAGCCTAGGGTATGACGCCACCCACAGTGAGAGGTTTTTAACCACTTCGGTTAACCTTACAATTACCCATGGGCATGGCCTGGGGTCCATCTTCCCATGTGATTCTAGATCTCAGGTTGATAGATAAAATGAAGCACCACGGAGATTAAGCCCCTAAGAAGTCAGACACAGTAGGTATAGGGGGAATATTTAAGGGCACCTGAAGCCATGTTCTTTCCCATACGTGGGTGGTATTTACTGATGATCGGCCTGAAATACTTGGAGGTTTTCAGAACTTACCTGGTTTTGTGTAAAACCTCGTAGTCAGTCACAGGTAATCCAAAAAGTTGCTCCCCAGATGAATATGTGACAAATTTCCTCCATAAATCGTCGAAATTGGCCTATAACAAAGATTTTTTTAACGTTTTACTGACATAGAATTAATTCCGGTCCCATTAAAGTATGATTTATTATAATTGAGAGAAAGGGTAACACACACGAAAGGAAGGATTTGTGGGGGAAATTTATTCTTATTCCAAGCCACCCGAGGAAAGCAGAACACTTAGGGAAGTTAACTTTCAAGTACTTTACACGCATCCATTTAATATTGAATTAATTATTTAATGAACTAAGTCATCTCCAGAAATGCTATATTTCAAATCCCCATCTGCAACATTTGAAAGTAATAAAATGGCATTTTAGAAACCTCTAATTTTGGCTTTTTCACTACTTTAGCAATCTCTCTCCCTCCCAGGGGACTTCAAAGTGAGAGATGTGTTAGCCTAAGAGAGCCAACTTGTTTATGCATGGTATAGAGTCTAGAAATTGTAACGCCAAAGCTAACATGCACCTTTTCCTTTGTTAAGATTAATTTTATTTTTAACTCTGTGTGTGCACAGTATCTGTGTGCATACACATTTGTATGCAGTGCCCATGGAGGCCAGAAGGGGGCATCAGCTCCCCTAGAGTTGGAGTTACAGGTGGTTGTGAGCCACCATGTGGATCCTGGGATCCCAACTCAGACGCTCTGCAAGAAAATTAAAAGCTCTTAACTGCTGGGTTGTCTTTCTCTCAGACACCCTCCTTTTTAAAAAATGTTTAAAAGTTGAATAGTATATACTTGATTGCTAAAATGTGACCCTTGTTCAAAGCACGGATACAACAGCGGTGATCCCTCTGTTACAATGTAACACGCCATGAGAGTCCCTTTTCCATGGTTACACTCTCTAGGGAGTGAACATCTCCCTACATGGCCCTGCTTAGCTCTCACCGTTGAGCCTATACACAAACTGTAAATCCTCCTTTTTCTGCCTGACTCCAAAATGCACCTGAGATGCCTCTTCTTCCAGGGAGCCTTTCCTGCTTGCCCCAGTAGTTCCTATCTGGGCCAGGAGACCCATACCCCTACCTCCAAACTCCAAGTCTCCTTAACTAGATCATAGTGCTTGCTGCATGGCTTCAGGACCATGTCCTTTGGCTTACTGTTGTCTCTGTTTTAGCAGCTTAGAGTTAGCAACCACTTCCTAATTGAATTTCTATTGACAAAGACACACAGCAAAGACACCCAGATTTGTATTATAATCTTGTAAACAATATTATTTAATCCATCTGCCCCTCCCTCCCTCCCTCCCCTCCCTCCCTCCTTCCTTTCCCCCTCTCCCTTCCGCTGTGCACAGAATCTCAGTTTTGTTGGAGAATGATACCTTGATAGTTGTGAACTTAATACTTTGTCCACCCTTAGCATCTCTTTTGGTAGATAAAGTGAAGAAAACTGATAGGACAGTATATTGTTGTCAGTATGAGACTTTGAATATTGCATAGCGATTTCCCTACCTACCTTATACTCTCTTTTATCCATATTGCTTTAACCCCCCCCCCTTGGTCCATAGTGTATAATATTCCCTGGGTCAGACCAACTATTTGTCTTTCTCCATTTGGATAACTTATTTGTAAATTCAAATTTACATTTCAGAATGGCATGACATTCAACGTGCTAATCTCTAGGATAGCAGGGCATGTAGCCACCTGACTCACGGACCATTTATTTAGTGATATTTTATTTAACAATTACATTTATTAGGCTGGGCAGTGATGGCACACACCTTTAATTCCAGCACTTGGGAGGCAGAAGCAGGCAGATTTCTCGCATATGTGTGCGAGTGCAGACAGACACACACATACACACACACAAGACGGTTGCTGGAGAAAGTCCATTGCAGTAATTCTAGGCTCTAGATTAAAAATGGTAGGTAGGCTGATATTTTTTCAGGTTTATTTATTTTTATTGTATATGTATAAGCATTTGTCTATATGTGTGTATATGCACTGTGTGTGTACAATGCCCGAAGAAACCAGAAGCAGGCACTGGACTCCCTGGAACTGGAGTTACGGATGATTTTGAGTCACCATGTGGGTGCTAGGGACCAAACCCAGGTTCTCCTGCAGGACAGCAGGTGCTCTTAACCACTGAGCACCATCTGTCCAGCTCTTACCCCACTTTAATTACTGAGAATGCAAGAAGGACAGGAAATACAAAGATATTCTAGAGCCACTGCTCTAGAGCTTTTAAGATGGGGTTTCTGGGGAGACAGAAACAGGGAACAGAATTCCTTAGGGCTCATGGTGGCCCAATTTATTGAGCATGCCATGAATTTACAAATAAGTCATCCAAATGGAGAAAGACAAATAGTTGGTCTGACCCAGGGAATATTATACACTATGGACCAAGGGGGGGTTAAAGCAATATGGATAAAAGAGAGTATAAGGTAGGTAGGGAAATCGCTATGCAATATTCAAAGTCTCATACTGACAACAATATACTGTCCTATCAGTTTTCTTCACTTTATCTACCAAAAGAGATGCTAAGGGTGGACAAAGTATTAAGTTCACAACTATCAAGGTATCATTCTCCAACAAAACTGAGATTCTGTGCACAGCGGAAGGGAGAGGGGGAAAGGAAGGAGGGAGGGAGGGAGGGAGGGGCAGATGGATTAAATAATATTGTTTACAAGATTATAATACAAATCTGGGTGCAGTAACCTGAACTAGTAACCCCAATACTAGGGAGGTGGAGACAGAACCTTGGGGCTTAATGGCTCCCAACTAGTCTACTTGGTGAGTTCCAGGCCACTGAAAGACTCTATCGAGAGAGAGAGAGAGAGAGACAGAGAGAGAGAGACAGAGACAGAGAGACAGAGACAGAGAGACAGAGACAGAGAGACAGAGAGAATGAGTCAGTGACACCAAGGTTGTCCTCTCCCCTCCAAATGAATGTGCACATGTTTCCACACACACAAGTACATCCACACACATATGCACACACATGTGGGCATATACATATGAGCACACTCATATGCCCACACATATGGGCACACAACTGTATTCACTCACAAGATTAGAATGCAACTAATATTTTCATCTACTTTAAACATTAAGTTTTTCTACTATAAGTTTTAAAGAAAAAACAAATTTTTCCTCTAAAATCATGTTTTAAAATACTGGATTGTCAATGTGACAGGAGAAATTATTTTTACCTGGAATATCTGCAGCCTGTTGCTGGCTTCTTGGGGTGGAATATTCGGCACCATGGGTCCTTCCTGCAAGAAATATCTCCATTCTTACTATTAATCAATATACGTGTCAATTAATGGTTCTATCTAGAATTCCCTTTATTTTTTAAGAAGATTTAAATTGATTTTGAGGTGCATGTGTGTGTGTGTCTGTCTGTCTGTCTGTGTCTGTCTGTGTTTGCGGAGGTGGGGTGGGGAGGGACGGATATACACACACAAGTGCAGGTACCCTCAAGAGACCAGAAGAGAGTATCAGATTCCATATAGCTGGAATCACAAGCACCGCGAGCTGGCCACCACGGGTGCTTATATCCAAACTCCGTTCCTCACGATTAAGCAGCAAGCGCTCATAACTGCTGAGCCGTCTCCCAGTCCCTCTGTCTGAAATCTGGTTAGGAATTCTAACTCCTAGACAGGATGAAACACCTCTGTTCCTTCCGTAACCTTCTAGACCAATGCTTATTTCAACAGGCAAATCTGCTTTCTTCTCTGTCTCAAAGGAACGCCACATGCATTGTAAAATGGAGTGTGTGGCGTTTAAATTACCGTCTCATAGGCTTCTGTAAAGTTTATAACGTCCTCACGGAAGACCTCCACCGACTCAAGCAGGCTGCTTTTAAATTTGGGCTGCACTTGCACAAGTTCATCTTGTACGGAAACCTGGGATCAGAAAGAATATTCAGCAGAAGGGGCTGAGTGATGTATTAAAAATTAAAAGTACCAGCCTCCTCCGGCAAGTCCGTCACGCCACAGACAGGCGAAGATAAAGCTGTCTCTGCTCACTTGTTATATTATACACAGGGGACCCAGATGCACTTACAGGACCCTCAAGTCCTTCTCTGCTTTGTTACTGAGGAGGACTATTGCACGGCAGAAAAAAATTAACTCAAGATGCATCAGAGGCCTAAATGTAAAGACTATACTTATCAAACTAGTCTAAGAAAACATAGGTATGGATCTGTATAACGGGATTTTGGTCAAGGATTTCCTGGGTACGGTATGAAAATACAGCTATCAAAAGGAAAAGCTGGATTGGTTATGTTAGCATTTGGCCTAAGCTCTGCCTCACAGTTACCTGGCAATAGCCAAGTATGCTCCACTCCAGTTACCTGGCCACAGCCTGACTCACTATAAAAGGGGCTGCTTGCCCCCCCCCACCCCACCCCCGCCCTCTTTCTCCTCTCTTGCTCTTTCTCTGCTCACCTTCAACCCTCTCTCCCCATCCCCTTCCCCACCTCTCTCCATGTTCATGGTTGGCCTCTACTCCTCTACTTCTGTACTCTTTCTCTCTCTCTCTCTCTCTGCCTTTTTCTGCCTCTACTACCCTGTCAACTCCCCTCCCCATGCCCTGAATAAACTATTCTATACTATACTGTCATGTGGCTGGTCCCTCAGGGGAAAGGGATGCCTCAGCATGGGCCTGCAGAGGCAGCCTTCTCCCCACACCTCACCACACCTCCATAGAACATATCCCCTCTCTCTCTATCTTTTTATAAACACAACAGGTTAAGCTTCCATGAAAATACAAAACACTGGTGTACTTCAGAAGGTGGTGCTGAGAACGTAAGAAGGTTGGTGCTAACATTATAGAAAACTTAGTGGTAGAACTCCTCTGAGTGTGGATGAAGGGGCCTGAGTCTGACCGTTCCCAGCATCGCCAAGACAATCAAACCATCGATAAAATAAAAAGACTATACCCAGAATGAGAGAGAAAACACTGGCAAATCACAGATGAGAGGAGGAACCCAAAATATATTAAGAACTCATAAAAGTCAACAATAAGAAGGGGAAGCTCATTTAAAAAAAAATAAGCCCAAGTTTTCCATACCCATTCCTCTGGTAATGTAAAAATGGCCAATAGAATGGTCACATGATCAGGTGCTTGATATCGTTAGCAACTGAAAGAAAGACAAGTGCCTGGGGCGCTACGGATGAACCTTGAAAATGAACACTAAGTTAAAGATTCCTCATGTGGGCCCATGCACCCCACGACTCCATCTAACATCAAATATTCAGAAAAGATAAATCCACAGATGTGGAAAGCGCTTCAGGGCTGGGAGTGGGGGGGGGGCAGAGAAAAAGGAGCTGCTGCTGACAGGCAAGGGGTTTCTTTAGGGAATAATGAGTATGTTCTATTAGGAGGCCATGATGATTTTTAGACCATTTTGCCGATATATTAAAAACAAAATTGCTGAGTTGCCTGGTTCAGAATGGCCACTCTTCCGGTACGCAGGGGTGCATGTCACGAGACTTATTATAGATGACAGATTTTCAAAACTCGAAATGCCTTTTCCTGTAAGCCATGACTTAATAGAAAGATAGGATTAGGTAGCGTGCTTACAGCTTTGCTCTGTAATTTGTTGAATGAGTATCTCAGGGTGTCGACGCCTTCGGACTCTTCCTTGGTCACCTCGACCTCAAATCGGTTCAAAATGCCGTAGGCTTCCTGCAGAGGGGCAGCAGAGTTCAGAAATACCTCAGGGAAAGCAGCCACCAGCGGCTGAAGATATCCCCACTACCTCATCCAGGAAGACGGGGAATTCTACTAGCGTGGCTTCTAGAGCTAACGCTGTGGATGTGCCTCTAGCTGATCAGGGGCTTCCACAGCCAGCGCAGACCCAGGACCACAGGCTATGAAACCCACGCTTCCCTGCCAGCCCTGGTGGAGATGTAGGCAGATCCCAATGAGAGACTCCAGCTTAGAAAACATCCTTAGAGCTAGTTTCTGCCTCTCTCCTCCGTGATCTTGGGTCAGTGCCTATGCGATCGTGTCTCATACGTTAAAGTGGGGGTCAGCTATGTAAGGAGCAAACGGAAATGATGTGTATGAACACTCAGCTGGATTTACCAAAAGAATGTTTGCTGAAGAAGTAAGTATATGATCATTTATTAAATAGCAAGGGATGGGTGGTCAGCATCCCAAGTTCCCACATATTGAGATCTTAAAAGTAGTAAAATGTGAAGACCATTAGCTACCAGTGGGCTCAGAAAGCATACAGTGGTAGCGAGCATCAGGTACTCTGGTAGTTTAGGTGAGAAATGTCCCCCATAGGCTAAGGAATTTGAAAACGCTTGGTCCCCAGTTGGTGACACTGTTTAGGGACGTTGAGAACATCTAGTCTTGCTGGAGGAAGTATGTCACTTGGGGAGGTATTTGAGGACTTAAAGCTTCTCCCTCCTCCCTGTTTGTTCTCTCTGCCTCATGCTAGAAGATGCAAGCTCCCGGCTGCCCGCTCCTGCCATGGTGCTGTAAGGTCCCCAGCCATGACTGGCTCTTATCCCTCTGGAACAGAGAGTCTAAATAAACTCTTCCTTTCATAGTTGCTTTTGGTCATGGGGGAATTTTTGGTTTGGTTTTGGTTTTTTTTGAGACAAGGTTTCTCTGTGTAACAGAGCCCCTGGCTGTCCTAGACTCCCTTTGTAGGCCAGGATATGAATTTACAGAGCTCTGCCTGCCTCTGCCTTCCAAGGGCTGAGCTTAAAAGCCTGTGCTACCACTCTGGGCTTGATCAGTGTTTAGTTACAGCAGCAGAGAGTAACTAGTGGAGGTCAGAATGTAACTAATAGAGGTCAGAATGTAACTAATAGAGGTACCAGGAGGAGGCAGAGCCAGTACCAACTCCCCAGACGCTACAAACTACATGGGAGGATGCTGTCTGAAGAGAACAAACCAAGTAGAAAACCACTTAAGAGTGGTTCTCATCATCACTAAGAGTCAAAACAACTATATATTCCAAACACTATCAATCATAAAATGCTTGTAGTGGAATCTTGATATTCCCCAGTGATCTCTCGGAAGCCACTGAGAATTTACACTGTGGTAATTTACCACTGCTGTAATGAAAGAAAGAACACAGCACTTTCCCCTAACATCCTCTTTTATTCATCTAAGCTCCGCCAGGTTAACTATTGCATCCACACAGGTTCTCCTGCCCACAGCATGTGTATGCTTATAAGTAAGTCTTACAACTGGTCTCTAGAAGCTAAAGATATTTGTAGAATTTACCTAACAAAGTAGGATTAATATGGGAGGGTGTGATCAATACCTCCCCCAAAAGATATTGTCATCTGCATCAAACACTGAACATGGCCTATTAAAGTCCTTAGAATGCCCTCAAAGACATCAGCATCAAAAAAGACTATTCTAAGCTGGGCCTTTAATACCAGCACTCAGGAAGCAGAGGCAGGCAGGTCTCTGAGATCAAACCCAGCCTGGTCTATAAAGTGAGTTCTAGGACAGCCAGGGATATACAGAGAACCCAACCTACTTAAAACCCAACCCCACCCCACGCCCAAAAACTATTCCATCCACTAGATGAAGAAATGTATTACAGAATCACTTTTTTAAAAGTTTGCCTCTATTTTTAAAAGGCATTTCAGGAAAGCAAAATCCAAAATCATTACTCACTTCAATTGGCCCCAAAGTCATGTCCATTTGAATTTCATTATCTCGGATACAAGACAAAGCTTCCATAGCGAATCTAACATCGTCCAAGTCTCGGATGGGTCTGGACAACTTTTTCAAGTATTCATTGATAAACGTTATCATGTCTGACATTTTCTTCTTATATTCTTCGTTTAAGTATCGACAGAGCAGCATCTTCCACGCTTTGGCCTCGATTGATAAGGCTAACTTCATTGGCTCTGGAGAGGACGGGAAAGCCAAAAGCAGAACTCTGAAATAGTTTGCTGTTGTGTGCTGCAGATCCCAGCATCTCAGCCACCCGCCCGCATTCAGTATTCACTGACCACAGGTGGCCAATGGTCGACTGAAGCATGACTAGCCCGTTAGATATGTGACAGAGTTACGAGACTGCAAAGAATGCTCCCGCTTCCATGATGTAAATCTGCTGTGGGAGACATTTGGTTTTTTCCAAGACAGAGTCTCTCTACGTAGCCATGGCTGCCCTGGAACTCACTCTGTAGACCAGGCTGGCCTCGAACTCAGAGATCCACGTGCCACTGCCTTCAGTGTGGCAGGGTTAAAGGCGTGCGCCACCACCACCAGCTGCGGGGAGAGTTTCTAAGTGATGAGTCCTGCTGCATAAACCTTGCCCCGCTTGGGACACCCTATCATCAGACCCTTCTTAGTCCGTGTAGTTCCCTCTTAGGGAAGCCCCTTTCTGTGGAATGAAACTCGTTGTTTCTCCCAGCAAACCACGGTCCTGGCTTGCCTGTTCTTCTGCTCCCTCCCTGTCCTGTCCACTTGAGAATGTTTATATGACAGGACTCTACCCTGACTGGCCATCTCAGCTCAATACAGACTTACATGCACCAATGTGAAGAGTCTTTTCTTGAAAAGTTGGGATGAGAGTTGGGAGTCACTGGGAAGCAGAAAACCCAGAGGGAAGAAGGAAGGAGCAGAGAGAAAGGGTATCCTCAGCCTCCTACACGGTCCCCTGGACCCCTGGTCCACTCTAAAGGTCCAGTGGCATCGTGGGTTTTGCGGTATCCGTGTTTCACCTTAGCTTTTAAAGATTTCCTTTACTTTTAAATTATGTGTTCAGTATGCGGAGACATGTACACATGAGAGAAATACACACAAAAGCCAGAAGGGAGCATTAGACTGGGCGGATCCAGAGTTATGGACAGCTGTGAGTTATCTGACATGGGATCTTGGGAACCGAACGTGAGTCCTCTGCCAGTAACCCTCTCGCCAACCCCTAGCTTTGTATTTTAATGTAGCATGTGGTGGCTGGTCTCTCTAATCCCCACACTCAGAAGACAGAGGCAGGAGGATCAGGAGTTCAAGGTCATCTCCAGCTGTAGAGTCACTTGGAGCTAGCCTGGACTAAAAGAGACTCTGTCTTAGAAAAACAAAAAATATATAAAAAAAAAAAAAAAAGGAAGGGAAAAGTATATAGATGGCCTAGAATGACTTGGCATTTGCAATATAATACCAAAGCTACTTGCTGAGTCGAATATCATGTCACAGGTCCCATTCTCATGTCCCTTCCATTCAAAGTAAAATATCTCTACCTTTTAACACACACACACACATATATATATATATATATATATATATATATATATATATATATATATATATATATATATAACTTTATGTAACTCTTAGATTCTAGACCAGACCTCAAGAATAGTCTTTCCTCATCCTTACTGTAGCCCTTCCCCTCTAGCAATCACCACTGATACATTGTGAGTACCTAGCTACCAGGTTTCTATGTGCCCAGGTTTGAAGTCAGTTTGCATCCAAATGGGTATGGATAACCATGTATCCACTTCCCCATCACATCCCCAGACTCCTCTCTAGGAATCAGAAAGCCTGGCTGCAACCTGTGCTGTCAAACCTCCCCTATCCTTAGAGAGAGCTATGAGAAGGGACCTGAATTGTGCCATGGCTCCTGATTCCTCCTTAGAGGTCCCTCCATGTGGTTGTCTCTCCTTGGCATTAACAATGCTTCTAAGAACCCCTTCCCCCGCCCCAATCCAGCTCAGTGGCCCCCTTGAGGCCGCATCAGAGACCTGTCGGCAACATTGTTACAGTTACCTGTGTGCAGTTCCAGGGCTCCTACAACAATAATGGGCTTCAGTTCCTCGATCTCTTGCTCAAAGGTGGCATAGTGGAGGATTTCTGATCGGATCTCAGTCAGGGAAGGGTTGTTGGCCAAAAACTCCTGTCAGGTAATACAGCAGTTAATACTTCCTTCACTCCTTAGGAGTCTAATGTTCTCACATGGAGCACATAAGTTATAAACAGCACTTGCTCTGTAGCAGGATTCTCATACAGGGACATGGGGCCCTAAAGCTCTCTGCTAGGAAGCAGCGTTTATTTATGCTGGCACTGGCTCAGTGGATTCACATTCAAAGCTCAAGCCCTGAGCACAGCAGGGAGTAACCATATATGCCTTTCCTTAGTTTCTCTTTATATTTTAGCCCTTGGCTCCCTGTGGTGGTTTGAATTTGCTTGGCCCATTGGGAGTGGTACTGTTAGGAGGCGTGGCCTCATCAGAGGAAGTGTGTTACTGTTGGGGTGGGCTTTGGAGGTCTCTTCCTACGCCCAGGCTCTACCCATTGTGCAAGAGAGCTTCCTCCCAGCTGCCTGAGGATGCCATCTTCTCCTGGTTGCCCTCAGAACAAGATGTGGAACTCTCAGCTACTTCAGCGCCATGCCTGCCTGGATGCTGCCATATTTCCCTACCTTGATGATAATGGACTGAGCCTCTGAACCTGTAAGCCAGCTCCAATTAAATGTTGTCCTTATAAGAGTTGCCTTGGTCATAGTGTCTCTTCACAGCAATGGAAACTCTTAGACACTCCCTTACACGGTAGCATATATTCTGATGGGGAGGTCTAAGTTCCAGGGTAATCCAAAGCCACGCATGCGTACACAGATCCTGATTATGTCACGACACGCACTCCCTGTTTGGGGAGGGTCCTAACTACAGCTCATACACTTTTACACTTCTCGGTGCTATGAGACACTGGCTTAGAATAGAACATGGTATCCTGATAGGGCCTAGGGCTGAAGTCTGCATGAAGGACTTCCACAGGACACTGGGACTGGTCAGTCTGGGCTCAGAAGCCTTCTGGTGTCTTCGTTGTGCACTACTCAGCTGGGCCAGTTTGCAAAAGGTTATCGCAGCTGGGCTTGCTAACCGCTGGCCTTCCCTCATGCAAGGAGAGGGCAGGAAGAAGGATACCCACAAATATCCAGCCCCTCTCTCCAGCCAGCCAACTGAATACAAATCTATCCTGATGACCCTATGGCCTTTAGCATCTCTGGGAGGGGACAGAGCACAGTGGCCAGAGAGAAAGAGCTAAAGGAAGGAGACTTCATCTACACAGCCCATTGGAAAGGTATCATCTCCGAGGGGCATAGCCCTCACCATACAGCTCTTAGGGTCACCCAGGCTCTGAATGTAGCCCTCACCATACAGCTCTTAGGGTCACCCAGGCTCTGAAAGTAACTAAACTCCCTGGTTCCCCAGGGAAAACTTTGGTGGAAATGAACTTTGGTCTGTCAGTGAGACTTTAAGAGGAAGTAGGTACATTGTTGTCTAGACCAGCCAGAGCCTCATTAGCATTTGCCTCAGGGTATCAGTGTCCTTGGCATTTGTGGGGTCTTGTGTTATCCTCAAAAGCCCATCCCACCCCACCCCATCTCCACACACACACCTCAAGGGTCAGAAACGAATGGAGCAAAAATAAATAACAAATGCACAAATAAATAAAATGCACACTCAGTGGAAAGACACCTTGACTTTCACGTCGCGGTCTTCGGTCCAGAGAGTCTTGTACTTCTGAAAGTCCTGCAGGGCCTCAGTGGCCGCCTTCCGGAGAGAATTCACAGAGGAGGACAAGAGGAGGACCAGTTTGGAGATATCCTTGTGCTCTGCCACGCCAGGATAGAAGTTCTTCAGCTTCCTGGCCGGGATGGTTTCTTCAAAAGACCCTGAAAGCAGATGTTTCCATTGTCGAGAGTGTCTCTAACTTTGGAGTGCTCGCTTTCCACCGTGTAGTTCCCAAGAAAAGAGATCAAGCTATTAAACTTGATGGCAAGCACTTTCACCCACTAAGCCATCTCATTAGCCCCAAATACATTATATATACATATTTTTATAAATGTATATTTAAATATTTATATTTCTATTAATTTATTTCTTTAGTGTGCCTATGTATGTGCATGTATGCGTGCCATATTGTGGGCGGGTCAGCAGTCAGCTGTAGGAGTATGTTCTCTCCCTCTACCAGGTGGACCCTGGAGATTTAACTTGGATGGCCAGGTCAGTGAGTAAGCACCTTTTCTTGCTGGATCATCTCACTTACACCGTCCAGCCCGCCCCTACCCCACATCGCCCAACCCTGGCTTTCTTTTTGAAAACAGGATCTCACATATAACCCAGGTTGGCCTTAAACTTGCTACGTAGCCAACAAGGTCCTTAACTTCTGATCTTCCTACTGATACTCCCCTCTTGAGTGTAGGGATGACAGGCATGCACCCCCACCCTACGGTTGTCACCATTGACCTTCACTTGGCCAGTGCAACACTTTAAATATATATACACATATACATACTTGTGTGTGTGTGTGTGTGTGTGTGTGTGTGTGTGTGTGTGTGTGTATCAATTAAAAAAGCATGAGGCTAGGGCTGGAAAGATGACTCAGTGGTTAAGAGCACCGACTGCTCTTCCAGAGGTCCTGAGTTCAATTCCTAGCAACCACATGATGGCTCACAACCATCTGTAATGGGATCCGATGCCCTCTTCTGGTGTATCTGAAGACAGCTACAGTATACTCATATACATGAAATAAATAAACCTTAAAAAAAAAAAAAAAAAGCATGAGGCTTCACATGAAATTACAGACTCCCAGTTTCTCCTTTGAGACAGGATAAATGCGTGATTAGGGGGCCCATGTTCCTGCACCAGAACAATAGCCCAGCAGACTGGAACCTGTGATGTCTACCCAGTTGCCAGCAATCCCATGTGCTCTATTGCCGAATTAGATTTAAGCAAAATAAAATGCAAAGTGCTGGCTGAGTTTGATTGGCTGGCTGACTGATGCTGTGGTGTGCTTTGGTAGGTCAGTGTTCTGTATTACTGAGAACTTCACTATATAAGATTACATCTGAGGCTGGAGAGACAGCTCAACTGTTTAGAGCGAGCTGGGTCCATTCCCAGAACCCACTCATGATGGCTCAGAACCATTTGAAACGCCGTTTCTAGGGAACTATGTACTCTGTTCCGATCAGGAACATATGGAGTACACATATATACATGCAGGTAAAACACACGTACACATAAAATCAACCTGAAAACCCCACATTAAGTCCATATTTGCTTTTTCATTCTCATTTTGAGACATCTGTTAGCCACTTGCCGCTGTTACCCATCATGCATCTGTGAAAGGCACAAAGGCTTATGGGACCACAAGGAACGCTGAGAGGAGGATCAGCGCTGAGATATTTGTCTTCACCCTTCGCCTTTCAGAGTTACTGCACAACAATAATAAAACGACAAACCTGCTTCTCCTAGGACCAAACACTAGGAAGAAGTACTTGTGTGTCCTGCTACAGATGAAAGAGGGAGCAGTTGTGGTTTTGACAATGGAAAAATTAATAAGCAAACACAAGCCAGGTGACCTGGTGCATGTCGATAATCCTAGCACGTGGGAGGGGACAGCAAGATGACTAGAAGTTCAAGGTTATCTTTGGCCCCATAGAATGTTTGAAGCAAGCCTTGCTACATGAGACCTCTTGCCTTAAAAATATAGATATACTTTTATATGTATACATAATTTATATATAATTTATACTATATAATTGTGAATATATATATACTTAAATACTTTGATATATAAGTGCATATCCTATATACTATATATACTTATATATAGTACATGTACTATATATAAGCATATAATTATAAAAGTACTTTTATGCTTATAAAAGTATATATCACATACTATATTGTATATATTTATGTATGCTATACATAAGTAGATAACTATATAGTATGTGATATATAATATTATATAATTATGTAATATATATTATATGTATGCTATCTTATACTATATATACTATATTATATAGATATAATGTATACTAAACATATTATATACTATATACTATGCTTATTAACTTATATATATTATATACATATATATACACAGTATATATATACTTATGTATACTAGAGCTACTAATATATACAAGTATATATAAAGGTATACAGTATATACACTTATATATATTATATGTACTTATATATATGTATAATATATAAATATTAAAGGAGAGAGAGAGAGGAAATGGGGGTGCTAGAGAGATGCCTCAATGACTAATAGCAACTGCTCACTTGAAGAAGGCCCAGGTTCTATTACCAACATCCGTGATCAGGAGGCAAACCCCTTTGACTCCAGCTCCAGGGTCTCACTGATGCCCTCTTCAGGCCTCTGGGAGCACCTGCACTCACATGCACATGCACATACATTTTGCTTTAACTTTTTCTCTTCTCTCACTGTGTCAGAAATCTTAATGAAGGTGTTTCTGTTTTCTTACTCTCTTCCTTTTTCAGTGGTTTCCCCGAGGCTGGGGGTTGGTCGGAGCCACGAGAATTGTTCTGGAAAGACTTTATCTGCCTGACCTGCTGCTGTCCCCAGTGGGCCACTCCTCTGCTGACCTCCAGGGTCAACTGGATCATGCGATTGATGGCTTGCTGAATGTCATCCAGGCTGGGAACCATCACCTGTGGAAATCAGCAGCATGTATATAATTCTCCTCAACTCAACCTCATTCTACAAATCTAACTCCCCATGGTCAGTCAAGAGCCAGTGGCGGACTATTGTGAGGTGACGGTTGTGCCAGGAGATGCTGCAGATATCCTGCATCCTGCAGAATGCCCAGTTCTCCCCACTGCTGCTGGCCAAACAGTCAAGGGATCCACACTGTGATTCCTTTTGTTTCTTTGAAATGCATTGAAGTATCTGCAGAGCTTTCCTCTAGGAGGTCAGACTGATCAATGTGGTCTTGGGAGGGTCCCAGGCTGTTCCTGGGGGCCCCATGACTACCCCGGGTGGCCTAGAGTTCCAGGCAGCAGTGAACAGCTGGGGCTACCCCTGGGAAGCTCAGGAACTTCACGATGCTGAGGGCAGACTCCTTTCGTTCCATGCTACAATATTCATCGGAGTGCCTCATGATGCTGGGTTTGGGATGAGGGTTGAGGTCCCTATGATGATTTTATTTTAATGTCTAAAGAAAAATCAAGGTGATTTCTATTTGCTACTAGATGGCAGACTAAATCTTTACTCCTACACCAGCTTAGAAGACACCATGAGGCATTGGGGGGTGGGGGAGGAGAGTGTGCATGTCCAAGTGCGTGTGTGAGTTCATGTGTGTGTTGCTGGGGATCAAACCCAGTTCCTCTTTATACACTAAGCAAATGTTCTACTCCTGAGCTATAACTCAGCTCAAAAGTTTTAATGATAGATATAAGTGGTGACATTTTTATTTTTATTCAAGACTAGGGCAAGGGTGGAGAGATGGCTCAGTGGTTAAGAGCACTGACTGCTCTTCCAAAGATCCTGAGTTCAAATCCCAGCAGCCACACGGTGGCTCACAACCATTCGTAATGAGATCTGATGCCGTCTTTTGGGGTGTCCGAAGACAGCTACAGTGTATTTACATATAATAAATAAATAAATCTTTAAAAAAAAAACTAGGGTAAGTAAAAAGAAAAGTATGAGCTCAGAAATTAAGAAAATGTACCTCTTGCTAAGCCCTAAATTTGGTTCCCAGCACCCATGCTAGGTGGCTCACAACCACCTGTTAAGTCAGGGGGCTCTAGTGCTCTCTGCTGGCCCCCATGAGTACTGCACCCATGCCATGTGTGTGTATATATATATATATATATATATACACACACACACACACACACACACACAGAGAAATAATAAACTTTTAAAATAAAATAAAAACACATAGAAGCAAGGTCTTACTGTAAATTAAAGTACAATTCTCACATAGAGGGTTTTTTTTTTTTAATTTTTATATAGTCACTCATTTTTGCAACACTGGGGACCTAAAGCCTCACAATCTAAACACTCACCTAAATGCTGCTGTGTTTCAAAAATACATTACCAGACTACTGCTGCAAATAAGACTCACCACATTAGGGATTGCAAGGTGCACTTCGGTTTTTATGAAGGAAACGATGTCCTCCGACCGTCTCCGCCCTTGGCTAGAATGAACAGACAGTTTAACTGGTGAGTGTTAGCTCAACTTCAGTTTCTCACACTGTGCATTTCCGTCCTAAAAGCAAAGACGATCTTTAACCCTGGAAAAGCAAATGCCCCCAAACCAAAGCTCGGGGAGCATCAAAGGGAGGAAGCAGAAAGAATGTAAGAGCTGGAGGATGGGGCTGGAGAGATGGCTCAGCAGGTAAGAGCACGGACTGCTCTTCCAGAGGTCCTGAGTTCAATTCCCAGCAAACATATGGTGGGCTCACAACCATCTATAATGAGATCAGATGCCCTCTTCTGCTGTGTCTGAAGACAGTGAAAGTGTACCCACATATATGAAATAAATATGACCAGAATGAGTGGAGGCCAGAGCAAGCTGGAGCAAGTGGGGCTGGATGGAGCAAGCGGGGCTGGGGGAAAAAAGCTGAAGGGTGTGGGGAGGTACTAGGAAGTACTGTCTTATGGACATGACATGACTATTGCATTCATCAGTTTGCTGCACCCAATGGCTACCTGTGCAAGACCTGAATAAGCTCAAGGCAAGAGCAGTCAACACTAAGCGCCAGGCACAGACGAGACTCACAGGTGACCAAGAAAAAGAAGCCAGAAGGGGGTGCATTGGGAGTGCCTGGGGAGAGTGGGAAGAAGGGGTTGGAGGATAGATACAATCGTGAACATTGTTTACATGTGTAAAGCTGCCCTAGAGATCAATAAAAGTCATGGTATTGCTAAGAGACATTTTTAAAATGACAAATTACACCAAAAGAATGCTATTCATCATAGATCCATGAGTAGCACAGGACCGAAAGGCATCACTTTGATATTCTCGGAGGTAAAATATTAATCATGCATACATTTCCTAGTACTTGAATGCCGGCTTCCCCCTCAGTAATAACTAACCATACAAAGTCAGTGAATGGCATTCTTTTAAGAGACAAAGATTTAGACTAAGTCCCCGGTAGGCAGACAGATAGGGAGAAGGGCCGTGGCTATATAATAAAAGTGGTCAATTCCCAACATAGCTGAAATCTTCCTCACCCTCTCTACTTGAGACAAAAACCCTAGCAGTTTAAAACAAAGGCCTTGTAGACTTCCAGTCTCTCACCAGAAGGCGCCCTGCTGATGGACTGGCCCAATAAATAAGTTCAAGGCTGGACCAGGACATGTCACACAACAGTTCTGGACCAATCGATTATCCTATCGTTCTTCAAACTGACCAAGTCTAAATTAGGGAAGGAAAACTCTACAGAGGCTTTAAAAGCCCAGCCCTTGAGCCGAGACTGGATTTGCTGGCTTTCTGAGTGGCCCTCTGCTTTGCAGAGGGACTTTTTCTCTGTGTACTGCCTGTGCATGTGTGCCTTCACCCTCATAACTCTTTCTTCAACTGCTGATGGTGTCTGCTGCTGGCTGCAGTCTTTGAGACTTCTCTGCTGTTACCTGCTGTACTTGAGATTTTTCCATCCTTTCAATTCTTTAATTAACAAAGAAACGAAATCTAATTAAGAGCACCTAGGTTAGTGGTTCTCAACCTTCCTAATTCTATGACTCTTTAAGACAGTTGTTCATGTTGTGGTGACGCCGCCTCCCCCCCCCCCAAGCATAAAGTTATTTCGTTGCTACTTCATAGCTGTAATTTTGTTACTGTTATGAATGGTAATATAATATAAATCTAATATGTATGATGTCTGATATGCTACTCCCAATAGGGTCCAAATCACAGGTTGAAAACCACTGCTCTATAGACTATCACTTTGCAACAATAGAGGCCATCACCAACAAACACCATACTTTATGTTACTTATCTATTATTTGTTTATTTTTATATGACTGAGATTAAAATGAGGCCTTTGTGTATGCTAGAAAGTATTCTGCTACTGAGCTATATCCCCAGTCTTCATTTTCTTTTTTACATTGGGATGTGGTCTCACTAACTTGCCCAGGGCTGCCCTTGAACTGACTGTAGCCCAGGCTGACCTTGAACCTGTGATCCTCCTGCCTTAAGTGCCTGGAAATTCAGGCTTGTGCCACCAGACCCAGGTTCATATACTTTTTAATAGACACTTCTACACGATTAGACAAGGAAGAAATAAATTGTTATGATCCATTTTCTGTATGAGGTATGGTGAAAGTCCTTCCAGTCACAGGGAAGCAGGAGATGCTAGGATTCTCCCCAGCTGGCAGCTGGAGTGGCTTGTCTCTGAACTCTAAGAGCTGCCGTGAAGCCTGCAATCAGAAAGGGGCAGTCCTAGGCCAAAAATTGTTCATAGGCTACAGCTCTGTAGCCAAAGCAATAGGATGGTGAATTTGGCACAGGGACAAGTCCTGGTCTGTGGAGAGAGAAGATGGGATATTTTACAACCAGGAGGCTTTACAAACCATTGTCGTGCCCTGAAGAGGATAGGAACTCTGCAAGAAGACCAATAGAGTCAGCTAATCTGGACCCCTGGGGCTCTCAGAAACTGAACCACAAACCAAAGAACATATATAGGCTGGAATTAGGCCTCCCTGCACATTTATAGCAGATGTACAGCTTGGTCTTCATGTGGGTCCCGAACAACTAGAGTGAGGGTCTATCCTAAAAGCTATGGCCTATCTGTGGAATATGATGTTCTAGCTGGGCTGCCTTGTCTGGCCTCAGTGGGAGAATAAGTGCCTAGCCTCACAGAGACTTGAAAAGTCAAGGTGTGTGTGTGTGTGTGTGTGTGTGTGTGTGTGTGTGTGCATGGGGGTGGGGGGGTGGGGAGTTGGGGGTGGGGGGTGAGGGGTGTGTACCCAGGGGATGTCCCACCCATTCAGAAGAGAAGGGGAGGGAGGCATGGGGGAAGGATTGTGGAAGAGGGTGATACAGTGTGGGGCAGTGAGTGGGATGTAAAGTAAATAAGTAAAAATGAAAATTAAATTGAAAATGAAAAGAGAGAAAGAAAGGAAGAAAGAGAGACAGACAGACAGACAGACAGGAATTGTCTTGGGCCAAATCAGCATGCCAGCCCATTTTTGCCTTTCTAGGCAGGCTCTCCTTTCTGCAGAATATTATATTAACAACTGCTTCAATTCATCTAATCTCTTGATCTTGTTATTATTTCCTTATTTTCCACAGACAGGATGTCCCAGTCAAAGCCTTCCAGAAACTGCTGTTTAAACAATGACACTCACTTACAGACACAGACGCACAGGCACACAGAGAGAGAGATGAGGCCTCTGCCTCCATACCCATCGCTCTTCAAGACAGGGGTATTTGAAAAATGCAGACTTTCCATTCTCTCTCTCCTTTTGAGTGTAAGAAATGCTGTCTCTAGGGCAAGGCAAGAACGCACACTCCGTCCTTGTGTGAGCACCAGAAGAGAGGCATGAACCAAAAGGGAGTTATAAGAACATTGGTTCAAAAGCTAGCAGAGAGCTGGGTTCTCATCACTCAGTCTTCCTTACAATGAAGAGCCAGTGACTAGGGTGACTAACTCAGTCTCCTGGGGAGATCCAATAAAATGGGAAGAGGGGGAAGGCTAAGACACAAAGGGCTCAATCTGAGAACTAGAAAAAGCACCCTCAAGTGCAAGCAAGCCGCTCAAGCAGAAGAGACCCCATATAACCAACCCAATCATTTACAGACCAAAGGGTCAAGAGGGTGGCCCCATACCCTGCTCCCCATTCCCTCCCCTGCCTCCTGCTGGCTTCAGGCTCAGGCTGCAAAACCTCCCCCCTCTTCACAGGACTATAAGAAGAAACACATACCCACCCTCCCTGACCCACAACCCTCCACTCCCCTTCCCCTATGCCCTTCTGCCTCATAGGTCTTAATTCCTCTTCAGAGCCCCTACCTGCTGTCTCTGGTGCTGGAGTCTGAAGTGCCCAGAACCTCTCTCCAAGCTGCTATCTGTCTGCCCATGGAGTTAATAAACTTCTCCCCACCAACAATCCATCTCCGTGGCCCCTTGAACCTTACACCTAGGGACATTCAGTGGTGTGCTCAAACCCTGGTGCACACAAAGCACAGGGTTTGCATGGCTGTAATTTCAGCACTTGGGAAGCAGAGTTGAGAGAAGTTATCCAAGTTAACTACCTGTGGTGGTTTGCATATGCTTGGCCCAGGGAGTGGCACTATGAGAAGGCGTGGCCTTGTGGGAGGAAGTGTGTCACTGTGCGGGTGGGCACTGAGACCCTTCTCCTAACCATATGAGAGCCAGTCTTCTCCTGTCTGCCTTTGAATGAAGATACCTGGATGCTGCCATGCTCCTGCCTTGATGATTATGGACTGAACCTCTGAACCTGTAAGCCAGCCCGAATTAAATGTTGTCCTTTATAAGAGTTGCCTTGGTCATGGAGTCTGCTCACAGCAGTAAAACCCTAACCGAGACACTATGGTGATAGCTAAGCTTGGTTGTCAGCAGATGGGCACTTGAGTGAAGGGTTTTGCTTGACTGGATTATCTGAAGCAGGTGCCACCCTAAGTCTGGGCACCACTTCAGGTGGCCACCCACATATAAGGACATGGAAGAAGGGGACTTGGCCTTATGCCTGCTCACTTTCACTCCTGCTGACAAATCCACCTATCCTGCGGCAGCAGCCTCCATTCACTGATATTAACACCACCAGCTTCCTCAGGAATCCAACACACACCCAAGACCAACAGCCCTCCAGGAATCCTCCAGGCCTTCAGCATCAGGTGGGGGCAGCAGAGACATCTAGCCTAATGGACTGAACAACTCCTGGATTCTCAGCCTCTTCAGTTTGAGACAGCTGTTATTGAATTACCTGGGTGGCAGGTTGTAAGTCAATCTAATAAAGTCCTTTTAACATTGTGTGTGTATGTGTGTGTGTGCCTGTGCGTGTGTGTGCATGTGTCTTGTTCATTCTCTCTGTCTCCCTGTCTTTCGTCTATCTCTCTCTCTCACGCCCCTTCTCTGAGATGGCCTTTTGCTCTCTCCCCTCCTCCAATAAACCTCATGCCTTAGATCTGTTACATGGCATAAGCTCTTAGCAACACACCTTTGCCCCTAACCTGGAAGGATATCTTTTTTGCTACCTTATCCTAACATATACATTATATATGTTATTTATTATATACTGTGTATGTTATATATCTTTTTATATACTGATAATAAATAGACACATTTATTATATATTATATATATTATATTATCAGTTCTGTTCCCTTAGTAAATGCTAGCGTAGCTACATAGACCCTATCTCAAAAATAAATAAGCAGAAAAATAATAAAAAAAAATACCATTGAATTACATTATTACAGGCAGTTTACCCGACATCTTTAACACATTTTCAACTTGCCTTCCGACAAATATTCTCCTTTTCATTGTGTCCAAAGATAAGCGTGTCGCCTTCTGTAGGCTGTCTAGTAATTGATGCGAGAAGAAAGCGTATACCTCCTTACATTCCTATAATAAGAAATCATGTTACATTTAATACCAGACGTGAACCCCTAACATCCCCCAAAGCAACAACAGCTCAATATTTAAAATGGCATGTGAACAATAAGAAAGAACAAACTATGCAATTTCAATGATGCTGGGAAATGAATTCAACCCTGCATTCCTCGCCTGGTTTTGTTCAGACAAATACATAACACGTATCTGTTAACAGTGTATGAAGAGCGAGCGCTTGCAGAAATGGCCTAGCAAGCTACATGAGGCCAGACTGGGAAGCAGAAATGCAAACCCAAGTGTGTAAACAAATCCATGTTCATTCACTATTCCATGAAGCATGCCAAAACTTGAATGCGAGGTTTCTCGATGCCCGGTGAAGGGGTCGGGCAGAGGGGACACACACATCTTTCTCCTCAGCAGGTAGGTATGGTGAATCCAGGCTCTATTGTCTTTTATCATTGTTGTTCCATTGGTCATGATTGAAATCAAACCCAGGTCACTTCTGCACAATAGCCCAGTCCTAGAACCCCGGAGCCTCCAGATGGTCTACCATGAGTCACACACAGGGTCAGGTTCCACCTCTCGCTACTGAGGAACCCTGGCCCTTTAGGTCTGGTAGGAGAGGCAGGTTAAGTTCGAGGTGGGGGGGGGGAGGGGAGCAGAAAAATTACCAGAACTAACAGGAGTGCCAAGCTTTTCACGTCGGTCCTGGCTTCTGATGGATTATCCAGCTCAACCGCAGATACAATCAGAATCTGCTAGAGGCCACTCTGGCAGCAGCACAGAGGCTGGTACAGTGACCACGCCCATCAGTCCGAGGGACCGATGAGGCTAAAGCCTTGCGCTCGCAAACTCACACACACATATAAATAATAGATCTTGTCTGAACCCATAACAGAAAAAAACAAAATTTAAAAAAAAACAAAAAACAAAAAACAAAAAACGGCACATAGCTTTTTCTGAATCCCGCCTTCCGTCAGACCCCAACTAGTTGTGGACCTGCCCGGAGCAGCCTCATTGGCATTATCTACTATCTTATGAGTCGCTCGTCCACAAAACCTCATGAGTTTAGCCCGCAATAAATACCTTTTTAAATTCATCTTCTTTATCATTGGTGTCGACCTCCCTCGTCGTCGATTCAAAGTCGAGGCCTTCAGTCTCTTCTGCCTCACTTCCAAAAACAACGTGCTTCCTCTGCTCTGGACACAGAGGCCAAAACGGAAACGCAACACTTGAGATTTCAGGGTTACAGTTTATCCTATGTGACCAAACCTTACTAGGAAGTATTGGTTTTTCTTCTTTCGTCTTTATTTTATGTGTATGGGTGAGTTTTGCCTGAGGGGAATGTGTGTGCCCAAATATGTGGAGGGCCGAAGGGGGCTTTGAAACCCTAGAACTGGATTTCATTGTGAGCTGCCGTGGGGGTCCTGGGAACGGAATTCAACCGGGTTCTCTGTAAGAGCATCCAGCGCTTTTAACTGCTGAGCCCTCTTTTCAACCCTGCCACCTCCAGAGCCTGTTTCTCAGTGTAGCCCTGGTTGTCCTAGTACTCGCTCTGTAGCGAGACTAGCCTCAAACTCTCAGAGATCTGCCTGCCTCTGCTTCCCGAGAGCTAGAATTAAAGGTGTGCACAACTACTGCCTGGTCCAAGAAACTCTTTTTTTTTTTTTTAAAGATTTATTTATTCATTTATTATACGTAAGTACACTGTAGCTGCTGCCTTCAGACACTCCAGAAGAGGGAGTCAGATCTCGTTTCGGATGGTTGTGAGCCACCATGCGGTTGCTGGGATTTGAACTCCAGACCTTCGGAAGAGCAGTCGGGTGCTCTTATCCATTGAGCCATCTCACCAGCCCCAAGAAACTCTTTTAAAAATTAGCTTTTAAAATAAGTTTTTATTTAAAAAAAAAATGGTTTTGTATTTAGGGTTTCTTTTACATCCCTTCAATTATGAATTAGCCAACCCAAAAGGTGCACTATTCAACTAAAAATGGATTCCATCAGTACAGTCCATCTTTGTACTTAGAATTCAGAGGAGGGGAAAAAATGGAACCATCTCTGCCAGAAAAATGCTTGCTGTGTAACAGGAGGATCTGAGCTTGGTTTGTAGCATCCACGTAAAATAGCTGAGAGCGGTGGAATGCTTGTGACTCAAACACGGAAGAAGTGGAGATAGGCGGATGTCTGGGGTCTGTTGGTCATCTGGCCTAACCAAAATTGTGAGTTCTGAGCTACTTAGAGATGCTATCTATAGATAGATCAAAGTAAATAAATAAATAAGAATTAAAAAAAAAAATCCCAGGTGTGGTCTGGTGAGATGGTACAGGTGTTTGCTGGCAGCCCGGTGACCTAAGATTTATCCCCAGAACCAACATAGTGGAAGAAGAAATGAGACTACAAGTTACCCTCTGATCCCACCCCCCACACACACACACACAAAATACACAAATTTACATAGATACATGTAATAAAAAATCAGAACTCAGGTAGACAGCATCCTGAAGACTAGCATCCAAGGTTGACCTCTGACCTCCACATCTACATGCACACATGGGCACCAGCACACACAGAAAAAAAAAGTGTGTGTGTGTGTGTGTGTGTGTGTGTGTGTGTGTGTAGAGAATTTAAGACCGCTGTACCTCACATCTTTCAAAGTCGCTCACTGGCACGTTGAGCATTCTAAAATAAGCTGACATTTTGTTGTTTGGGCACTTCTGACATGAACGAGCTAAGTAGAAAACTAACATGACAGAAGCCCTGCTGTGTAATGGCTCTGCAGATCAGGCCTTCTCATCCTTAGCGTGTTGACACTCTTAAGACACACAATCCTTTGCTACAGGGGCTGTCCTGGAGGATGTTACCAGGATCCCGGAATAATCCAGTAGGGACCACCCACCCTGTGTGTCACCCTGTGTGCCTCTAGGCGTTGTTTCCTAGTAGTCTTACCCCTTGTTGCTATGTCTGAAGCTGCAGATTGGATGTCACCAGGGAACTCATTGAAAAGACAAACTCATGGGTCTGGTGTGTCCAATAAGTCTCTCTTAGTCTCTGTCCCTCCCTTCCTCCCTCCCTCCCTTCCTTCCTCCCTTCCTCCCTCCCTCCTTCACTCCCTCCCTCCCTACAATATCACTTCAATGGGATCTCAGTTTAACTGGAATATTCCCCATTTCACTAAACATGGGGAGGTGCCTTGGTACTTAGCTGACACAGCTGACCTCTGACCTCTTTAACTGACCTCTGACCTCTGCTAGGCAGAGCCCTTCTGCGTTGCACTGGCAGCATGACCCCCTAATCTAGCCAGCGCCCTGACTCATTAAAACCAGCCTGTACTGTAACCCTGGGCAGAGGATGCTGGGAAGGGCATCCTCTTTTTGGTAAAACAACCCACTACAAATTTCTACCCAGTCAGTTCTTATACAGAGCTCAAAATTTAAAAACAAACAAACACTTAACTACACAAATCTTCCATTGCAAATTTGCCCAATCACAGGGCAAGCTCAGCAAACCTAGAACAACCGTGTTCTTAAACAACAATCCAGAAGAAGAAAGTGAAAAATCCCCAGCAGGGAATTTAAAGTCACGTGACCCTCGTGAAGAGGTTCAGATGTGGCAGCTTGTGGCTTGGGCTTAGGAACTCATGTGTTTACTGGAATTACTGGGGCCCTGGGGTTCTTTCAGCAAATTGAGAGATTAAAAAAGAAAGAAAGAAAGAAAGAAAGAAAGAAAGAAAGAAAGAAAGAAAGAAAGAAAGAAAGAAAGAAAAAATTAGAGAACAGGAAACAAAAAATTCAAAATTATTTCAATCTCTGTAAATAGACAGTAAGATGAGGAAATTTCTCCTGTTCCCAGCAGACATACTCAGCACACTCGGACAGAGTCACAAGTTTAAGACAGAAAGCTCAGGGCTGAGCGGTGGATGGGCTCATAAGAGAATCTGCTGCTCTTCCAGTTCATCGTAGGTGCCTCACAGTTACCTATAACTCCAGTTCCAGGGGATCTGACACCCTCACATAAGTGGCTCACACTCACAAAGACACACACACACACATAAATTAAAATAAAGAAATCCTTGAAAACAAAAAGACTCCAGCTCCTTGCACCAGCCTTTAATCAAGGGTTGGGGTGGGGAACACAGCACGGTGTGACCTTGGCTTCCACTGCCCAGAAGCCCTGCAGTGTTCCTAAGTGGGAACACACAGCTCATTCTGCCGAAAGAACTGGGGTATGTGGGGTGATGTCTTTTTTTTTTTTTTTTTTTTTTTTTTTTTTTTGGTTTTTCGAGACAGGGTTTCTCTGTGTAGCCCTGGCTGTCCTGGCACTCACTTTGTAGACCAGGCTGGCCTCGAACTCAGAAATCCTCCTGCCTCTGCCTCCCGAGTGCTGGGATTAAAGGCGTGCGCCACCACGCGCGGCTTGGGGTGATGTCTTAAAACATGATTCTGCCCAAATTAAAATTTCCAGAGCTGTGGAAATTATAGATGTTGCTCTTAGGTGTTTAAGAAAAACACAAAGCCAGGCATGGTGGCGCAGCACTTGGGAAGCAGAGGCAGGCAAATTTCTGAGTTCGAGGCCAGCCTGGTCTACAGAGTGAGTTCCAGGACAGCCAGGCTACACAGAGAAACCCTGGCTCAAAAAAAAAAAAAAAAAAAAAAAAAAAAAAAAAAAGAAAAGAAAAGAAAAGAAAAAAGAAAAAAAAAAACCACAAAACAAGTCAAATGACCAAAGTAACATTAGAATATACACATGTGTGCACACACACATACACATATACACACACAAATACACACATATACACATACACACATGCATACACATATACGCACACAAATGCACACACATGCACATACATACACAAATGCACACATGCACACACATACATGAACACAAAAACATACACAATATGCACACACACACACACACACAGAGGACTGGGGGGGCTTTCTATAGGAAGGCTGGCTCGTCGTGTCGCCTGATGGCTAGCATCTGAAAACTAGGATTTCTTACCTAACTGCCACCAGGAGCTCACAGCGTCTCAACTGTGCCAACAGTGCAGATTAGGCTGGACACCTGCTTTCCCTCTATGTAGCAGGAGGTACATCCAGAGAGGGAGGGCCGGGGCAAGGCATTAGCCACATCTCAAAGGACCCAAACACCTCCTAGTGGGATTACCTGTCACCGGTTTGGCTGCTTTTCCGGTGTATTTAACTTCGTAGATTTGTTCAAATATTAATATCAGCTCTTTCACGGCTTCCTCCACGTGTCTGCTCTTGTGGTTTAGAACATCAGCCCACTCTTTGGTGTACGTCTATTGGACAGATAAATTCCCATTAACTTCCAGATACCTTAAACACACCATGAGATTATTGTGGCTTTAACTTCGCCGGCCATGACTAACTCCTCTTGAAAGGAACCCGAGGGGCTGGATGTGTGGCTTTGGTGGTCTAGGGCACTTGGATAGCGTGGACCTTGGTTCTACCCCCGGGGCTGCAAGAAGAGACAAACAGATGATGACTCGTTGTCTTTATTAAAACATTGACCGGACCCAGCTTGGGTGTAGGTATTTGGCTTACGCTACCCATCGCAATCCATCACCGAGGGAAGTCCGGGCAGGAACGTGAGGCAGGAAGGAACCTGGGAGTAGGAACTGAAACAGATCGTGGAGGAGCACTGCTAACAGGCTCAGCTTCCGTGGCCTGTGCAACTTGCTTATACAAGGCAAGACCACCTGCTCATGTGTGGCACCACCCACAGCATACTGGGCCCACCCACATCATTCTTTAATCAAGGAAATACCCCCACTGACGTGCACATAGGAACATCTGATGGATGCAATTCCTCTTCCAAAATATGGTTGCTGTCAAGTTAGTAAAAACTAACCAGCATGATTTGCCCCCTGCCCGCTTGATACATAAGCACATCTCGATTAAACCCTAACCCTTCTTGTCTTGTTTGTTCCGAAGATGCCATGCTATCCCAAATAAAAATAGTGTGAGGAAAAAATTTAAAAGCCCCACACCCTTTCTAAAAGTCCCCATTCACTTTAAAATTCCCAAGTCTCTTCAACTGTGGGCTCCTGTAAAATCAGAATCAATGTATATATTCTTTTACACCATGATGTTAGAACCGGGAAACTGTACCAATTGGATCAAAGCAAAACCAAAATCCAACAGGGTAAATAGCTCAGTGTCTAACATCTGGGGCCCATTCATGAAACTCTCTGGGATCTGGCTTAAAGGTGTGGGCTCATGTTCTAACACTAATGAAAGATTCAAATTCTCATCATCTTGAATTCAACCAAGTTCGGGATCAACCATAAACAGCAGCTAGGGCCGGCAAGACTGCCTCTGTTCGGGGCATTTCTTGATCTGTCTTTACAACTCCCTCCCTGTTGTGTGGCTTCTTGTCTGCTGTATAAGGGCTGAGCTCCACCCTTACTTAACCACCATGGTTTTTATGTCTTCCCTCTTCCCCTGGGAAGCAGCTGAGGTTTACAGTGTACTTGCTCTGGGCATAATTGAAAATAGATTCTTCTCTCAAACTCAAACTCCAGTTTCCCCTCCCTCCACTTCTCCCAGCCCCCCTCCTACCTCTCCTCTCCCCCAGATCTACTCCTGTTGGACTGTGAAAGGCAGTCTGTGTTCTGGTCAAGTGAGGCTTACTCAGCAGACCCAGTAGAAAATTCTACAAGGGACCCAACCGTAAACTATGTTCCCAGACACAGGCGCCTGACACCACATCAATTCCTCAACTCCATAATCCTGGGACTATCAGTCACATAGACAATGTCCCAAGCTCCTGGTATTCTGGCAGCTGGGCCCTTAATCCCAAGCAGGCAGGGGGAATCTCTGTGAGTTCAAGGCCAACCTGGTCTAAACAGGGAGGTCCAGGCCAGCCAGGGCTACATAGCAAGACCCTGTTGAAAGAAGGAAGGAAGGAAGGAAGGAAGGAAGGAAGGAAGGAAGGAAGGAAGGAAGGAAGGAGGGAAGGGAAGGTAGGAAGGAAAGAAGGAGGGAGGGAGGGAAGGAGGGAGGGAAGCAAGCAAGCAGGGAAGCAAGCAGGAAAGGAAGCAGGGCAGATGGCATATCTCTGGGAGGACAGACTGAAGGAAAGGAACCAGAAACACTGGCAGAGCCACAACAACTCCAGCATTAGTTCAAGAACATGTAAGTCATACCTTGGTGTGGCCCTCGACTGGAGCTGTTGCCCACACAAGTCTTTGATGCTTAGGCTATTTCCCACAAAAGCTAGTTCCAAAAATAAATAAATGAAAAGAGGCACAGGTACCCACTATTCGACTGTGAATTCACAGGTCAGGTCAATGACTTGCTATGTCTGCTGCTCTAATGAACGCGTACCTCATTGAGGGTCAGCATGTCTTCTACTTTGGTGGCGCCGCTATCTGACAAGGAGATTAGCAGTGTCTTGGCAATCTCCTTCAGAACTGTGTCGATGTGCATCTCACACAGGTCATTGACCTACCCACGAGACAAAGACACATAAAAAGTAGAAAGTAAGAAGTGGCTCCCTTTCCCTTTAACGCTAACATTTTTTTTCAATAAGACGCACAGGAGTTATAAGTCTGTTACAGAACTGAACCTAGAAACCTACATCCTGGGTAAAGCATCATTTGGCGGACAGTACAGGAACACGTGTACAAAGAAACCATGACATGGTTCTAAAGCGGCATGGGCCAGACTGGCATTACTCGTGGGCATGACTATCTTTGATCCTTGTCTTGCACAAAAGAGCCGTTCATGTCCCAGCTTTATGGCTAAACACACCAAGGCTCGGAGCAGGAAATAAACTAAGAAATAGCACACAGCTTGTAAACAGCAGGGGACCCTGGCCAGGTTTTACCAACTCCAAAGCCTCTGAGTTTGTCTATTACACAAAGACACCACACACAGGGATGAGCACATCCCAAAAGATATGCACACTGCAGACAGATACAGAAGATACAGATACAGCAGACAGGCGAGAAATAAACAGGCCGTTGTCCATCTGATGACTCTGCCATTTGGTCATTATCAGACACTCGTTAATGTTAATGTTTAGGTAGGATACACAGCCATCCTCAGCATTCTACAATCAGCATATTTTCTTCTTGTGCATGTGTGTGTACGTGTGTGTGTATGTGTGTCTGTCTGTCTGTTGTCTCTGTGTCTATCTGTGTGTCTGTGTATGTGTATATATTTGTATGTCTCTGTGTGTATCTGTGTGTCTATCTGTGTCTGTGTATGTGTATATGCCTGTGTGTCTGTCTGTGTGCCTATCTGTCTGTGTTCCTGTGTGTCTGTATGTATATGTCTGTGCATATTGTGTCTCTCTATTGTGTGCCTGTTTATATGTCTGGTGCGTATATCTGTGTATGTGTATATGTCTGTGTGTATTTGTCTGTTTGTATGTATGTCTGTGTCTATGTCTGTGTATCTGTGTCTTTGTTGATCTGTATATACATATGCATGTCTCATCTCTGTGTATCCATGTGTCTGTCTGTGTGTATATGTGTTTGTGTGTGTATGTTTCTGTGTCTGTGTCTATCTTTGTGTTTATGTCTCTGTCTGTCTGTCTGTATGTATGTCTGTGTGTGTTTATGTCTGTGTGTGCTTGTGTGTCTGTATATATGTGTCTGTCTTTATTTCTGTGTCTGTACCTGTGTGTCTTTGGTGTGTGTGTGTCTGTATATGTTTCTGTCTATCTGTAGAGACTGACGTCAGGAGTCTTCTTCAGTCACTCTCCACTTTGATTACTGTGGCAGGATCTCTCTCTCTCTCTCTCTCTCTCTCTCTCTCTCTCTCTCTCTCTCTCTCTCTCTGAACCTAGAGCTAGCCAAATTGGTGAGTCTAGCCTGCCAGCTTGTTCTGAGGATCCCCCACCTCTGCTGCCCAAGTTGCAGGTGGCCCCCACACTGCTCGACTTTTTATATGGGCGCAAGGGATCTCATGATTGCTCAGGAAGCCCTTTACCCGCTGAGCCACCTCTTCAGCAACCAATCATCCTAGCTAAAACCACCCTAGCCTATCGAGGGCAAGGTAAATTCAGGGATTGTCACAGGACAACCCAGAGGGAAAGGACCCAAATCTGTAACATATAAAACATTTTTTTATTTATTGAATGGAGGTTCTTTTAGTTAAAAACCATATCTTTTTTAGGATTTCATTTTTTTTCTTAACCATATGTATGTGTTTCAGTGTGGACATGTACATGCAAATGCAGGTCCCCACAGGGGTCAGGTCCCCGTGGAAGCTGGAGCTACCGGCAGTTGTGAGCATCCAGACACGGGTCCTGGAAACCAAACGCAGGTCCTCTGCGGAGTGGTCCTCACTCTCAACCCCTGAGCCACCCCTCCAGTCCAGATCTACCCTTTAAAGGGGTCTCAAGGCATAATTAAAACACTACTTATAATTTGAGTGTTAATGTGTGCTGTTCTAAGAGATGATTGGCTTCACCTTCTTTAAAAGCTGGTTGAACATATCCAAAACGGACTCAACCTCTTTGAAGAAGCTCTCCAGCATTAGCGAGGACCAGGTCAGCACCGTGAGCCCTTGCCTCAGGACGGACTCCACCTGGGAAGAGCAGAAACGGTGGCTGTTTTCCCTTGCTCAGAAGTCTCTTTTGCTGCTTGCAAACAGTATGTGGTGCGTCTGCTTAATTAGATGCCCCCCCCCCCCCGCCATTGCACCTAATAGAGACAGCTTTTCTTTTAAATCGTCTTTGGTTGTCGTGGAAGCAACCATAAATTTTTGCAAGACACTCACGACTCATATTTACTTGTCTTTTTCACAGGTAACAAAGTCTAAACAAGACATCATTCTGTAGGGAAAGGGAGGGAGGAGGGAGGGAGGGAGAGAGAGATGTAAAGTTGAAATGAGAAAGACAGGTGGTCAAGGCAAGGAGATGTGTTCTGAGATCCATCATCGATAGAACAGGAATCTAATTTGAAATCAGAGAAATAGATATGAACCCCCCCCCCCGGCATCACCAACCTTCTTCATTTTGGGGGTCATCAGGTTGACGAACACAGAAGGCACTTCCTGGCACAGGTCGTCATAATACTGCAGAAGACCCTGCACAGATCAAAACGGCACAGCGCGTACTTCAGTGCGTAAGGAAGCAATGACACAGATTTTGGCTCCTGCCAGAAAGCCTTCATGGCACATGGTTTCCCACTAGGGCCTCCCAATTGTGGGGGGCTGCTCATTTTCATCGATACTGGCTGGCTATACCCTTCCATCAGTTGTCAATCAGAGGTGTATCCCCTTTAAATTTCTGACATTCATGTCAGAAAAAGATTTTTTTCACGTATGTTGCTCGTTTCTCTTTGTTTGGAGAAACTGCTCAGATAATTATCACTTCATGTTATCATCTGTCATCTATCTTTTTGTTCCTTTTATTTTTAAGCCAGGGTCCCAAGTACCCTGGGCTGGACTTGAACTCCTGATCCTCCTGCCTGAATTACAGGCATGTACCCAGTCACAGTTCCTAATCTTTTGACGTACTGAAACACAGCTGGGGCTGGACAGAAGGCTCAGTAGTTGAGAATGCTTGCTACTCAAGCTAAGGACCAAAGTTCACATCCCAGTACCTAAGGTGGCTGGCTCACAAACAGCTGTAACTCCAGGTTCAAGGGACCCAACACCCTCTTTGGATCTTCTTGTGCACCCTTGTTCACAAGTGGCAAACACACACTCACACACAGACAAAAAAAATCTTTTATAAAACCACTCATCACCAAAGCCAAAACTGATTAAGTTGTTCTCTTGTAAAGATTTAATTTTCTGTGTGTGTGTGTGTGTGTGTGTGTGTGTGTGTTTAAGTGACTTTTATTAGGTTGGGCTTTGGTTTCTTGATTATTTTCTTTCAAAACAAGTACCACTTATCAAATACAGGACTTTCTTACTGTACCTCCACATACCCATTAATTTTCTTTTGGCTACATTAAACCTTTAAAAATTTAAACATTCAAACTACCAAATCAATAAATGTTAAATTTAGAAACACTTAAGCAAGTTGAGCTTTTTTTATGGTTTACTTTATAATTTTCTTCTTTTTTTTCCAATTTTTATTAAGTATTTTCTTCATTTACATTTCAAATGCTATCCTGAAAGTCCCCTATATCCTACCCCACACACACTTCCCTACCCACCCACTCCCACTTCTTGGCCCTGGCGTTCCCCTGTACTGGGGCATATAAAGTTTGCAAGACCAAGAGGCCTCTCTTCCCAACGATGGCCGACTAGACATCTTCTGCTACTTCTGCAGCTAGAGACACGAGCTCTGGGGATACACCAAAGAACTCACATGATATGCACTCACTGATAAGTGGATATTAGCCCAGAAACTTACACAAGATATAATTTGAAAAACACATGAAACTCAAGAAGAAAGAAGATCAAAGTGTGGACACTTTGCCCCTTCTTAGAATTGGGAACAAAACACCCCTGGAAGGAGTTACAGAGACAAAGTTTGGAGCTGAGATGAAAGGATGGATCATCCAGACACTGCTCCACCCGGGGATCCATCCCATAATCAGCTACCAAACGCAGACACCATTGCATACACCAGCAAGATTTTGCTAAAAGGACCCTGATATAGCTGTCTCTTGTGAGGCTATGCCAGTGCCTGGCAAACACAGAAGTGGATGCTCACAGTCAGCTATTGGATGGAACACGGGGCCCCCAATGGAGGAGCTAGAGAAAGTACCCAAGGAGCTGAAGGGGTCTGCAACCTTATAGGTGGAACAACAATATGAACTAACAAGATTTAATTTTCATTTTATGGATATAGGTGTTTTGCCGCTGGCTTTGTGGCCACAAACCTTATGCATGCCAGTGCCCAAGAAGGCCAGAAGAGGGCACTGCATCCCAGGGACTGGATACAGATGTTTGTTGCTGAAAGACCAGCAAGTGCTCCCAACAGCTGAGTGATTCCTCCAGCCCCGGCTTCTTTAATCTAAATAAATTTAACTGCTCCACACAACCAGAATGGCTAAGCATTTGTTTTTCTTTTAGAGACGACCCATGATGACCAGTTTGGGTTGGTCTGTCACTGATTGCAGGGTGTTTGGGGCATTGTGCAATGAAGTTGCTTAGCTGGGTTTGTTTGTTTTTTCTTTCTTTTGGTTTTTCGAGACAGGGTTTCTCTTTATAGCTCTGGCTGTCCTGGAACTCACTCTGTAGACCAGGCTGGCCTCGAACTCAGAAATCCACCTGCCTCTGCCTCCCAAGTGCTGGGATTAAAGGCGTGCGCCACCACGGCCCGGCTGCTTAGCTGGTTTTTAAGCAACTTGAGTTTTACCTAATAGCTTCAGAGTTCTTGATTTCCTAAGAGAGTAGTCTTTCCTGACACTCAGCAAGCAAGAATGGCTTTCACCATGTCACCCAATTCTAATGAAATCCCGGGAGATGCAATATGAGTGGCGTTGACCTCCTGGTCTCATGGTGTAAAAGCTCCAAAGCCAAGTGTGTGGGACGCCTGACTCGCCAGCAAGTAAGACGCCACAGCAGGATCCTTCTGCACACGTTTATTGGGCTGTGCATTGACTGTGTAGGCGAAAGACTCCGAGCCCTGGGTCTCTCACTCTTATATACTATCAATTCCCATCCACTCACAGCAGGCCACATCACCTCACCAGGTACGCAGCTTCAGCTAATCAGGGCAGCAGGGGCATATCTCCACCAAAATGGCTTCGCCAGTAACCTGGTACACCTGCGCAGCTCTCACGATGTTTGTGGCTAGATGTATGAGGAAGTCAGGTGCAAGTCATAAGACTTAGCTGCAGTCCCTGGCGCCTTTGGAACTGCCGCCACACCTGCTCCCCACATCTCCCCCTTTTTTCTTTTTTGGCAGAGAGAATGTCTGTTTTAGATTGCCCCCTGCAGCAATGTCCCTTACCCGTCCTTGGGAGACAAACAGCATTGGTTTGATCCCTGTCTTAGGTTGGTGACATGCCCAGGGAGTCTTATCCGTCACTGACTACTTCTCTGTCATGCCAAGCCACACTTGGGGAGATTTTCCTGTTTGCATGCGGCAGGTGCATCAAAAGGCCAGGATGTTGATTAATCTATGGCCAGATCTTAACTGCTGCAAGCAAGCCTCATGGGTGAAGGTAGAGGTCTGATCCCTAGTGTGCAAGCATAGGGGCCCTACACAAAACCATCCCTTGGGCTCATCACCCAGAGAGGTCTTGGCCAGCTCCCAGTGTCATTTTTCCTGGGGGAAGAGAACTAGGACACTGAACCTTCATGCAATCAGACGTGCCTTCCAGAGGATGCCAACAGCAAGCTATCCTCTGTGCAGTGCTTAGCCTCACAACCCATGGCATAATGCAGCATAATTTCTTTTAGAGTGGCAAACCAAATCTGAGGAGATTGTCCCGCCTCCACTGCAGCAAAAGCTTACGCAACCATGGCGAAAGTGTGGGCCTGCACACACTGCACCTGACACATGTGCCAAACACACAACACACACACTATTACAAGCATACATCCCAGGGCTCCCATCTCCGCTCATCAGCCCTGAAGCAAGGGATAGACAGTTTGTAAACAAAGTAACTTGAAAAGGCAAAGGTACAAAGCAAGGCATCCTAGTCACAACAACCAAATGATATAACGAATATCACTACTACAATTAACATTATTCTTCTAAACAATAAACACAAAAGGAGATCACATACAAACAGGCATAGCCAGAAAAGAAACATTCCTTCCTTCAGCAAATTGAAATACAGAAGTTTCAAACACATTAGAACCATTCCAATAAAATTTGCATTACCCCAGGCCCCTCCCGCCACCTGGCTTAAGGGGGAAAGATCAGTGCAACTACCATTCACCCCACATAACAACCATACATATAAGGAGCACTGCCCAAGGTGGAAGGGAATCAGGAACACTCCTACAAAAAGGAAAGAGGGACCCATCTAGGTTGAGAGGGTATAGTGCATTTGTGGTCTCCACAAAGCCAATGCACCTCTGGGGTGGGAGGGCTCATTAACAACTACATACTGTTTCCACTAAAAGCAGAAACGACCATGCTCTTCGAAGAAAACAGGCAGAACTCTCCGTGGCGTTGGATTAGAAAAAGATTTCTCAAACAGGACAAGGAAAATACAAAGATTTAAAATGCTTCTGTCTCAGAGTACATCACTGGTCAGGCATAGTGAATGATACATGCCTTCAATCCCAGCGCTTGAGAGACAGAGGCAGGTGCTGGGGACAAGCCAAAGAAATGTATTCTAAGAACTACCATTTCATTTTCAGACTCCATTTAATCATAGGGAGAAACTAAATTCAAGGTCCGGGGCCCTAGAGGAGCTGGGGACTTTCCTATAGCTGAACAGCATCTGTGTAAGGAAATAGGATCTAGACCCCTCAGGAACAACTACTAAGGGGACAGGTGTCTGAGTCCAGCCATCTCAAGGACAACGTCCCCTTCTTACTGGCAGGGCCAAACAAGTTCATGTTCCCAGGCAATTGGGAACCACCACATGGGTGCTGGAGACTGAATCGTCCTCTGCAAGAACGGCCAGTGCTCCTAGTTTCTAGGCCATCTCTCCAGCCCTCTTTTAAATATATTTTACTAATTTGTTAACAGTGTCAGAGATGCATACGGCGTGTTTTGATGATAGCCGTTCCCAACACCTGCCCTAACTGCTGTTCCTCATAACTCACATTTAGTCTGTTATAACTTCTGCTAGGATAACAGTTTGAAATATCCTCCGATAACCTTTTTTATTTCCTTCCGAAATAAAAAACAAACCAGCTTGTCCCTAGGGCCCAGATGTGGACATTAATTAAACCAAGAGATTTCAATGTAATGACATATTGAGTTCACCGTCATCTTCCCAGAAAGATCCAGGGAGAGTCCCAGATTGACTTATTATGTCATGGATGAAAGGAAGCTAATCCTCTTTGTGCCCAAGCAAAGAGAATTCTTTTCCTCATTGAATCATCACAGGTCCCATTAATTTCTCTGTATTCATCTTGTAATCCATATTTAATCAGTTCTTTATTCTTGGATTTATATTCCCATCTTTTTCTATGACTAATACTTCTGGAAAGAATTATCTTTACATTGATATATCTTCCCGCCTCTCCAAAATATATGCCCACAGACTTCCTGGAGAAAGCTAAGGGCGTGCTGTTTTAACTGCTTTCTTTTCAAAGAAATCGGATGTCACCAACTCTTGTTTCACATGCCCTTGAAACCCTGTGCTACATTTCAACATGCCTTTCATTTACCTACCTAGACTCAGCTATGTGTGTGCATTTGCACACAAGTGCAAGTGCCTGCAGACACCAGCAGAGGGTGTCTAATGACCTGGAGCTGGAATTGCAAGCAGTTGGAGCCACCCACTGTGATCATCTGCAAGATGAGGCTATGCTCAACAACTGGGCCGTTCCTCCAGCCTCGTCAATTTGCTTAGCTGATCCTCTTCCATGCTCCCTCTTGAGTTTCAGGTTTGTTTGTGGGGTTTTTTTTTTAAGATTTATTTATTTACTTCATGTATGTGAGTACATTGTCACTGTCTTCAGACACATCAGAAGAGGGCATCGGATTCCATTACTGATGGCTGTGAGCCACTGTGTGGTTGCTGGGAACTGAACTCAGGACCTCTGGAAGAGCAGTCAGTGCTCTTAACTGCTGAGCCAGCTCTCCAGCCCGAGTGTCAGTTTTTAAAATTGTTGTTGTTTTGTTGCTGTTTTGGTTTTTGTTTTGTTTTCTGTTTTTTGAGATACCATCTTACTAATTGCTCTGACAATCCTAGAGTGCATTATGCAGACCAAGGCTGGCCTCAAACTCATAGAGATTGTCCCGCCTCTGTCTCTCAAACGCTGGGATTAAAGATGTATGAAATCGCACCTGACTCATATTTTTTTAATTTTATGTTACTCGTGAGTGAACTTAATTTCAAATGCTTCATTTTACCCCACATTATTGGAGAACCCTTCCCATCTGTGCTGCTCTATAGCCCTCCCTCTCTCATAATTAATATTTTATTAGTGCCCAGCATTAAATATATTAAAGTTAATATTCTTGCTCCATAAAATTATAATTAAAGCTCTGTTAAACCTGACGCTTAATCACTTAGGATCCATAAGTCCAAATGAGCTCTGCCATTCCCTTCCTCCTTTCCTTCTCCCATCTTTATATTGTTTGCAAATTGGTATTTTAAACCTATCAAGAATGAGGGCCGCAGAGATGGGATGCGGTTAAGAGTAAACGTTTAGGGCTCTGACGGAGGGCCCAAGTTCTGATCCCAATACCCATGGTCACATCAACTACCACTGTGAGTCACAGACGCCCGGAACTCCAGCTCCAAGTGATCTGACTCCTCCCTCCTCCTTTGCTCTTTGGGTACCTGCGCACGTGCACGCATGCGCCATGGAACTCACTCTGTAGCCCAGGTTGCCCTTGAACTCTCAGAGATCTGCCCGCCTCTCCCTCCCAAGAGCTATGAGTAAAGGCACGCACTACCACTGCCCAGCTCAACAGACCTTTTTACAAAGAAAACAACAACCTGCTGGGAAACATTTTTCTTGCACCAAAAAAAAAAAAAAAAAACTCCTTCAAAAGTAATCAGAAGTGGACTAGACAGAAAGTGTCTGCCACACAAGCATGAGGACCTGAGTTTAGATTGCCAGCATGCACGATGATGATGATGATGATGATGATGATGATGATGATGATATAAAGGTTTTTTTAAAAGCTGTAGCCATGCCCGGGTGTGGTGGCGCACGCCTTTAATCCCAGCACTCAGGAGGCAAAGGCAGGTGGATTTCTGAGTTCGAGGCTAGCCTGGTCTACAAGGACAGCCAGGGCTATACAGAGAAACCCTGTCTCGAAAAACCAAAACAAAAAACAAAAACAAAAACAAACAAACAAACAAAAGCTGTAGCCATGCTCATCTGTAACCGTAGGGCTGGGAGAGCAGAAACCAGTGAATCCCCAGAGCTTACTGGTCAACCAACAAGTCTTCCCAGTCAGTGAATGTTGAGTTCAAAAGTGGGGGGTGGGGGGCAGTTTGAGAGACCAGTGGTTAAGAGCACTGGCTGCTCTTCCAGAGGTCCTGAGTTCAATTCCCAGCACCCATACCAGCACCCATTATCACGTGGCTCATGACCATCTATAAAGGGATCTGATCCCCTCTTCTGGCGTGCAGGAATGAGTACATGCAAAACTCACATTAAAAAAAAAAAAAAAAAGCAATGGCAGACACTTGGTGTCAATCTGTAGCATCTACACTTGTACCCAGTACCCACATGCACATGTACATGCACACACACACATGCATACACATGCATGCAACATATCCATATGCACCCATGCACATTCATGCATGTGCATACACTCACATGAACATGCACACAAACATGCATATACACAGAAATATACACACAAACACGTGCACATATGCACATAAACATGCACACACAGAGAAATATGCAAACACATGCACAAATATACATGAACACATGCACATACACATATAAACATGCAACATGCACACACATCCACATGCATACCAACATATACACACACAAACACGCACATACACACACATGTACATGCAAACATGCATGCACACATACATAAACATGCACACAGGAAAAGAAAAAACGAAGTCATCGGAAGCCACCATCCCTCTCACCTGCAGATACAGCTTGTCTGCCTTCAGTTTGCTCTCGAGTTTCAGCAACTTCTTTGCTTGTTCTGGAACATCTAGCTTCATCTTTATCATGCACTTTGTTTCCCGCACAACTTCCAGAATCTTAGGATCAAAGTTAACCAGCAACTTCCCCGTTTCTGGATGTCGCACAAACAGCGTGGCTTGCAAAGCTGCAAACAAAGCAGTGCTGGCATCAATTACTGGGCACTCACTCCCCTCTGCTTCCCAGCTCCCTACGTGAAGGTGGAGCAATATTTCAAGGCTCATGGGTACAAGACAGACTTTATGCCTTGAATGGGGCAGAGAGGTCTACCTGTAGCTAAAAAAATATATGATTTACTTATTTGTATTTTGTGTGTGTTGGTATTTTGACTGAACATCTGTCTGAGTTACAAACAGTTGTGAGTCACCATGTGCGTGTTGGGAATTGAACCGGGGTCCTCTGGAAGAGCACTCTTAACCACTGAGCCATCTCTCCAGCCCCCTCTATAGCTTATTATTATGGATTATAACTTAACCCTTGTTCTAGTTTCCTTTCTGTTACAGTGCCAAAATACACTGACTAAAAATAGTTTTGAGGGAGGACGGATTAATTTGCCTTTCAACTCCAGATCACAGTCGATCACTGAGGAAACTCCAGGCAAGGAACTAAAGGTTCTACTTGCTGTTCTACATAACATTAGCTCACACCCAAGAACTTGCTTCATAGCCAAAAAGTACAGAAAGAACAGTGGAGGGAGCTGCTTGCTAGCTGACACTCAGGCCGGCTTAAACTCAGCTAGGTTTGCTATATAGTTCAAGACCACCTGCCTAGGGATGGTGCCGCCCACAGTGGGCAAAGCCCTCTTAAATCAATTAAGCAATCAAGACAACACACACACACACACACACACACACATACATACATACACACGGCAATCCGGTCTAGTCAGTCACTCAATTGAGTCTCTCCTCTCAGATACCTCTAGGCTCTGTCTTAAAGCTAATCAGACAGCCCCAGAAAAGGCTTCAGAATTGACAAAGAGAGTGCACTACCTAGACTTCAAACTCTTGTCTTCGACACATGATTTCATCTAGTCCAACCTGGCCTTCCACTCACTATATAGCAGAGGATGACTCTGAACTTCTGACCTCCTGCCTCAAGCTCCCTAATGCTAAGGTCACACGTATGCACGGCCACCTGCTGCTAGACCTACTAAGTAATGCTGAGCCCTGGCCTCTCAGAATACAGAGGTGTTTGGCAGGATTTTGATTTGTTTTGTTTTTCATACTACATATCATGAGAACATCATACATACACATAAGCATTTTTAAGACTGACATTTCAGACCTAACCAAGCCTCAACACCTGAGTTTGATTCCTGAGACCCCCATGGTAGAAATCAAGTTATCCAGACGTTGTCCCCTGACCTCCACATGTATGCTGTGTCACATGTAAATGCAGAAGGATATATGTACACATAAATAAATAAATAAATAGTTTTAAGATGGAAATAGATGTTTTTATTATGAATTGAAATGCACAGCCTCAAAAGATTCTTGCTGGAACCTTAGATCACTCTGTGTGTGTGTGTGTGTGTGTGTGTGTGTGTGTAGTATTTTAGCCACATGTATGTCTGTGCAACATGTGTGTGCAGTGCCCACAAAGGCCAGAAGAGGGCGTTGGATACCCTGAAACTGGAGTTACAGATGGTTATAAGCCACCATGTGGTTGCTGGTAATTGAACCTGGGTTCTCTATAAGATCAGCCAGTGCTCTTACCCACTGGGCCATCTCTCCAGCCTCTTCAGACTATTTATGAGTGTAACAGGAATTACTACTAGAAGCATAATAGGAAAAAAAAAACATTACTTCTAAGGCTCATATGTATTTACTCAAATTTTATCTTATTTCAACAAACTTTATTATCACAAGAATTTCATTATAATCACAGACTCTGCCAAGTCTCGTGTGGCTTGGCAGAATGTCACAGCAACACATTTTAGGAAAATAAGGTGCTCCCTGAATCCATTTGAAGTTGGCTGATGTTTACTCACTGGATAAAATTCGTCTTGGAGAGTTGGTTCCTTTTTAAATCTATTATTGGGAGGATGTGTCAGAGCACACCCACGTGGACAGCAGAGGACAATCTGGGGAGTCGATTTTCTCCTTTCACATTTAAGTGAGTGCCAGGGATTGAACTGAGGTCTCCAGGCTTGAACTAAGGTCTCCAGGCTTGTGCGGCAAGCTCCTTTACACTGACTACACCATCTTGCCAGCCCAAGATGGTTTTGTTTTTTGTTTTTTTAAGACAGGGTCTCACTGTCTAACCTGCATCTCACTATGTAACCCTGGCTGGCTGGCCTGAATTCACAGAGATCCCCCTACCCCTGTCTCCCAAATGCCGGGATTCAAGGATGAGCCACCACAACTGGCCCTTCACGAAGTTCTTAATGGGGTCAGTTTTTCCTGAGAACCTCAGCTAAGAATTTTATTCAACATATTAGGGGGACCTTTCAGAAATGAACTAGAAATCACATGTCCATTCAGATGAAGCCCAGAATAATTCCAAACACTCATTTAGCAAAATCTAACTGTGCTGAATTTGCAGGGCAGAACAAAAGAGTCAAACGCTTAAGACAGCTCCATAGGGACAGATGGGACCTAAGGGCCACTGCAGGTGAGAGTGACCATCTGAGAACCTGGCGGGTCTCTGTCAGAGAAACTCTTGTGCATCGTCCATTTAAAAGGAAGCCCGGCCAGTACCCCAAGCACAGTCAAGCACAGCCAAGCCGGAAACCACCCAGAGCAATTCGTTTCCCATAGCCTGGGCTAGCATGGAAGACTCCAAAGTTAAGCTGTTAGCTTTGCTAGGGAGCACTTCTCCTAGGCATTAACCCGCTGCTATGTGTCCATCGTACTGACTAGTGTCAAATGGTGTTCTCACAAGGCAGAGATCAGTTCATAAAACTTGATACAAACTATCAAGACTGCCTGATCTCGTGACTATGGACTGAAACAATTAGACTTTCCTCCTTGCAGGGAGCCCCAGTCCTTTCACCCCTTCCCCTCTAGTCCTGGGCTCTGTATGGCACCCACCCTGGTTTGTCCACGTTGGTTCTATAGAATAAACTCAGGCATTCACAACTGATCCATCCTCCCAGCCCCACATCTAAGCTTTAACCATGCAGCCTGGTCATATGTAAGAAGGAGGCCAAATGTCATCAGAACCGTGCATTTGTTGGAAACTGAGCCCCACTTGCGAGCCTGATACGTACCATACTGAAGCTGGGAAACCTCCTTGACCCAGGCTGTGTGGTAAACCACCTCAAACTCCACCAGCACGTATGAGATCCTATTATACTGACGGATGACAGCTTTGCCTTCTGTGCTTGATAAAATGTCTGAGTTTTTCTGGATTTGGGTTTTTTTGGGGGGGAGAGAGGGAGGAAAGAGAAAGTTTTATTTTCAGACACTGCAGACTTTAATCCACAAACAACTTATACTGACGCCAAATAGACATGGTAGCCATTTAGAATCTGCCTTAGAGTAAAGGGCCAGAGAAGCCGGAGACAGGAAGATTCGGATAGTCCAGGGGAAAGAGAAGAAAAGGTTAAATCAGAGTTCTGTTGGCCCCACAACCAGCCACGGGAAGCAGAGCCTCTCGTCTCCAGTTCCTCCCCTCTGCCCCATTTACCTGGACCAGGGACAGCTGGCTGACTTTCCTTAAACAGTTATTAGAACAAATTCCTTAATACTACACAGCAGTGGAGATGGAACTGGGGAAGGGAGGGTAAATCAAAAATGATTTCTTTTTGTTAATGTTGAAAGGATTTACAAATGCCAGGCTGGATCCACCACTATGGTTAGCCTCTTGCCTAAAGCTAGAGTTTTTAAATGTCCTTGAAGATTATTTTATTTTTTTTTTACTAAGGAGATCGGGTGTGCACACAGGAGCGCAGGCGCACGCAGAGACCAGTAGGGGGCGTCAGATATCCTGAAGCTGGAATTACAGGTGATCATAAACCACCCCACATGGGTGCTGGGATCTGAACTTGGGTCCTTTGCAAAAGCAGTATGCACTCTCAGCTGCTGAGCCAGCTCTCTTCCATGGCCAGTTGAAATGTTTGTAAATGAGCAGAATAATGAAGCAGGCAACAGCAGCAGGGCTGAATCTTTACATTTCCTAGTGCCCCGTAAGAAAATTACTCCGAGGCTGAGATTCTATGGGTTATTTTGTTCTCTCTTGGGGCATGAAATACAATACCACACAAAGCAGACTCTATTCTGATACTCTGTCTCTTTCTCAAATAAAAACAACAGGGAAAACAAAGAAAAGACAAAGGGACCTTTCCAGAAGGCTGGCAGAGTTACAAGGACCTCACTCTTCAGTAGCCTAATCAACTCATACTGCATATGTATGCCACGATGCCATGCCTAGGGCTCAGTTCTTCAAAGAGGAATGCAGGCGCACCCCTTCTCGGCTTTCATTAAATATGCACCAGCACCTATCCATCCACCCACGCAAATAAAGGGTCGGGACATAAGCTCACGCTGTGTTTTCTAAACAATCGTTTTTAAGAGCCCTTATAAAGTGCCTTCTGTTATTAAAAGACGTAAGATTTGCCAGCTGTAATTGAACAGCTTGGTCCACTAAACATGAAAGGATTGTCTTAGCCCCTCTCTCTGGCATTTTTTTTTTTTAAGTTTGCTTTTTTTCTCTCTTGGTAAAAGCATTGGTTCTGACTACTTCGTTGGCATCAATATTGTAGGACAGGATGCATTTGTAATGTAATTTCGTTCCCACACCACCACGATCCGTGTATAAATCGTATGATTGGCTTACAAAGAAATAGTTGATGGGTTCGTTTATCCGGCGGTACAGCTGCCTCACCCAGAGAATTTTCCCTGCTATGGGGGGCATGTTGCGAGCGAGAGGGGGGTCATCTTTCTGAGAATGATAGAGCTGTAATTAAAAAAATATGGTGTTAATATTTGCGTCCCACACAGTGGAGAATGTGAAGAAATTTACAACTGTATTTGAATAGGTGGTTGTACCGTGATTCAAGGTCGAATGCATGAGAGAGAGTCAATGAAAATGCAAATTATATTCAGAACCAATAATCTGGGGCTCAGAAACAATCATGTCCACAATAGATGGCGCTTACTCTATTTGCCTTCGTTTCCTATTACATGTTATGCTTTGAATCGGATATGCCCCACAACCTTCTAGAGGTGCGTGCGTGTGTGTGTGTGTGTGTGTGTGTGTGTGTGTGTATGTGTGTGTGCGCTCGCGTGCGTGCATGTACGTACATGCACATGTGCAATCAAGTATGCATGGCTGTATGGATGCCAGAGGTCAATGCTGGCATCTTCTGTCCCTTTGACTTTGTTTTTGGGGACAGAGTTGCCCACTGCGCATGGAGCTTCCTGCCTGGGCTAGGCTGGCTGCCAGCAAGCCCCCAGGAGCCACCTGTCTCCCTCCACCTGTGCAACATGCAAAGCGCAGGCCCATGCTGCTGCACCTGCCTTAGCTGAGTGCTGGGATCTATGCTCAGGTCCTCACGTTTGCACAGCGAGCTCTTTACTGACAGGGCCATCCTCCCAGCACCTCTCCCCACCCCCCACCCCCGATGTCTTATTTTAAATATCTGCCCACCCCTAGCTGGTTGTGCTAGTTGGGAAAATTGTGGCATCGTTAGGAGGTGGAAATCCATTGAGAAGGGACGGGGCCTCTGGAAGTTAGACCCACTCCCTGATGTGGACTGTCTGTCTGTCATGGGAATAGCCTTGGGTTTACACCCCTGCTACCAGGCACTGAGCTACTCCACTACCACAGGCTGAAACTCAAAGGCAACATAAATCTTTCCCCCCAGTAAATTCTCTCCATCAGGCATTTCTATGGTCAGGATGCAGAGGAACTGCCAAGCATGTTTTCTTTTCCATCCTCATCTCACACTTTAAGGAGGTAGTCCTTGGGGGAAACCTGTAGCTACACTGTATCTGGTACCCTCCTGCACCTGCAGGTCTATGGCAAAAACACTAACCCAACCAGCTCTGCTTTGAAAATGTGGGAAGACTGTGTCCAAAGCACAGTTCTTTTATTTATTTATTTATTTATTTATTTATTTAATGTAAGTACACTGTAGCTGTCTTCAGACACACCAGAAGAGGGCATCAGATCCCATTACAGATGGTTGTGAGCCACCATGTGGTTGTTAGGATTTGAACTCAGGACCTTCAGAAAAGTAGTCAGTGCTCCTAACCGCTGAGCCATCTCTCCAACCCCACAGCACAGTTCTTAACAGTAAACAGATGTGGATCTGGCAGTCCAGGGACCCTCAGACTCAGAGGGCATTCTCCAAGAGCCTTCATTCTGAGAGGAAACCTCTGAAGACCCAGGCATTTGATGACAGCGGCGAAGGTTTTCAAAGCCTCCCTCTTTACACGAATGTGTTCTTCTGTGTCCATGCAGGATACTTACCTTCTTGGTAGCTTCAAGTTCAGCCACATAGCACTGAAGAATCCGTTCAATTGTGTGATTGATTTCCAGTTGAAGGCAGGGAATGTTCAGCTTCTGAAACCTAAAAGGAAGCGAAACTGGGAAATGAGAAACACTGCAGACATGCCAGAGCACTAAATATTCACTCATGCATTTGATAAATGTTTATTCTGGGCTTCGTGAATTGTACGTAACAACAGACAAGGCAGGTGCACCCTCGGCTTTCCTGGACCCTGCAGTTTGCACATTGAAAAGCAGATATTGTAAAATAGCCTGTCAGTTACTACCACATCTACTCAGGGACTAGACGATGCCTGGGAAGTACTAGGACCAGACTCTTCTGATAATAGAAGGAAGTGATCAATAGCATATTTTAGGCAAAGAGGGCAATGGGAGATAGATGGGGGGGGAAGGGAGGTGCCACTTCCCTGCTACCTGAGTCGTCACTTGTCAAAATCATTTCGTTCCTGCTGTGAATCTCCTGGTAGTCTTTTGAGAGACGATCACTATCACAGGAAATATGGAAGTGTGGCAAAGCCACCAGATAGCCAGATACACTGATTCCCAGGGAAGAATTCCAAAAGGGAACTCTGGCATGGGTCTTGTTTTTATCCATCTGTCTCTGTGTGTGCATATGTGTGTCCCTGTCTGTCTGTCTGCCTGCCTGTCTGTTTGTCTCTATCTCTGTCTCTCTCTCTCATATGTGCACATGCGCGCACACACACACAACCTCTAGTCCAACTTCTCTCTCTAGCACCTAGACTTCCAGTCCTCATGGGGAATAGAGGATAAAGAAGAATGAAGGAGAGGAGATTTTAAGTGGTCTTGCCGAGAATGTCTGTGAGACAGCTTAGTGAGGCGGAGGACATTACTTGCTTGACTGTGACGACCATTTTTCCGTCTATACCACTACATCTGTCCTAGTTTGCTTCTCTTGCTGCGATAACACCAAAAGAAACTAAGCGGGGGAAAGGGTTTCAGCTTCCAACTCTCAGGTCACCATCCCCTATCAACTCCCTTTCTCACGCAGCCCAGAGGCATCGCCTAGGGACGGAAGCACCCACCGTGGGCTAAACTTACTTATATCAATAAGCAATTAGGAGACATGCCCACAGACATGGCCATGGGTCAATCTGATGGAGGCGGTTCCTCAGTTAACACTGCCTCTTCCCAGATGTCTCCAGATCTGTGTTGAATTGACGTCTAAAGTAAACTATGACAATATGCAGTCGTGTTCCTTGGAAACTCTTTCCCCAAGTAAAATTAAACGTTAGCTATTCCCTCCCCAATAATATGAAATTAAAGTGAAGTATATGACACGGCCATTTGAGACTTTCTTATGAAAGTCTTTTCTGTTATGATTTTTTAATTCAGTGGCGCATCATAGCACACACCTGTTCCCCATTTGGGAAATGAAGGCAGCAGGAGCGAGATGAAAGGTTTTCCTGTGGCCAGCCTAGCTTACAGTGAGCCTATCTCAAAAAAAAATCTAAAATGGTATGAAAAACTATGTTGTTTCACAATTCTATTTACTGGTAAATGAAATGTTAATGCTAATAACTCTTAAAGTTTATGACGGAAAGGTTTCCAGAACATCTAACTTGAAAACAAATTGTGTGTGCGTATGTGTATGTGTGTGTGTGTGTGTGTGTATGTGTGTGTGTGTGTATATGTGTGTGTATGTGTGTGTATGTTGTATGTGTGTATGTGTGTGTATGTTGTATGTGTGTGTATGTGTGTGTATGTGTGTGTATGTGTGTGTGTGTATGTGTGTGTGTATGTATGTGTGTGTGTGTATGTGTGTGTGTGTATGTGTGTATGTGTGTGTGTGTTGTGTGTGCAGGGATGTAGTGTGGGGGTGTACAGATACATGTGTGTGCAGGTGCACATGTGTATGCATATGTGGAGACCATAGTGCAACCCCGGTGGCATTCCTCAGGTGCCACCCACCTGTTTTTCTTTTTTGAGACAGGGTCTCTTACTGACCTTGAACTTACTGATTCATCTAAACTGCATGGCCACTGACCCTAGGGATGCTCCTGTCTTTGCCTCCCCAGGAATTATGGATTACAAACATGCCTTCCTCCTCCTCCTCCTCTTCTTCCTCCTCCTTCTCCTTCTTCTTTTTCTCCTCCTCCTCCTTCTCTCCTTTCTCCTTTTTCCTTTCTTCTCCTCTTCCTTCTTCCTCTTCTTCTTCTTCCTTCTCTTCCTCTTCCTATCTTCCTCTTCCTCCTCTTCTTCTTCCTCCCCCTCCTCTTCCTCCTTCTCTCCTCTTCCTCTTCCTCTTTTTCATCCTCTTCCTCTTTCCCCTCCTCCTCTTCCTCCTCCTTCTCCTCTTCCTCCTCTTTTTACATAGGCTCTAGAAATTGAACTCAGGTCCTTCCCATTGCAATGCAAGAACTTTACCACCCAAGCTACCTAGACTGTGCTTTCAGAAGAACCCACCCTCCCCTCCTTCAGCCCCTGTAGTAAATACCTCTGAAGCAACTGCAGAGCCTGCTGGGAGGACAAGATCTTCCCAAAGGTACTGTTCATAAACGCCTGGATTTGAATCTAAAATAGAACATTAACATTCAAGTTATGTTTACGTGAAGGAGTCTAGTTTTGTTTCATATCTACCACCTGAGCGCCTAGTGATGCCTGTGGCCTAGTCTGCTGTGGTGGCCACAAGCCATGTGGCTGCTGAATGAAGCATCACCCCTTAGAAGTGAGACATAGGTGAGTTTAAAATACACACAACATCTTAACAACTTCATACCCGCCCCCCTCCCTGCCTACAAACCCACGGAGGTTATATAAAATACTTATTTTATGGCTTAGAAATTAATAACATGTGAAAATTATAATATTCTGAATAGACTGGACTAAAAACTATATAATTTCAAAATGAATTTCAGCTTCTTTTTCATCCATTCATGCAGCTGTTAGGAAGACATGAGTCCCTTGGGTGGTTTCCATGAGCAGCTCCTGATTGGATGTTCTAATTGAGAGAATGAATGGAAGGGGAAAGGTTCCCTTGCTAAGTGCTCTTCTTTGGGATGCTAATTTCTAACCGTGTTGCTGGGACAGTGTATTGACATTACAAACAGAAGATATGAGCTGCCCACTCTACTGCCCTGGGAAATCTTGTTGCTGGGGCTCAGTAGGAACGGGAGACAGAAAATGTTCCTCCCAAGATTCCGACCAACCCTGGCAATGAGCTTCAAGCTCTTGGCCCTGAAATATGGAACTGAAATTGCTCTTTGCTGATTCTTTTTACCACATGGACTGTATCGGTATTGGTGGTCCAATGGATCACAACCATGGGTTAGTCAGACACTGTAAACAGAAGGAAAGTCAAAATACTGACAGCACAGTCAAGGTATCTAGCAATAGCTATCAAAAGGCTTATAGGAGCTGGGTTTGACAGGACACACCTATAACCCTAGCACTCAGGAGATAGAGGCAGGGAAACTAGAAAAATCTGAGGCCAGCCTGAGCTTTGTACAGAGACCCTGTCTCTCAAAAAACTGAAGAGCTGGGATGTAGCTCAGTGGCACACTGCCTGCCTAGTTGGAACAAATCACCAGTCAAAAAAAAAAAAAAAAAAGAAAAGAAAAAGAAAAGAAAGAAAGAAAGAAAAAGAAAGAAAGAAAGGGAAAGAAAAATCATATGGCCACCAACTTTATTGGAAGCTAAAATTTACTTCTTTCATAATATATAATCATCATTAATAAATCATAAAGTTTTCAGAGAGCAAAATTTTTAATTCCTGTTGCCATGAATATTTAATTCCCAATTTATTTCGGGAGTAAATTCCATCCAGCCCAACTAGCCAAAATGAACAGTAATAACGGGAATATATCTTAATATCAGAACATAATTTTCAAAAGTGGAAGGGAAATGAAAAGTAAGTTAACTTCTCAGACCTGATGATGTGGGCCTGTGATCTCAGTTGCTCTGTAGGCTAATGTAGAAAGATCGCTAGTTCAAAGACTGTCTTGTCCATAGAGGGAGTTCAAGGCCAGCCTAGGCAACTTAATGAGACCCCATGTCAAAATGAAAAGGATGAGGAATGCAGTTCAGTGCTAAGAGTACTTGCCTAGCACATGTGGGACCTAGTAACACACACAAAACAACAGCAACAACAAAACAGTCCAAAAGACAGACAAAGGATAAAACTTAAGAGAGGATTCAACAGTCAAGAGCACTGGCTGCTCTTACGGAGGACCTGGGTTCAATTTCTAGCACCTACAAGGCAGCTCTCAACCTTCTGTTAACTCCAGTTCCAGGGGATGCAGTGCCCTCTTCTGGCCTCTGCTGGAACTGCATGCACGATGTGCACACACACACACACACACACACACACACACACACAGAGGCAAACACATACATAAAAGAAAAATAAGTATATATATTTTTTAAATTGAAGGAAACCTGTTCCAAAAGCAGACAGTATGATTGTAGGAGTGGTGATACCTTAGTGGTGCTGGCGTATTGATATTGCCAAGATTACATGTAATATACACCTTAAAGATTTTAAAAGCAATATTTACACATATGTCTTATTTTTTCTTTCATTCTTCATGGCAAGAAACAGAGTTCCAAAAATTGGGAAAAGCAGGCCAGGGGGAAAGCTCAGCAGGCAAAGGCACTTTACACCCATGTAGAAAGACCCTTTGGGTGTATGGCTATTCATGCATGTCTTCTACTGGGTACTCATTTTTCATTAAACTATACTGTCCAAGAAAGGCACATGATACGAAAGAGTCAACAGCTTAGCTCTGCTAAGACAGAGAAAGCTATTCCTTCATAGTAATCCTGCTTCACTTAAGGTCTGTTAGATGGCTCTGGGCCAGAAGGCAAAGGACAAGCGCTCCTACATTGTGAAGAATGGGGAGGGGGGGCTGTCTCTACAATGTATTTAACTTTTGGAAGCTATGTTTCTGTGCTTTTCATTTGTTTTCAGATCCCTGGCGGGGTTAAAGCCTAGTCATAGTCTCATAAGCAAACTTAAGTTGTTTAGCGTTAAACTGGAAGATGATCGAAAAGGATGGTTTTCAGATGGTCATACAAGTTAAAATCAAAACATAATTCAGATATAAAATTGTAAGCTCTTTAAGTTAGGATAAATGTTAAAGTAATGTACCTAGGTTGACAAAATTGATAGACTGGATGTTATTAGTATATATCATACGTTATAGTTTACACAACTGCTATTTCTATGTTCAATGTATATCTGAGAGAAAAGGCCATTTTTAAATGGATTAAAAAGGGTAAAATGTAGCTGGGCGTGGTGGCGCACGTCTTTAATCCCAGCACTTGGGAGGCAGAGGCAGGTAGATTTCTGAGTTTGAGGCCAGCCTGGTCTACAAAGTGAGTTCCAGGACAGCCAGGACTATACAGAGAAACCCTGTCTCAAAAACAAAAACAAAAACAAAAACAAAAGGGTAAAATGTTATGGATCTGGTTTATTACTGATGTTAATTGAGCTCTCAAATCACATGGGAATTCACATGTCTGCAGGTAAGACACCTTGGGTCCCTGCCCCCATCTGGCTCTAATTGGTAAATAAAGTTGCCAGCGGCCAATGGTAGGGCAAGGAGACAGAGGCGGGACTTTAGATTTTCTGTCAAGGGAACCCAGGGAAGAAGAAGAATCGCCATGCTGGGGAGGCAGGAGGATCAGGCTTGAGAGCTGCAGGAGAAAAAGCATACAGCCATGGAGGAGTCGGGGAAGAGCGGCCCAGGGACCCCTCCCCCCCGCTGGTCTGGAGCAACAAAGGTAGAATGTTAGTAAGCACTAATTCATAGAATAGGAGGGGAGGCGTTAGCAATGCGCATGTCTGGGAGTGACCCAGCTAGAGTATGTCGCCAGGTGGCGGTGGGACAACATGAATATGAATAGTGTTAATATTTAATACAACAATGTATAAAAGAGCTCTGGACGTGTGCTTATTCATGCATGCCTTTTACTGGATACACTCATTTTTTTCATTAAAAAAAAAGATTAGAGGCCAGAAAAAAAGGTCAGTAAAGCACATAGGTTGCAAGCATGAAGACATGAGTTCAGATCCCATCGTTGGCATGAAAAGGGCCCCTACAGACTCATAGGGAATGAAATGAGTGGAGAACTGACCTGGTTGTAGTAGGTGTGGTCTTGTTTGAGGGATGTGGCCTTATAGTAGGTGTGGCCATGTTTGAGTGGGTGTGGCCTTATTCAAGTAGATGTAGTCTTGTTTGAGTAGGTGTGGGCTTGTTGGAGTAGGTGTGGGCTTGTTGGAGGAAGTGTATCACTGAGGATGGACACTGAGGTTTTAGAAGCTCAAGCCAGGCCCAGTATCAGGGTCTCTTCTTGCTGCCTGTGGATCTAGATGTCGAACTCTCAGCTCCTCTCCAGCACCATGCCTGCCTGGATACTGCCATGCTTCCCACCATGATGATAATGAACTAAACCTCTGAACCTGTAACCTAGCCCCAGTTAAATGTTTTCTTTTAAAGGAGTAGCTGTGGCCATGGTGTCCTTTCACAGCAATTGAAACCCTAACTAAAACAGGTCCCCAGAATCGTCATAAAAAGAAAAAAAAAAGGTAATGTGTGGCTACAATTTCAGCAATGACACAAGATTGATCACTGGAAATTTGTGATTAAGTTCCAGGCCAATGACAGGCATTAACCCAGATAAAAGGTAGAAGACACCTGAGATTGTCCCCTGGCCTTGCCACCTTGCACATAAATACCCCCCCCACACACACACAACTAAACACATGACCATACGCATCCATGTGCACACGTGCACACACACACACAGGTAGAAAATGTTTTATAAGTTGCTTTTAAAAAATTATTCACCCTACAAATTTCTTAAAGCAACTTGGAACAGGAATAAAATAAATGGTAAATACATGTGGCTGGAGAGATGGTTCAGCAGTTAAGAGCCCTGGCTGCTCCTGCAGAGGACCTACGTTCCATTCCCAGCACCCACGTGGTGGCTCACAACTGTAACTCCAGTTCCAGGACATCTGATACCCTCTTCTGGCTTCTGAGGAACCAGGCATATGCACATGGTACACACACATACATGCAGACAAAACAACAAACAAAATGAAATAAAACCTTTTTTTAGAAAGATCAATACAGAAGCATCACTCTGCATGGATTTTTGTAATAGCAGCGCCAAGAAGAACCATCCACGATGCTCCCATCTATATGCATGCAAGCTTGTGTAGCTACTGACCTCTAAAATATTGATTTTCCCCATAAACTCTGTGAAGTCTGTGTCAAATTCTGTTCTCCGTGGATCCAGGATGTCATATTGGTTCTTCTTAATGCCCTGATAGATGTTTTTGAACTTTATCCCCAGAATATCGATTCCTTCGATTGTAGAGTTGCTCAAGGCTGAGTATGTTTGCACAATGGTTATCATCTCTGTAATCTTCCAAAAGAAACATTGCATGGTTAGAAATGAGTTCTCAGGCCCCTTCTCTAGACGGGGCTCCTGTGTTAAACGTTGCTGACCAGGGGTGCTGTTTTGGAATGCTGTTGAGACATTAGGAGATAGGAGTAGCTAGAGGAAGGAGGCCACTGAGGGTGTGCCTGGGAGAGTCACTGACATGGAAACTTCTAGCTTCTTTGGAAAGTCAGTTATGGCAAATGAGGTTTTGCTGGGCTACACAGGTAAAAGGATGTTTTGCTGGAGCAGACACAGGAAAGATCAAAGGGGGGACGGCCCATGGTGGATGGTGCCATCCCTGGGCTGGTAGTCCTGGGTTCTATAATAAAGCAAGCTGAGCAAGCCAGGGAAAGCAAGCCAGTAAGTAACATCCCTCCATGGCCTCTGCATCAGCTCCTGCCTCCAGGTCCTTACCCTGTGTGAGTCCCTGTCCTGACTTCCTTGGGTGATGAACAGCAATGTGGAAGTGTAAGCTGAATAAACCCTTTCCTCCCCAACTGGCTTCTTGGTTGTGATGTTTTGTGCAGGAGTAGAAACCCTGACTAAGACACTCTCCAAAAACTAATACCTAGGAACCTTTAGGGTGGCTTCCCTACAGCCTTCTAAACGATACCATCCCTCCTCAGTCAGTCTTAATGACTGAAGTCAGAGGTGCGGCTTTCTGCTCAGCAAAGGTTTCCCCTACACAGAGAATGTTGGTCCTGAGAGAGAGAGAGAGAGAGAGAGAGAGAGAGAGAGAGAGAGAGAGAAGAGCGCAAATGGGCTTCAAACTTTGCCCGCTTACAGGGCTCACAAGCCACACATTTTCTCAGGTTGATATTGTGGCTGAGAGCCGGAGCCTTCAAGTTCAAGATCTATCTGTGCAACAAGAATTGAGGTCTTGGGAGAGGTGAAATTCTGCAATAGCCTTGCGTCATCACAAGGCGCTAGCCCTGAGAGAGAGAAGATACCAGCTCAAACACACACAGTTGTGGCATCTGAGGAACCTGACTGACTGAGTTGGATCAATACTAGGAAGAGGCCTGAGTTAATGATCCTCACCCACACGACCTGAACCCCAAAATAACTAGCCCCATGTTAAGGGGGGGGGGGCTGTGGCTGCAGAATGCTTACTTTCTCCAGTCTCTTACAGAAGGCTTCGAATTTTCCAAATATATACATTTCTGAAACTTCAAAAGACTTCTCCCCGGAGGATTCTAAAATCTGCTTCCTTGTTTTGTGAAAGGATGCCTGGTATTCCTTGAAGAGAAAGATGCAATCCTACAAGAGAATTAGAGAAAAAAAAAAATCAGGCAGGGGGATGGGCGACAGGTTTATGATAGGCTGACCATGCCAGCCCCATCAAACAAAGGCTGGTACTGTTAGCAAATGTTCATGTCCTCTGTATATAAAGACCTGTGATCGACAATATCTGTTTTTAAATGTTTATTTTAAACTTTATTATAAAAGCCTCCACACAAACACACACACACACACACACACACACACATCGTGCACTGAAATTATCCAGACTAACAGACCATACAACTCAAGGAACTCAGATACAGTGAGAGTAGTCATTCAGAAAGCATGGATTTTTGAATACACAATTTGGTTCTGTCTCACTTATCTATTTCCCTTAACTCTTCCTGAACGTATGACATCAGGTTCCATGGCTAACTAAACGAAACTGCTGTGCCGTTAAGTTACCTTCTAATTATTCATGCTTGCACTCAACCTGGGTCAGAGGTGCGTTTACAGTGGGCAGCAGTCAATGGAGAGTCAATGGGGTTTTGGTTTCTTTCAAATCTGTTATGTTATGTGAACATGTGCTTTAGCCCAGGCGTGGGGTAAGAGGCTGCTTCACAGCAGGTGATTATGATTTGCCTCGAGCACTGGCGGGGGCTGATCTTTGCCAGCTGCAGAAAGTTTAATTCTGGGACTCTAGAGAGGGTGGAAATGCCAGAGCTCTAAGAGGGGCAGAAGGTGTGAAGAAGAAAGATGGAAGGAGGAGGAGGAGAGCGAGGAGGGGAAGAGGGGAGGAAGAGAGAGGAGGAAGAAAGAGAGGAGAAGAAGAGGAAGAGGAGAGGAAGGAGGAGGAAAGGGAGGAGAAGAGCAAGGAGGAGGAGGAGAGGGAGGAAGAGAGGGAGAAGGGAAGGGATAAGGGGAAGAGGAGAGGAAGAGGAAAAGGAGGATGGGAGGGAGGAGGGAAGAGAGGAGGAAGAAAGGGAGGAGGAGGGAGGATAAGAGGGAGGAGGAAGGAGAGGAGGAGGCTTCTGCTCCCCACCCTCTGCCCCCATGTTCCTGGTAGCTGTTGTCAAGTGTTCACAAGCAGAAGAAATTAGAGATATATTAATGACAAAGATTGTACTTGCCCCAAAGAACTCAATGACCTTAATCAGCAGGAAGTTGTCTAATGAGGTCTACGACCCATTAGCCTCTAAACCTTCTTTCTCCCCTGCCTAGTGTTGAGAAGTTTGAAGGGAGATAAGAGATATAAGAACCTCAATAACATAGCCCCAGCCCCCAAATAGTGCCTACAGATATAGACTGGTGTACTGGGTTTGTGTGTCAACTTGACACAGGCTGGAATTATCACAGAGAAAGGAGCTTCAGCTGGGGAAGTGCCTCCATGAGATTCAGCTGTGGGGCATTTTCTCAGTTGGTAATCAAGGGGGGAGGGCCCATTGTGGGTGGTGCCATCCCTGGGCTGGTAGTCTTGGGTTCTATAAGCAAGCAAGCAAACCAGAAATTAACATCCCTCCACGGCCTCTGCGTCAGCTCCTTCGTCCTGACCTGCTTGAGTTCCTGTCCTGACTTCCTTTGGTGATGAACAGCAATGTGAAGGTGTAAGCCGAATAAACCCTTTCCTCCCCAACTTACTTCTTAGTATGATGTTTTGTGCAGGAATAGAAACCCTGACTAAAACAGCTGGCCAGAATGTTGAAAATGAGAGACTGGGTGCTCAGCACTCAAGGGGACACCTATCAACACCCCCTCCCCAACCAAGGATTGGGAACACTGAGGGAGGAGGAAGAGGGAGAAGAATGTCTGAGCGGGAAGAGGGTTTGGGGGCTGCGACATGCTTTCTGGACATAACACAGCTGTTGTATTTATTAACTCTCGGCCGCTGCAGTTCCCTGCGTAGGACCTGCACGAGATCAAGCCAGCCAGACGTCAGGCTTGGATGAGGAGGTGAGCTCCAGGCACCCCCTCTTACTGCTGACAGATTATGCTTGTAGGTGTGGAATGTCCTTCTTTCAGAAGGCTTTGACTACAAGTGGGATTCTCAGCTCCTGGGGACAGTCCCACACCAGTGTATTAAATGGACTTAATGGATCATAAAAAACAAAACAAAACAAAACAAAACAAAAAACCCAAAAACAAGAAGTTGGGAGAAGATACTGTTATGGTTTGTCTATGCTCAGCCCAGGAAGTGTCACTATCAGAAGGTGTGGCCTTGTTGGAGTAGGTGTGTCACTGTGGGTGTGGGCTTTAAGACCCTCATCCTAGCTGCCTGGAAGCCAGTCTTCCACTAGCAGCCTTCAGATGAAGCTGTAGAACTCTCAGCTCCTCCTGTACCATGCCTGCCTGGATGCTGCCCTGCTCCTGCCTGGATGATAATGGACTGAACCTCTGAACCTGTAGGCCAGCCTCAGTTAAATGTTGTCCTTTCCGAGAGTTACTGTGGTCACAGTGTCTCGTCACCACAATAGAACCCTGACTAAGAGTCATTCCCTATTTCTTGGCTGTCCTTGCCCTTTGCACTGGTTCCGGGGCACTTCTAGGTTTGGTTTTTTCTGAGGCTTTTTTCCTTGCTCACTCTGGCACTCCAAGTCTTCACTGGCTCAGCTCATCTTCCCTTCGGATAAATGGCAGTTTCTTTTATTTATTTATTTTTATTTTATTTTTTATCTAGTTAGGTTTTTTGTTTTTTGTTTTTTTGTTTTGTTTTTGTCTCCACTTGTTAGGTGTAGTCTCTGGACACATTTCAAAGCATCTTCCAAACGCTTGTGTTCTGCTGTCAAAGGGAGAAAGCTGTGTCCAGACTTTCATGTCTCCCGGAAGGTAGCTCCCTGTTGCTTGAGGCCCCTAAGAGCTCATTCTTCTTTAAGTTACTGAGAGCTGTTTTGCTTCTCGGTGTTTGATGGTTCTTTTCTTTGTCTGTTAGTGCTCTTGATCCCAGGAAAAGAATCTGTGCTTCTCAGGACTGACAATCAAGTCCCATGTGAATGTATGCGGGAGAAGAGATACCTACAACCTCAATGGATAACGGCAGAAGAGTCCACTTCACAATTTTTCCCTTCGCCCATCCATTTCTTCACCTTCTGTTGCTGTTGTTTGAGAACAGGAATCCCATGTAGCCCAGGGTGGCCTCAAGCTCCCTGTGTAGCCAAGGTTGACCTTGAATTCCCAATGTTCCCATCTCTACCACCCCCACACTAGGGCAACAACGATGTGCCTCCAGGCCTCTTTTATGAGCTGCCAGAGAGGGGGCCCAGAGGTTTATGCATGTTTAGCAAGCTTTCTACCAATCCAGCTACATCCTTAGCCCAGTTTCTCCATAATTCTAGAATAAGTGCCTCAGCTTCTTTTTCCTTCTGTAATTTGAGCACAGGTACTTGTCTAAGGCTACTGGGGGCGGAGTAGGGGGAGGGGCATCTGCCCGGGTCTCTTCTGGGCTGGTTAGTGTTGCTGTCCAACACTGTACACCTGCCAGTCAGAGCCCACTTCAGTTAGTTTTTCCACTTCTCCTGGTACTTTAACTTGCTCTTCTCATTGTGACTTATAAAATACTTTGTTACTTTGAATCATCCAGGGGAAGGGAGCATTGCGCATGCGTGCAGGTGCCTACAGAGCCAAAGGGTTCCGGATCCTCATGGCACTCTCTACCACCACTGAGCCATCTCTCTGGCTCCACCAGAGTGAACTATGACAATCCTCTTTTATATTCCCACACTACTCCGTGACGGCTTCCAAGGGAGCACGTTTTCATGAATGAACAAAGAGAACAAGATTGAGCTGCCAGGTGAGAGCTTTGCTTTATGAAAAATGAAACGCTTTTACAAACCTGGATCTTTTTTAGTACAGCTGGCGTTTCCTGGTCCCACACATGGTTTGTTCCGCCATCAGTAATGTATGCTTTGCAGGCTGTTACCATCTGATTTGTCACCTAAAATAAAGGTAGGTACAAAGTGGCTGTAGGTGAATGGCATTTAAAAGTATAATACATGTGATAAATAATTAATTTGTGGAGTATGTAAATCACAAAATTAAAAACAACAACAAACAAAACACAAATCAAATCAAAATAAGAAAACCCAAAACATTTACCTACTGCAATTATGTCAATGTCCCTGGGGTCATGAGTCCCAAAGTCAAGCACATTTTCTATTTGTCTAGTACACTTCCATTTAAGTCCTGACCTAGTCCAAAGTAATGAATGACAGCCACTTAAAATGGTTACGGGAAAGGGCTAAGAGTTGGCTCAGCAGTTAAGAGCACTGACTGCTCTTCCAAAGGACCAGAGTTCAATTCCCAGCACCCATGTGGCAGCTCACAGCTGTCTGCAACTCCAGTTCCAAGACCCAACATCCTCACTAAGGCACGTACAAATGCAAAACACAGAATGCATGTACAGGCAAAACACAGATGCACATAAAAAAATTATTTTTTTTTTAAAAGGGAAAAAGATGGTTGAGTGGAAGACTATAGATCAATGCTTGCCCTGCATGCTCAAGACCTTGGGTTCCATCACTTCAGACAGGTGAACCTCAGGAGGTAGAGGCAGGGGCATCAGAGGTTCAAGGTCATCTGCCCTCTACAACATAAAAGAATTTGAGAGCAGTCTGGGAAACATCCTGGGCAGAGGGGGAGAGGGAGAGGGAGGGAGAGAACTCGCCATGGTGGGCTGGTGAGATGGCTCAGCAAGTCAAGGCGCTTGTCTCACAAGCCAGGCAACCTGAGTTCAGTCCCAGGAACACAGGGAAAGGTAGAACAGAACAGACCCTACAAAGTGTCCTCTGACCTCCCCAGGCTGCTGTGGCATGCCAACATCAAACACACACACCACCACGCCACTGCCGCTGCCGCTGCCACTGCCGACTACAACTACAAGGGAAAGGTAGAGCAGAACAGACTCTACAAAGTGTCCTCTGAACTCCCTGGGCTGCTGTGGCATGCCAATATCAAACACACACACCACCACGCCACTGCGGCCGCCGCTGCCACTGCTGACTACGACTACAACGACTATGACTACAAAGACAAAGAAAAACACTCACCTTGATGAATAATGATGTCATCCTCTCTGATGTATTATAATACCTCGACACACTGTGAATCATTCTGATGGCATTGATCAGGTTCTGTATTCCGTGTGCCATGGAAACCTAAAATCATCCAGATACAGGAAGTAAATTCTATCATACACGTGATCCCGGTTTGCTTCCGACGGCTGCGACCACACGCCACGGCCAAATGCTTTAACGGTGCAAGTTAACTTTAGGAACCCTGATTCTTAGTTTTCTGGACTCTGAGCCACCCCTCCAGGCCCTAGAAAACCCCACCATCAGGAGTGTGCTCACCAGGTCATAGTTATAGAGGGGCTGACATACTTTCTCCAGGGTGTACAAATAGCGCACGTTATCCTTTGATTCATTTGCAGTGTCGGTGATTCGTGCGTCCAAATCCCGCCAGTTCTAAGGAATCAAAATTGCATAAGAATCCAATTATCAACCTAAATATCTCACTGTGCTTCAATTTAGTCACGAAACTCAAGCTGTTTTCCCTGACCAAACAGACCCTGTCCAAATCTGATTGGTGTAATTTTCTTTTTCTTCCTGAAAAAGATTCACTTGAGCTGGAGAGATGGCTCAGATGTTAAGAACACTGGCTGTTCTTCCAGAGGTCCTGAGTTCAATTCCCAGCAACCATGTGGCCACTCACAACTGTCTAATTAAACTGTAGTTCCATGAAACCTGACACCCTCTTCTGGTGTGCAACTGAACATGCAGACAAGGCACCTATACATGGAAATAAATCTTTTTAAAAAGAAAACAATGGGCTGCAGAGATGGCTCAGTGGTTAAGAGCACTGTCTGCTCTTTCAGAGGTCCTGAGTTCAGTTCCCCAGCAACCAGATGGTGGCTCACAACCATCTGCAATGAAATCCGATGCCCTCTTCTGGAGTGTCTGAAGACAGCTACAGCGTACTCATAGACATAAATAAATCTTTAAAAAATAATAATAAAACAATTTACTTTTTATTTGTTTAATTATGTGTTTGTGGGGTAGGAGAGAGGGAGTGTGTGAGTGAGTGCAGGTACCCAGGGAGGCCAGAAAAAGGTATCAGATTCCCTGGAGCTGGAGTCAGGGGTGCTCGTGAGCTTCCTGACATGGGTAGTAAGCAGCAGACTAGGGCCCTTTGGAAGAGCAGTGAAGTGCACTTAACCACTGAGCCATTTCTCCAGCCCCTGATATCTCCTTGTCTTGTAGAACCTAAAACTGGCTGTTATAAGCAGGTTAAATGCTTGACAAAAAAATAAAGTCATTCCTTTGTGATTGTTGTCCTTGTGTATAGACTTGGACTAGACCTGCTTCTGTCCAGAATGGTTTTTCCAAGATGGGTACTCAATGACATTATATAACAGTTCTGGGTCTTCCACAGTGAGTCCTGTCACTAGAACATGATTCAAAGGAAATACCCATATTGGCAAAATGGACTCAGTTGGAAGTCAACTCTCAAGTTTTGTCCTTTGAACCTGAACTGTGGCCCAGAGGCTGGTGTTCTCTTGTGCTTGTTTCTCAGCTTGTACCGTCATCTTGAAGGCTGGAGAGAAGCTTTGGGAGGTGTGGCCTGGCAGGCAGAGGAGAGCCTCCGCAGATGCCAGCATCTTTTCCCTGTCTGCTGGTCTGCCCCATGTCAAAGGCATCTGCCACATGCCCCTGATACCATGAGCTCCACTGGATCCAACCACAATGATGGGTGATGCCTTGGAAACCAGGAGCCAAACAGACCATTCTGCCTTTGGCCTTCCTCGTGTTTTTCTCACGGTGATGAGATAGATACAGAAAATTAGAACCAGAGGCAGGGCCGGGCGTGGTGGCGCACGCCTTTAATCCCAGCACTCGGGAGGCAGAGGCAGGTGGATTTCTGAGTTCGAGGCCAGCCTGGTCTACAAAGTGAGTTCCAGGACAGCGGGGCTACACAGAGAAACCCTGTCTCGAAAAACCAAAAAAAAAAAAAAAAAAAAAAAGAACCAGAGGCAGGACATCAGTATGGCCGTCAACCTGACAATGTGGTTCTTAGGCCTTCCAAACTGGCCTGAGGTAAGAAGGTAAGAAGGTAAGAAGGTGGGAGGGCTCGAAGCTGTGGCCTAGCTAAGCCTTCCCATGCTGTAAACAGAGATCAGCAGCAAGACCTTGTGGTGAGAATTTAGAAGATCAGAGGGCTGAAGTTATCTTTCAGAATCAAGAATGAAGAGCAGGATTAGGGAAGGGATATGATCGACAGACATTTGTTTTATACCTACAGGGTAAATCTCTTACCAAAAGAAAACAAAAACATTGTTGCATGTCCATGCAGAGAAATGTAAACTTCAAGGGAAAAAAAAAAGAGTAAGGAAAGGACCAAGTCAAACAGTGCCTCTGGGAGAGGCTAGAGAGGTTGTCCAGTGGTTAGAGCACTTGCTGTTGCAAAAGACCCAGGTTCGATACCCAGCACCCACACAAGGGGCCTCACAACCACTTCTCACTACAGTTCCAAGAGACTCAGTGCCTTCTCCCTTCTGCCGGCTCCATAGACATACATGTGCTTATGTGCATACATTAAACAAACAAATAAATCTTTAAAAAAATAAAAACAATCCCCAGGAAGAAAGGTAAAGGAGGTGGGGAAAGGCATACTGAGCAAAACTTTTGCCTTTTCGTCTTTCTGTGTCGCCCTTAAGTGTGATTACAAGTTGTTCTTCTCTTACTTGACATGATGCAGTGCTTGTCTGCACGTCTGTCTGTGCAGTCGCATGTGTCTGTGAAACACCCACGGAAGCGGAAGACCATGTCAGAGACCCTGGAACTAGAGTTACAGATGGTTGCTGGGTGCCCTGACCAGCCAGGTGAGCGCAGCGAGTGCTCCTGGCCACTGAGACACCTCCCCAGCGTGGCTCCTTACCTCCACAAATCTGTATTGATTCCCAATTCCCAAAACACCTTCCAAATAAAAGTGTTCGTTTCTCTGGATGGCACACCACAGATGAACTGCCAAGACTGAGAGATGAACCTTTGTCTCATCAGCTGGGAATTGTGGTGGTCTCTGAGAAAGCCTGATTCAAAGCTTAATACTTCTAAGCAAGTGACTGCTGTGTATCAAAGAAACCATCCCACGCCTTAGAACAAAATGAAAGAGTGGTCTCTGAAGGCTGGGAAGGGCATCAAAATAAAACTAGAGAGGGGGGAATTAGTTCTGGGTTCCCCCTGTAGCACAGTAGAGATAACTATTGATTAAAACAACCTACGGTGTGTTTCATGACAACTAGGAAAGTCTGAAATTCCTAACATGCAAAAATGATGCATATTTTTGTAGGACTGGAAAGAGAGCTTAGTCAGAAAAGCTTGCTGCAAAACAAGACCTGATTGTGAGACCCAGAGCCCATGTCCAAGAAAGCTGGATACAGTGGAACACATGTCACCCCAGGACCCGAGGAAGCAGGGCCAGGCAAATATCTGGGGCTCACTGGGTAGCCAGCCTAGCCTACTTAGCAGGAGAGGCAAGGGCCGGAGACAGAGCTCAGCAGTTAATTGTGTTCACTGCTCTGAGTTTAGCTCCTGGCTCCCATGCTGTGTGGCTTACAGCTACCTCTAACTCCAGCCACTGGGGATCCAATAGTCTGGCCTCCAAGGGGCATATAGAAGTGGTATATACTCAAACTACATCTCAAATTTCTTTTTTTTTTTTTTTTAAGATTTATTTATTGATTATATGTAAGTACACTGTAGCTGCCTTCAGACTGTCCAGAAGAGGGCGCCAGACCTCGTTACGGATGGTTGCGAGCCACCATGTGGTTGCTGGGAGTTGAACTCTGGACCTTCGGAAGAGCAGTCGGGTGCTCTTACCCACTGAGCCATCTCACCAGCCCCCTCAAATTTCTTTAAGAGGCAGTTTGATAAGGATAATTTTCTAGTAAGTTGTTCTAAAGAAATCAAGTTTACAATAAAAGGCCCTTTTACACGTTTACAATGTTAAAGAACATAGAGTTTACCTTTAACAGCTTGGAGTGTGCGACATTTAGCACATTTATGACGGCCTTACAGCTGGACCCTTTAATCTGCTCAATGATGAAGTTGAACTTGGCTGACATACGCTTCCAATGCTCCAATTCGGTGAGGGGACCAGAATCATCAGCTTCTTTTCTCATCTGCTCACTCTCAATGAGGACCTGAAATTGAGTATCATCACATCTACCAGTAGCTCCCTCTTCTGACTGCTGTGGGTACTGCATGCATAGCCCCCTCTTCTGACTGTTATGGATACTGCATGCACAGCCCCCTCTTCTGACTATCCTGGGTACTGCAAGCATGTGATGTATATACATACGTGCAGGCAAAACAAAACAAAAAACTACATAAAATGAAATAAAATGAAAGATGTAAAAATTTCAAACTTTTCTATCACTAAAGGCACCCTGCCAAGTGAAAACAGGACCTAGCAGGTACAACAAAGAATTAAGATCTGGGAAACATTATGTGAAGTCCAGCAGTTCAAAGAGATAGCACCCCTCAATCAAAAAGAAAATTAAGTAAATGCTTTGACAGGTGAGTCAGCAAAGAAGAAGCCTAGGCAACCACTAACTAGGCCTAACTTCAGCGGTAGTCAGCAGAGAGCAAAGTTGACTGCGCTAGTCGTACAGCTGCTCTAACAGCCACCTGATAATGCTAGTTGATAATGCTAGCTAGCTGTAACTAAGGGCTTAAAGGAATGAGAGGGTCCATACACTTCTGTAAAGTACATAAATTAACTTAACCACCATGTCGCTTGTCTTTGCCACTCGAGGCTCAACAGTGAACAGCCTAGATTGTGGGGTGGCCTATAGACATGTCTGTGAGTCATTGTCCTGAGTACCTTAACTGATATGAAAAGACCCAGCCCAATGTGGTGGCACCATCCCCAAGGCAGGGGTCCTGGATTATATAAGGGCAGAGAGAAAGCTGAGCGAAAGTGAACATGCATGTGTGTGTGTATGTGTGTGTGTATGTGTGTGTGTTATGTGTGTGTATGTGTACATGTGTATATGTGTGAGTGTGTATGTGAGTGTGTATGTGTGAATGTGTGTGTATGTGTATATGTGTATGTGTGTGCATTATGTGTATGTGTGCATGTGTGTGTGTGAGTATGTGTATGTATGTGTGCATGTGTGTATGTGTGCATGTGTGTATGTGTGTATGTGTGTGAGAGTGTGTATATGTGTATGTGTGTGTGAGTGTGTGTGTGTATATGTGTATGTGGATGAGTGTGTGTATGTGTGTGTATATGTGTATGTGGGTGAGTGTGTGTATGTGTGTGTGTGTGTGTGTGTCTATGTGTATGTGTGTGTGTATATGTGTATGTGGGTGAGTGTGTGTATGTGTGTGTGTGTCTATGTGTATGTGTGTGTGAGTATGTGGGGGGGTGAGTGTATGTATGTGTATGTATATGTGTGTGTGTATGTGGGTGAGTATGTGTATGTGTGTGTATATGTGTATGTGGGTGAGTGTGTGTATGTGAGTATATGTGGGGGGTGGGTGGGTGTATGTGTATATGTGTGTATGTGTATGTGGTGAGTGTGTGTATGTGTGTGTGAGTATATGTGGGGGTGAGTGTGTGTATGTGTATATGTGTGTGAATGTGTGTGTATGTGTGTGTATATGTGTATGTGGGTGAGTGTGTGTATGTGTGTGTGTGTGTGTGTGTGTGTGTGTGAGTGTGTGTGTGTGTGTGTATGTGTGTGTGTGTGTATGATGCTGGAAACCAAGCTTAGGGTTTCATATGTATTAGGCAAGCACTCTACCATGAGATACCTTCCCAGCCCTGCTTTTGTCAGGTTATTTTATTACATCACTAAAAGCAAAAATACAACAATCACTGCATGGAGGACATAAAGATATCCAACAAGAGGCCGACACTGAGGGATTCCACCAAGACTCCTGAGCACACGTAAAGGAAGCCCTAGAGAAGACAGCCATTGCGTATGCATTACAGCCCTCTGTAATACCCAAAGGAGAAAGTCCTTGTGGAGGGAATGGAAGAACAAACCTCTCTGCTTCCTTAAATAAATGGGTATCTGATATAATCTCAATGCTGAAAAGTCTATCTAACAAAATACAATTTTTAAGGATCTTCCTGCCATCTGAGGTCACTTTTTCTTTTAAGATTCATTTTTATTTGATTTGATGTATACGGGTGTTTGCTTGCATGTATGTATGTGTACCATGGAAGCCAAAGAAGGGCCTCAGGTCCCCTGGAACTGGAGTTACAGATGGTTGAACCTACTTTGTGAGTGCTGGGAACTAAACTTGTGTCCTCTGCTAGGACAGTGTGGTGGTTTGAAAGACAATGGCCACCACAGGCTGATAGGGAGTGGCACTAGTAGGAGGTGTGGCCTTGCTGGAGTAGGCATGGCTTTGTTCGAGGAAGCTGCTGCTAGGGGGTGACCATGCTCATTGTGATAGTCTTTGGAGCTTAGGGCTTTGGAAGGTTATTAGATCGCAAGGGTGCTGCCCTTATTACTAAGATCTGCATCTCTATTAGTCAGTGCGTACATACGTGTTACATGGGTGTTCCTGCCTTTGTATGCACATGTTATATGGGTGTTCCTGCCCTTGTATGCACATGTTATATGGGTGTTCATGTCCTAGTACACATATGTTATATGGATATTCATGCCTTGTGCACCCATGTTATATGGGTGTTTATGCATTTGAATGCACGTTATATGGGTGTTCATGCCCTTGTACACACATGCTACATGGATGTATCTGCCATTGTATACACATGTAACATGGGTATTCCTGCCTTTGTATGCACCTGTTACATGGGTGTTCATGCCCTTGTACACACATGCTACATGGATGTATCTGCCGTTGTATACACATGTAACATGGGCGTTCCTGTCTTTGTATGCACCTGTTACATGGGTGTTCATGCCCTTGTACACACATATTAAAGGGAGGGCTAGATATCAACCTCAGCTGTCATTCCTCTGGCACCATCTACTCGGTTTTGAGACTGGACCTCTCACTGAGTCCTAGGCCTCACCAATTAGGCTAGACCAGCTGGCCAGTGTCAGGGATCTAGCCGCCTCTGTTCTCCCAATGCTGGCCAGTGTCAGAGATCTTGCCGTCTCTGTTCTCCCAGTGTTGCCCAATGTCAGGGATCTAGCCGTCTCTGTTCTCCAAGTGCTGGGGTTACAGGTGCACACCCCCACCCCTGGCTTTTAGTGTGGGTGCTGGGTATTGAAATCAAGAACTCACATGTGCATGGCAAGGACTTCAACAAATTAGCTCCCTCCACTGCCTGATGGGGTGCACTGTGTGAAGTCGTATCTCTGTCCTTCCTCACCTACCCAAGGCATTCTCTGATTGGCATTAATAAAAATCTGATGACCATTTAGCTGGGCAGGAAGTAGAAGGCAGGACTTCCTGGGAGGGAGAAAGGAGCTCTGGGAAAAAGAAAGAGCCAGTGATTTTGCCAAGAGACGTGAGAGGAGAAAGACATGACTACGGGCCTGGAAGGTATAGCTAGGCACATGGCTGGCTGGATGAGCTAGGTGGTCAGGTTAACTTAGATGAGCTGATGAGAGTCTGCCCAGCTAAGGCCTCAGCTCTGAAATACTAAAAAGGCCTCTCTGTGTGGTTAACTAGCTGGTTAAGGAATAATTTCCACCATATTAATTTCCAGCATTAATTAATATATACAGAATATTCATAATCGCTTTACAACTGCCCCCAACCATCAGGGACAAAATGTCATAGCTAGGACCCACAAGACTCCAGCCCAAGGGGAAAGGGCGGGGCCCCACCTGCTCGATCTGCTTGTACCACATCATCAGCACCTCCTCCAGCTGATGCACCATCTCCGAGCTGCTCGCTGCAGCTGTGACCTCTTCAAAGGTGTGCAGCTTGGAGAAGTCGATATTGTCCACCTTCTTCAACATCACTGTCCCCTCGATGCTTATGGTAGCACCTTAGAGAAGAAAACGAGACATTATGAAGAAGTGCCCAGTGTGTTCAGAGGCGAGCTGTGTTTCCGGGCTGTAATGTCTACAGAAATAGAGAAAGATCCTGTGCTTTATAAAGGTATAATTCGGGGCTGGTGAGATGGCTCAGTGGGTAAGAGCACCCGACTGCTCTTCCGAAGGTCCAGAGTTCAAATCCCAGCAACCACATGGTGGCTCACAACCATCCGTAACGAGATCTGGCGCCCTCTTCTGGTGTGTCTGAAGACAGCTACAGTGTACTTACATATAATAAATAAATAAATCTTTAAAAAAAAAAGGTATAATTCTACAGGTAAGTATGGAATGCAGTTGCTAGGGGGCTTGGTCCTCTAACATAAGCCAGGCATAGAGGTTTCATCCTAGCACTTGTGAAGGTAGGGGCATGAAGATCAACAGTTGAAGGTTGTGGGCAGTGGTGGCACACGCCCTTAATCCCAGCACTTGGGAGGCAGAGGCAGGCAGATTTCTGAGTTCAAGGCCAGCCTGGTCTACAGAGTAAGCTCCAGGACAGCCAGGGAAACACAGAGAAACCCAGTCTCTGGAAAAAAAAAAAGTTGAAGGCCATCCTGGGATACAGAGGGCGTTCAAAACTGACCTGAGCTACATGAGACCCTGTCTCAAAAGAAAAAAAGAAAAGAAAAAAGAAAAAAAAAAAAAGGTTGTGAGTTGACTTTTGAATCAAACTGTATATTTATACTGCCTTAAGTGATTAAAGCACATTTTAAAGAGCTCGTCGTAAAGTACAGCTTAAAAATATTTATTTTATGTGTACGTGTATATGTGTGCCCAAGTATTGCACCACATGTGTGCAATACCCATGGAGGCCACAAGGGGGCATTGGATCCTCAGGAACTGGAGGTTATGAGCTGCTGTATAGGAGCTGGAAACCAAGCCTGGGTCTTCTCCAAGAGCAGCAAAGCCCTGAACTGCTGAGCCATCTCTCCAACACAGGTCCAGATTTTCTTAGTGGCAAACACTGACTAAGAACAGGAAAAGATCTCTCCTGATAGAATGCCTTTTACCTGCAAAGAGCCCTGGTGAGAAAGGCTCTCCTGTTCTCCAGGTCTCCTGGTGACTTTCATTACCATCCCCTTTTGGAGACCCTCTATAAACCCTGTCTTCAGACACACACACACCTTGCAGCTAAAGGCCTCATTTTGAGTGGTTCGCCAAACTTTAAGGCTTAAAACTTACCATCTAAAAATGCAAGATATCTGTGGATGGTTTCTATGAAAATGTGTTTCTCAGATTCACCCTGCTTGGACTGATTTAGAGCTCCCCAGTTGCTCGTTGCAAGGATGGCTGGGAGAAATATGCTTCTCAACATGTGCTTGATTCCTTTTAAGAGTCCCTTTGACGCATCCAAGAAGCTAAACAGCACATCCTGAAAGGGCGTATTCAATGGTTAGTGTTAAGTCCATTAAGGAACTAGGGGGGGAAAGAATCAAGCTATTTTTCATCTGCAGTGAACAGGTGATATGCTTTTTCAACTATTGAGAAACACTGAATGCTATGAACAGTAGAAGTCTAGAACCAACAGTCTTACATCTGGCCCTGTTCTGCCCATTCCTACCATCCTGGAGATGCTTTCCTCTGTACTTTGATCTCTGCCAAGGGGGAGGAGCTATGCCCTACATCCTAGCCGAGGCATGGGAAAGGGGCAACTGAGCCGCTCACATCTGGACATTTCATGATACAGGTATAAGGTGCACTTGTGCCATGAAAATAGATTTGTTAAGGATGATGGGTAATCCTTGTGGTTGAGTTGAGAGATTCCCAGGGGGTTGGTTAGTGAAGTGTGCCTCTGGGTGTATATCGGATGGTGTTTCCATAGAGGATTATCTCGTGAAGACTCTGATCTAATACACAGACTAATTCCTTTGTAATGAGGCCATTATATAAAGAAGGGATGTGGGGGGGGGGGCAGACCAGGAAGGGGATAAAGACTGGAAGTGGTTCAAAGTAGGGGCTGGGGGCTGGTTGGAGGAAGCGGGTCATTGAGGACTTGTCTTTGGGCTGTGTCTTACCCTGGCCCCTTTTCTGTATGCCCCAAATGGAAACGCCCTTCTTCCTGCTTGCCATGGCTTTGAAAACCACTGGTACATGATCTTGCCTCCACTGTGATTGCATGTGCATAGTTACAATATGAACCAACTGCTTATTCTAAGCAGTATGGAATATAATAATTACATCAGAAGAAGGGAGAGAGGGGGGAAAGGATGAAGGGCCAGAGAGTTCTTTAAAAGATTTAAAATTTCCAGGCATGGGGATACATGTCTTTAATGCCAGTATTTGGGAGGCAGAGGCAGGTGGATCTCTGAGTTTAAGGCCAGCTTGATCTACAGAATGAGTTCCAGGGCTACACATAGTGAGACCCTGGTTTGGGGTTTTTGTTGTTGCTGTTGTTTGGTTTGGTTTGGTTTTGAACATAATTCTTATTTATAGAGGAAAGCCTACATATGATGCATAAAAAGGTTAAAAGAAACTTACAGAACTCAATGTAGCAATGTGGTGGTAAATTAAAGATTACTCTAACAGAGACCTTTACATTTGTATCATGTTTTTAAACATATGCACATGTATGTAGGCCTGCCATCACTGGGCAATATCTGATTCCCCGAGTCTGGAGTTACAAGTGGTTATGGGCCAACCAAGGTGGGTGCTGAGAACTTAATTCAGGTCCTCTCTAAGAGCCAACCCCCCATCCCCTTTTAACAGACTTAAGAATTGCTTCCGGAGAGTGGGGTAGAGAGAGTCAGCCCTGCAGCCCAAGCCTCAAAGAACCTATTCTTCTTTATACCATGTGCATAATTGAGATGCTTTTAAAAAAAACCTAAAGTGTAAGCGTGGTATGGTTGCAGACAATTATAATTGCCGGCCGCTACTCAAGAGGCTGAGGCAGGTTTACTGGAGCCCAGTGGTTCAAAGCCAGCCTGGGTAACATAACGAGACTCTCTGTCCAGAAACAGAGAAAAGAGAGCTGGAGGTGTGGTCGAGGAGAGTCTATGGCTAGCAGAGGCAAAGTCAGGGATGTGGTCCTCAGAACAGAAAGAAGGGAAGAGAAGGAGTGGAAGGGGAGGGAGGGGGAGAGGAAGGAGAGGGGTAAGAAGAAAGGTGAAAGGGGAGGGGAGGGGACGGGACGGGAGGGGAGGGGAAGGAGACAGAAGAGTCTAAATTATTAAACATAGCAGACTGACCCAAAGATTAACTGAAGAGAGCATTACTACAATTGATAACAGACTGAACATTTGTCCACACACAGAGATGGCCTGGTAAAGCAACAAGAGTTTGGAAAGAACAAGCCGAGTGAGGGAGGGGGAAGGGCAGATTCCTCATGAATTAGCTGCAGAGGTCTCACCCAGCACCAGAGATGCAGGGAAGTACCCGCAAGGGCCCATGGGGAATGACTCTCCACCTCTCTTCACCACCTCCCTTCAGGCCATCTTTCCTCACAAACCGGAAAGAAGCCAAACTACACAGGATTCATTGCAAGTCCCACTCAAGTAAGAAGCAAGGCCCACTAAGAACGGTAAAGAGAGTGGATGGATGCTTTGTGAGAATCTACGGTAAGCTGGGCCATAGAGCAAGAATTGATCTTTCTGAGGTCTCACAGCTATCCCACAAAGAGGGTCAGGCATGCCTGTGTCTCAGAGAGGGAGAAGTCACTTGCCAAAGGGAGCAGCAATTGCCAGCAATGAGGCGTAGAGGTCAATTCTGGTCTACGTCACACTGCCTGCTGCTTCTATTCTGCGGTCCGGCCTTTCCTGCATGAGGTTAGCAATGTCTAGACCCTACGTCAGTTCTTTCTTCTCCTAAACGGTCTAAAACTTTAAAATACTAAACAAGAGTAGGTGTAGTAACTGTTATGAACAAAACTGAATCCATCCCTACAGACCATTCAGAAGAAATCATAAACTTTAGGGCTGGAGGCTGTTTTTGTCAAGGTGACAGAAGCCAGAGTTGCCCGAGGAGAAGGAAGCTCAGCTGAGGAACTTCATCGAGCAGATTGGCCTGTGGGCACGTGTGAGAGCCATTTTCTGGATTAATTGATGTGGGAGGGTCCAATCCACTGGGCCACCCCTAGGCAGATGGCCCTGCCTTACATGAGAGAGAGCAGCTGAGCAAGCCTTGGGGGAGCAAGCCGATAAGCAGCGCTTGCACACTCGCTCCGCCCCCCATGGTCTCTGCTTCAAGTCCTGGCTTTACTTTGCTCAGGGCTGTACTGTGATCTGGAAGTGGGAGGGAAATAAACCCTTTCTTTCCCAGGTTGCTTTTGGGCAGTATTTTATTACAGGAACAGAAAGCAGAGTGAAACAGTGATACACACCTGCTCTCCCTCTCTCCTCTCCCTCCCACCCCTTCCCTTCTCTCTCTGTGCGTGCATGTGCATACATGTGTACGTGTGTGTGTGTGTGTGTGTGTGTGTGTGTGTTGTGCTTGAGGCCAGCCTGGGCTATATGAGATCCTGTCTCAAAAACATAAACCTTCCAAGTTTCCTTTCAAAACAAACTTTCAAAGTCAGTATCTCTAGGATGCTACAGTCGATACCTTAGTCTCTTTAAGAATACAAATAACATCATTTTCTTGGAACCCATGTCAGTCTGGCGAACAGGAAAGGCGAGAAAAGGGACTGGGGGAATGTGAAAAGCTGCCTTTGTTTTAAAACGTACCTCATAAATGGTTTTGGAATTTATGGCAACATCATTACGACAGCGGACGAAAAATAAGCACAGCTCTTTCAGCTTGTCCGGAGCTGCATTGTCTACATAAATCTTCATCATTTTACCCCCTTTGGGGACTCCCGTAATCGTTCGACCACATTCTGGAAACAAACAGCAAGACCTGAGCATAAACTCACGGAACTGAGCCAACACAGTAAGTGACCGCTTCATGACCAGCCAAACTAGCCTAATAGCAAGCTCGAAGCCAACGCAAGAACCCATTCCTAAGGAGGTGGGTAGCGCTCCTTAAGACACCACCTAAGGTTGTCCCCCACCTCTATAACCCATATACATGTGTGCAAATGCACCTGAATGCACACCAGCACACGCACACACACACACACACACACCCCAGTATTTTACAAGTAGTCTAAGACTAAATGGTCAACCCAAGTATCAGTTATTGAAACAAGGTATAGTAACCTGTTTGTGTGATAATTATCTTAGGCCTAATATAGGAAAGCCAGATGTTGCAACTAAATGGCAGCAGATGCCACAAGACATTGAGCCGGGGCCACAAGGAGCAACTGCTGGGCTCCAGAGAGGCACCGTGCCTACTTCTAGCCGTCTGAACACATACAGACAAAATGGCCCACCTGTTCCAGAAAAGAGCAATTAAAGTGTAACAGAAAAGTAACTCCCAATAGAGACTGGTGTCTCGGCTATCTCTTCCTAAGCATGACAGCAATGTCTGAAATTATTGAATCTCAAAACGGGGGTTTTATTGCCATTTATTGAGTGCTTACCCACATAGGTGTCAAGCCATGCATCTGGAGGTCAGAAGACAAACCTGCAAGGGCCGGTTCTCTCACCACGTGGGTCAACACCAGCAGGCTTAGAGGTTGGCGCCTTTGCCTGACTAAGCCATCCTGATGTCCCCGAGTGTTCCTTTTTTTTTTTTTTAAAAGAATCATTTATTTATTTTATGTATATGAGTGCACTGTAGCTGTTTTCAGACACACCAGAAGAGGGCATCCAATCTCATTACAGATGGTTGTGAGCCACCATGTGGTTGCTGGGAATTGAACTCAGGACCTCCGGAAGAGCAGTCAGTGCTCTTAACTGCTGAGCCATCTCTCCAGCCACCCCCCCCCCCCCGAGTGTTCTTAAGATAATGTTTTTAAGGATTTGTTTTAATGTCTACAAGTGTTAGAGCAGCATGTATGCCTGTTTAGGCATGCATACCATGCCAGTGGACGGCACAAGAAGGCTTCAGACTCCCTGGGACTGGACTCACAGATGGTTGTGAGCCACCACGTGGGTGCTGGGATTTGAAACCAGGGTCCCCTTGCAAGAGCGGCAAGTGCTTTTAACAGATAATGAGCCACTTCTCCAACCCCTCCAAAAAAAATTGTTTTGTTTTGTTTTTTGGTTTTTGGTTTTTGGTTTGTTTTTTTTTTTTTTTTTTTTTTTTTTTGGTTTTTTGAGACAGGGTTTCTCTGTGTAGCCCTGGCTGTCCTGGAACTCACTTTGTAGACCAGGCTGGCCTTGAACTCAGAAATCCGCCTGAAAATTTGTTTTTAAACACAGATTTCTGGTCAAGTTTTCCTGTGAAAGTGGAAAGGAAAAAGAGGCGGCACTTCAACATTAATCAGCTCACTTCAAGCAGAGGTCCCCTCATAAAACATCCTTACCAAAACCGGGCACTTCTCCTTCCTGGTACAAAAACTTCAGCGTCTTACAGCCACCTTTCTCAAAAAAGCTGGTGAACGGATCCAGCTGTTAAATGAAAGAAAAGACAAGGATCAATAAAATGAAATGACTCCTGTGCTGCTGCCCCGCGTCGCTCATCAATGTCCCCTTTCAAATAAAGTGAGACTCAAAGACCTTCCCAAAGGGTCTGTAGCGTAGGTCTATAATCCTAGCTTCTCGAGAAGCCGAGGCAGGAGGATCACAGGCTCAAGGTCTGCCTGGAACACAGAGTGAATTCATGACCAGCCTAGGCAATTTTGAGAGATCCTCTCTCAAAACTAAAAAGTAAAAGCCGGGTGATGGTGGTGGCGCACGCCTTTAATCCCAGCACTCAGGAGGCAGAGGCGGGCAGATCTCTGAGTTTGAGGCCAGCCTGGGCTACAGAGCAAGTTCTAGGCTAGCCAGGGCTCCACAGAGAAACCTCTGTTTTGAAAAACAAAATCCAAAACAATAATGATGATGGAGAAGAGGAGGAGGAGGAGAAGGAAGAGGAAGAAACCTGGTGGGGCAGGCAACACTGGAAAGCAGGAACATATGAGAAAAGATTAGCAACTAAACTAACTTCATTATCCTAATGGACGGGAAATATAAGTGAATTTTACTTCTTAGTGTCTATGATGGTTTGTATATGCTTGGCCCTAGGAGTGGCACCGTTTAGAGGTTGGGGCCTGGTTGAAGTAGGTGTGTCACTGTGGGTGTGGGCTTAAGACCCTCATCCTAGTTGCCTGGAAGCCAGTATCCTGCTAGCAGCCTTCAGATGAAGATGTAGAACTCTCAGCTCCTCCTGCACCATGCCTGCCTGGATGCTGTCATGTTCCCGCCTTGATGATAATGGACTGGACCTCTGAACCTGTAGGCCAGGCCCAATTGAATGTCGTTTATAAGACTTGCCTTGGTCATAGTGTCTGTTCACAGCAGTAAAACCCTAACTATGATAGTGTCCTTGTGGGCTTTCTGTTGCCATGGTAAATACCATGACCAAAAGCAACTTGAAGTGTCCCTTCATAGGTTACAGCCCATCCCTGAGGACAGCAAGGCAGGAACTTGGAGGCCAGAACTGGAGCAGAGACCATGAAGTCATTACTACTGCTTACTGGCTTGCTTCCTGTTTGTTCAGCTACCTTTCTTGCACAGGCTGGGCCCTCCTCCATTAATCAGCCATCAAGAAAATGTCCCTCCCTCAGACATGCTCATAGGCCAACCGGATGGATGCTATTCCTCAATTGAGATTTCTTCTGTGTCTAGGTTTGGATAAAGTTGACGAAAACCATCCAGCACAGTGGGTTTGTTGGTTGACCGGTTGGGTGGGTGGGTGGTTTGGGAAGGTAGAGGTGTGTGTGTGTGTGTGTGTGTGTGTGTGTGTGTGTGTGTGTGTGTGCGCGCGCGCGCGCGCGCGGGTGCTTACACGCTCAGGTGCATGCAAGTGCCTGGGAGATCAAAGGTAAACCTAGGTTGTCATTTCTCTGGCATAGTCCACCTCGTTTTTGTTGAGGAGTCGTTCTTTTGGTTTGAGTCAGGCTGACCTGGATGTCATTACATAAGGCTCCAATGGCTGCCCAGCCAGCTACGGGCATCTGCCTGTTTCCACTCCACTATGCCTGGCTTTTATGTTTGTTTGTTTTTTGTTTTGGTTTTTCAAGACAGGGTTTCTCTGTACAGCCCTGGCTGTCTTGGAACTCACTCTGTAGACCAGGCTGGCCTTGAACTCAGAAATCTGCCTGCCTCTGCCTACCGAATACTGGGATTGAAGGTGTGCACCACCACTGCCCGGCCTATACCTGTTTTTTTTGTTGTTGTTGTTTTTTATGTGGACTCTGCAGAGTCATCTCTGGCCTTTACACTGTAGAGAAATAGTGTCATGGTCTCTCCAGCCACTGCCAGTCCATGAGAGAGGTAAGATTTCATGGTTAGCCATGATGGTTCACGCCCATGGCCATCCTAAGGAGGCTGAGGATAGCCATCAAGAGCTTGAGGCAAGGCTATGTACCGTTTTCCCATTTATACTACCCAAACTGTTATGGTTTAAATGTACAGTGTCCTCCATGGCCTTGATCCATAACACTAGGTCCCCAGTTGTTAGTGCTATCCCAGAAGGTTATAGAAACCCTCAGTAGATAGAAGATGTCAGTGGGGAGCAGGCCTTGGGGGGGTGTGGGAGGGTTATAACCTGACCCCACTTTCTCTCTGTTCTGTGCTTCCAGACAGACTGCAGATGCAATGTGACCTGCCTGCCACCTCGGGTTCCTGCCACCGTGCCTTGCCTGCAGTGGTCGGACCCTTAAACTGGTGAGCACGGATGAATCCTCCCTCCCTTAATAGGAATCCAATCACAGCAGCAGTGAAGATCACTAACACACTAGGGTTGGTCTTGTGCTGCTTGCATTCTAATGCTAACAATTGGCTTCTTGCTTCTCAAGATGTGGTTCCCCACCCCAGCCCCGCCCCACCCACACCCACAGGAGCAGATCCTCACATACACCAAGTGATGTTATATGAACCTTGCTTCCCAGGTTAACTGGCCAATAAAAGGCCAGAGCCTGTGATTGGGCTGTGGTGGGAGAAAGGAGGGACTTGAGGAGAGTGAGGGGGTTGCAGGTAGAGGAGGAGGAAGAGGAAGACGAGGAGGAGGAAAGGAGAAAGATGGAGGAGGTGGAGGAGACTGCCAGGAGAGGAGATGGACCATTGTGGGAAGCCACATGTGCCGTTGCAGAGTGGCAGTTGGCTACTGCTGGCCACCACTCATACATAGGCAGTAAAGGTTCTTTTGCCAAGATGAGGTTTTGAGAATTAACCAAAATTAACCAATCAGATGAGAGACAAGTTAACCAATCAGATGAGAGACAAGTTAACCAATCAGATGAGAGACAAGTTAACCAATCAGATATAGGCATGCAAATGAGGTGAAAATCATAACCCAAGCACAACCAATCCGGGTGTGAGGCACGCCTCTCCTAGGCCTATATAAGCAGCACCAGTTCTGGGCTTGGGGTCACTTCGCCTCTGCAATCAAGCTCTCCCAATAAACGTGTGCGGAAGGATCATTCTTGCTGGCCAGTTGGGCACGCGCAAGAGACCATCAGCATGTGACCCGAAGAAGCAGCAAGGAACAAGGGACTTGGGGGAATACATTTTTTATAGCTCCAAGCCTGCCCATTCTAGGCTTTTGGCTTATAAATAAAATGCCTAGATTGTGTATCTTTTATACAGGCTAGCTAGGATTATTAATTCCTTCCACACCAAGTTTAGCATCTTATTCACCTGGACCTCAACTTGATGCCTGCAGGGACTCAGACTGGCTAAACACGGCTCTGGCAGATCTTGCCCTTCTCCCCCATCCCCTAGGTCTAGCTAAAAACTACTAGATTACATTCCTAAAGCTAGCCACCAAGGTCTAGTCTCTTATTTGGCAACTTCCTCCTCCTGAGGCTGATTACCAAGGTCCAGTGAGGAAAATATTGAAGTCTAGCAATCAAAAGCTCCCTTTGGCTCATCTAATTAACATGCCCAATTAAAATTAAACACCTTGTCCTAACATGAGATTTCCCCTTTTACCTTAATAAGCTGGGTCTCTCTCTATCTAGAGGCAGTCCTTGTCCATCAGTCCCCCTACCCCAGCATAATTACCCCCCTTCCCCTTCTCCCTCCTCCTCTATCTCTTGTCTTTGTCTCATTCCCTGTGCTTTGCCCCTCTGGGGCAAACAAATCTCCTATGAGCTGAGAACTTGCTCTCGGGGTGTCTTGAGCCAATAGCAGTCCCTTCAATGCCAGTTTTTCTCATTGCTTTGTCCCTCCAGGCAAATGAGCACTAACCTAATCTCTTAGCCTTACTTCAGTTTCCCCAAGGTTACACTGTCTTCCCTCCACCAAGGCTTAACACAACTCACAAGGAAGTGCCTGCTCTGGTTTGACACTTCTGTTCATATCCACATTTCCTATTTCCTGTGCCCTAAGCAGTGTCTGACTTCATTCATGGGGGTCTTAGAGGCTGCACCTAGCCATATGGACACAAATGGTGAGATACACTTCAGGAATGGCAAATAGAAGGTGACAGGCTGTGATGGTTTGTATATGCTAGGCCCAGGATGTGGCACTCTGAGAAGGTTATCACCCTGTTGGAGTGGGTGTGGTCTTGTTGACATGGGTATGGCTTTGTTGGAGTGGGTGTGTCACTGTGGGCATGGGCTTTAAGGCCCTCCTCCTATCTGCCTGGAATATTCTACTAGCAGCCTTCAGATGAAGATGTAGAACTCTCAGCTCCTCCTGCGCCATGCCTGCCTGGATGCTGCCATGCTCCCGCATTGATGATAATGGACTGAACTTCTGAACCTGTAAGCCAGCCCCAGTTGAATATTGTCCTTATAAGAGTAGCCTTGGCCATGGTGTCTGTTCACAGCAATGAAACGCTAACTCCGACACAGGCTTTGAATGAGAACTGACCAGAGCCTCGCAACTTTGAACATTTGGTCCCCAGTTGATGATGCTATTTGGGGAGGTTAAATGAATGGAGTTTCCAGCCTGGCCATAATTCCTGTTCTGTTTGCTTCCAGTAGGTGGATAAAAATGAGACCAGGCACTTCCTGCTCCTGTCAGCATGCCAGGAGCTATAAACCAAGAGGAAACCTTTATTCTCAATGTTGCTTTTGGTCTCAGTATTTTATCCCAGCAACAGGAGAGCAGTAATACAAAAGGTCCGCACCCACAAACGCCTGTTCTCGTGCTAGCACGACAAAGTCTCCAAACCGGGAACACCAGTTCGAAAATCCAACTGGCGATCCCTAAAGCTGGCTCTCCATCCCTGCAATCCCACCCCACGCAGCCACAGCTGTCCTCCTCCCCTGGAGGCAATGGGCAGGCCCCAATCTCTGTGGCTGTGCCTCTAGCAAAGGTGCTAGGCTTCCAATCTGGAGGTTGCCAGCACAGCCTACCAATTTCCAGGTGAAAGCAAGGTTATTCAACCCATCTGCTTTCCTCCTTCAGCAAGTACAGGGATGGTGGAGAGACCTATAGAGCAATCCCTTTTCTGAAACTGGCTTTCCTTTCATCTGATGGCCATAGGCTCCATTGGCCTCTATGTGGAGTGTAGGAAGGCATGTTACCAGAGATACCACAGGAGCCCAGCTAGGCATTAGGAAGGGAGGACATTATAACACAGCTTGAGAATGTCAGAAAAGATCTCGCTTATTGTTAAGGTAACAATGTTGCTGATAGCCAAGGCTGCCTGAAAAATCGGCATGGCTGGGGCAAAATGAACATGAAGGGCATGAGAACTTCAAGATGACTGGAGGGTGGTGGCTCAGGTATAAGGTAGTTGTCTAGCATGTGTATTAAGTTCTGGGGTAGATTCCCTCCTACCACAGGAGGAGAGAGGAGGAGGAGGAGGAGGAAGAGGAAGCAAAAGATTATCGAGGAGAAGGTATTTCTTGAAAAGGAGGAGGATGTGTGAGAAGAAAGAGGAGGGGAAGCAGAGGAGAGGGAGGAGGAGTAACTAAAAATCACAAGAAGAGGGGAAGAAGAAAAGGTGCAGAGAAGGAAGAAGAGAAAAAAGATAGAAAAAGAAAAGTAGTGGGAAGAAGAATTCTATCAAGACGACTGCATTAGATCAATAAACCAAACCCAGGAGGCTGTGTGGCACCACAGCTCACCTCTATAAAGCCAGCCTTGACCACAAGGTATGTTATAGTGGGGAACTTTGGTGACCTGGTAAACCACAGCCTGTCTCCAGCTAATTGTGCACTATGGCGCCTCTTGTCTAATACACACATCTCCGGGGTGGAGGGTGGGAAAGGAAGGCACCATCAGCCCATGCGCAAACACGCTCCTGTGTGCCCGCCCGCGCGCGCGTGCGCGCACACACACACACTCGTTCACACCCCAAAACAAAGGGGAAAACGAGACAAATTCGGGCACGACTTCAGCTTACCGACGGGCAATCCAAAATTAGTTCTTCCACGGTTACTAAGTCCAGCCCAAGCTTTTCTCCTAGAATTTCAAATATGTATTTATACGAGGGGTCAATTTTCATTTTCCTGTTTTCCCTGGCTTCTCTAAATCTTGCCTAAAAGAAGTGAAAACATATTTTAAAAAAATGGAAGTATGGAGAAATGTCTTTTCAAACAATGGAAAGTCTCGGGGGGTTTCCCACGGCATGCCCTATCAGCTGCAAACCTGTTTCTCTTTGAGGGTCTCCTGGAGGTTTGGGATGCCAGTCATACTTCGGCGGAATTTGGAGGGCCGCCGGGAAGACTGGGAAAGCCCATCTGACAGCACGGACTGTGCAGGCCTAGGGGTGTGCCTCGCCCGGACCCTGGCCTGGCCAGACTCCTCATCCTCCTGCAGTGCTATCTCCTCATCTGAGGGAATCAGACTCCTATAGTCAGTCACGGAAGTAGCAGGACCCTGCTCAGACAGGAGCGTGGGGTCTGTATCCTCGGGGTGCGGAGCTTCTCCTTCCACAGTGAGTTGGAAGTCATCTCCTGTGGGGGGCGGGGCAGCATCCCCCTCAGGGGGCGGGGCCTGCTCCTCGGGAGGGGGAGGGGCAGTGTCTTCAGGAGGGGGAGGGGGCGGAGCTTCCTCTACAACTGGAGGAGGAGCCTCTTCACTCGGAGTGGGTGGCTCTGCGTTGCCTTCCTCAGACTCCATTTCTCAATGTAGTTTTCTTCAGCAGAAGAGCTTCAACGCCGAAATCTAGAATTAGAAAGCATTTTCCTTAAGAAGTGTGCAAATAACTTGACCATTGGGTGTTTTTATTTCTCCCAATGATGCCTTATCTTGGTCATTGGCTTGACACACTTTGGGTAGAGGGGATCTCAACTGAGGAGTTATCTATATCAGATTGGCCTGTGGGCATGTTTGTAGAACAGTTTCCTGGTTGTTAATTGATGGTAAAGGGTCCACTGTGGGTGCTACCATCCCTAGGCTGCTGGGCCAGGGCTGTATAGGAAAGGTAGTTCATCCTAAGACTAGAAACAGGCAAGACTGCTGTCGGTAAGCAGCTTTCACTCATGGTCTCTACCAGCGCTGTTGTTTGAGATCCTGCCCTGACTTCCCTCAGTGGTGAACTGTGATCTGAAAATATGAAATAAACCCTTTGTTCCTCAAGTAGCTTTTGATCATGGGGTTTATCAAAGCAGCAGAGAGCACAGTAGGACACCTTAAAGCTAGACAGTTAACAAAATCATCTACTTCTTTACCACAGTATCTGCACAAGTTAAGGTTTCAAGCCTAAAGAGGGGGATTTTTAAAGGTGACAACAGACGCATACATTTGTTTTGTTTTTCTCAATGCTAAGTGCTCACTTGATTTTGCTTTGGTATTAGAAAACTATACCATTTCAGAATTGGGTCATTAAAATGCTGTTGTGAGCCGGGCGTGGTGGCGCATGCCTTTAATCCCAGCACTCAGGAGGCAGAGGCAGACTGATTTCTGAGTTTGAGGCCAGCCTGGTCTACAAAGTGAGTTCCAGGACAGCCAGGGCTATACAGAGAAAGCCTGTCTCAAAAACCAAAATAAATAAATAAATAAAATGCTGTTATGAATCCTGCTGCTTTATATAGTGGTTTTAAAAATTAAGTGAGCCATAAGGCAGTGGTAGTGGCCTGTAATATAATTTGGGATGTAGATGAGGGTGGATTCAAAGGTCAAGGTAACCCTCAGATACAAAATGAATATGAGACCAACCTGAACTATAGTGAGACCCTGTTGCAGGATATTCTATCATACTTGAACCCCAAGACTGTGTCATTTGCCGAAAAATACTTGTCTCTAGTAGTGATGTGGCTCCTTAGCATGCATCTTTAATCCCTCTGGCTGGAATACAGACATGCTCTTAGTACACACCTTTCATCCCAAACAATGAAGGTAAAGGTAGTTTGTAGAAGGAAGCAGCCATGGGTTTTTTGTTTGTTTGTTTGGTTTTGGTTTTTCAAGACAGGATTTCTCTGTATAGCCCTGGCTGTCCTGGAACTCACTTTGTAAACCAGGCTGGCCTCGAACTAAGAATTCCATCTGCCTCTGCCTCCCAAGTGCTGGGATTAAAGGCCTGCGCCACCATGCCCAGCATGCAACCATGTTTGAAAGTGATGTCTAACTGAGTGGCAGACAAAGTGATGAATCAGAGGTAGATTTTGACAGAATAGGATAAGCCCAACTCTCATGAGAGAGAGGAAAGGGAAGCTACTAGAGAGCAGTGCAGAAAGAGAAAGAAGGAGACCGTTTTCCTGGGACAGTTGTACGGAGGCAGGTTGTAGCGAGAACAAGCTAGATACAGGTCAAGACAGAATGAACCTGAGAATGAGGAGCCAGAAGCTTAGAACACATTGCCAACGTTAGTATGAGGCCAAGCAGAGCAATTCAGGAGGGGCTGAGAGAAGCCAGATGGAATCAGTCAGCAGCATGCAAAGGAGTTTGAGCCCCAACAGCTGAGTTGACTACTCAACAAGAATTCATTCAGAAAGATCTAGAAACGGTGAGCTTATTCAGCATTAAGTCTCAGAGGCTGAAAACCTTCTAGGCCTAGATAAGATTGTATGGAGGCTAGAAGCTTCCAGGACTGGGTTTAGGTTAGCCAACGGAGGCATTAAGCCTTGGAGACAACTACATCAGGTGAATGAAAGTTACTTTTCCAAGACCCCATCTCGAATATAAATAAATAGGGACTGGGCTAAGCAGTTAGAGCACTTTCTGAAAAAACCGTAGGGCTGGAGTTTGGATTCCCAGAAAGGTTCTGTCAAAGGACTAGATCATGGGCTCAGTGGTTAGCAGCAGATTCAGCTCTTGCAGAGAACATGACTCCCTTTTTATCATCCACGTTGTGTGGTTTATAATGGCCTGTAATCCAGGGGAGTAAGTGCTCCCTTCTGGGCTCCCTGAGCACCCACATTCACATGCACATACACACAGATATGTAATTAAACTTAAACCAACCAGAGATGGCTCAGTGTTTAAGAGTGCTGGCTGCCCAGTTTCCAGCACTCGCATGGTGCCACACACTACCGCTAGGCCCAATCACAGTGAATCTAACGCCCTTTTCTAACCTAACCTTGACAGGTGTATGCACATGATACACTGACAACCATGCAGCCAAAGCATTTCATATACAAACATAAAATCTTAAAATGAACCAAACAAAAGTGGCTCCGACTGTTTAGACATTTGGTCAAGTGTGATAGCACACGTTTATCATCCTAGCATTAAAGAGGTTAAGGCAACAAGATCTTAAGTTCAAAGCCAGCCTGTGTTTTACAGGGAGAATCTGTTTCAGAAGTCCCAAGAGAAAACAAAAATCACAAGCAAGACCTCTCAGACCCTGGGAACGGTGGCACATGCCTTTAATCTCAGTACACTGAGGAAGGCAGATGGAGCTCTGTGAGTGTCAGGCTAGCCTGATCTCTATAGAATGAGTTCTAGGATACCCAGGGCTGTGTGGAGACCCTGTTTCGAAAAAAAAAACAAAACAAATAAACAAATGAAAAAGAACTCTCATACTAGGAATGTGGAGCGCTTGACTGACATGCATGAGGTCCCAGGTTAATCCCCAGTTCCACAAAAGAATGGGAGAAGCGAAAACCTATTATTCTCCAGGCTAGACACAGAGACACACTCCCAAGCTCAGCACCCACATGGCTGAGGACAACGACTGCTACAATTTGAGGCCAGCTTGCTCCACATAGCATATTTCAGGGCTATAAAGCAAGATTTTTTTTTTTTTTTTTTTTGTCACAGAGAGAGAGAGAGGAAGAAGAGAAAGAGGAGGAACAGGGAGAAAAGAACTATTATTCTCAAATGATTTGCAGTTTCTTTTAATTAGCTGTTATTATTTACACTTCAAAGAAAAGCTAAAATTGATTGTCATACTACACGCTAAGAAATCAGTATGTAATAAATCTCAATGAGTTTCCCATCTCCAAATGAACACTGTTTTTCAGGGGGAAGCACACATTCAATTTTTAAAATTTTCGGGAAAGCATTATTGCCCAACACAGTTTATCCTCTGGTGGTTTTTGACCACTGAGACCTGTGTACATGTGCTTTCCGAGCTGGGCACGACAGGAGGCTTTCAAACATGCTGATTTCGACTGCACACTTTGGCGGTAATAAGCATTCAGAGCGGTCATGGGTCTTTCCCAGTGACTTGAGTAGACAACAGTGATCTTTCTTTTCTAATTAATGACTTAATCTTATTCTAGATTTATTTATTTTGTTATTTGTATGTGCATCCGTGTTCTGGCTTACAGGTATGTTTGTTCACCACACGCATCCCTGGTGCCTGCAGATCTCAGAAGAGGACTACAGATCCCTGGGACTGGAGCCCTGCAGGCCGCCATGAGCGTGAGTGCTGGGAATCAAACCTCAGTCCTCCTCAAGAGGATCCAGTGCTCTAACCACTGAGCCAACTCTCCAGTCCGTGTAGGGATCCTTCCAAACTTACATCAATCATTCCACATTGCTACTTCAAATTCTCCTCTGGGTGTTGGAGAGATGGGTTCGTGGTTAAGAACATTGACTGTGCTTACAGAGAATTGAGGTTAACTCTCAGCTTGTACATGGTGGCTCACAACTACTTGTAACTCGGGTTGCAGGGGATCCAGAGTCGCCTTCTGAACTCCACAAGCACCTAAAGAGTCTGTCTCTCCCTGTCCCTCTCCCTGTCCCTCTCTCCCTCCCTTCCTCCCCTCCTCTCTCTCTCTCTCTCTCTCTCTCTCTCTCTCTCTCTCTCTCTCTCTCTCTCTCTCTCTTACACACACACACGCACACACAGACTCACACACACACACAAATATATAAATCTTCTCAAAACTGTACTGAAACTTTTAGTAGGTTGTGTAATTGAAAAGGGAAAGAAAAACCTCAGTAAATACAAATGAATTTACTATGTGCTTTATATATTTGTGTGTGAATGTACTAAATAAACAAACAAATAAGTAAAGAAATACATAAATAGGGCTAGCAAGATGGCTCAGAGTATAAGAGCACTGACTGCTCTTCCGAAGGTCCTGAGTTCGAATCCCAGCAACCACATGGTGGCTCACAACCATCTGTAATGAGATCTGACTCCCTCTTCTGGAGTGTCTGAAGTCAGCTACAGGGTGCAGGGCCAACCTGAGTGAACAGAGGTCCTAAAATCCAATTCCCAACAACCACACGAAGGCTCACAACCATCTGTACAGCTATAGTGTACTCACATACATAAAATAAATAAGTAAATCTTTTAAAAAAAAGAAATACATAAATAAATAATGCTCTCATTAAGTTGGCCATGGTGGTACTCACCTTTAATCCCAGCACTAATGAGGCAGAGGCAGGGGGATCTCTGTGAGTTCCAGTGTAGCCTGCCTTGTCTACAGAGTGAGTTTTAGGATAGTCAGAGCTATGCAGTGAAACCCTGTTTCAATAAATAAATATTAAAAATTAAATTAAAAATATATAAATGCACCACTGGCAAATTTTTTTTTCTTAGCAGCTTTTCACTGTGTGATGACACAAATGTATGCTGCATGTATAAAACTGCATAAAATTGCACTTCTCTGATGCTTGTTTAGTTTTAAAATGCAGTGATAAGCTGTTTAAAGAGGAAACAAAGTTAATTACTAGCAATTGTCACTTTGAGTGAAAGAGACTAGAGAGAGGCTTATTTTTCAGTATTATGACTTCCTGTGTACTTTTAAACAGTGTATACATGCTATTACCTGTGTTATGTGTATGTTACACACAGTAGTATGGAATGTGTATGCTTATTGTTTCTCCACATTTCTTAGGACTTAAAATGTCAGGTCTAAGACTGGCAAGATAGCTCATCTGGAAAAGAAGATTTGACAGGAGGCCTGAGGACCTGAGTCTGATCTCTGGGATCTACATAGTAAAGCAAGAGAACTGAACCGTGAGAGTTGTCCTCTGAGGCCTATGTAGGTGCTGTGTCACTCACAGGCACATGCGCGCGCACACACACACACACACAGAGAGTGCAACAAAAAATTAAAATTTATTAAAATGCTGGTGATAATATACTTGTGATGAATTCTGTATGCAAGGCCGAAGGCTTAATGCCCTGCAGCAAATAAAATAATTAAAACTTAAATTAAAAATTTGGACCTAAGGCCTGGAGAGATGGCTCAGAGGTTAAGAGCACCGACTGTTCTTCCAAAGGTCCTGAGTTCAATTCCCAGTAACCACCTGGTGGCTCACAACCATCTGTAATGGGGATCCCATGCCCTCTTCTGGTGTGTCTGAAGACAGCAACAGTGTACTCACATACAGGAAATAACTAAATAAATCTTGAAGAAAAAAAAATTGGACCTAAAATTCTCTAAGAGTTTATCTCAAGCATTCACACTCTACTGACCTCAGGAATACAACATAGCCTGGGGCAGAGGCACAGCCTTTCATCCCAGCACTCACTCAGGAGGAAGAGGCAGGTGAATCTCTGTGAGTTCGAGGCCAGCCTGGTCTACACACTGAGTCCAGGAAAAAGGTAAAAAAAAAAAAAAAAAAAAAGAGAGAGAGAGAGAGAGAGAAAGAAAAGAAAAAACATAACACAGCACAAATAGGGAATTGTTCACCTTTTACCACATATAATCCCATCCAATCCCCACTCTCAATTCTAATTTGGAAGTTCAGAGAACTCCTATAACATTACCTCCTGGTCATTTTCAGAAGTAACAGAAAATAGAAAGGCCCCATAATTTGGAGGAGCAGGCTGCACACAGAGTCAATAACATCCCACTGTTTTCTCTGGTACCCATTTCCGCATCCCCAACTGTGACTACATTAATTCTTTCCCGGTGTTTGTGAGTCCTCTGCGTGTTTGGGTGCTGTGGCTCTTGTTGGAGCATGACTGCTCCGAGGTATGGTTGAGAAGAAAATTTTTATTATAAATATGAAGGAGAACCGCGCCAGAGGCATGTGGAAGAGTCCAGAGCTGGGGGAGAAAGTAATAGACTAAAGATGGCCAGTAGACTGAATGGGATGGGAAGAGAGGAGGGGAGGGAGAAGCGGGGACAAGAGAGAAACAGGAAGATCTAGAGGAAGACAAAGGAGAGGGGCCCAAGAGGGGTCTGTGAGGAACATAGCTAAAATGGCAGTAAAGAGAAGCTGAGGGAAGGCAAGCCCCTTGAGGGGGAGAAGTTTAGGGTAGGGGGCATGGTGTGAAGAGCCAGTATACCAGCATGGACTCTGCAATGGGTATTTGTGATGTTGAGAGTGGGAACACAGGTTGAGAGTGGGAAGCTAACATGCTACACAATTAGCCTATTTGGTATGCTAATAGGCACCGCAGTTAGCCATTAGTCCCCAGTTTCTCTTTGATCTCACAGCTACACCTCAAAGTAAAGAGCCCCTCTAAAGGAAAGCAGCTAACTGGCAAGATGCACTGTTAAATACAGCCAGCGTGGGTTAATGTCAATAGACTGTTGGATCCAGGGGCTGGAGAGATGGCTCAGCAATTATGAGCACTGGTGGCTCCTCCAGAGGACCTAGATTGATTCCCAGCACCCACAGGGTGGCTCACAATCGGTTATTACCCCGGTTTGAAGGGATCTGATGCCCTCTTCTGGCATCTGTGGGTACCAGGCATGCAGGTAGTACACAGATATACGTGCAGACAAAGCACCCGGAGTCATAAAATAAATTAACAGAAGAAAAGGAAGGAAGAGGGGTATGGTCTATGCAGAAGTGAAGAAGGTGGGTCCTGTTGGGGGACAAAGGCAGGGAAGCCAGAAAAGCCACAGCTAGCTCAGCAATTTAGGTGAATTCTGTGATGAGAAGTTTGAGCTGTGGGAGAATTGCTATTAAGCATAAGAATGGAAAACAAGCCTGAAAGGAAGGGTGTGTGTGTGTGTGTGTGTGTGTGTGTGTGTGTGTGTGTGTGTTCCTGCAAGCAAGGGCAAATACGTGCACGCGCCTGTGAAGGCCAGAAGAGCCTGAACAGTCTCCACATGCCTATGCTCCGAACATAGGCGCTGGGAACACCACTCTGGCCCTCAGCAAAACCAGCAAGTACTCTTAAATGCTGAGCCATGGCGTCAGCCCTGGTTTGGTTTGGTTTGGTCCTTTGAACCTCTCCCTCCCTCCCTCCCTCCCTCCCTCCCTCCCTCCCTCCCTCCCTCCTTTCCTCTCTCCTTTCCTCTCTCCCTCTCTCCCAGCTTGTTTCCCTCCCTCCTGGCTTCTTTTCTTTCTCCTTCCCCATCCCTCCTTGTTTCTTTCCTTCAACTCCGTCCCCCACACCCCCACCATACATACATTTACTACCAGGTGCCTCACCACTAACTTCTAACTTTCACTTTTTGAAAGGAGCTGGCGGGGTTGTGGAGTAAGATACTAAGACGTGGATTGACAGGTCTCACCAGCACCTGACAGGAGCCCCGCACTTCCCAGGTGGTAGTTTCAGCATCCACCACTCCAAGCTTCGCCATTCCAAGCTTCGCGTCCACCACTCACTCACCTGCCTGCAAACTGGTGGGAGGCTGTCTTGAACCTTAGACCACCAAAGCGGGTCCCAACAGTGGCTGCTCTGGTAGAGCTGCCCTCAGTCTCTGCTGCTACTCGGGGCTCAGCCGTTGAGAGTACAAAGGAAGTTGGGCGAGGCGCCTCGCGCTGGCTCCTGCAAGATGCTGCGCGCCCCGCGGATGCCTCGGGTGCCTCGCTCTGGGGGCCAGAGCTTGACCATCAGATAACTCACCTATGCAATTGATGAACTGAAACTTTGTTTAGGGTACTCTGCACAGCGGAGATGGGAATTGTGAGGGTGGGGCCCCTGTGAGAATTCAATCATGTTCCAGTATCTTGCGAGCATTCTAGAAATCTTTGAGGGGGAAAACGTCATAGAGCTGTGCAAACTGTTAACAATGTTTGCTGTGGACTTTGCATTTCCGGAAATTGCATAGTGTTACATTTGTATAACGGAATTACTTAGATGTGTTAGTTTGCTCTGAGTGACCGGGGATAGGCTGAGGAGCATGAAGAAAAAGGGATATGATAATTAGTGTTAGAGACTTTGAGAGTCCTGGGATAAAAACCTCAGACTCGATCCAGTTTTAAATACAGGATCTATTGTTTGACACCCATAAAGCCAAGTCGCAGATGTGTCCTGCTGGAAGGGTACAGAGATTTTTTTTTTTTTTAGATTTATTTATTTTGGGGAGCAGGGCAGGAGGAGGGTATGGGGGGCTTTGGGGATAGCATTTGAAATGTAAATAAAGAATATCCAATAATAAAAAAAAGAAAAAAAGATTTATATGTTTGTTTGTTTGTTTATTTATTTATTTATATGAGTGTTCTACCCACATTTATGCCCAAATGCCAGAAGAAGGCATAAGACCCCATTACAGATGTTTGTGAGCCACCATGTGGTTGCTGGGAATTGAACTCAGGGCCTAAGGGAAGAGCAGCCATTGCTCTTAACTGCTGAGCCATCTCTACATCCCCCCCAGAGATGGGTTTTAAATGGGAAAACCACAAGAGGACCTTTGATATCTGTGCAAGCAAGCAGAAAGTGGGTCTGATCTGCCAAGTTATGTGGTCCAGGCAACCCAACAGAGTCCTTGGGTGTCTGTGTAAGCAAGTATCAGAAGCCAAGAAGTAGAAACAACCTCAAAAACAAAACCAGGAGTTAGTCATATCCTCATGATAACAAAACAGATGGTTACGGCTGTACTTTTCTTTGGGTGAGAGTCACTAAGTCAGGTTGTTTTCTGGGAACTAACCTTCCAGGGATTTGAGTCTAGGGCAAACAGTCGTTAAGTACTAAGATGGAGGCCTAGCACAAAACAGAGTCAACCTGATGGGATTTAGAATCACTTAGCAGACAAGGCTCTTGGCGAGTCAGTCTAGGTGATGAGGTTAATTGAAGTGGGAGACTCATCCCACAAAAGGAGCCACCTTTCTGTGGACTGAGGTCCTGGACCAGGTGAGAGGAGACCAGAGCTGAGGATCGGCATCCATCTCTCTCTGCTTCCCAACATCTGACATTAGCTGCTGCTTCAGCGCTCACAGACTGAAATGAACCCTGAGACTGTGAGCCAAAAGAAACCGTTCCTGCTTTACCTTGTTGGTTGGTTGGTTTTTTGTTTTTTGTTTTTTGGTTTTTTGGTTTTTGTTTTTTGTTTTTTTGTTTTTCAGATACTTTGCATGGTGACACGACAACTATCTGAGACAAGGAAACCTCGTAGTAATTCACACCGTGGTTTTGGCCCCTTTTTTTCTTTATAGGTTTTGCTAGAGCGTCCTGGGTAGAATCATCTTGGCGGAAGAGTCCTGTATGCTTTGTAAAGGAAAGAGTCACACCTTACCTGTGAATGTGCCACCCACCTCATAAATATCCATTTTTAAAACAAACTACTTAAAATCCACAACAGAGGACTCACTGTGCCGCCATCCCCCCTTGGGACAATCCACTTCAATCTGTTTGGCTGGCTTGCTCTGCTTTGCTAAATAAACTCCGTCCGTGCTGTCTCTTGACTGAATTCTTTCCTCTGAGATGACAAGAGCCAAGGGAATCTTTGTAACAGATATCCATTTAAATATGCCCAGAGTGCTTGCCTGGGAAGGGCTACCAGACAGCAATGGAGAGCATGAGATTTAGGGTGAGACTGTCTCTCTGTGGGACCCAGGACATGTCCAACTTCAGGGGGAACTGACCTTGGGAGCCCAAGGTGCTCCCTTAGCTACCGAAGCAGCAAAATAAGGCCACAACAAACACCACATCATGAAAACCCATGAAAGCCTGGGGGATGGAGACCAACTTGTTTACTGTTTGCTATATAAGATGCTGAGCCCTTCATCTAGATTGCTAAACTGCCCCAAACTGCTACCTGCTTCTGGTCCATAGTGTCCACTGAGGCCATTGGTACCATAGATGCTGGTGAACCCATGTGCCCATCCAGTCATTCACTAGGCTGTGAGTCATAAGTTCACCTCTCCTGTTGGTGGAGGTTTTTTTTTTTTTTTTAATCCTCCTATGGCACGGATTGAGGTTTGGCTCCTCGCCATCTATCCATGCCATGTCTACATCTATATGTCCTGACCTAGTTAAGAAACAAATTACTGAGTAGCACTTATCCTAAAGAGTTTTAAATACATTCATGTATGTAAAGTGGTATCTAATTCCTTTGAAAGTACATAGTAAAGAAGTAGTACGAGGGGCTGGGAGGTAGGGAGTTCAGCGAGGACAGAGGGGTGGAGTTCAGATCCCAGCTCAGATCCAAGCTCATCAGTCACATAACTCCAGCTCCGGGGGATCCAATGCCCCCTTCTGGCCTCCACAGGGTTCTGCACATACCTACATTTAGCCAGACACAAATGTATCATTAATAAAAATAAATCTTTTAAAAAGAAATAATGCTAAGTAGAGGCAGAGCTTTCGTTTGGATGATACCTGTTGCTGTATTGTGTTAGTAGGCACCGTGACTCAGAGCTTTCGTTTGGATGATACCTGTTGGTATATTATATTAGTGGGCTCTGTGACTCGGGCCATAGCTTCATTAAGTTTAGCAGGAAACTACATTCAATGCCAGGAGCCATCTAGAAGAAGCTAAAAAACTAGCAGGTGATCTTCCTGAGATGAGTCCGCCATGGATTAAAAAAAAAATCTACAACAGATTTGTTCCTTTAGACAAGGCTGAGGAGAATTTCATTTTAGGAAAGACTCCTGCTATTAATATGCTTTTTCTGGTACTATTAAATATATGAGCAGCCAGGTATGGTGGCACACACCTTTAATCCCAGCACTTGGGAGGCAGAGACAGGTGGTTTCTGAGTTCTAGGCCAGCCTGGACTACAAAGTGAGTTCTAGAACAGCCAGGGCTGCATAGAGAAACCCTGTCTCGAAAAACCAATATATATACATATATATATATATATGTATATATATACACACACACATGTATACACACACACATATATATAATGTGTGTGTACATATATATGTGTGTGTGTATATATGTGTATATATATGTGTGTGTGTATATATATATATGTGTATATATATATATGTATATATATATATATATATGTGTGTGTGTGTGTGTATATAAATCACTAGGTGTTAGCCTACCCTTCTGAGCAGATTTCTGCAGAACTATGAAGATATACTGTCTTGTAGTGATGCTATATAGACAAATGGATGATGATCCTGTAAGAATTCCTAAAATTAGACTAGTAATTATTAAGTTCCTTTATACTAGGAGTGCTATTAAATCCTTTCTGACTTCAAAACTGCATTGAGAACTCTGCCAGGCTTCAAGTGTCATGAGTTAATTGCTTCTGAGATAGCAAGCAGGCATCTACAACTTAGCACACATTCCAAGAGGTTGTAAAACCATTAACCAAAGGTCATTGAAAGGAGACTATAACAATTTACTGTAGGTGCAAGGACAGAAGACAAAAAATTGACTGGGTTTATCTATACAAAATTTCACTAATAACTTAATTACAAAAGTTATGTTTTTTATCTCTCCATGAACCTGTGGAAACTGGTGACAGATGATGGATGTTTATTCAGATAATTATTTTTAATGGATATGCGTGTAAACATTCTCGGTTGTAAGCTTCTTATTCAATTTATGTTTGAACTTCTAGTAAAAAGGGGGGCTGGAAAACCATGTGATCTATTCTCCTAGAAAAAGTACAAAAGACTGGTAAAGATCACCTTGGAAGATATAATGTTGGAGAGAGAGCATTAGGAACATAGCATTGGGAGTGTGGCATGGGGAGTGTGGGATTGGAAGTGTGGCATTGGAAGTGTGGCATGGGGAGCAAGGGCACTGCTACATCAGAGCAAGAGGAGAGAGCAAGACAAGAAGGAAAATGCAGAGTGGGATAACTCAGAAATTATAAGGCAATTAAAACTACTAAGAGAAGCCGGGCATGGTGGCGCATGCCTTTAATCCCAGCACTCGGGAGGCAGAGGCAGGCAGATTTCTGAGGTCGAGGCCAGTCTGGTCTACAAAGTGAGTTCCAGGACAGCCAGGGCTATACAGAGAAACCCTGTCTCGAAAAACCAAAAACAAAAAAAACAAAACAAACAAACAAAAAAACTACTAAGAGAGCAATATGCAGAATGCAGAGCGAAAGAGGAAAAAAGAAGAAGCCACAGAGAGCAGAAGGAGCAGCCAGGTCTCTCCTTACCATGGGACAGAACGGGTCTTTTCTTAATAGCAAGTCAGGTTTAGTCTTATTAAAGAGGACAATGCTTTCTTCTTACAGACTTGGGTTTGATACATTTAGCAATAAGAGGATAGAAGCTTTTTCTTTCTCTATGCAATAAAGATTGGAGTTCATTCTTTATCTAAAGAATCTTTTATCTTTTAAAATAAAGTTTATTCTTTATTTAGAATGAGTGAGTTCTTTCTGCACTGGTGCTTGGTCTTTTGCTCCATATGCATATGTAAGTATGGATGTGTGTGTGTAAGTATGTAATCATGAGATAGAATGAAAGCTGGGCCCAACTGGTTTAAATGGAGATTTATAAATGTGTGTATGAATCTGTATATGAATTTATGTGAATTTAATCCATATTTGCTCGTGTAAAAGTTTTTCCTTCTATGACTGTGATTCTCTTCTTCTGGTTCAATAAAAGTTTATTGCTCCAAACTTCCCCTTAGCCTGACAAGCAAAAGGGGAAAGGCTCTAGCAATTAATCCTTTTCTCAATCTTTTGCTGTTTTATGATGAGGTGTGAAATGCCAGAGACTGCAGTTTCTGACCCAAAGGGAACTCAGGCAGGTCAGCCACCCCAGTAAAGTGACTTAGACTCAAGATAGGAAAACATTTTTATTATTAAACATCCACCCTAAATATCTTGTCCCTGCAGAGGTTCTTCTCCACGGGCTTACCTTCAAGAGAGAGAGAACCAAGAAAGAAGAACAGCAGGGGCGTGGCCTCCAGCAGTTCATGGAACACTGCCAAATGAGAACGCTCTTGAGTCCCAAGACACAGGAAAACTGCGTAAAACAGAGCTCTCTTGAGGCATAAGAAAAAGTAAACACCACGGTGTAACATGTGGAACTTTATCACACACACACTCGCGCATGCACGTGCACACACACACACACACACACACACACACTGAAGGGAAAGACTCCCTCTACATGTGGAAGACATCATTCCATGGGCTGAGGACTAAGGGGCAAGAGAGCTAAGCGACAACATTCCTCTCTCTCAGCTTCCCAACTTTATTCACAACATGCCCAGGTGTGCCTCAGGCTTCTACCCCCGTGACATACGTGTATGTATAAGACCCTAGACCCTGAGATTTAAATGTCCCTTAAAATATAATGAGGGATGCATATAGAAAGCACTTAGCAGGCTAGAATGATGGCTCAGTGATTAAGAGCACTGGTTGCTTTTCCAGAGGTCCTGAGTTCAATTCCCAGCAACCACATGATGGCTCACAACCATCTGTGATGGGATCCGGTGCCCTTCTGGTCTGTCTGAAGACAGCTGTTGTATACTAAAATAAATAAATCTTTAAAAAGAAAAAGGAAAACAGAAAGCTCTTAGCACACACAGTAGCACGCAGCAATCACCTAACAGGCGTTAGCTATTAACAGAGGCTTAGCCTAGAATACTAATGCAGTGAACAAACTCAGAAAACCTGACATTCAGTACTGAAGTTGTCCTACTTAGCTAATAACTAACTAGTTGGCCAACCCTAATTATGAAATCACTCCTATGTGCCCTCATTAAAAACAAACAATCGAACAATAAAAGCCAAATGTTCTAAGTTCATTGGAGTTTCAAAACTCTAGAATTTCATAATGAGTTTGGTTTCAAGTCTCATCAGCAAAATCAGCAAAACAAAAAACAAACAAAAAACAGCACAAGATTTATGGGGCTGACAAAATTAAAAAGTCTAAGCAAGTTACTCCAAATGCTTAGATGTCACAATGCCACACTGCAAAAGTTGTTTATATACATGTGGATTTTCTGAGACAGGGTTTCTCTGTGTAGCCCCGGCTGTCCTGGAACTCATTCTGTAGACCAGGCTGGCCTCGAACTCAGAGATCTGCCTGCCTCTGCCTCCCAAATGCTGGGATTAAAGGCATGTGCCTGGCATGTAGTTATATTTTAAAGATTTATTTTAGTATGTATGTGTGTGACTGTGAGTATAGGTCACATGAGTACAGGGACCCACTAAAGCTAGAGAGAACAGGAGGTCTCCTAGAACTGGAGTTACAGGGGATTGTGAGCTGCCCAACATGGTGAGCTCTGGAGAAGAACAAATGTTCTTCACTGCTGAGCCATTTATATATGAAATAATCCACGTGGCTAATTCCTATTGCTGCAGTCACACACACACACACACACACACACACACACATACACTCTGTGGTCGTTTGAATATGCTTGCCTAGGGAGTGGCACTATTAGGAGGTATGGCCTTATTGAAGGAAGTGTGTCACTTCAGGGGTTGGGCAATGAGCCCCTCCTCCTAACTGCTTGGAAGTCAATATCTACTGGTTGCCTTCGATTCAACGCGTAGAACTTCATCAATGGAAGGAGAGACCCTTGGTCCTGTGAAGGCTCTATGCCCCAGTGTAGGGGAGTGCCAAGGCCAGGAAGCTGGAGTGGGTGGGTTGGGGAGCAGGGGGAGGGGGGGAGGGATGGGAGGTGGGGTGGAGGGGGAACTGGGAAAGGGGATAGCATTTAAAGTATAAATGAAGAAAACAGCTAAAAATAAAATAAAATATGTAGAACTGTCAGTTCCTCCTTCAGCATCATGTCTGCCTGGATGCTGCTGTGCTTCCTGCTATGATGATAAATGGACTGAATCTCTGAACCTGTAAGCCGGCCCCAGTTAAATGTTTGCCCTATAAGAGTTGCCTTGGTTATGGTGTCTCTTCACAGCAATAAAACCCTAACACACACACACACACACACACACATATACAGAGTGAGCGAGCGAGCGAGCGAGAGACAGAGAGAGACAGAGAGAGAGAGAGAGAAGGCCAGCCTGATCTACAGAGTGAGTTCCAGGACAGACAGAGCTACACAGAGAAACCCTGTTTTAAAAAAAAAAAATGGTGGTAGTGAGCTTAATGCAATGTGACCAGTCACCTTGGTCATCAGCTTCCATGATTTCCCCACCATGACAGGCTGTATCGCCTATTACTATACAGAGACCCCGTGGCTAGATAGCTTTATTCTTTTTATTCAGTCAGGAATCCCTGTCCCAAGATCATGGTAGTAATGGGTCTTCTCTCATCAATTAAATCAATCAGGATAATCCCACTGGCACACTTAGAGACCCATCTCTCTGGTGATTCTAGGTACTACAAAGCTGACAATGTTAACCATCTCAATTCTCCCCCCCACCCCCACCCCTCTCTCTCTCTCCCCTCTCTTCCTCTCTCTCGTACATGGGAGTGCATTCTCTCTCTCTCCTTCCTTCCTTCCTTCCTTCCTTCCTTCCTTCCTTCCTTCCTTCCTTCCTTCCTCCTTTTTGGTTTTTCAAGTCAGGGTCTCTGTGTAGCCCTTGCTGTACCAGAACCCTCTCTGTAACCCAGGCTGGCCTTGAACTCACAGAGATCTGCCTGCCTCTGCCACTGGGCTGCCATCTCAATTTCTTACACTTGATTTTTCACCAATGAAAGTAAAGTAACAGGTACACATCCCTGATAATGCGTTGAGCTGTGTCCCCTGAAAAATATGCCTGAGGCTTAATGAATCCTCTAGTACCTGTGAGTGTGCTGTTATTTGGCAACAAAGTCTTGACAGATGCTGTTAAATTAAGGATCTCGAGGCCTTATCATGGTGGCTCAGGCTCTGAATTCTATGACTGAAGTCCTTATCAGAGAAAAGCAGCGCACTGCGGATGCAGAGACACAGTAAAGCTGCTCACCTTCAGACAGACCAGAGACTGATATTTGCGCAACTATAAATCTATAAATCTTCAGAGTCTGGGAGTCACCAACACCTGGAGAAAAGAAAGGAAGGACACATTTTCCCTTTGAGTCTGAAAAGGAGAGCACGGGAAAGAACAGATCTGAGTTACGTTTTAAAATATTTACTTATTTTTACTTTATGTGTATAAATGTTTTGCCTGTGTGTGAACGTGTGTGTGTGTGTGTGTGTGTGTGTGTACCATGTGCATGTAAATGCCAGAGGAGAGAAGAAGGCATTGGATCCCCTGGGACAGAGTTACAGACAGTTGTGGGCTGCCACATGGGTACTGAGAACTTGTCTTAGTTAGGGTCTCCTTGCTATGAAGAGACGCCATGACCGCAGGAACTCTTATAAAGGACAGCATGTAATTGGGGCTGGCTGTCAGGTTCAGAGGTTCCGTCCTTTATTGCTATGGTGGGAAGCAAGGCAGCATTGAGGCAGGCATGCTCTGATGGAGCTGAGAGTTCTACATCTTGTTCCAGAGGCAACCAGGAGAAGACTGACTTCCAGGCAGCTAGGATGAGGGTCTTAAAGCCCATGCCCACAGTGACACACACCTCCTCACAGTGCCACCCCCTGGGCCAAGCATATTCAAACCCACCACAGAACTGAAGCCAGTCCTTCTGCAAGAGTAACAAGTGCTTTTTAACCACAGAGGCATCTCTAACTTAACCCATGGCTTAATCATCGGGTTTGTGACGATTTATTACGTCACCCTAAGGAAAGTGGTACACCCCTTATGCCCCACATGAGAACTGTAGGGCTGGGATGTGGCTCAGCTAGTAGAGAGCTTGCACAAATCCCAGCATTTGGGAGGTGGAGGCAGGAGGATCAGATGTCTAAGGTCTTCCTTACCCATAACAAGTTCCAGATCAGTATACATGGCACCTTCTCTCAAAAAGAAGTGGGTTGGGGAATTCTTTAGAACTTACTGGAATTCATAGTTTCTTAAATGGAAACCAATTCTAAATTGCTCTTCCCCCACAATCCCTATATATTCTTCTGCTTGTATATATAGATTAACATTTTTAGTTTTCAAAAAAGGTATTATAAGCCGGGCAGTGCTGGCCCACACCTTTAATCTCAGCACTTGGGATGCAGAGGCAGGTGGATTTCTGAGTTCTAGGCCACTCTGTAGAGTGCAGCCAGAACTGCACAGAGAAACCCTGTCTCGAAAAACAAAAAACAAACAAACAAAAAACCAAAAAATAGTATAAAATATTTATGCTATATATGAAGAAATAAAGAATAATACAGTGACCATTTGTTTGCCTAATGTGAGCCTTAAATTGAAGCATGGTGGACTCTTAAATTTTCTGCAGATCTCCCAGCTACCTTTTTCTTCGACACTGCTCCTTAGAGGAAATCCTGTCCTTGAAGAACTTGTTTATTCCCAGGAGCTTCAAGACTCCACAACTAGATTGCGTTTGGCTAGATATAATCAATACCCTATATTGTTTTGCATATTCTAAATCTTCTGGGAAAAAAGGTGTGCTGTGTGTGCTTGTTCTACCAATTAAACTAATATTGCTTCTTCTATATGTCTACGATGTGTTGTGTGTGTGATACTTGTTAGTGTGGGTATCTGAACATTTGCCTGCAGATAGAAAGCACAGAGGTGGATGTCTGGTGTCTCTCCTCAGTACTCCACCTTTTGTTCTTTTGAGAGGAATCTCTCCTTATCCTGAAATTCATAGGTGTGGCTAGGCTGCTTAACCAAGCTCCAGGCTTCTGCCTATCTCTCTGGGATTACAGGCATGCACCACTGAGTTTTTTCTATAGATTCTGGGGATTTGAACTCAGGACCTCATGTCTGCTCAGCAGGCCCTTTATTAATGGAGCCAGAGCCTCAGCTAACTCATTTTATTTCTATTTGTGGAATCTATCCACTTTAGAATATGAATTTCTGGCAGATTTTTTTTCATTTATGTCTCATAATCCAGTCTATGAAAATAATCACCTACCTAGTTTCCTACTGTTCAACATGTAGCTTTTGCCACTCTCTGCCCTGCCCCCTCCACTCTCCCAATTCAGCTGTGTTTCTTTTGTTTGTCATGTGGACTATAAGTATAATAATCTTTGTCTAGCGTAAATACTTAGCAGTGAGTCCTAGGGTGGGCTCCCCTCAGCTCCACCAACTGCTGTCAAATAGGTTCCCCACAAGTTTCTAGTAATTTAGATTTCTGCCAGCAAGTGCCTGTTGATTCCAGTGTTCTGCCTTCCACACTACCCATGATGGTTTTTACTTTAAAAAGTTAACCTGAAGACCTTGGAAGTGGACTTCCCTATGTACTAGAAAACTGAAGTTAATTTTCACACACGGTGTTCTCTGTTTTGCAATCTGCCTGTTCTCCTCTTTGCCACTTTTTATTGGTTTGTATTTTTCATTGATCTGTAATTTTTTATTACATATTCTGCACACAGAACCTATTATATTGGTCTTACATGTATATGACATATACCTCTTTCTCCCAAGACCAGGTTTGTCTTCTTCCTTTATGTTCTGTTACATTAGAGCTATCTGTTCCTGTCACATTTCTCTCCCTAGTGTTAATCATGTGGTCATAGATAAGTGAGAAGGAGGGGAGGGGATGAGAGAGGGAGAGATTAAGGAAAGATTCACCAAGAACCAAAGCTTCTTTAATTTATTTTTAAGACTGAGTCACATGAAGCCCATTGTTGGCCTTGAACTCACTATGTAGCCCACACTGGCTTTAAACTCATTTCCTACTTCTACCTCCCAATGACTGGGATTACAGATGTGAGCCACCATACCTGTACCATTCACCACATTTTAAAAGCTAATTTTAGATAAGACATCCCATCAGTTCTGTCTACACACATTCTCTGTGTGTAGAAGTGAGTCATTAGAATCCCATTCAAACTCAGGTGGTTTGTGTATACTGCATGGTCAAACCACAGTTCATTCGGTTCTACACACATTCTCTGCACACATTCTCTACACACATTCTCTAAGGAGGCTCTGGGAAGACCAGTAAGGAGCCCAAGCTCCCCGGGCAAAAAATATAGTGGAAGAAATACTTAAACTTAGCTGCTCGAAAACAAAAACAAAATCCTAAATTCGAATGGTTTTCAATTATCCTGGCTTCAGGTTCTTATACAATTTTTAAAAAAATTAACACCCAATTCAAGCTCTCATTATTCTAAAAAGCGTAATTTCCACCAGGCTGTAATTTTCTATGAGGTTGCCGCCCCGAGGAATGGGTAGTTTTCAAGTTTTGTAATTAAATATAAGCAAAATCAGGTCCCTAACACTTTTTTTTTTTTTTTTTAAAGAGTTGCCGCCATTGTGCACAATGGCATTCTGGAAAATGTAGTCTCGCCATGCTGAACCAGACTCGCTGGAATCCAATCAGCAGACAGCCAACAGCCATGTGCACCGTGGTTGGCTGGGAGCCGCGCCCGCCCGCCCCTTGGCCTGTCACTCAGCCGACTGCAAAGGCGTCCCCCGGGCCTTGCGGAGCGTGTGGTCCGCTGGCTTGTTTGCTACTGGGGCAGGTTGGTGATTCTCCAGGGCAGCCATGGCAGAGCCACAGCCCGCGTCCGGTGGCCTCACTGATGAGACCGCTCTCAGCTGCTGCTCCGATCCGGACCCCAGCACCAAGGTGGGTGACAGGGCCTCCTTTTCGGCGGCTGGAGCGACCTGGGGCTCTGGCCCTGCCTGACGGAATCCTAACCCGGTCTGGCCGCTGCTTGCAGGTCCGCCGGCTGACGGCGCAGTGAAGTGAGCTGGAAAGGGGGCGATGGGGGCGGGGGGGGGCAGTGCAGAGGGATCCCCGTCTTCAGAAAGTTATTTCAAAACTTGTAAGCTCCCCCCCCCCCCGCAGTGTGCGTTAACTTGTTTATTTTGGCCACGGTGTCTTGAAGCCAGGGCGATTCAGGATCAGATTCCGTGTCTGTGGGTGTAGTTGTCCTGGCTTAGGCGCCATGTCCCTTTAGACGGGCAGGCACTTTCCAGAACTTGTATAGCTCAAGGGGCCCCTCTACAACTGGTCCCTCTCAGCCGTACTCATTTTTGTAGTCTCTTTGCCGCCAGCGTTCGCTCCTCCAAACTACTGCGGTTGCTCGAATTTAACTGCCTTTGCTTGCTTGACTTTGCCAGTGCTCAAGTCCACACTTCTGTCCACCAAGAGTCTCTGGAGAGATTGCAGGTAATAAATAGGACCTCGACTTGGAGGGAATCTTAGACACTTTTCTTCGGACCCTTTTGTTTTGCAGTTACAACCAGTAAGGAGCTTAGCCGATGGCATTGAAAAGCTTTCACTTAAACACTACTTACAGTAAAGTAGGCAAGACTCATTCAGGTGTGGTCCCTGCCTCTGCATGGCCGAAAGTTAGACGTGGTGGCTGACGGAGGAATTTATTCCTGTATAGTCATCCGTGTCAGTAAACACCTATATTCAATTAGGTGCTGCATCATTGTAAATTCCTTGATTGAATGTGGGCTTTATGCAGACCTCTAGGAGGGGCAGATAGATGATGGACTTTGGTCCCTGCTTGTTCTTTCCCTTAGGGGCAAAGAAGAGTCAGACATACTGTAATTGCCAAAGCTTTTGACTAGCACCAGGTGTGTACTTAGGGACGCTCTTAGTCACTACAAAATTAAGGCACGAAGGAAAGACCGAATACAGGCACACTCACACACACACTTCTCCCCATTCCTTCTACATACATAACCTTAGTATGCATTTAACTTTTTAACGTTGTGTGTGCGCACTTGCGTGTGTGTGCACGCGCGCATGTACACACGTGGAGGTCAGTGAACAACTTTCTCTCCATATTTGTGAGTATTGGGAAATTCAGGTCTTTGCCTTGGCAGCTGAACCATATCGTTGATACCTAGGTATTTTATACACTATAAATTGGTTCATTCCATGTGAATTGGTTTCCTACATTACTGAAAATTACTGAAAATTTGTCCATCCATCCTTCCCTTCCTCTCTCTCTCTCTCTCTCTCTCTCTCTCTCACACACACACACACACACACACACACACATTTTCTTGTTTAGACAGGGTCTCACTATGTAGCTTTGCCTGTACTGGAACTTGCTGTATAGACCAGGCTAGCCTCAAACTTACAGAGATCCATCTGCCTGTTTCCCAAGTGCTGAGATTAAAAGATTAAAACTCTTGCTGGGCGATGTGCTATTTTCTACAAAGCACACCCAGATTCTGGGTATTGTTCTGTGTCAGTTGACTCCCTAGGTAACTGGGGATTTTAGGTAGCAGGCTGTTCAAACCATAAGACTCTAGGGCCTGGGAATGTGGTGTGGTAGGGAGCATGCTTGACTTTGAATTCAATGCTTAGCAGCAGCAACAACAACCAACAAAACCAATAAAACAAACAAACAAACAAAAACTGAATGAATGAACTAGAAATCTCAGGCAGATCCTTTTTTGTTTGTTTGTTTGTTTATTATTAGGTATTTTCCTCATTTACATTTCCAATGCTATCCCAAAAGTCCCCCATACCCTCCCCCCCACTCCCCTACCCACTCCCACTTTTTGGCCCTGGCATTCCCCTGTACTGGGGCATATAAAGTTTGCAATCCAATGGGCCTCTCTTTCCAGTGATGGCCGACTAGGCCATCTTTTGATACATATGCAGCTAGAGACAAGAGCTCCGGGGTACTGGTTAGTTCATAATGTTGTTCCACCTATAGGGCTGCAGATCCCTTTAGCTCCTTGGGTATTTTCTCTAGCTCCTCCTTTGGGGGCCCTGTGATCCATCCAATAGCTGACTGTGAGCATCCACTTTTGTGTTTGCTAGGCCCCGGTGTAGTCTCACTAGAGACAGCTATATCAGGGTCCTATCAGCAAAATCTTGCTAGTGTATGCAAGATCCTTTTTTTATAAAGATGAGTACACTGTTGCTGTCTTGCTGTCTTCAGACACACCAGAAGAGGGCATCAGATCTCATTACAGTAGTTGTGAGCCACCATGTGGTTGCTGGGACTTGAACTCAGGACCACTGGAAGAGCAGCCAGCCAGTGTTCTTAACCATTGAACCATCTCTCCAGCCTCAGGGAGATCTTTAAAAATATACGAAGTGCACTTTTATTGGATTTTGATTTATATTTCACAGTCTCCTAATTTCTCTTGATTTGGAATTCTCCTTTTGAGATTAGTCATTTTTGGCAAATGGGCATACCATTAGGAGATGTACAGCTAATTATATAATATCTGGTGTGTGTTGAGTGTGCTAAGCCCTGCATGGATGTTTTAAGTTTGTCTGTAGCAACTCTATGAGGAAAGGAGAATTGTCTCCATTTTACAAATAAGGAGACTTAGACCCAGGTACTTGAGTAACTTGCCCAGAGAAGAGCCCACATGCCCAGCCTCTTCCTTCTCCCCTTCTGAGATAACTCAAGCTGAAATTGTACAACTTGTGGTAGAGGGGCAGGGAAAAAGCCTGCCACCAATGAAATTTTAGCTTGATTATATGCTAACTGCAAAGAGCATGAAAGGCACTTTGGGGTGGGTGGTGGGTGGGGGGATGACTTCATCCTATGCCAAACATACACCAGCTCCGATGGAATCGGAATTAAAGGCGTTAGAAAGCATTCTGGTGTACTGGTTACTTTTGTGCCTGCTGAAAAGCAAGGAAAGCTTCATTTTAGCTCACAGTTTGAGGGTGCATTCCGTGGTGGTGGGAGGGCTCCGTGCAAGGAAGGCTCGGGAGCATGAGGTAGCAGGTCACGTGTCTGCAGTCACGTGCCCGTGACTGGCACATAGCTGGCGGGTTTCCTACTTTTACTCAATCTGAAAGCCTAGCCCGTGGATGACGCCACCCACATTCAGGGTGGGTCTTCCCTCCTTAAACTACTCTAAAACTTTAGGTGATTCTAAATCTAATTCCAAGTTGTCAGCAAAGATGATCTCTCCCGGTAGGAGCACAGAGGAGATGGGGGTTTTCAAAGGTCACATCGGTGTTATGTTGTAGGCACGGGCTGTTTGGAATCTGGAGTCCTGCCTTTGGATCCCCATGTCTGTGATCACTCCCCATCTTGGCAGGGCTCCTGGGGCTCATAAAAGGAACATAAAGATGACTCAGCTGTTGTGAAGGTACAGTGAGACAAAATGCATTGCGCTGGTCTATAGAGATAGTGCTCACGGCAGTATTTCAGCTGTTAGGGTCCAGGAATGCGTTAAGCAGAAGGTGGTGGTAGAACCATGTTTTTGTTGGATGGGATTTCCACACCTAGAGAGTTATGCAGGAGAGAGTTCAGGGGAAGGGGAGGAAATATCTTAGCAAAATGTAGCAGTGGGGTGGCAGAAGGTCATAGTATGGTGAAATTCACATGAAGCAGGGGTAGAGAAAGCTAGCCTGGCAGATGGGGGACCAGTCATTGGGGACATTGTCTTTATCATTGCTCCCTTAGACCGGTTACTCCAATCATTTCCTATGTCAAATGCTCATCACTTAGGAAAAAGAGGTATGTTCTCCCAACAAATGTATCTTTATTGCCATTACATACATGTATGATATTCTACTACCACTCTAGCCTAGGGGTGTATCTCGATCTCAGAGCACATATGTGCTTAGCAAGTCTAAAGTTCTGGGTTCAGCACATACACACACATACACTCCAATCTTTATAGGATGAGAAAAAAATAATTATTACAAGAATTGTCAAATTTTGAGCACCCCAAAGGTTGTTTTTGCCCCCACCCTGTCCTAGTTAGGGTTTTACTGCTGTGAATAGACACCACGACCAAGGCAACTCTTATAATGAGCATCACAAGGAGAGAATGCTGAATTTCATGTCAAAGAAGGTTACGATTTTGTATACATAGTGCAGGTAGTGGGTTGAAGGCTTCTGGTGGTTTGAATATGCTTGGCCCACAGGAAGTTGCAGTGTTAGGAGTAGTGGCCATGTTGGAATGGGTGTGGCCTTTTTTGAAGGAAGTATGTCATTATGGGGGTGGGCTTTGAGGTCTCCTAGTGCCCAAGCTCCTCCCAGTGTGGGAAAGAGTTCTTCCTGGTTGCTTTTGGATCAAGATGTAGAACTCTCAGCTCCTTCTGAACCATGTCTGCCTGCAGGCTGCCATGCTTCCTGCCATGATGATAATGGACGGAACCTCTGATATTGTAAGCCAGCCTCAATTAAATCTTTGCATTTATAAGAGGACAGGGTGGGAGCATAAAACAACGTTTAGGGTACTCAGAATTTGACAACTCTTGTAATAATTATTATTTTTCTCATCCTATAAAGATTGGAGTGTATGTGTGTGTATGTGCTGAACCCAGAACTTTAGACTTGCTAAGCACATATGTGCTCTGAGACCGAGACACACCCCTAGGCTAGAGTTGTAGTAGAATATCATACATGTATGTAATGGCAATAAAGATACATTTGTTGGGAGAACATACCTCTTTTTCCTAAGTGATGAGCATTTGACATAGGAAATGATTGGAGTAACCGGTCTAAGGGAGCAATGATAAAGACAATGTTGAATAGGTAGGTGCACAGCGAACACATGTGCAGGGGGTTGATTTGTTTTTATTAACCTAGGATTTTGATTTGAGAACGATCACTCCAGATTGTATGTGAATAAGCCTGCAAGAAGCAGAGAGCAGTTCAGGTTGGACGCGAGGAGGCCTTGAGCCATGCAGTAGTTATTAGAAAGGTTTTGATAGAACCCAGTGGGGAAACCCCCACCCAATTCCCGATTCGGTGTGCACCCAAAAAATCACGAAGGACCATCTTGATGTAATTACATGAGGTCGTTTATGGAGCTCCGGACCGACATGCATCCCACACAGGAGATAATGGATGTCGGCCACGAGGCTCGAAAGCTAGGGGTTTTTATGGGGTAAGGGGCTTAGGGGTGTGGAATTCAGCATAGCGACACACTATTGGCTTATTCAAACATCAGCAGAAAAATTACATGTTCGTGCAGGGTGTCAGAGTTCTGTGAGTTGTTGGCTCAGTTTAGATAGCCCTGTTATGGCCTCACATTCCTCTTTATCTTAATGGTCAAGCTGTTCCCAGGAATGTTTTAACTTCGGGGCATACCCAGGTTTGTTTTTCTTTATTCTCAGCCCCAGGCAGCCTCTAGGCTCACAAACAACCAGCAATTTCTGAGTACTTTATATGACTTACAGGTATTGAAATTTCATCTTTCTTTCAGTTTGAAGAGGGATTCCCAGGAAGGCTAAAGCAGCCAAGGACGTGGTAACATGCATGGCTGGGCTTGGATTAGAACCTCCTCAGTTCACTTTGGTTTGATATGATTTGAGTCGGGGAGTCTGTTGAGGGCCAAAGCAAGGCAGACATCAGGAGCCTGTCTCACTTGGGCTAGCAAGGATTGGCCGAGGGATGCTCCCTGGGGATTAAAACTCCCCGGGGATTAAAGCTTGCTTGGGCTGGAGTGCTTCTGATATTCTGACTGTGAAGCCTAGGCTGGGGATGGGAGTCCAGGGCTGCGCTTACTGGGCTGGACAATCCAGATTTGGGAAGCAAAGTAATAGTGGAATGCCAGCCACCTCTGGGTGTGTTTTATAACGGTAGCAGTAAGACAAAGGAAGCAGTTTGCTCTGGACCAGACATTCCGCTAAGTTCTTTCATCCATTACTGAGTGAATACTTCCGCTCAGCCTTATACTAATTGCCTTCATCCTTTGGGATAGAGACAACCGGAAACAGGTTTTAGGAAAGTAATGGCTCCCTCAACGCCAAGGCTGTAGAGCCCTGTCATTGCCAAGCTCGAAGTAAAAAGATAGCAATTCCTCTTCCATATTTCACCCGTTTATATGGGAAGAGAAATGCCCGTGACACCCAAGAGAGGACACATGATGTTGGGTACAGCTGGGGAGAGCTGAGTACAACTCCCTTGTTAAAAAACAAAACAAGGGCTGGTGAGGTGGCTCAGCGGTTAAGAGCGCCGACTGCTCTTCCTAAGGTCCTGAGTTCAAGTCCCAGCAACCACATGGTGGCTCACAACCATCTGTAATGAGATCTGACTCCCTCTTCTGGAGTGTCTGAAGACAGATACAGTGTACTTACATATAATAAATACATAAATATTTAAAAACAAAACAAAATTAAAAAAAAAAAAAAACAGGCTTGGTGGTATGCATTTGTGGGCTGAGAATTAAGGAGGCAGAGGTGGCTGGTTCCCTGGAGTTCTCTGGCCAGTCAGGCCTGCTCTGGAAGCCTCAGGCCAGAAGAGGGACTGTGCCTCCCAAAACAAAGTAGACAGCTTCTAACAGCGTCCGAGGTTGTCCTCTGATACGGAGGTATGTATGGACACACACGTATGTGTGCACCTGTGTATACCAGCACATGCTATACACACACACACACAAAGAAGTGTATGACCTCAGAGCCACACCCCGGTCGGTCTCACTGGCTTAAAAGCAGGGTATTGGCAGGGTTTTGTTCTTCGTTGGCTCCGGAGAAGCATCTGTGTTGCCTGATTGCATTTCCCTTCTGTGGCAGGGCCCACATTTGAGTTTCCCTGCTGGTTGTTGGTAGCTAAATTGGCGGCATTGATCTGTCTCTCAGCCAGCCTCCACAACCTGCTCTGACATTGCAACCTCTCTCCTCACCGTCTCTGCCATGTCTGGTCTTCTTCTGTCTTCTTATGTTGTCTTGTGTGATTCAACTACCTCGCAAACCATGGCTGATCTAACACAACTCCTCCTTTCTTCCCCCAAGATTGATTTTTAAATATGTTGTGAGGGTGTTTGTGAGGGTGTTGGGGGGGGGGGGGGCTACGTGCACGTGAGTGTAGGCACCTCTGGATCCCCTAGAGCTGGGGTTATTGTTGTGAGCTAGCTACCCAGTGTTGGGTGCTGGAACTAAGCCCAGGTTTATGCTCTTCAACCCTGATCTCTGTCTTTGAGGCTATCTGGTCAGTTAATTTCAGCTTCAGAGCAGCTGATAGTAGAACCTAAGTTAATGTTTGATAAAATCATCTGCACCAAGTTTAGAACTGACTCTATGTGCAATACCTACACACACACACACACACACACACACACACACAACCCCCTGTGTACTGCGTTAGCTAATAACCAAGCCCAGTGTGGGAGGCTGGCTTTCTCTGATGAGGCTTGCAGGAAAGCCTTTGAAATTATCGAAAGAGCACACATCAGCCCTGTTGTGGACTTGGCGTCCCCCACGCAAGCGCAGTAATTGATAGGGAAGCAGCAGGCACTAGCTTTGGCCGGGAGAGGGAGACGCTTGCTATTTTCGTAGTTTTAGTATCTTGTTTTAATCTCTGCTTAGACCAGCATCTGGCATGAAAGTGGTCTCGCTGCTTCGTAAAAAAGTCTGAGACTTTTGCCTCATTTACTGTGGTCCTAGAGTGACTTTGTAAGGTGTTTTCAATACCTGTGTTCAGAGGAGAGAACCGGGCGGTCAGTGCCTCAGGTAGCCGCTTATCTCTTTCTTACCTGATTGTCAAAGGGGAGAGCACCAGCTCTGGATTTGAAAGGGCAACCTGGGTCCAGAAACATGGAACCCTGAGCCAGCTGCCTTCTGCCCGGGTGCCATGCGGCTTAATGAGAGAACCAGACCACAAGAGCGGCACTGAGACCCTGAGGCAAAGCTTTGTTCAGGGTATGAATTTCCTGGCTGCCCCTAGGAGAAGGGAATACAGCATCCCCCCCAAAAGAAGTTTGGGGTTTTATAGGGTGCTTTTAGTTGGGCGGAAGAGCATCTAATAGGCTAAAGGAACTGCAGTGAGCAGTGTTCTTTTCAGGGGGAGGTGTGGCCACTAGATTAGCAGGAGGCTGTGGACAAGCTGTTCTGCTGTGACAAGGGGGTCAGCAGACTCCTGGGAAGTCTAGAAAGGTCAGCTTCCATTTTCCTTAAGGGGCTGGGTCCCACACTGGTCATCCATCTTGTTGTCTTTTTTTTTTTAAGACTTATTTATTATTATACATAAGTACACTGTAGCTGTCTTCAGACACATGAGAAGAGGGCATCAGATCTCATTATGGGTGGTTGTGAGCCACCTTGTGGTTGCTGAGATTTGAACTCATGACCTTCAGAAGAGCAGTCAGTGCTCTTACCCACTGAGCCATCTCACCAACCCCATCTTGGTGTCTTAAGTGACTCCCACGTTGGGCCAAAGATCTAGGCCAGTGCAGCAGTTGCCACCTCTGAACAATGAATTCAAATGCTCTTTAGATCACTTCTTCATGACATGACAGGGTTTCTCTGTGTAGCCCTAGCTGTTCTGGAACCCGTTCTGTAGACCAGGCTGGATTTGAACTCAGAGATCCTCCTGCCTGTACCTCCCAACTGCTAGGATTTAAGGCATGAACCATCACTGCCTGGCATGTGTTTGTCTGTATTTTATATGATGTGAGTTAGAGGAAGAGGAGGCTGTGCGGCCGCTGCATTACTTTCTCACAGCTGTGATAAATTACCCCGACTAAAGCAACTTGCGGGGGAGCGGGGGGCTCATTTGGGCTCTCAGTTCAAGTTATCCTCCGTTATGGTGGAGGCAGCCATAGACAGGAATCACAGGGTGAGGAATGTTTGTGTTTAGCTAGCTTGCTTCTTTCTGTGCAGTCTAGGACCTATGCCTGTGGAATGGTGCCACCTACTTTTATCGTGGATGTCCGCTTTGATTAACCTAATCAAGATTCAGCTCTGGGTTTGGTCCTGGGGGAAGCAGGATGGGAGTGGGGACATGGGACACAGGGATGGGGACTCAATTATGCCTTTAATCCCGGCACTCAGGAGGCAAAGGCAAGTAGATCTCTGTGAGTCCAAGGCGAGCCTGGTCTACAGAGTGAGTTCCAGGACAGAGAGAGAAGCCCTGTCTTGGAAAACAGCAACAAAACAAAAAAAAAAAAAAAAAAAGAAAAAAAAAGGAAGAAAGAAAGTGCCTAAATCCCTCAGAGTGCCCAGAGGCTGTGCCTCATGCTGCCTCTGGCCCCTGTCCAGTCGGCAGTGTTAACCCTGAATTCTGTGAAGTGGGAGTGGAGGGGGAGGGTGGAGTGAAAGGGAGCTGAGGGGTCACCATGGCTGCTCACGCCTTTAATCCCAGTACTTGGGAAGTAGTGAGGTTAATCTCTGGGTTTAAGGCTAGCTCAGATTTGCTTAGTGAGTTCCAGGCTAGTCAGGCTGCATGAAGACCCTGTCAGGAGAAGCAGAAAATTACAGAGGTTGGATTCTTTGTTGTGCCAAATAAAGTTGTAGTTTGCTTAAGAAGGGCTATACACGGGGCTGGTGAGATGGCTCAGTGGGTAAGAGCACCCGACTGCTCTTCCAAAGGTCCAGAGTTCAAATCCCAGCAACCACATGGTGGCTAACAACCATCCGTAACGAGATCTGGCGCCCTCTTCTGGAGTGTCTGAAGACAGCTACAGTGTACTTACATAATAAATAAATAAATCTTAAAAAAAAAAAAAAAGATTTAAAAGAAGGGCTATACACTTGTTGGTAGTTTATTTAGAAGAGAATCACCAGAAGGCCTGTGGGGTGGGGCCTCAGATAGAAGATGTGTCACTTCAGAATTGTCACTGAATTGGGTGCTGGTGGCTCATGCCCTTAACTTCAGCACTTGTGTGAAAGCTGGGCAGTCACGGAGTTCAAGGGCCAGTTGGTAATGCAGCAAGTTTGAGCCCAGCATGGACCGTATCAGATGCTGCCTCGGGAGCCCCGAACCAAACCAAACCAACAGCGAAGGCCCCACTAAGCTTTAGTGACTAAGGAGCAGAGAGGCCAGGATTCTCATATTAGTTAAGGGCATTCCTGGAGCGTAACTCACTGGCTCTCAGCTGCCCCTCCACCCCAGAAGCCAGCACTGGGCGAGACCTTGGCAGTGTGAGCCATTGGTGTGGGAACCGTTTCCTGGAAGTACCATTGAGGCTGGAGATGGGCTTTCCTCTGCTCGTTTTGTTTGTATCGGGGCGATGGGCTGTTCTGTTACAGAAGGCTTAGTGACGCAGCTAGGAAGTGTTGAAAGTTAAAGACACTCACCACGTGCTGCTGTTTCTCCGTAGGATTTTCTACTGCAGCAAACGATGCTAAGAATTAAGGATCCTAAGAAGTCCCTGGATTTTTATACGAGGGTTCTTGGACTGACGTAAGTAACAAGTGTTTCTTAGCACCTTACAATTGAAAAGCATGGTGTTAGGGAAGATGGCTCAGGGGAGGAAGGAGAGACCCGACTACCTCAGCATTGTCCCCTAAGCTCCATAGCAGCGCCATGGCAATACTCTCTTCCTCTCAGAAATGATGTTAGGTCAGATCCTTTACTGCTCTGCTTCTGAAATCATGGCTGTTAGGACATGGTATTTAGAGAGTGCATGGATGTATTTAAAATCAGCCCCTGAGATTAAAGGCATGCGCTACCACTGCCCGGCTCTCTTTTTCTTTTTTTTTTTCCATTCAAAGAGATTTTATTACTTGTGTACACAACAGCATTTATGCCACTAGAGCAGAGGCTGTGGACAACTCACTCATATTTCCAACTGGATGGGAGCACCTGCTTAGTCTTACAGTATCGAGCCAATCGGAGAATTCTGCTCTCTGTCAGAATCAGGTGGACTTTAGCATCCGTATCCTTTCTGTTCCTCTCAAGGTGCTTGCAGACAGCAACCGCTTTCTTAATCAAATGGGAGAGATCCCCAGGGAGGTCAGGGGCAAGGCCTTTGGACTTAAGGATTCTCAAGATTTTATTTCCAGTCACAAAACAGATCTGTGCCACACCATGTGGGTCCCTCAGGATCACACTTAATCTGGGAGGGAGTCAGGCCTTTCTTGGCCAATTTGTAAATCTGTTCCTTTATGTCCTCAGATGTCAACTTCAGCCTCGTGGGGACGCTAAGGTAGTAGGGCAGCGCCAACTGGGATAGGCCCTTCCCAGGAGCGTCCATGCGACCCACAATAGCGGAGGTCTGGCAACAAAGAGCACTTGGGAGGCAGAGACAGGCAGCTTTCTGAGTTCCAGGACAGCCAGGGCTACACAGAGAAACCCTGTCTCGAAAAAGAAAAACAGAAAAAAAGAAAATCAGCCTCTGGTTCCGTCTTCACAGGCTGCATTGTCTCTTGCTAAGGAGGTAGCCTTGGGGTTTGTGACCTCCGAGCACGTGATGTGCTGCGCTTTCCTTCCATCAGCTTTAACTAAGGCACACTTGATAAGTCAGCTTTTCTTGGTTCGTTTCCTCAGATAGCGTGAGGCTTTTGGTAATACACGCACATAAGTAATGAAGTGACCTTTAATTCTCCACCTTTCATTTACTTCCACGAACTTTAAGAGAGCAGCCCAAGTATTATGTACGCTCAGAAAATGTGGCCAGTTCCGAAAAACACAAAGCGGAGGATGCAGAATGGCTTCCTTCTCCCCAGACGGCTTAGTTCTTGCTCCCCTCCCCGAAAAGGTGGTTTTCCATGCCTGTACAGCAGAGTGGCAGGACAGTGGTGGCACACGCTTTAATCCCAGCACTCTGGAGGCAGAGGCAGGAGGATTTCTGAGTTTGAGGCCAGCCTGGTTTACAAAGTGAGTTCCAGGACAGCCAGGGCTACACAGAGAGACCTTGTCTCAAAAATAAACAAACAAACTAAGTTTCTGGTCTCCGGATCCCACAGTCACCCCACAGTCGGCACTTGGCAGAGCTGAGTCCTTTTGCACTCGACTGAACCGTCTGTTGACCTTGTGTTTGCAGAGATCCCCGCTAGAGTGCAGCTTGACCCTAACCTGGGTTCGCTGCTCTACTGGAAGCAGAAGGGAACTGCTCCCTTTCCTTCCACTCCCATCTGATTGCTACGTTAGTAAGGAAGAGATAGTTTTCCCCGATGGTTCTGTTTAAGGTATTAGGTCTTTTATGGAGTAAATTTATTTGTGGCTAATTGATGCATAAATCTAGTAGTCCAGGCATATTGATAACAGGAGTAAGTAAATAAGAGGTTGGACTGGACTCTGGAAACTCTGCCTTAGGTACAGGGGGATGGCTCAGTTGATAAAGTGCTTGCCCCTGCATCCCTGTTGCTGGAGGGACAAAGACTTTTGCTTGTACTCAGTAGGCAGAGGTGGAAGGACCTCTGTGAGTTGAGCCCAGCTTGGCCTACTGCTCAGTCAATTCCAGGCCAGCTAGGGTTACACACTGACACTGTCTCTGAGGTCAGAGGTGAGTGAAAGACAGTGGGTAGCCGCTAAGGGTACCCTGTGCCAGCCTCTTACCTCCGCATGCGTACTCCCTTGCCTGCACACACACCTCTACGTGCTTGGTCTTGAGTATGAACAGAGTCATCTTTGAGCATAATTATTCCTCAATCTCATAAAAGATGTTGTGTATATTGTTCTACTTGCGTGTGATCTTTTTTTTTTTTTTTAAAGATTTATTTATTGTTATAAATAAGAACACTGTAGCTGTCTTCAGACACACCAGAAGAGGGTGTCAGATCTCATTATGGGTGGTTGTGAGCCACAATGTGGTTGCTGGGATTTGAACTCAGGACCTTTGGAAGAGCAGTCAGTGCTCTTACCCACTAAGCCATCTCGCCAGCCCCCTTGCGTGTGATCTTACAATCTCTAAGCTGACTGATAAGCTAGCCTCACTAATTGTTGGAAAACCTCGGGATTTTTCTTCTCTTCCCACCTGGCTTCCCTTGTCCCGGAGACTCTCTCTTGCCCTCTGACCCCTTGCTTGTGCAGAGTCACTTTCTCTGCATCAGATATGCACAGACGGTGCTGCTGACTGCGGTCTTGCTTGCTCCCCTCCTCCCTCCTCCCTCCCCTGCTTCACCTGCTCGTCCATGTTGAAGCCGCCCCCAGAGGACCTCTCCATGTCCCATGACCTTTTTGGGGAGGTCTTAATCCTGTTTCACCTTTCTGCAGTGTTCTCGGCTTTAACTGCCTGTTGTTGACATTCACGTTTTCCTTTTCTGTGAGACCCACCTGGCCTTCTCTCCTGTCACCTACCCTGTTTGCTTTCTTGGTGGGTTTAGTTGAAAGAATGACAGGGAGAGGCACTGCAGTACTCACCGAGACAAAGCCTTACAATACCTTCCCTGTTTATAAACAAGCATTGAGATTCTAGCTAAATTTCATTAAACTTGAATAACGAGACCTGATTGTGCAGGGTCACCCCTGGAGTCCCAGCACTTGGAAGCCGAGGCCTGGGACAACTTGGGAGTCCCAAGTGCTATCTAGGGAGTTCAGGCTATCCTTGGCTACACAGTAGGATTATGTGTCACAAAACATTTAAAAACAATGAATGAGTGACACAGACCCCTGTCCTGCACAGTTTGGTACTGGAACCCTGACCAGGCGTGGCGAGGGAGTGAGTTAAGAGCAGACTCTAGAGAACCAGATACCAGATACACAGGAAAGCTGGGATCGGTCAGCTGGTCTGTGAGCAGTGATGGAGTGCTAGCAGCCACAGCAGCAACCTGGAGCTTTGGTGTGTTTGTTATGTCGGTTCAGGGTGGACTAACCTCCGGAGGGAGGAGGCGTTTGGAGGCTAGCAGTTCCAAGCAGTAAGCGCTTGTGGGGAGGAAGCTGCAGTTGCTAGCTCTTGCACATATGCGCCTATAGTTTGTAAACACTCCTCTGTGTATACACTGTTAGCTTATCACTGGGACTAGAGGAAGGCTTTGCCATCCCTCTGAGCCTAGGGGTGTGTCAGGGGTTCACTCTTCCCATGGCTCTGAGCGTTGGTCCTTCCATGACAGACACGGCCATGTCAGCAGTATACATTCCCTCAAGACTTCATGCACTTGACTGTCAAGGCTTCCTTGGCTCTCTACTTAGAACCTTTTATTTTAGTCAAGTGTGTGCGCGCTTGGGAACTAAGCACTTTTGGTTTTTGAGACAGGGTCCCTCACTGGTTTCCTTCTAAGCTTGATGGCCAGCAAACCCCAGGGCTGTGTCTGTCTCAGCCCCTCCCCAAGGCTGCTCTTGCGAGTGCACGCCGTCATGTGTGGCTAGGTCATGGGTGCTAGGGCTCAGACTCGGGCCTTCATGCTTGCATGGTAAGCACTTACAGATGGAGCCAGCCATCAGATGGAGCCAGCCATGAAGGAGATCTTTTCCCGTGGTCTTTGCCCAGGCTCTCACCTGTAGGCCTCGTTCCTAGTGGAGCTTACATGTTATTCCGAGCTCAGCCTGGGTCAGCCTGTGTTGTTGTCAATGACCCTGGCTTCTCTTCTGATCCCAGCCTCCTGCAGAAGCTTGACTTCCCTGCTATGAAGTTCTCGCTCTACTTCTTAGCGTACGAGGATAAGAACGATATCCCCAAGGACAAGTCCGAGAGGACAGCGTGGACGTTGTCCAGAAAAGCCACCCTTGAGCTCACGCAGTGCGTACACGCTTTTTCTCTCTTTATGGAGCCTAGCTTTGTAAAGGTATTTTAAATAAATGTTTTTGTGCTCACCAGTCTAAATCAGTTATAATCAATTAATTTGTTTATTTAGGTTTTGGGAGACAGGGTTTCTCTGTGTAGCCCTGGCTGTCCTGGATGGAACTCACTCTGTAGACCAGGCTGGCCTCGAACTCACAGAGATCTGCCTGCCTCTGCCTCCCAAGTGCTGGGTTTAAAGGCCTGTGCTACCACTGCCTGGTAATTTTCAATATATTTTTTTTTAAGATTTATTTATTTATTATATGTAAGTACACTGTAGCTGTCTTCAGACACTCCAGAAGAGGGCGCCAGATATCGTTAAGGATGGTTGTGAGCCACCATGTGGTTGCTGGGATTTGAACTCTGGACCTTGGGAAGAGCAGTCGGGTGCTCTTACCCACTGAGCCATCTCACCAGCCCAATTTTCAATATTTTTAAGTGTGGATACTTGAGTCTTTATGTTACTCTTATGGTATCCATAAGACAAAGAGAACATTTTTCTTTTAGAGAATAAGACTCCACGTGGCAAGATATTTGCCAGATTATAGCTTATTAATTTTATAATTTAAAGATTCTTCTAAAATCTTCTGATATTCACATGTGTGTCCTCTTGTTATCTTGGTATCTTTTGGATACAGAAGTGTTATAGAATATGTTCCTTTTAAAGAGCTACCACATCATTTTATAATAACTAACATTCCAGTTTTAAGGTATTTTTATACCCTCAGCATTCAAATGTACAGAATTAAGGATTGCCCGAATTTCTTTTGATTTCACTACATTGGCAGGTTTTGGGGTGTTTTGTTCTTGTATTTTTTTAGGGACTAACAAAAGAGCCTTTGTTGCAGTATGCCTGTGTTAGTATGTATCCCTAAGTGGACCTCTCGAATCTAACATGGAAATACTGGAACACGGACCCTGGAGCTGTATGATACTTGATGACATAACTAGAATGCGTCAGCTGCTGTGATTTTTATTCTTACTCTTCTTATCCAGGTGCCTGAGTTTGAGTGTCTTTTTAACCTAGCTACAGTCGTCTTTGCCAGCTTGCCCTCTGTACAGGTGAAAACACAGTATTTGAAGTAAAGTAGCGGACATACAGAATGCAGCTCCGGGGATATTTCCTTTCATAGGCTGTTCGCAGGTCAGAACTGGGAGTTACTGCCTTAAGGCAAGGATCTTTCTCTAAAAGAACAGAACCGTTCAAATGTCCATATAGAATAAAAGGAGATCTATTAGATCGGCTCCCATGGAAGGGGCTCGGTAGTCCCAGCAGTGGCTGCCTGAACTCAGGAAGAAGCAGAGAGCCCAGCTCCATCCACAGAGGTGGCTGCATCAGCAGTCCTAAGCCAGGGTCCACGGCCTGCAGTTCCCTGGAGAAGCACTGCTATTAAGTCCACTACAGAAGGCCAGCAAGCTGGAGTCTCTTAGCAGCAATAGATGCAGTGTTGTAAGCTGGCCTGAGGCCTACATGAACCGGGTATTTCTAGAAGGCAGGCTGGGGCTGAAATAGACTTAGACTGCGAGAAAAGATAATGAAGGAAGCCAAGACAAAAATTTCTCTGATAAAGGCCCGTGAGTTTACTAAGAGAGTGTGCTTATAAAGGGGAAGACCCGCCCCCGCCCCCACCCCAGCCCCCGCCCCCAGTCCCTTCTTGGTGTCTGGAGCCAGCCTGGAGGAGGATAGGATAGGAGGCAGGATAGGATGTGCCTCCTGAATATCTCAGGGGCCTCTCTCAGCAGGTAGCAGTGTCTTGGAGGAGAGCAGCGGCAGGTGACAGAACAATAGAGCCTTCTAGGTCGAAGGCTCCACCCCAGGTGGTCTGGCTCTCGGTGGCAGCAAGGTTTGCCTCAGTCTGCTTCAGGCTCGGGGAGGCTACAGTGCAGGACAGTTGGAAGGCATTACCCACTTTGACAGTGGGACTTCCTCTCTGGAAATTCACTCAAAATTTTAAATTAATTAATCAAATTATTACAATTCATCATTATTATTAACCAGTACAGATGGATCATTTGTGATTAATAATATATTAATCATTAGTAAAATTAATAAATTAATTAAAATTGATTTAGACTGGTGAGCACAAGAGGTTATTTAAAATAAATTTAAAAAACTGAGGTGTGTGTACTAGGTTGTCTCTAAATCCCTCAAGCTGACCATGTCGAGCAGTCGGCACTCTTAAGTTCCCCAAGCTGACCATGTCTGCCAGCCGTCACCCTAAGTCCTCCAAGCTGACCATGTCGACCAGCCGTCACCCTAACTCCTCCAAGCTGACATGTTGACCAGCCGTCACTCTAAGTCCCCCAAGTTGACCATGTCTGCCAGCTGTCACCCTAAGTCCTCCAAGCTGACATGTTGTTGACCAGCCATCACTCTAAGTCCTCCAAGCTGACGTGTCGACCAGCCACTCTAAATCCCCCAAGCTGACCATGTCGACCAGCCTTCACTCTAAATCCCCCAAGCTGACGTGTCGACCAGCAGTCACAGTGTTCTCCTTTCCTCTGTAGCAACTGGGGCACTGAAGATGACGAGACGCAGAGTTACCACAACGGCAACTCGGACCCTCGTGGATTTGGTACGTCTGCCTCATTGTATGTGATGGTTGTGTGTGTGTGTGTGATTTTGCATGGTGTACATATTTATGGATACAGAAAACTTTAGATATGAATGACCTAATTTTCTTTTTTTTTTTTTCCTTGAGACAGGGTTTCTCTGTATAGTTCTGGAACTCACTCTGTAGACCAGGCTGGCCTCAAACTCAGAAACTCACCTGCCTCTGCCTCCCAAGTGCTGGGATTAAAGGCCTGTGCCACCGCCACCCGGCTGAATGATCTAATTTTCAAGTATAGCTTATTAGGGACATGGGTATTTTTATATCTTGCCAATCTTATTTAGCAGCTATGTTGGTATTAGTCTAAACATCGTGTTTACTTTCTCATAATATTATACAATAAAGCCACAGTATTATGCTTCCAGTAAACCTTATTGTAGGGACAGGGTTAGAGCCCACGCACGGCCTTGCACATGCCAGGCAGGCTTTCTGCCACTAGACTGTGTCTCCATCTCCCTCTCAGAGAGCATTTGGTTAAAAACAATGGGAACTGTGGTCAGTCATTTTCTGGTAGTGTCTTGTCAAGGGACAGAGAGATGGTGCAGTGGTTAAGAACGCTTGCTGTTCTTGTAGCAGCCCCATACTTGGTTCCCAGCACCCACACTGTGGTTTGCAACCATCCAGGATTCTAGTTCCAGAGAATCTGATGGCCTCTTCTGACCCCGTCAGGCATCAGCACACACAGAGTGCATATATGTATACACAGGCAAAATGCTCATTACACACAGAATACATCTAAAATATGCATTCTGTCAAGATGGCACATTAAAACTTCGGTTGGGTAATGTAGTGAATGCTAACAGTTAACCCATTAAACACGAATAAGTAACTTTTTTCTTTTTTTTTTTTTTTTTTTTGATTTTTTCGAGACAGGGTTTCTCTGTGTAGCCCTGGCTGTCCTGGCACTCACTTTGTAGACCAGGCTGGCCTCGAACTCAGAAATCCGCCTGCCTCTGCCTCCCGAGTGCTGGGATTAAAGGCGTGCTCCACCACGCCCGGCTCCAACTTTTTTCTTATAGATCATTCTAAACAGGTTAAACTATACATTAGCCAGAACTGACTTTTTTTTTTTTTTTTTTTTTTTTTTTTTGGTTTTTCAAGACAGGGTTTCTCTGTATAGCCTTGGCTGTCCTGGAACTCACTTTGTAGACCAGGCTGGTCTCGAACTCAGAAATCCGCCTGCCTCTGCCTCCTGAGTGCTGGGATTAAAGGCATGCTCCACCACGTCCGGCCCTAGAACTGACTTTTTTAAAATAACAACGCAGAGCAACTATTTCACCATAACCAGCTAGTCAGACTGCCGTTAAAGTATATAGATTTTGAACCAGTTAAATCTGTTTTCAAGGGCCTTGTGTTTTGAAGTAAGTTGTGTTAGCCGTTCGAGACACTCTTGTAACATTTCTTCCCGTGCTCTGTTTCATTTTGGGGGATGCCATCACCAAAGGTCACATTGGGATTGCCGTTCCTGATGTCTACAGTGCCTGTAAGAGATTTGAAGAGCTAGGTGTCAAGTTTGTGAAGAAGCCTGACGACGGTGAGTAAGCCCCTTCTCTCTCACCGAGGGCACAGCTAAGATTGGCTAGCACCTTTACATGGCTGCCGGGCTCGTGCTGACTGGGCGCCTGTAACAGGAAGCCCTTTCCAGCAGGCCTAGGGGCAAGCCTAGCTCTCCTTAGAGAAGCAGAGAGTATGTTGTAAGGCTTCAACAGGGACCAGACACAGGATGTGGAGAGCAATGAGAACCCCACCCCCCTCCCCTCTCCCCCTACTCTCTCTCACTGGCTTCCAGCTTTCAGAATTTCAGGGTGTAACCAGTCGTTCCTAAATGAGTTCTGTGATGTATATTTTGTTATTAATATAACTTTGCCAGGTTACTTTAGTGTATAGCTGATATTTTTCTTTCTTTTATACTATTATACATGCTTATGTCTGGGTATGTGTCTCAGCATATATCTAAATACTGTTGTATTTATATGTCTCAGTTTTATTATACTTAGATCTGTTCTTACATCCATTTTTTTTTTTTTTTTTTTTTTTTTTTTTTTTTTTTTAGTTTATTTTTAACGTTGGAAGTGGGTTCTTGCTGTGTGGCCCAGGCTGCCCATGAACTTGAAATGCCAGTTTCAGCCTTGCTAGTATTTTTATTGTGCACCACTGCACTCGGTTGAGACAGCTCAGTGTGAGACAGCCCATGAGCTGGAACAGTTAAGTCGATCATCGGTAGAGCCCTTGCCTAGCATGTACTGGGAGCTTGGGGGCAGCCCCCAGCACCAAAAAAATAAACAAAAGGTCCCAGACCAACCAACCAACCACACAAAAACCCAGAGAGAAATAAATGAAACATTTTAATAAAATTGTTTCAAGTAAATCACTTGCTGTAGGATCTTTTCAGTGAGGAAGCTGCTTGCCCTCCGTTCAGATCAGCTGCTGGTACCTGACCTGGTTTCCTGGATTGTCATCTTTTTCTTTGGTCTTCACATTTTTTTTTCAAAGATAATATAGTGCGGTTCTTTGAGCCTCCTTTCCTCCGTTTCTCCCTTGAAGCATCTTTCACATGTCCCCGTCTTAGCGTCCCCACCGGGACCCTTTTGTGTGAGTTTTGTGAGGACTGATGTCTGAGACTGACGAATGAGAACCAGGCACAGATAGATGTGTTCTGCTGAGGGTGCCAGGTTCGTTTCCCCCCACTCTTGAAAACACCGAATCCTTGATAAATCTGCCGTCAGAATGCTGATATTCCTTTGCACTTTATAGTGTTTTTTTCTGGAGACTTTTGGCTTACCAGTTACTTCCCCCCCCCAAATGTATCTATTCTGAGTTTTCTTCTTTGTCGGTGTCTGTGTGTGATGCCCATGAGCAGGCCTCCTCCCTTGTATTCTCTACATTGACAGGGCGCTGTTTTCCCCTGATTTGTACTGTCATTGCTACTATTCTCATCCCTTGGCTCCCTAACATTTTCCTGGGCTTAGTTAACACTGTGATAGTTCATAGTGCTCATCACATCTATATATTTTAATAGCCCTTTGTCCATTGTCCTAATATTTCATGGATAATTCAAATAATCCACTGTTTTGTTTTTGTTTTTAAATATGTGATTATGCTCAATTGTATATTTAATTATGTTCTTGGATTATGTTAGTTTTGCCTCTGAGCTATTTTTTCCAACAACTGTAAGCTGCTGTAATCCACCAGGCCATGTGACTGGCAGAAGAGAATAGTCCCCAAGGATTCCCCTGATTTCAGGAAGACAGGCTGGATGAGCCCTGGGCTGGGTTTCCTGCCTACTGGAAATGACAGCTCTTCTCAACAGAGGCTTTCCCCCTCAGGGCAAAGCAGCGTTTGTAGGAGACAGGTCTGCTGTCTTCATCCCTGGCCTTGGATGTGGGGGTGGGGGTAGGGGTGGAGGGATACTGAAGTTAGCAGGTTTATTCTTTCTGGTTTCCTCATTAGACAAGCATTGTGTCCCCCTTCACTCTTGAGGGCGCCTGGGAATCAGTAGCAGAGGCCCTCCCAGCGTGAGGGCTGGCACTGATTACCTTGGGGGCAGGGCAGAAACAAACATCTTGTTTATTCTCGCTCAGCCACACGTTCAGAGCTCCTCTTCTGACTCTAAACTACCCTCTGTATGGATCAGGTTAAATCAGCAGGCCGAACTCACCCATTCCTCCTCAGCCGTCTTCCTGGAGATTGCTTAGCTGTGTTTCTCTGTTTCGCCCTGATCTGTATTCCTTGACCTTGGGGTCAGGAGGCAGAAACAAGAGTCAAATGAGTTGAGCATCTTAGTCTCCAAATAAATCAATCTCTCAGGGCACATCCATACGCCTAAGTGAACAACTCCATCTTGGTTACAATCCCCAGGAGCCACAGTCTGATTGACAGGGCTTAGGTTACCCCAGTATATTGTTTAATAGGGTTTGCGTGACCCAAGCCGCCGTTGTCTCAGTTGTGCAGAGAGGCCACATTGCCTGCTCCCTTGAGCATATCTCTATCTTCTCTTCCTTCCTAAATCATTTCTGTGATTGGTGACATGGTGACCTCAAAGTGAGGCAAGGACTGGGTACTTAATAGAGCTGTTCCCAGGTTCTGGTAGGTCACATTCTAGGCATTGGGATAACTGTGCTACGGTGATACAAACCTTTTAGAGTGAAAGCTATCAACAATGTATTTTATTCAAGTGCAAATTAAAATTGTAATGAAAACATGTTTTGTTTTGTTTTGTTTTTTTAATGTGCCTTCTAGTAATGAAAAGTGTTCATTATACAGGGAAAATGAAAGGACTGGCGTTCATTCAAGACCCTGACGGCTACTGGATTGAGATTCTGAATCCTAACAAAATAGCAACGATTATTTAGTTCCGGGACAATGTGCCTTTGAGGTGTGGGGGACAGCGGGGACAAAACAGCGTGGACAAGAAACATCGTGATTCAAGATGCTGCGGCGACCAGAAGAAGCATTGGGGGCTGATGGGTCTCTCTGCTCCAGTTCAAATCCTCCTGAAACCCTTTTCATTGTCCTGATTCAGTGGGTTTTAAAAAATCTCCCCTCTGTTTTGCCAACCTAATTTTCAAGTAGCAATTTATCTTATGACCTTGACAAAGTTGTGCGACTTTACATTTAAGATAATAATTAGAACAGTTCCCTCTAGAGACCACAGTTGCTACTGCCTGTCTCTTAAAGACTGCTCAAGTCTGTTTCTGATTCATCATTTAAAATTTTGTTTCAAATGTTTCTTTTTGGGGTCTGTTACCTTCTGGGGTTTCAGTTCCTCAGAAATAACTTTCCATAATGGGAAGTACAGAGCAGTGAACAGAAATGAGATTTTTGTGTGTGTGTGTGTACTTCAAACAGCATAGTGTTTATCTTACAAAAGAGAAGGTACTCCTGAGAGCAATTCGGAATCATGCTGACAAGGACACAGATAGAAATACTCATTTTCTTTTTTTCTTTTTTCTTTTTTTGTCTGTATAAAGTACTTTCAGAATCCAAGGACTAACTTTACTTTTCTGGGAATGTGGAGGAGGGAGGGATTAGACAATGGGCCAGGCCGTAGCATCCTTTATGTAAATAATGAGTACTGTGGTTACCACGTGAGACAGCAAGCAGCTAGACAGACAAAGCAACCTGATTGGTCTGAAGGCTTGGGCGGCCAGCCTTTCTAGTAGCTGGGTTATGCCTATGCCTCATGGTACCTCCTGCCCTACCAAGGAACCTGCCAAGAGTCTGGCCTGTGCTCTCTGTTCGCACCTGGGCTTGAATACCGCAGAGAAAGAAGCACAGACGTCAATAATACAAGGCTGCTCTAGGGGACACCTGTGAGTGAGCCCCACATTGGAGGGAGTCTTCCCCACCCCATGGTCTTCATGATGCTTGTAATCATGTAGGATGTTACGTTCAGTGCTAAGTCAGATGTCGGGCATTAGCTCTGTGGTCTTCCCTGCTGACAGGATTAATGGATTCTCAGAGGTGATTTGAAGACTCAACAACTGGAGGACAAAACCCAATCTGAGGTCAGACTGCAGCGAAGTTTCCTGCCTGCTGTAGTGGAAGACTCGGGTGGGCAATGCCAAGCGCTACACAGCTATGGGCACTTTGTGATTTATGTGAGCAGTTTAAACACATCATAGGCTGAAATAAAACTAACGCTGTTTAATACATAAAGGTCTGGGCAGCAAGTCCCTTTGTGTAAAAGGCTGGTCTTGAGGCCTGAAAGGATTCAAAAGAAGTTTGCGCTGAACCAGGGATACGCATGAGTCTGTACAGACTAAGCCAGGTAGCTTCTATGGTTGAAAAAGCATGGGAAAGAAAATGCCAAATCAAAAGATTTGGGGGAAATGAAGTACATTCAGAAGAAAGACCAGATATCAAAAGGTGGGTCACAGGATTTTAGGAGGGCCGGTTTCAAATGTCCAATGCTGGAATCACCAAATGGGATTCTAATACTGGAGTTTAATTGTCAATTTAACAATTTGAACCATATTTCTAGGGGCAGGAAGTACTTGCTCGGTGAGTCTTGCCAGGACATAATCCTTATTGCTTAAGTGTGCTTCTGTATTCATTGAAAAGGATGTATGTGGCCAGGCCTTGGCAGGAGTTGGGACAGTGCACTTGTAAATACGCTTACCTGGGAAGTGGCAGTGGGAAGAACAGGCTGGGGTTTGGGGACCTTGCTGCTGCTCAGGGGAGACAGTCCTCTACTGGCACAGTCACCTGGAGGTTGCAGGAGGCTGCAGACGTGCACACCTGAGCTGGAACTATTACTGCAAGTCACTTAAAGAGCCAGTGGCTGGACAATCACTCTGGTTTCCCGATGCAGCATTTTGACCATAGTTTGTTCATAACTAGGTTCTTGTACAAAAAGACCCTAGACTAGGTGATGTGAACATTTCCTTTTCACACTGCAGGAGGCCGCGACGTCTTATGAAGCAGCAGCCTTTGCAGTGTCTGGCGAGGGTCCTCTTGACTTGTGGACAGGCACTGTGCCTTCTCGGGGCACAAGTTTACCGCAACATGCATCCCATTCTGGGAGGCTCCACCTAAGTGAACTGCCTTGTAGGAGCTCATTTCCGAGTACCATTTTGGGGAGTAGGCCTAGTCAGAGGAATTTTGAAGGACCCTAGAGTTGTCCCATAGCATAGTACACAGACCTTGACAACTTGGCTGTGGAGGGACCTTTGTTCTCAAGATGCTGTTAGAAGCATGGGAAGGCCCAAGAGCATGCACTGCAGTGTTGGCCTGCAAGAGCTGATGCCTACAGCTCGTTCATCCTGTCACTTGACACATATATGATCAAAGATGGCTAAGGCCAGTCAGTGCTGTGTGTCCACTAAAAACAGCCATTGAAAGGAAGTAACCTGGGATTCCTCACTTGTCTAAGGGCTGAAAGCGTTTTCCAAGGCTCTGCAGCCAAATTGATCTCCTTACGTTCTGGAAGACCAACAGTTTTATGCGATGTTACTTATTTATCATTTCCCATTTGGGGGGGTTTCTGACTTTGTGTGGTGACATGCTGAAATGTGGTTTTGTGTCTTTAAGTGGGTGTTGAAATGCAGGTGAAATGCCCTCATCCCGAGGCCAATGTATCCAGCAAGACGTATCACTAACATAACTCATAGCCTGCTGAGGTTATGCTTGTCAACTTCTCTCCTGTAAACTTATTCTCCTGCCACCTCCTTTTCTACACTGTTCTCTTCAGAGGAAAATAAACTATGTGAAACTCCAAACTGAGGAGTCATGAAGCTGGCCATGAGCACGTGGAAAGAGGGGGGAGGGGAATGGGAAAAGAGGGGAAGGGAGCAAGAGAGGAGGGGGCCAGCAGCCCCTTATAGTGAGTCAGGCACATCTGGCTGTTGCCAGGTAACTGTGGGCGGAGCCTAGACTAAATGCCAACTTGAATGACATCACACCAACCAACATCCTCCACTAAATACCACTAGTCAAACCAACTGAAAAAAACGGGCCCCCACACATTTCCAGAATGACCCCTAGGGGTCAGTACTGCTCCGCTGAAACCACTGGTCTTAAGATTTCTGATTCTAGTTTCTTCAAAGAGGAATGGGTCCTGATAGCGTTTCCAACGAGCAGAGTCTTCACTTCGATAGTTTCCTGCAACGGACAGCGGGGATTTTTCACCTCTGATCAGCAGCTACATACCTGAGCCATTTGTCTTCGGGAGCCCTTCTATACAGTGTTTCACGTAGTGTTTTGCTAAATTGCATACTTAGAATTTCGAGGCAACGAATGGAACACGTTAGTAACACAGTTGAGCAGTAACACCAAGGAAACAGTAACCCGGACGACACAGAATAGCCAGCTAGTGACAGTTAGCTGTGCTTAACCAGGCTTCCCTTCGATGGAGGAAGTGATGACTCAGCTCAATCCAGTCACTAGTTACGAGAAATTACAGCACTGCATAAATCTGAGGCCTACTGTCCAGGTGGTGGGGGTGCATGTCTTCCAATCCCGGTGCTCGGGGACTGGGGGCGGGGGCAGGCAGATGGAGGTCAGCATGGTCTACAGAGCAAGTTCCAGGACAGCCAAGGGCTACATAGATAAATAAATCCTTTCTCGAACCCCCCCCCAAATGAGACCTACTGATGTTAGCATATTACAGAATATTTTTTAAAAGATTGATTTATTTATTTACTATATGTAAGTCCACTGTAGCTGTCTTCAGACATCCCAGAAGAGGGCATCAGATCTCATTATGGATGGTTGTGAGCCACCATGTGGTTGCTGGGATTTGAACTCATGACCTTCGGAAGAGCAGTCAGTGCTCTTACCCACTGACCCATCTCTCCAGCTCCAGAATAGTTTAAAAATGCTAATACCCAGGACTTTTAGAGCTGTAATAAAATAGGTACCTCATAGATGTCATCAAAATACACATTATGGCTGAAGACAGGGCTAAGAGCAGTGGCTGCTCTTGTAGAGGACCTGAGTTGACTTTCCAACACCCATGTTGGGTGGCTCACATCAACCTTTTTAGATTTGGCATCTTTTTCTGGGCTCTATACTCACAAACACACATACACACAAAGGGTAAACATAATTCTAATATATATATATATATATATATATATATATATATATATATATATTTAAAAGCACATTAGATTTACAATAGTCTTTAAGAGTTTAAAGGCTTTCAAATGCTTTATTTATTTGGCTAATGTTGTGGTTTTCTACATCCTAGAAAATATTCAGTGGCTTTAATTTCTAAATTAAATGCAGCTTGTTGCTTGCATTACTTTTTTACAGTAGGGAAAAAAAAAAAAAAAAGGAAGCCGGGCAGTGGTGGTGCATGCCTTTAATCCCAGCAACTGGGAGGCAGAAGCAGGTGGATTTCTGAGTTTGAGGCCAGCCTGGTCTACAGAGTGAGTTCCAGGACAGCCAGGGCTATGCAGAGAAACCCTGTTTCGAAAAAAACAAAACAAACAAACAAAAAAGCTGAAACAGGTTAGGTAGAAAACAGTCATAAAGTCAGCACTTCCTCATCCACTGCCCACTCTGCTCATTCTGAAGCAGTGTTCCTTTTCTTTTTTGGCTAATGTTCATTTTGTATTTTAAAACTATAGTCTCCTAGGCACACCCCTCCCAACCCTAACTCCCCAAGTGTACTGCTAACTTCCACAAGCTGTGTCCAGAAGCCAAAGGACAAGCCTCTGCCCCTCCAGATCAACAGACGGCCAACATCTCAGGGCTGTGATTTCTCCTTTTCTCGGTTAGCTACAGGAATACAAAGTCTCTACCTAGGGACCCATTGATCTTCAGGGCTGTCCTTCCTGACTCCCCTCCCAGGCCAAAGCTTCAAGGTTCCTGTCTGGCACTGCAGGGCCCATGGTCTAGCTGCTTGAATGGATATGGGCCAGGAGTTACCAAGACATGCAAGGAGGTGAGTTAATGTTTTCGGCATCGTGTCATGTAACAATATAAAGATTTAATGGAGTGTGCAGAGCATGATTGGGGGCACAAAATCATATTAAATGTCTGTGTAGAACAAGGCTGGGGATACAACACGGTCGCAGTGTTGAGAAAAATTATGATCTGCAGAAGAAGAACGGACAGGATGGTAGCGAGCAAAAATATCAATAGGAGTAAACTAGGTTTGAAATCAATACTAACCACCCTATGTGGGTCTGTCAGTGGCAGTTTCTAGCATCGGATGGATGTTTGTGGATCTCAAGAATTGGACATGTCAGAATCACTTGGGGTTTATTGAAACACGGGTGTCTAGACCCCATTGGTGGAATAGGCCAGCAGAGGGTTCTAAAATGAATATTTGAATAAGTAGTTGCTGTGATGTGTGTGTGTGTGTGTGTGTGTGGCAGAGAAGGGGGAGAAAAAAAAAGAATGTGTGGAGGCCAGAGGCAGACATTGGAATATCTTCTTCCATTGCTACACCTTTAGTTTTTTTGGGGTTTTTTTTTTGTTTTTTGTTTGTTTGGTTTGGTTTGGGTTTTGTTTGTTTGTTTGTTTGTTTGTGTTTTTTTTTTTTTTTTTTTTTTGGTATTTCAAGACAGGGTTTCTCTGTATAGCCCTGGATGTCCTGGAACTCACTTTGTAGACCAGGCTGGCCTTGAACTCAGAAATCCGCCTGCCTCTGCCTCCAGAGTGCTGGGATTAAAGGAGTGCGCCACCACGCCCGGCTCAGTTTTTTGTTTTTTTTGTTTTTTGTTTTCAAAAACACAGTCTATAATATAGCTGAATCTGGACTTGACCATTTGAGCTAGACTGCTGGCCACGGAGCTCTTGGGATCCACCTCTCTCCGGCCATGCTCAGTATCGGGGTGACAGAAGACATGTGCTAGCTAATACACTAGGCTCTTCCACATGGGTTCCGGGGATCCCAGCCACAGGTTCTCAAGCTTGTCCAACAGGTACCCTGACCACCACAGCCTTATGATAAGCACGTCTATCAAGTTCCCAGGTGATACTGATGTGGTTGCTCAGTCACGGACTGCACTTCGAGGATGGTAGCCCTAGTTGGCAATGTTTTCCATGAATCTGTGGGTTAGCAGCAGCTAAAGTTGTTGGAGCAGGAAGCACCAGAACTGCGGGTGGGTAGGAGCCAGAGCAGGAGCACTGAACGGGATCCCTGGTAAATGAGCACTGCCCCGGGAAAATCGTGCCAGGGTCAGTCTTCCTGGCAGACGTTCAGAGGATTCTCAATCTGAAAACAAGTTCAAGTGTTGAAATCCGGTAAGCATTTCTTTTCTCTTTTTTAAAGATCTATTTGTGTATATGAGTATGATGTCTTCATGCCCATCAGAAAGGGCATCAGATCCTATTACAGATGGTTGTGAGCCGCCATGTGGTTGCTGGGAATTGAACTCAGGACCTCTGGAAGAGCAGCCAGTGCTCTTAACTACTAAGCCATCTCTCCAGCCCATCCGGTAAGCATTTTTAAGTTTTGGATCAGTGGCCCTTGTCCTTCCATCACCTATCTCTGATTTCTTTTGAGAGATTAGAGTGAGCGAGACTTTGGGTGGCTGGCTATTGGCTTTCCCCTTATGGTCCATGTTCCCCCAGCTCTCTCGTGACTCTGTCCATCAGTGGCCCCTATGACTCTGCTAATCATCTGTTACAGTGCGACTTAACTTTCTACGGGGCTAAGCAGCTTAGTTATGTCACGGTGCACCCTACTTTCAGCTCCAGGGAATTCAGAGCTACTGGCAGATGTCCTTGTCATGAGTGGATGTGTTTCAGAGATTGCGCTATTGCAGTCAACTGACAGCTTTTCTGCCAGTACATAAGCTACCTCTCCCCTCATGCTAAGCTCTCTGAAGAACCAAAATGTCAAGTCAGGAGAAACAGTCACCATGGAGAAGAGGAAATGGCAGTAGGTGGAAGCCAAGGGGCTTTGGGGGAGGGGTACTGCAAGGTTCCATCTTTACCTTTTTACTAGGGTACCCTGTGAACGTCTCACATGTGTGCCTTACTGTTCTTGTTAGACTTCAATTAAAAATAACACTTTTCCCCCAAAGGAAACTACCTTAAGTGGAGGAAGAGTGAGAGGAGGAACACTGTAGTTAGAACCAAGGACAGGTGTCCATATGTCCGGTCCCGACCTATGGTCCCTGCCACCCCTCCTCCCACCACTGCCGCCTTTCATGCTGAAATCTCCTCAGTACTGAGTATTGTTAGTGACTGGAGAACACACCCCCTGCTCGTTAGAAGAACATTGTTTTAGGAACTAGGGAGATAACTAAGAGGCTTAAAGCACTAACCATGCAAGCTGCAACCCACATTTGAAAAAAAAAAGGAAAAATAAGGTGGATCTGGCCGCACACATCCTTAATCCCAACACTCCGGTGGTGAGATGGGAGGTAGAGACAGGTGAATGGCCCCGAAGCTGGCAGGCCAGATAGCCTGGAGCACACAGTGTGGGAAGTTGCCCTCTGAATGACATTCATGCACTTGACACGTGCATATACCTGGCCTTCCTTCACATGCCCTTCCCTTTGCATCCATGAAGGGACCTGTGATCGCTAGTTCTGACTTTCCTGGCTGTTCTGTCCTCAGGTTCTCTTCTTTTTTTAATGCAGGGTGAGATTAAAAAGGAGCTGACTCCAGGCAGATCTTGACTCCATCACTGAAGGTGGATCTGCGGCGATTCTTCCTCACAGCGGGTGGGGGCTCGGAAGCCGGGAGGGAATGTGAACTATTGTGCACCCTGCTCCTCTAATAGAAACTATTCCTTCAACAAATGGTGCTGGCACAACTGGTTGTTAACATGTAGAAGAATGCGAATCGATCCATTCCTATCTCCTTGTACTAAGGTCAAGTCTAAGTGGATCAAGGAACTTCACATAAAACCAGAGACACTGAAACTTATAGAGGAGAAAGTGGGGAAAAGCCTTGAAGATATGGGCACAGGGGAAAAATTCCTGAATAGAACAGTAATGGCTTGTGCTGTAAGATCGAGAATTGACAAGTGGGACCTCATGAAACTACAAAGCTTCTGCAAGGCTAAAGACACCATCAATAAGACAAAAAAACCACCAACAGATTGGGAAAGGATCTTCACCTATCCTAAATCAGATAAGGGACTAATATCCAATATATATAAAGAACTCAAGAAGGTGGACTCCAGAAAGTCAAATAACCCCATTAAAAAATGGGGCTCAGAACTGAACAAAGAATTCTCACCTGAGGAATACCGAATGGCAGAGAAGCACCTGAAAAACTGTTCAACATCCTTAATCATCAGGGAAATGCAAATCAAAACAACCCTGAGATTCCACCTCACACCAGTCAGAATGGCTAAGATCAAAAATTCAGGTGACAGCAGATGCTGGCGAGGATGTGGAGAAAGTGGAACACTCCTCCATTGTTGGTGGGATTGCAAGCTTGTACAACCACTCTGGAAATCAGTCTGGCGGTTCCTCAGAAAATTGGACATAGTACTACCGGAGGATCCAGCAATACCTCTCCTGGGCATATATCCAGAAGATGTCCCAACCGGTAAAAAGGACACATGCTCCACTATGTTCATAGCAGCCCTATTTATAATAGCCAGAAGCTGGAAAGAACCCAGATGTCCCTCAACAGAGGAATGGATACAGAAATTATGGTACATTTACACAATGGAGTACTACTCAGCTATTAAAAAGAATGAATTTATGAAATTCCTAGCCAAATGGATGGACCTGGAGGGCATCATCTTGAGTGAAGTAACACAATCACAAAAGATCTCACACAATATGTATTCATTGATAAGTGGATATTAGCCCAAAACTTAGGATACCCAAGATATAAGATACAATTTGATAAACGCATGAAACTCAAGAAGAATGAAGACCAAAGTGTGGACATTGTGCACCTTCTTAGAATTGGGAACAAAACACCCAGGGAAGGAGTTACAGAGACAAAGTTCGTAGCTGTGATGAAAGGATGGACCATTTAGAGACTGCTGTATCCAGGGATCCGTCCCATAATCAGCTTCTAAACGCTGGCACCATTGCATACACTAGTAAGATCTTGCTGAAAGGACCCAAATATAGCTGTCTCTTGTGAGACGATGCCGGGGCCTAGCAAACACAGGAGTGGATGTTCACAGTCAGCTATTGGATGTATCACAGGGCTCCCAATGGAGAAGCTAGAGAAAGTACCCAAGGAGCTAAAGGGATCTGCAACCCTATTGTTGGAACAACATGATGTACTAACCAGAACCCTGGAGCTCTTGTCTCTAGCTGCATATGTATCGAAAGATGGCCTAGTCGGCCATCACTGGAAAGAGAGGCCCATTGGACTTGCAAACTTTATATGCCCCAATATAGGGGAATGCCAGGGCCAAAAGAATGGGAATGGGTGGGTAGGGAAGTGGGGGGCGCTATGGGGGACTTTTGGGATAGTATTGGAAATGTAATTGAGGAAAATATGTAATAAAAATATTTAAAAAAAAAAAAAAAAAAGAAACTATTCCTTTACTACTCTGTCCTCAGCACTGCCCTTTCCACATGGGCTCTTCTTTCTTTGGCGATGTCTCCCACACTCATGGCCCTACCCATCATCTCTTTGATACAGATCATTTAAGGAGATGAAAAGATTAAAGCTGTAACTTAGGCAGAGCAAACGAAGACGTATAATGAATGCATAGTACTATTTGGCCTCCGTGTGTCAGTCTTCCTAGACTTAGGGAACAAGACTGATAAAGCTTATTTTCCCACATGGAGAACCGCCTTTCACTTTTGCCATTTGTATGCCCTTCTGGTCTCACGCCTCTTCTCTATCTCCTGATCTTCTTTTCATGTCCTTGGTCTGTCACACTCTGACGGCTCCCTTTCTATCTCTACCCCAAAGCAGCCCCTTTCAGATGCTGGCGTATCATCGTAACCCTCAGAGGAAATGGTACACTGTATGAAAGAAGCCAGTCACTAAGGACTGCAGGCTGTGTGATTCTGTTCCTATGAAATGGCTAGAGCAGGCAATCTGCAGAGTCTGGAGGCACATTGCTTCTTGCCTGGGGCTGGAGCTGAGGAGTTGTGGAGGCGTGGGGGGGGGGGGGGGAGACTGACAATGGGAACAGGATTTCTTTTTGTTGCATTGAAAAGTTTTAAGTTGGACGAGATGCTTTCAAAGGTTTGTGAACACACTAAAATCCACTAAACTCTACTCTTTAAACAGAGACTCATATCTCAGTACAGCTATTAGAAAAAACAAACAGAAAAACCATAGAGGTATAGGACTTGATCAGTATTCTGTCAGTATAAAATACACGACCAAGAAGAGATCATTTATGAGGAAGGGCTGATTTCTGTTTATGGATACATATGTATAGGTGCCTGTGAAGGCCATAGTCACGTGACAGATAGCCTGGAGCTGCAGTTACAGGGGCTTGTGAGCTGCCCAATGTGGGTCCTGGGGACTCAACTCTGGTCTTCTGCAAAAGCAGAAAGTGTTCTGTAACTGCTGGCCATCTCGCTAACCCCAGAGATGCTTCACAGTTTTCAGTATGTGGTCACTCAGCCTGGTTGTTCTGGGCCTGTGGTGAGGCATGCCTTGCTGGGCTATCTCTCTAACCTGAGAGATGGCTTCAGTCTGTGGTCATTCGGTCTGGGTGTTCTGGGCCTACGGTGAGGAAAGTGTTTTGCCTCTTGATAGCTGAGAAGCAAAGACAGACCTCAATTTTATAATAAAATCTATTCTCCAAACTCAGTAAGCTGTGTGTCTATTAATAGACTGATCCATTAGTAGGTCAGAGGTCTTCCGATCTGATCCCTTCCACGGCCTCCTCTTTACGTTGCTGCACAGGGGACGAAGCCTTTGATGCATGGGGTTTTGCAAGGCTTTCTAGATCTAAACCACAGCAGTTTGTTGAAAGAGACTTCTGGCCTTCGGCCTGAGCTGAGTAAGTAGGCTTTCTTCCATAGGTTTCGGAGGGTCTGATTTAGTTAAAACATGCATTAATAAAGAACTCCTGTGTGCAGCTGCTCTTGAGCCACACACTGAGAAGCACTGTACTGAAGAAGCTGGTGCCTTGCAGCAAAGCTATGAATCAAGCATGGTGAGCATACCTGTGAGCCCAGCAGCTCTGGAGACCGAGGGAGGGGCTCACCTTTCCCTCTGTGCTAATGTGCAAGTTGCACCTTTATGGTTTAGTCTATGTGCATGTCTCTTACTGGAGGCACTCCGTAGGATGTTTCAGACTCACTCAGCTTACTTTCTTAATGAGCAACACTTGAGAGGCTTCTACTTTTTCTTAAATGCATCTAATATCATAGTAAATATATCGTGTGTGTGTGTGCCTGCGTGTGCCGGCACATGCATGTGCATTTTACACTGGCGGTAAGCAAGTACATTCCAACTGTAGTTAGGTACTGGCAGATTATTTTCCAGTGAAGCCATAGGAATTCACATCTGATTGAATATCCCTGAAGACAAGTGAGATAGAATGCTTCTCTTCTTCATACTCTTTGGCAATCTATGTTATGCAAAGCACACTTGGTTCCATTGTTGATTTTCTTCTTTTGGAACATTTGCCTTAGCACTTTTTTTTTTCCTGTCAAAGGTTTTAGAAAAATCTTTTCTTCAGCAAGTTCTTAATTTCACTCTATGAAATTTGGACATAACCTTTTGGACATTTTCCATTCACATCTAAACACAACCCTACATTGATCTTCCTCAGGGTTGCAAATGTATGTCCTACATTAGGGCTTTCTGTACATGTTTGCTAAACAACAAAAGGAGACTTCCACAGAATGCTTTAAAGACAATGTCTGGTGATGGGCATCCATGAGTCCAAGCCTGTAGTGGGTTGGCCTAAAGCTGTTTGTACTCTAATGCTAATTTGAGGCCACCAAGATTGGTTGCCCCAAAGATGAGTCAGCAAGTAAGACACCTAGAGACCCTGACCCCAGTTAATTGTGATTGTTAAATAAAAATACTGACAGCTAATAGCTGGGCAGAAGAGACAGAGGTGGGGTTGAGGTTTCGAAGACTTAGGAAGCTGAGGAGAGAGAAGAACGTGCAGGAGAGGAGAAAGAAACCACCATGGGTTAGCTGAGCCATAAAAATGTGGCATTGAAGGCTGCCCAATTGGAGTTAAGAGAAGTCCAGATGGAGCATAGAAAATATTAATAACTTGGGGTTATTGATAGGAAAGTAGATTCTAACAGCATGGAGGGTAGGGAGCTGTCCAGCTATTGTGTTGCATAAAGCTTATTAAAAATATGAAGGCAGTGGGTGATTTTTATTCAGGAACTCAATAACCTCAGGGATTTTAATATTTTCTACTAAACAAGCCATTCGTTTGTACATCAGCCACTCTGCCTTACCTGCTCGATTCTCATATGATTTCTAGACTGACACAATCCAACAGAATGTTCTGCAACAACCCAAACATTCCATGTGCGCACATTCTAATACAGTAGCTGGGGAGATCTTCAAATACAGCTAGTGACTGAGAATGAATGCTTACATTCCAGGCCTTGAAGCTGGAACCCCCATCTTTATCCCCGCACCTCCTATGTCTAGCTCAAAGTGACCTGCAAATGAAAAGTGGCAATAGGAAAGCTGAGCCAGTCGCTGATTTTGTAAGGTTCTTGCTATATACATAAAATTATGGTAGGCTACAATTTTTGCCCCTCATTTATAAGCTGCTTTAGTAACCTAATGATAATTTCAGGATTAAACCATTAAACCGGTGAGATAACTGCTCTCCGAGGACAGTGCTTAAGAATAGCCATCATGTCCAACCAACCTTACAAAGATTAAAGATATGTTAAGACAACAATGAAGCCAGGCAGCAGTGGTCACACCTTGATTCCAGTGCTCAGGAAGCAGAGAAGAGGCAGGCAGATTTCTGAATTTTAGGCCAACCTGTTCTACAGAATGAGTTCCAGGATAGCTAGTGTTACACAGAGAAACCCTGTCTCAAAAAAACCAAACTAAACCAAAAAACCACACACACACAAAACCGATTTTTAAAAAATCTTTAATCTACTTTTTGTTACAATACACAGGTGGAAACATTTACTACAGAACATAATCAGATTATTTTTAAAAAGATTTATTTATTTATTATATGTAAGTACACTGTAGCTGTCTTCAGACACCCCAGAGGAGGGCAACAGATCTCATTGAGGAGGGTTGTAAGCCACCATGTGGTTGCTGGGATTTGAACCCAGGACCTTCGGAAGAGCAGTCAGTGATCTTAGCCGCTGAGCCATCTCTCCAGCCCCATAATCAGATTATTAATGTGAGGTAGAATGGAGTTATAAGACTATGGTATATAAAAAGTTATTCTCTGAAATTCAAGATTACTGGAAGAGAGCATTTAGAGAGATGAGAGCAACTGAGTGGCTTGGGGAACTTGAGATTTTCCATCTCTTTCAGAAGGAAAGGCAAAAAAACAGTGGCATCCTGCAGTTAAGCTACCATTGAAACTTCTCTGCAGGTAAGTCAGGCCTCTTGCTCTTACGAGACCCTGGAGAAGTCATTAGACACACAGGGCCTTCCCAGCCTGAAGTGAGGGCATAGGCTACACTGTGTGCATTAGATAGCCAACCTAAGTATATTCACCATTTCTTTCCTCCATACAACTTGAGTGGACTGCTCCAAGTACAGAGACTGAAACTTTTATATATGACTCTGAGCAAGCAAAACCCAAATGTTTTCCTCCCAATTTGGACCAGGGAGGAAACCAGAATGCAGATATGCAGGCTCCCACTTCATCCCTGGGCACTCAATCTTAGTCTTTTTTTTTTTTTTTTTTTAATCTTTTTTTGTGGTCCTGGGGATTGAACCCAGGGTCTCTAATTAGCCAAAGCAAATCCTCTACCACAGAGCCCCATTCTTGACCAGACACACAGATCTGATTCAGAGTCTCAGGGCAGCTAAGATGAAAAGGGAACCACTGGGCCACACAGTTTCCTCATCCACGAAACAATGCCAGCTACTTAAGTCACTTCACGATGACGCTTAGCTTTGGAAGAGATTTGTCCTGTGGGAGACTTCATGTAGGGAATGCAAAGCCATCAAGTGCAGCATAAGTCATACAGGAAAGACACTCAATAGGTTCTGGGAAGCTGTTCCTTCTGCGGAGACATGATGCTTGACACATTGGTGCAACACTTGTGGAAGGTAGGTGGGGGAAGGTTGGCAAGTGTGGACTCAGGGCAATATGGGCGAGCATGTTTTCCGTGGGACCAGCTAGCATTGTGTGCCTGGCTAGACAGGTACACACTGTTCAGAATTCAGTAATATTTTGGCAGACTGGTGGGGGTTGGCAGCTTTTTGTGAAGTGAGTCACCCCATGTGACCATTCCCGTCTGTGGAGGGTGGCACACAGGCAATCTAGGAATTTTCATAAAACCAGCTTTCCAAAGATAAGAAAAAGTATTCAAGAGCATCAAGTTTGATCCAGCAGAGCAGAATGTCTGTAAAAGTACACATTATTTTTCCTTTTCTTCTTTAAAGTTCACATTACTTGTCAATATTTAGAGAATGATAGATTTTAAGCCTGACGATGCTGGGTGCTTCTACTATAGCACATGGCAGAAATCTGCTAAATGGGGTACAGAACATTACCCATCTGCCTGAGCTATTTAAGCACTGAAATGCTCTGTTGGAGAATGATGAAAGATTTGGATTACGTTTTTTTTTCCAGAAAGCATTAGTGAACATATTAGCACATTAGTATGTGTGTGTGTATGTGGGTATAGGAGTTCTGTGTGCAGAAGAGGGCGTGGGATCCCCCAGAGCCAGTGTTTCAGGCAGTGAGTTGCTCCATGAGCTTTGGGAAGCAAACTCAGATCCTCTGCAAAAGCTGAGCCATCGCTCCTGCTGCCTTGCTCACTCCAGACTATAAGTTCAGACTAAATCTGAACAGGCTCTTATGGGATGTATGGCTATTTGCAAAGTGATTGATTATCTAGAAGTGTTGCATGAAAAGTATATCCCTCAGTAAAGAAATGAGCCTTAGGCAGGGCATGATGGCACAATTCCTTTAATCTCAGAACCCAGAAGGCAGGCAGATCTCTGGGAGTTCAAGGACAGCCAGGGCTACATAGTGAGGCCCTGCCTCACAAACGAAACAAACAAGAGGAGAGTAGCCTGGTATTAGTTACTGGATTCAAGCCAATTAAACTTAAAAACATGTACTTGGAATTTTTGCAATTACATGTATTCTTACTGACAAGGCCAACTACAAATATTAAACTACATCATAACAAAATATCATCAGCATATAGGAAAGCAGACTTTCTTTTTTCTAAGGCATGAGGAGTATGTGTCTAAGAACCCACGTTATATATTTTATACACACACACACACACGAAAGACCACAACTTGGCTCTTTTATGTTAACTTGAAATGTTTTCTGGTCTAGACAATGATCTTTCAATCTGGACTTCCCAAGTCATCAAACTTGGAACCAGTTCTTACCCAGAATCTGTGGGAAATAAAAATTACAAATATTTTAAAATTTCTCTCTGTGTGTATGTGTCCATGTTTATGCCACAGCTCATGTTTGGAGATCAGAGGAAAACTTTTTTTTTTTTTAAAGATTTATTTCATGTATATGAGTACACTGTAGCCGTCTTCAGACACACCAGAAGAGGACATCAGATCCCATTGCAGATGGTTGTGAGCCACCATGTTGTTGCTGGGAATTGAACTCAGGACCCCTGGAAGAGCAGTCAGTGTTGTTTTTTTTTTTGTTTTTTTGTTTTGTTTTGTTTTTGAGTTTTTTGAGACAGGGTTTCTCTGTATAGCTCTGGCTGTCCTGGAACTCACTTTGTAGACCAGGCTGGCCTCAAACTCAGAAATTCGCCTGCCTCTCTCTCCCGAGTGCTGGGATTAAAGGTGTGTGCCACCACTGCCTGGCAGTATGCCAGTACCTTAACAACAACAAACCAAAACCCACCAACCAAAACCCCCCAAAACCAAAGCCCATTTATGGCAGCTAGATATTTCCCCCTGTGTGTTTGCCTCTCCTGAACTGCGTGAGCAACTGAGTGATAGTCATAATTGTCTGGACAGAGCTCGGCACATTTTATATTAGCTCTCAAGTGTTTGGTGATTTGTTAATGGTTGCTGTTATCAGCAGCTGAGTCTAACCTAGAAGTGGAGGTTAGGTTTTTGGTTTTTTCTTCTTTGATTGATCTCATCCATGCCTAGGCTTAATGTCCTTCAAACCTCAGCTTCTTTCATCAGTCACAGACCTGGGTAATTTGGCTGTTTGATATTTTCCTCTAAACCTGGAGGACCCCTCCATCAGACCGTAGTCACAGTGCTCAGTCTGTGAGGCAGCTTGATCAATGGTCCTCTCTTTTCCTAGATAAACCAGGAAGCCGGGAACCCACGGGGACGCTGTCATCTTTATTCTCAGCTGTACTAGTTTCTTATGGCTGTTGTGACAAGTTAGTAGAAACTGTGTAGCTTATACCAATTCTTGTTACACTTCTAGAGATCAAGCCCTAGATTCAAGAACCCAGTCGCTTGCCCTTTCCAGCTTCTATAGGCTGTCTGTAGTCCTTTGTTCTGTTTTTAAGGCTGACTGGCAGTAGCTTCAAAGCAGTCTCCCCTGCTTCTCTCATAAGCCTTTTTTCTGACGCTGTTGCTCTTGTCCCTAGCCCAGCGGGCCAGTTTCAGAGCAATCTCTTCATAACCTTTACTGAACGAGGTCTGCAAACTTCCTTCTGACACCTTCCAGAACAGATCAGCAGATTATTTCGATGGGGGCACGGGTCTTGGAGGGAAACATTATTCTATAAAACACAACAAACAAAGCTGGAATTGGGTATCACCTGTGGGCAGTTTTCCAATGTTAAACTCTAGGGTTTGCTCTGTTTCTTCAAAGATCTCCCAGTTCAGTTTGTCCCCTTTGTTTTTTTATTTTTTGTTTTTTTTTTTGAGACATGGTTTCTCTGTGTAGCCCTGGCTGTCCTGGAATTCACTCTGTAGACAACGCTGGCCTCGAACTCAGAAATCCACCTGTCTTTGCCTCCCAAGTGCTGGGATTAAAGGCATGCGCCACCACTGCCCGGCTTCCTTTTTTTTTTTTTTTTTTTAAACTTTTTTTTTTTTTAAAGATTTATTTATTTATTATATGTAAGTACACTGTAGCTGTCTTCAGACACTCCAGAAGAGGGCACCAGATCTCGTTAAGGATGGTTGTGAGCCACCATGTGGTTGCTGGGATTTGAACTCTGGACCTTCGGAAGAGCAGTCGGGTGCTCTTACCCACTGAGCCATCTCACCAGCCCCTCCCTTTGTTTTTTTAAATGTACCAATCCCGAAGTCAATTCTCCAAGGACAAGTAGATTGGGGACACGTGTATCGGAAAGTAGATGTATTAAATTGATGGATATTGTTCCACATGGAAGATGAGAGCGGAGAACGTTTCCCCAACTAACATATCCACATTCCATCGTTCTACCACGTCATCGGTAAGGAATGTCACTACCATTTAGTAACTGACACACAAAGGCAGCTTTCTTTCCGTCTTGCTAAATGTTACTCCCACCTGTCTCAGCAACCACGCTAGAAACCTGGCCTACCTGTATTCATCCCCCCGCTCGGCGCTGGCCTCCGCGTTTCCATCCCCACCGCCAGAGTCTAGGTTGTGGCTCTGATCCTTCACTAGCCCAGCCCTAACCCTTGCTGTGTCTGTTCATTTTCACTGCCCATTTACGTCGTCTTTGCTCGGAATTAAGTCTTCCATCTTCAAACCCACACACCCAGGTAAGTAACTTTCAAGAGAGACGACTCTCCAGTTTCGGCCAGGAAAGACCTACAACCCAATTTCTACGGCTTCATAGTCCACAGTGCCTGCTTCTTATGTGAAAGGTGGAGTCTAATGGGCTTTATACGTTACACTTGGTAGTCCTGGAGTGTTGAGGACTTTATGTCCGGGCTTTCTGTCAGGGTCTTGAAATAAGGAATTCGAATGAGATCAGTTCGCCCGCAGCCTCGCACGCATTATTTCGTCCTAAATTGACACCTTTCTAGAGCAGGCAGGTCAGGTAACCGTCTTCCCACTGACAGAAGGAGAAACTGAGTCGTGGTATTTCAGGCCTGGTCTTCGTAGCACCTTGAAGCTGGTAATGCCTCACTTGGCCCATTCTCCTCGTCCAACTTCTCGCACGTAGCTGACTGTCCATCAGGCAAGCGACTAAGTGCAGAAGGACGAGGCTTTCTCCAACCGGCGCTCCGGCTCGTCCCCTTACGCAGTGACGCGACCGATGACGCTATTCGGTGACGTGTGATGACGTGCCTCACCCTGAGCCAGGTGTCGGCAGGGCGGCCACACCCTCAGGGCCCAGTAGTGGAGGGGCAGTGGCTCCGACCTGGGGAAACACGCCGCAAGACCCCCGCCTGAGGCGACCTGGGGCCCTGGTGTCCTGGGTTCTACCGGCCCACGGTTGAGCCGTTGCTAAGTGACGCCAGCGCGCAGAGCGCGTGCGCGGCCACGGCGGTGTGCGTGAAAGCGGGCGCGCGCCGCGACGGCGGCGGCGAGGAAGGCGGCGACGGCGGCGGTCGAGGGGGCGGTGGCCACGAGGCGGGGTCGCTGCTGGCGGAAGAGACCTGTGTGGCGGCGTCTAGGTCGCTGAGGAACATCGTCGGGGTGAGTCGCCCGGACCGCTCGTGGGAGGTGGGGCCTGGCCGCACCTGCTGCGCGGGCCCGGGGCGCGGGGACGCGCTCCCCCTCCCCGCCGGACCCGCGCGGGCCGCTCCACGCCCCTCGGCCGCTGGTTCCGGGGGCGGGGACGGGGGCTGACGAGGGTCAGTTCCCGGGCCTGGAGCTCTGGGGTGGGGGTGGGGGTTGAGAGGGGGGCACTGGAGAGAGGGGTGCCGAGAGATAAATGACCGGACTCCAGTGCGACGCTGCCGGTTTCCTTTACCCTGAGGAATTTGAAGCGGGAGAAGCCCGCGTTTCTCAGCAGCCGCGCGTCCACACTGAGACGCCGACTGTGCAAACCTGACAAACGCGGAAATGGGGACCCTCGGGGTTCGCAAAGTTTTGGGGTAAACCGCGAAGAGATCCGTCGGCTCTACCCTGGCGGGTCTGGAGTAGGAGCGGGTTGTTAGGGAGATCGTTAGAATCTGTGCCTGCGTGAGCGTCGGGCACACCCACGATCCGGGGAAGGCGACTTGTCAGTGAAGATGCTGGTTGGCTAACCTGTTGCCTGGACCTTCCAGCCTCACGTGCATGCCCACGTGCTCCTCTGACCATTATTATTATTATATCATCCTGTGTTGGTCCACATTTTTGAAGCCAAGGGACCATATCCATTCTGTATTGCTACTTCCTCATAGACTCAAATCTGCCCTTGTATCTGTTTCCCAGAACCGCGCTGTGCTTTGGCCATTGCAAGGGTCTTGCGGGTAGGGCAGCCCTGCCTTTTGTGTGTGTTCTTCCCAGAAGCAGTGCGGTCTGTTATTTATCTGGTGGAAATGTAGATTGTGTTTCACGCGTGGGCTGGCATGGTGAGACTGGTGTTAAATGATGCAACTGGCCATCAGCCAGTATACAGGATTCTGTTGGGTCCGTTGTATATGGTGGTTTATTAAGGAGGAATAATGGAGACAAATGGAAGAAATACTCTTTCCCGTTATGGGTTAAAGGCAGTGCCAAGTGAGAGTGACAAAGATAGGGAGCACTGACATTTGATCATGCCTAAAAACTGAGGGACATAACTTTAGAGTTTCCACCCAGAATCTAAAATCAGGATTTTCAGTTTTATAACGGAGTCTCTGTAAGGTATGGTCTCTGAAGTTCTCACGTCTTGGAATCAGTAAAGCTTGCTTTGAAAAGCCACTCAGGAGCCACTGTTCTATTACGAGCTTTTGTGACTGAGTTACCAATTTTCCCTTTTGCTTGTGCCTCCTAGAAAACTGCCCACTCCCTGGTAGATAGCTATGCGGTTGATGCGGCCTCATACCCTGTGGACATGGTTTATCAATACAAGAGGAACATTTAGTTTTATCCTTCACATAGTTAATGCAACTGCCTCCCTCTTTCCCGAGTTGTGCCTTAGTGAGAGGGTTGTGGGGTCACAAGTGAGGTCCCTGACCAGCCTGTTTTCTTTTAAGAATGAGCTGTCTAGTCAGAAAAAGAAATCATGTATATGTCAAAGAATCCCAGAAGGAAGTGAGGTAGTAGTATTAGGTGGGGCTATAGTATAGGAGAAGTTTACACAGGAGGAGGTCAGATACAGGGCTGGCCTTTAAACGGAGAGTAAAATTGGACTTAGGAAAGAGATAAATCCTGTGGTGAAAAGTTAGTGCTAATTTGGTCATTGGATGGCGGAAGGATATTTCGAGGAGGCTTGTGTGACTGGAGCAGAGAAAGGTTCCTTGTACAGAAATAGTGGGGAGAGAGGCTTTACAGGGTGGCTGTAAAAGTGTTACAGACAGACTCCGTCCTGGTTAGTTTTTGACAACTTGACAAAAAACTAGAATCACTGGGGAGAAGGACCGTCTGCTAAGGAAGTGCTTCCATCAGGTTGGCCTGCACAGGATGGGTGTGTGGTGTGGGGGCATTTTCTTAATTGACAATTGATACAGGAGGTCCCACCCACGCCCTGCAGATCTGGCTAGGCCTTGGCAGGCTGTCCTGGGTTGTAGGAGATGGGCAAGCCAGGAAACAGCATCTGGCTCCTGCCTCCAGGTTCCTGCCTTTGCTTTTCTTGATGATGGACAGTTAGCCTGTAATCAAAATAACCCCTCTCCTAAGTTGGTTTTGATCAGGGTTTTATCACGGCAACAGCAAATCAACTGGAACAGAGTATGTCTGTAGGGTGGGATCAAAATAAAATCTTAGATAAGAATAAGTTACAAGTGTTACTCTTTTAAAACATGTTTCTCCTCTTCCTCCCCCTCCTCTTCTCCCTTCTGCTTCTTCTTCTTTTTGTTTTTTTTTGAGACAGGGTTTCTCTATGTCATGATTTTTCTGGCTGTCCTGGAACTCAGAAATCTGCCTGTTTCTGCCTCCCAAGTGCTGGGATTAAAGGCGTGCGCCACCACGCCCGGCCAATCTATTTGATTCTCAAGATAGGGTTTTACATATATCCTTGGTTGGCCTAGAATTTATTCTGTAGAGTATTCTCCTTACTCTGCTTCTTGAGTACTGGAATTACAGGTGTTAGCTATCAAGCCCTGCCTAAAAATAAATGTTATTTTTACTTAAAGAATATCTGGCTGAGCTAGGATAAAATTTCTGTATCCTTTGATTTCATTTAGTAATTGGAATAAATGTTTCATTCCTGTGCATGGGCTGTCAGTATTGCATGCCTTCAGCCACTAAAATCTGCCTAATGGGCTTGCTGTTTTGAACATTGACAGAAGTGCTGTAACCAACATCGTCATCTGACGATATTCAGTGATACAGTTTCCATCATGATTATCTCTCACAATGCCCCGCCAAACAATAACTTCCGACCCTGTGACAAAGGTACAAATATGTTAGCTAGAAAGGGAGTCTATCTGAAGAAAGGTACAAACAGACACTGACAAAAGGATCTGACAGTAATTAGACTCTGCTGGAGAATATTAACTCATCTATAACGTTCTTCGTTATTAGAAAATTCTTGAGCTCTTTGTAGTGACACATTCTTGTAATCTCAGCTCTTGGAAGGGAAAAGCCAGACGCTCAGAGACTCAGCATCATTTTCTGCAGCAGTAAATTGAAGCTAGCCAGGGCCACGTGAGATTCTGTCTCACCCTTGTCTCTACCCCCACCCCAAAAGACAAAATTCTGTGGAATGGTTTGCAAGCTAGAGGTTGAATTGCTGAGATGTGTAGAGTTACTTGGCAAGTGCTACATTATTTAACATCTCAGCAAATATTTATGAGGTGTTAGCTGTGACTAGATACTCATTCCATCAGGAGGACATAGACGAATGGGTGCTGTAATACCTTTGACATGTAAGTGTCCATCAGAGATGGGAAACCACCAGCTGTCATATGTTTTGATAAGTTAATTACTTTAAGAATTAATAAATTACTAGAGGAATTGATCACACTTGAAAAACATTGATGGCAAATGATTAGAAGAGAAGAGGATAGACCTTATTCCCACAGATTAAGTAGGTTTCTGCTGTATGTAAAGAGCAAGGCAACTTTCTAGGTAGACAGTCTTTGCTGAACATTAAAATTGAATGGTTCTTTTGGAAATGTCCTGAGCTGTTTCTTACCAGCTTAATGTGTGGCAGTAGAGATGGGATAGATATATTAGAGAGCCAAATTATGACCGGATCTAGGGGTCTTCCGTTCTATTCTTCTATTTATTTATTTATTTATTTATTTTATTTTGAGACAGGGTCTCTATAGCCCTAGTTGTCCTGGGACTCACTATGTAGACCAGGCTGGCCTTGAACTGACTGCCTCTGCCTAGAGCACTGGGAATAAAGGGGGTGCCACCACATCTTGCCCACTGCATTCTAAAATGTCTAGATCCATTGTTCATTTACTTGGCAATGGAAAACCAAGGAAAGTAGGCTGAGCACATCATCAGGAAGCAACCAGTAGTCCCACATAGGTCGCTGTAGAGTCAGGAGACAGGGACTTGCTGGTGTCTCAGAGAGGAAAGTGGGATGGATAGAGGCCAGAAACATTGTAGTTGCTAAAAGTTTACAACTGTAAGTATGTAGAGGGAAGGGGGATACGTTAAAGATGATGACCTACCCTGAGTAGGTGAGTGATTATGATGCCAGCGATTAGCACATAGAGGAGAGTGGGCTACAGTGCACAGAGGCTGAGTGCTGGCAGTTTTATGGAGCATATGCGGAGTTTCAGTAGACAGGTTTCTAGGTAAGTAGGTCGGAATTCTATAGATTTGGCGAGAAGACCAGGAACAGTCTAGTGTAAATCACTAACTGCGGGACCCTTGGAGGTAAGAGGATACAAGTCCTTGTGGTACTGCTGTGCCATTTATTGGCCAAGTGCCCTTGTCTCAAATTAGTCTTTTATCCTTGGCTTTTTGTTGGAATTAAAGCACTCTTGTGAAGATGGAGTAATGCACTGTGTACTTGGTGATAGCAGAATGTGATAGCAGACAAGCGTTGAACAGTAATAGCAATAGACATACATAGAAGTAGATGGTCTGACTACATAAAATCAGAGGCTGGGAGTTAGGACAAAGTGGGACTTGGGAAAGCAGGTGAGTGAATCATCGTTTGACTCAGCCCAGCTCTCAATCTGCTTTCTGTTTCCCTGAAAAAATACTAGAAACTAAAGAGTTAATAAACAACAGAAATTTGTTTCCTCTGAGTTCTAGAAGTTGAGATGTCCAAGGTCAGATGCTGGCCTGTGGTAAGGGGTGGCGTCTGTCTATCCCTTTCTCCTTGTGTGGGAGCCCCAGCCCTGCAGTAGCAGCAGAGGCCTCCTGCTTTTATTATGTCACTAACGCTCCATCTCAGCATAGTCACGCTGAGGATTAGGTCTCCAGTCCCTTCCAGCTGGTTTCCACACTTGAGCAAGCAGCTGCAGAGCATGGAGGCCTTGGTAAAGCACAGAAAGCCAGGCCCTTTCCCTGTAAGTTTCCCATCCAGTACATGCAGATGGGGCTTCATGTTTTGCAGCTTGAACAAGTGTCCATGTGAGCCTGTGCTGGGACCAACATTGAAAACAACTGAGGAAAGCTGTGTGTGTAGAGGAGGAGTGAGCATGGACCGGAACAACGATGTGAAGTGTTTGGAGGGGTCCAGAGAGAGTCAAGAATGGAAGTTTTCATACTGTAGGTTCATCACCCGCTTAGTTCCGTAGACTTGCATCTAGTGTTGTCTTCTCCAGACTCTACTGAAAGCTGGGTATGTGACAGTGAATGGATAAGTATTTTAAGCTGCTGGTCACTGTGGGAGAGTGCATGGCCTTCACACTGATTTCATCTGTGCTCCTACATTGAGATGAGGATACTATTTCTAATCTGACACACATAAAATAACTGCAGATTTTTTTTGCATTTGGCTTTCTGTTACATACTTGGTCCTTATTCCTTTTTTTTTAATTTTAGAAAGAAAATGACAGTTTGGGTTGTAAAATCTGCTGTGGTGGTTGTTTGTGTGTGTTTGTGTGAACTTGACACAAACTGGAGTCACTTGGGAAGTAATTAAGGAATTGCCTTCATCAGGTTGGCCCGTGGCCATGTCTGGACATTGCTTTGATTAATGATTCACATAGAGGGCCCAGCCTACTGTGCTTGTTGCTGTCATGGGCGGGGCTTCTGGGTAGTATGAGAAACTGAGAGAAGCTATGGAGTAAGCCAGTATGCAGGTTCCCTCATGGCCTCTGCTTCCGTGGCTGCTTGAGCTCCTGCCCTGACTTCCCTCAGAGATGGCCTGTGAGCTGTAAACCGAAATAACCCTTTCCTCCCCAAGCTGGTTTTAGTCAGTGTAATACCGGAGAAAAGACACAGAGTCAGTGTGAACAGTGTGTGTCAGGATTCCAGTGTGGGTTCATGCTCTAGGGAAGCAAATAATATGCTTCTTGTTTCTAGAGAGTTTACAGAAAGTTTGGTAAAGTGCGCAAAGCCACAGGATAGAAACAGAAAGTTTAACCATAGAAGCCCTAGATGTAATGGGCTCAGGGCTGTTTGAGGATAGACATTAGGTCCTCTGTGTCACCTCTACCGAGGATTTCTAACATATAACATAGATATTAGTGTTTTTTTTTTTTTCTAGTAGGAAGTTGAAAGGAGTTGTTTCTTTTCTTTGTCAAGATATTAAATGTTTGCTGGGCAATAGTGGTGAACTCTAATCCCAGCAGTTGGGAGGCAGAGGCAGGTAGATCTCTGTGAGTTTGAGGCCTGCCTGGTCTACGGAGATAGTTCCAGAACAGCCAGGGCTACAGAAAGACCCTGTCTTAAAGAAAAAAAAAAGATATTAGAAGTGTTAGGCAGGATTATTGTTCATTGAGCTTTGTTCTGGGCACCTAAGACTGGTTATAAGTTGGCAGGATGAATGTGTGCACATGTATGTTGTCAAGATGGGGAGGACGCCTGATGTCTAAATGTTCAGATTATACTGATAAGAAGAGTGTATTGAGAACTTGAAGTTAAATTTATCAGCTTTTTGCATGCAAGGGCCATTGAAGAGTACAGACATGTTTAGCTTTTTTTCTTTGCAATCCAATTTGTAATTTGGTGGAGGAGAGAGCGCAATTAGAAAGAGAAAATAGGCTGCACAGGAATACGTTAAGGCTGTATAAATATTGATTGCAGGCTAGGTAATTGTGCTTGTTGAGTGGGTAAGTGTGCAGTTTTGATTTCAATTCATAAGCCTTTGTAATCTTTCAGAATTATAACAAGTCTGGGACTGGAGTTGTAACTTAGTTGGTAGAGGCCTTTGCAGGACATTTCAGATCGAATCTGTTGATAGTAGGGTCTGATGCTTGCCTAGAGATCAAACCCTGAGTTTGATCTCAGATACTAAATAAACTGGGCATGATGGCCACACAGACTGCCCACACCTGTAGTCCTAGCACTTGAAAGGTGAAGGTAGGAGGCTCAGAAGTTCATGGTCATTTTCAGCTACATAGTGAATGTGAAATCAACTTGGGATATGTGAGACCCTGTCAAAATTAAAAAAAAAAAAAGCTGTAAATCTGGTCATATTAACCTGGGCTGCCTTTTGCATCTGAATATGAAACACAGAAATATTCCAGTGTTCTTTGTCCTTGTAGTTCATGATTTGGAGGTCTACTTAGTATGTTAGTCAGCTTTACTTTAGTCTAGTAAGTATTTGAGACAATCAAACTTAGTGAGAGAAAAGGTTTATTTTGGCTTATAGTTTTGGAGCTTTATGTCCATGATTGGCAAACATATTACTTTTAGGCCTGTGATGTATATTTGTGTTGGAGAAGCACAGCATGGCTATAGAGTCCAAAGGTCCCACAGTCACCTTTGAGGGCATGGTCCCAATGACATAAACCTCCCACTAGGCTCCACCTCCTGAAGGTAGCACTCCTATCTCCTGCTAATCACAGACCAGGCACCAAGCCTTAATGCGTGGACCTTGGGAGGATATTTCAAATCCAAGATGTAGCACCCATGTAAGGACAGGGCTAGTTAGAGTTGTACCCTTAAATGTTGTCCAAGGTCCTGTTAATGATAATGGTATTCCTGGAAGATGGAAGCACTTTTAGGAGTTGGAACTACTAGAAGGAATTAGGCCATTGGGACATTATAGGAGATATTTGGGATCCCGTTCCGATCCGGTTAGCCTCTCTGCTTCCTAGCCACTGCCTTCTGCAGTGATGCACTACTTCAGCACAGGTTAGAAAAGCAGCTGGCCAGCTGCTGGTGGATGGAGACTTCTGTGAGCTTAAACCAATCTTTCCTCCTTTCAACTTCTCAGGCGTTTGTCAGTGATAGAAAGCTGACTAGTATAAGGGTCATTAACAATGAGGAGCCATGTAGTGAGTGGCAGTGTTGTGTGAGGCCCTTTCTGTGTGTTCTTTAACTCTAATGATCTTGAAAACCTGACAACTATCCCATTTGTACTAATGAGTCAGGTGAGTTCCAGGATGGGGAGCAATTTGTCTGTAGTCTGTAGCCGGTGAGGGATGGCATTGCACTTCAGCCCTAGGCTGGGACTCTTAATTCCAACTCTTTTTCTAGTTAATTTCAACTCCTGGTTTCAACATGGGGTCCTAACATGGGAATGATCCTGATGGTCACACGCACATGCACATGCGAGCATATGAATGCATATACACATACAGGCACTTCTGCAGATTATGCAAAAATTGCTAGAACAGGTCAGAATCTTAGAAAACACTTGAAGATAATTTGATAATATATTTAAGGTTAGAGAGGAAAGGAGACTGACAGTCAAAGGTCACATGCTGACTATCCTATGAGCAAGTGCTAGTTTTGTTGTTGTTGTTTTTGTTTGTTTTGTTTTTTTTGAGACAGGGTTTCTCTGTGTAGCCCTGGCTATCCTGGAACTCACTCTGTAGACCAGGCTGGCCTCAAACTCAGAAATCCACCTGCCTCTGCCTTCCAGGTGCTGGGATTAAAGGCATGTGCCAACGCTGCCCCGCAGTGCTAGTTTTTGAGTAATATATTTTACATAAGTGTTTGGTTTTCTTTATATTCAGGTACATGTTCTTGAGAAAGAACTATAATTTTTCAAGCTCATCGATAGCATTTTGAATTCATCAATAGCATTTTCAAGTTCATCAATAGCAAGTAAATTCAGAACTTAAAACATTTTCTTTGTGGTCGTTTGAATGTGGATGGTCCCCATAGGCTCATAGTTTAAAGGCTTGGTCCTCAGTTGGTGGAACTGTTAGGGAGTGTGTCTTTGTTGAAGGAAGTGTGCCACTGGGGCTTCTAAGTCCACACCAGTACCATCCAGTACTCTGCCTGTGTCCTACATGTGGACGTGAGATTCAGCTGCGGCTCTAGTGCCTGCCTGCCTTCTACCATGCTCCCTGCCTGAATGGTCGTGGACTCACCTTCTGAGACTGTCACCCCAGGAAACTCTTTCTTTTATAAGTTGTCTCTTCACAGCAAGAGAACAGTGACCAAGATATCCATGAAGTCTTGTCTAAAGCAATGAAGTACTTGAGATTAAGTAGCTAATCTTTCTGCTGTCTCCATCCTTTATTCCTTCCATTGAAATGTTTATTTTTAAGTCTTTTCACCAAACAAATTCATTCTAATTATGGTATAATTCAGTTATTTTGATTTGGTTCATTCCTGGCATTTTGACTGAGTCACTCTCCTTCATCCTATTTTCTACATTCCTGGAAATGCAGACTGTAATTATTTTTGTAAAAGTCATCTAACTTCACAATAAATATTTGTATAGAAATTATATTTTGCAAATGCACTAGTTACTAAATACTATACCAGTATCTAATGCAGTCTGATAAAGCAAATTTAGTTGTTTCAGACAGCACACTTTTTTTCTCAGCTACTGTGGGTCAGGAACTCAAAAATAGCCTAGCTGGGTATTGTAGCACAGAGAGCCTGGTGAGTTCCAGTTTGACTTTTGAAGTGCTGTGGCCTTTGTCCAAAGGCTCAGATAGGCTGGGAGATGACTGTTGGGATGAGGCCTTACACGCATGGAGGGTTGCTTGAGGGTCTGTTAGGGTCTCTTGGCTTCATCCAGAGCCACTGATGAAAGACTGAGGAAGAAGCCACACGTCTGCTCGCCCTGTTTTCTTTCAGTTACAACTGAATCACTGAGTCTAGCCCCTGCTTAAGACGGCAGTTAGGTTCCACCTATTTTGGAAGGAGGAATCAAAGAGTTTGTGGATAGCTTTATAAAGTGGACACATTTTATTCAATCATAGGACATTTCTCCAGAGGAAGCCATTTCATCAGCTGAAATTGTCTCTGTTAGACACATGCAGTCATTATTCTGACTGGTGTGTTCACAGTATGAGAGAAATGATTACTGAAGCATTATAAAATTATTAAATGAATTTCTGTAACTGGAAGGTTTGTGGATTCCTTGAAGTTTTCTATCTGTCACATTAGTGTTAGGGCTAATGCGTCTAGAACACTTTCATTTAGGCATTCTTTTCATGGGAGGACAAGAAGCAAGAATGACAGGGTCTTGTTGCCCAGGAAAATGTCAAATGTATATAGCTATGTTTCTGTAAATTCACTCTGCCCGCCTCTGCCTCCTAACTGCTGTGATTAAAGGCGTGCACCACCACCACCTGGTACACTTAAAACTTTTAATCTTTAATACAGCTGTATGTTTTGCCCCAGTTAGTTTTGCTGTCAACTTGACACATGTGAGAAGTGCAAGCCTCACTAGAACAACTGTCTCAATTGGATTGACTTGTGGGCATGTCTCTTGGGCTAATTCTTGCATGAGGATCCAGCCCACCATGGGCAGTGCCATTTCTTCCTGTCATGGCTTCCTTGATGATAGACTGTTAAGTGTAAGATGAAGTAAATCCTTCCCTCTACTACATTGCTTTTAGTCAGAGTTTTATCACAGTAATGAAGAAGTAAACTAGAATATTCTAGGTAATGTCGTTGACTTGACCTTATAAATTTCCTGGAAAAAAAAAAAAAAGTGCTCCCTCTGCCTCTCTGCAGGCTTGCCTTACCTGTATGTCTTCAGAAATCTACTTGGCTCATCCGTGGATACCACTTAAAAAAACAAAACATACTCAGTTGATTTCTTTTGGACTGTTAGTCTGGGCCAGTTTCTCAGTCCATGCCTTCATAGCACCTCCAGGGTTCTTATTGTTTTTAATTAGCATATTTTAATTGTGCAAAACAGGGGCTCACGGTGGCATTTTTCCACGTGTAAATAAATATAGTTTGCCCTGGAGCAGTGTCTTCTAGGTTTGTCTGTTAGACTTGTTGGCAGGAGCACCACAGTGTTCTTTCTTCAGTGTTTCCCTGTGACCTGTTCTTTGTCCTCTTGGGCATGCTGACTTCTGTCCCTCAGCTCAGATGGGCCTGCTGGCTCTTTGCAGTGAGGCTGTGCTGTTCTTCCCATGGAACCAGTGTGTTCTGTGGAGAGGCATTGAGACTGTGCCTGTTGCTGCTCAAACTTTGTTTTGTTTTGTTTTTTGAGACAGGGTTTTTTTTTTTTTTTTTTTTTTTTTTTTTCTTTCTGTGTAGCTCTGGCTGTCCTGGAACTTACTCTGTAGACCAGGCTGGCCTCAAACTCAGAACTCCACCTGCCTCTGCCTTTACAGTGCTGGGATTAAAGGTGTGCACCACCACCGCCTAGCACTGCTCACTTAGCATCCTTCATAACCTTTCCTGAGTCAGTTGTTGATGAGGTTGTTGCCAAATTAGGGTTTACTGTGTCATCGTTCTTTTTATAATTTTAATTGTTTTACCCAGTATCTAATTTGTGAGTTACTACTCTGTGCGTCTGTGGCTGGATTTGTAGATTTTTAAAAAATGAGTCATCATTTAAAATTATCCCAGATTTGGCTGATGGGAATCTTTTCAAGTTAGTGCTGTGCCTTTCTGGCTTGTTCCCATGATTCTCAGATGTCCTCTTTATTTTCTGGTTCAAGATAGGCCAGGTCTGTCTCATATTTTCCTTACTCTTGCCTTGGAATCAAAATTTTCTCAAAAGGACCCTAGCACATCCAGAAACAATATCAGGGTGCTAGGTATGGCCATAACTACCGGATGACATTGCTTTTAGGCTCTCTTAACAAATAGCTACTAGGTTGCTGTGTGTGCGTGCGTGTGTGCTCGTGTGTGTATGTGTGTGTGTGTGTGTGTGTGTGTGAGAGAGGGGGGGGAAACAGACAGACAGACAGACACGGAGGGAGGGACTGTATACCTTTGGGTCCAACCCTATATATACTACTGGGTTTATTGTAGCAATTTGTTCTTCATAGATGTGACTCCTTCCTCCTTTTCCAAAGTGTTGGTCCCCTGTTCCATCACTGACAGCGTCTCATCCATTTGCCCACTGCTAAATGTATTGAGGAAGTAGGTTTGAGATTGCTGACTTGTACCTCTGTGAAAAGAAACTCATCTTCTAGAGGGCAGCATTCTTTGTCAGCGTTAGCTTGAGGGTTGTGGTCCAGACACCGTGTTCAAAGGTTCTGGGGTTAACTCTCCTCTCACCCCTTCCTTCCTTGTGTTGTCCATTTGAAAGGCAGTTTGGTATTTTGGTTGCACTTCGTGTTGGGCTCCACTCTTTAACACCTTTGCTCATCTTATTGTCTTTTTTTTTTTTTTTTTTTTTTGGTCTGTGCAAATCATTAACATGGTTCCACAAATCTCTGTATATAAAGAATTGTCACTGTCCTCTGACCTTTCCACGTGGTTCTTTGTCTTTGCTGGTAGATAACAAGTGATCTTGAACATGTCCCACAAACACTTTATTGTAGGGTGTGTACATTAGAACTTGCTGAAGCACGTGGTATTTGAATCTTGAGTCTTAGTAGGTGGTAGCAAACTGTTTCCCATGGAAATACTTATGTTCTGAGCCTGGTACCAACAGTGTGAACTGCACTCCTGAAGCCCAGTGAGACTGATGCTGCAGTCTTCTGTACCTCGCTGACATGTTCGAGGTGAAAGGCAGTGTGGTGGAGAAATAAATCCCTTGGCAATATCTCATCTGCACCATTATTGTTATTATTATTATTATTACTTGTTTTGAGACAGGGTTTTTCTGTGTAGATATAACTGTCCTAGAATTCCCTCTGCAGACCAGGCTGGCCTCGAACTCAGAGATCCGCCTGCCTCTGTTCTCCCAGTGCTGGGATTAAAGGCGTGCGTCACCACCTCCCAGCTCTCATGAACTATTTTAAGATCACTTTTACAGCAGGTACTATGAGAATTTTGTTCAAGATCCAAAGGGTATACAAGTTGAGATTAAGTGTATACTCCTTACCCCATCCTACAGTCTCTACTTCTTGTAAATAGCCTGTGTTGTCACTGGCTCATCGAGTCATTCAACAGAAACGTATCAAGTGCCTCTTTAATACCAGGCACAGCGGTGTTTGGAGTCATAGACGTGAACAAAACAGACTAAGAGCTGTTCTATGGAGCATCCATTCTGTCAGGGGAGAGTGTGGCTGGCAATGTGTCTCAGCAGGTAGAGGTGCTTGCTGCCAAGCTTCACAACCTGAATTTAATCCTGATACTCACATGGTGGAAGAGAATTGACCCCCTAAAGATGTCTTCTGACATCCAAGTGCATCTCATGTCCCATTTCTAACTAAACAAAGAAAAGAGATGATAAGAGACAAAAATTAAATTTCACAGGGCTGTGGACATAGCTTAGTGGTAGAACACTTGCTTATTTTTCTTTGTTTTTGTTTTTGTTTTTGTTTTTCTGGTTTTTTGGTTTTTCAAGACAGGGTTTCTCTGTGTAGCCCTGGCTGTCTTTGAACTCAATCTGTAGACCAGGCTGGCCTTGAACTCAGAAATCCGCCTGCCTCTGCCTCCCAAGTGCTGGGATTAAAGGCATGCGCCACCATTGCCCGACTTATTATTTCAAGACATAGGTTCCAGCCATATCACTAAAGTAAAAAAAAAAAAAAAGACCTTATCTATCTTTAAAGACATAGCCCATGTATTTACATGCAGCATGCTTCGATGTTTATTTAAGAAAACTCAAGATAAGAAAGGGTTCTATCGGGCTGGCGAGATGGCTCAGCGGTTAAGAGCACTGACTGTTTTCCTGAAGGTCCTGAGTTCAAATTCCAGCAACCACATGGTGGCTTACAACTACCCATAATGAGATCTGACACCCTCTTCTGGTGTCTGAAGACACCTACAGTGTACTTATGTATAATAATAAATAAATCTTTAAAAATAAAAAAAAGGGTTCTATGGTGGGTCTCATATATCTGTCAGCATCCGTATTCTCATTGCTTCCCTCTCCACTGCTCTCAGTGTGCCCCTCCCTCCTCCAGTTAGCTGCTGCTTTCCCAGGTTACCACACCTCTGTCTTCCTGTTGTACTTTTCCCCTGTGCCATTTCCCACCTCCCTTAAGAACTCTTCCTGTCCTCTCTACTCCATTTCCAGTTGTATGACGTATAAATATGTTAGTGCACACACATATATGACATGTAATTTTAAGTTTAGATTATGCATATAAGAGAAAAATGCAGTGTTTAAGAGTCTTGCTTATTTAGCTTAACATAAGGATTTCCAGTTGCATCCATTTTCCTGCAAATGTCATGATTTCATTCTTGAGGGCTGTATTGTGTGTATGTACCACATTTTCACCTGTTGGAGGACATGTAGACTGGCCCTGTTTCTGTCTGCTGTGAACTGCACAGCTGGGTTCATGGATGTGCAAGTCTCTGCTATGTGAAGACTTTGAGTGCACACCTTGAGTTGTATGGCTGTTTTACTTAGCTTTAGTGGTTGAGAAGCTGCCGTATTGATTTTCATTGTGGCTCTACAAGTTGACACCAGCAGTGATGAATGGCTTCCTTCTTCCCACTCCAGATTCTCATCTGTAATTTCTGTTATTTGTTTTCTTGATGACTGGGGTAAGGTAGATGCTCAAGGTATTAACTTCCCTGATGACTAAAGATGAGGAGCACTTAAAAAAAAAAGTCGTCATTGATAGTATTTTTTTCTCTTAAGACTGACCTGTCAGCCGGGCAGTGGTGGCGCACGCCCTTAATCCCAGCACTCGGGAGGCAGAGGCAGGCGGATTTCTGAGTTCGAGGCCAGCCTGGTCTACAGAGTGAGTTCCAGGACAGCCAGGGCTACACAGAGAAACCCTGTCTGGAAAAACAAACAAACAAACAAACAAACAAAAAAGATTGACCTGTCTGTTTAGTTTGTTAGCCCATTTATTGGTTGGTCAGATGATTTTTGTGTTTAAAGTTTGGAGTTTTTTCTATATCCCGAATATTAATCTTTTGTCTGATGTGTATTTGGCAAAGGCTTTTTTTCTCTTCATTCTGATGATTATGTCATTTGCTGTGCAGAAGCTTTTAATTTAAGGTCACCTCAGTTGTCACCTGGGACCATTGCTGTGCTACTGGAGTCTGGTTTGGAAAATCTTAGCTCACCTCTCACTGTGGTCCTTTACCAGCTTTAGGTCTTATATTAAGGTTTTTGATTTATTTTAAATTGACTTTTGTGGCAGATGAAAGATGTATCTAGTTTCATTCTTCTACATGTGGAAATCTAGTTTTCCTTTAATAAAGAGGCCGAATGTGGTGGTTTGAATGAGGTTGGCCACCAGAGGCTCATATATATGCATGGTTAGTTCCTAGTTGGTGAGCTGTCAGGGAAGAATTAGAAGTGTGGCCTTGTTGGAGGAGGTGTGCTGGTTGGGAGGGGTTTGAGGTTTCAAAAGCTCACACCAGGTCCAGTCTGTCTGACTGTACCTGTCTGTCTCTCCTTGTCTGACTGCTGCAGTGCTCCCCACCGTGATGATAATGGATTAACCCTCTGAAACTGTAACCAAGCCCCCACTTAAATGCTTTCCTTTGTTAGAGTTGCTCTGACTATGGGGTCTCTTCATAGCAGTAAAACACTAAGACAGTGATCATTCTCCAATATTTGTTTGTGAAAACTTTGAAAATTTTATGTGCTGTAACTGTGTTGATTTATTTAGGTAAATGTAAGAGAAACAATAAAAAAAAAATAAATGAGTAAAAGTACTTTTTAAAATGGCTGTGTGGTTAAGAGCACTGGTTGCTCTTCCAGAGGTCCTGAGTTCAATTCCCAGCAACCACATGGTGGCTCACAACCATCTGTAATGGGATCTGATGCCCTCTTCTGGTGTGTCTGAAGACATTGGACAGTGTGCTCATACACATAAAATAAATACATAAATCTTACAACAACAACAAAAAAAGCCAGTACAGCAAATCAAAAAACTACTAAATGTGGAGAAAAGGGAAAGGGAAAAAACTCGGGCAACACAGAAACTAATGAAAAGGACAGATATTGTCTAAAAATGAAAAAAGTAAACCACGTTAGGAAAGGGGAATAACAGAAAACTTAAAAAACGCTTATCATTTACAATACAGTAAACATCCTGCTAAACATGTAGAAAAAAACAAATCCCACAGGGAAATGGGTGATAGAAAAGCTGCTTTCTGAGCCCTCAAAATGTGGAGGCTGTCAGTTGTTACATGCCTGTTACATGTTACAGAGTCAGCTGAACATCTGGACTCTTGGTCCTTGCCTTCCTCCGCTGCTCTGTGTATTCTGTAGGCGTTGGGTATCTGTGTTGTCTTCACAGTGGTTGCTTCCCTTCTTTGCACAACAGGGCCCTCTGCTGGCCACCTCTAGCTTGCATCCTGTAGGCTAAGGAGCTTTCTGAGGAGCTTTCTGAGACTCCCAAGGACTGGTCCCTTGTTTGGCTACTTTAGCTGAAGGGTGTCTCCCAGGTTCATTGGGAGTAAGAAGGCAAGGGAGTACTAAGATCAGTAGGAACCCAGCAACCCCACCATGCTTCAAGGCCTCCTGGATATTAACAGTCACCTTGTTAAAGGGATGCCACTATGGGTTTGGGATCTTCAGATTCTCAAGGCCACAGCAGCAAAATGATAGGTGGCCACAGAATTTGATCCATCCTTTAGCCTTCGGCTCAAGATGTCACACTTCAGGGTAATTCTCATTTACTGAGATCCGTTCCAGGCCATCGGCGGTGGGTCTGTCTCTTCCTGTGCAATTCCTTCCTTGTGCTAGAGTTTCCAGCTCTCTGACTCTTTACAACTGCTTCTTTGGGGTCCTCAACCAGAGGCTAAGGCAAGGCAAATTGAGGCTCTGTAAGCTGGGATCTCTATTTTGGGTGTCCTGGGTAGTTCCGCTCCTCTCTCAAGTTAGTGCCCAGCTTCTGCCCTCTAAGAGAGAGGATGTAATTTCTCCTTGCAGTTGACTTGTGAGTGGAACCCTTGTCTCACCAACACCAGTGAGTAGGGTTCCAGGCTTGTGGAAGGAGGGCTGTGGGCTTGTCCTGAGGACAGGACCACCCAGCTGTGTTGTGGCTCACCCTTTTGGAAAAGGTTGTATAGCTCAATGTCTTCTTTTATCAGCTTTGGTTTCGATCTTTTCCAGAATCCTTTCACTTCTGCATGGATCTCTAAAGCTCTGCCTCTGTTCTGTCTTTGGGAGAATTCTTTACTCTGACTCTCCTTTGCCAGCTCACACAGAGGCAGCCACCAGTCTGTCTTTCCCAGAAGTCCGAGCTTTAGTTTCTTTTCTTGTTTGTTTCTGAGACAGGATCTTAGGTGTCCCAGGCTGGCCTCAGATCCATTATATAATGGAGGATGACTGAATCCTCCTGCTTTCTCCTCCTTCCTGGTTTTAAGCATATACTCATTTCTCTGTTCTCCTGCATCCTGGAGGCTTCTGATAGCCACACATGAACGTTCTATCTATAGGTTAGCATGCCAGGGTGTTGGGTTTTTCTTGTTTTAACTACAGATTCTTACAGGTTTTCTAAATATGCTAATTTTGGTTATGAGAAGACATGTAATAGTATTATTTTAACCCCCTGATTTGGCTCACTAGCCCCTCAGTTTATCAGCCATCATCATTACTAGGCATCTCTCCATCTGCATCCAAACCTCCTCCAGAAGGTGCTTTCCATTTTGTGACTGTTGGTGTACTTGATATTCTGGTGGACATACTTGTTAGAGCCACTGAAAACAGGCCTTGCCTGTGCACAGGCCGAAGTGTGTGCATGAGCAGGGAGAGGGCAAGGTGAGTAACAGTATGTGACTGTAAATCTTGGTAATGGAATAGAAAGTGAGAGGAGGCTATGGGTGTGCTGCGTGTGACTGTCTTCCAAGGCCAGCAACCAAGATCTTGGGAAGTTCAGCTGTGCCGGTTTGTAAAAGGTGGTTTCTTGCCACATGACACAGGTGTAGATGATCAAGCCTGTCCCAGGAATGGGCAGGTACCTCTGTAGACTAAGCAGGTTACCTTTCTCACCAGCAAAAGAGGATGCTGGAGGCAGAGATGCTGGAGCCACCCCTAGTAGCCCGGTGTGGTGGAGGGAGAGGCCACAGCTAGCTATAGCCACAGTGTCCACCCAGAGAACCAGCAGGTGCAACAGGGGAGAATGGGGGAGTCCCATTCCTTCTTGACCCTGGTCAGGGCTCAGCAAAGTGACCCAGCCCCACCAAGTTCACCAGGGGTGGGAAACTCAGGGTAAGCTCTGAGGGAAGGTGTGGAAGTGGGAGGATTCAGAATGAGTGGAAAACTAAGTTAGGGCTTTGTATTCATGCTGCCGAACCAAACATGGGTCTGTGGAGGGGACAGTTGATGCTAATGGATAAAATCTTCTCATGTTGTGTTGGGCCTTACTGTATTTGAGTTTACTATTTCATGTGGACTTTTTCTTTTATCACATGACACTTACTGGAAACATATGACAGTGAAACATATGACATATGAAAGCTCCTCACCATGGATATCTCCACACTCTCACCAGTTTGGGTCATTATTCTGACTCTCATCTGCATAAAGGTTTGTTACCTGTGGATAGCATAGCAGGGTCTTCTGGGTGTTTTGCAGATTTGGAGATCCACTAAAGAGTGCCCCTGCAGAAGCAAGCATGGGAAATGAGTTTACAGAGGTTACAAAGGCCAGGTGTTGTGGTGGCATTCTTGGGAGATTTAGTTGGGTGAGCAATGTTCATCGAGGTGATTTAGAAGAAAAGTCTGCAATAGCACAATAGCCTGTGACTGTGGTGCTTTGAATATGCTTGGCCTACAGAGTGGTACTGTTAAGAGGAGTGGGTGTTGGAGTTAAATATGGCATTGCTGAAGTAGGTGTGGCCTTGTTGGAGGAAGTGTGTCGCTGTAGGGGATGGGCTAGGAGACCCTCTTCCTAGCCATGTGGGAGCCAGTCTTCTCCTAGCTGCCTTTAGGACAAGAGATGGAACTCTCAGTTCCTCCAGCCTTATGCCTGCCTGCATGGATCCTTGATGATGATGGACTGAACCTCTGAACCTGTAAGCCAGCCCCAATTAAATGTTGTCCTTTATAAGAGTTGCCTTAGTCGTGGTGTCTGTTCACAGTAGTAAAACCCTACCTAAGGCAAACTCACAAAAGTAATAGTTGCTGCTCTGAGAGGTGGGAGTCCCAGTGCTGGAAGTGAAAGCTGGAACTTTCCTTAGGAGTTGAGGCCACAGAGGCCGTGAAAAGCCCCTGAAACAATAAAGGCTATTGCCACTGTTGGATGGATTCCAGAACTGAGTGATAGACCCTGTTGCTGAAGAGGTTATATGCTTTGGTTGTAGAGTTTGAAGAAACAGCTAAGTGTGGGCTGCAAGTGTCTGCTCTCTGTGGGCTAGCTCCTCTAGTGAATATAGGGCTCAAAGTCCTCGACAGCTGTGGAGCCTGCATGCTTATGTGGGAAGTGCTAGGTGAGATGTGTCAGCCTATGCACCAGTGGAGTGTAGAGTTATGGATAGAATTGGTTTTCTGTGTACTTATGTCCTGATCCATTGGGAAATTCACATTCAGTACTGGGATCTTAGAAAAACAAAAACACCTGTGACCAGAAAGCCATAGACTGCAGTGGAGAAGAAACATCTATTGTCTAATGGACACACTCTCTAAGGGGCTTCTACACGTGTTTACAATTACAGGTTGTTTCTAAAGGCCGGACCTAGTTAGATATTTATTCCTGTCCCCTTTTTAGTCCTTGCTTCACTTGGGTTTTGTAGTAGGAGATGTACCCTCTCAGTTTGCCAACATGCACTTTGTTGAGCCAGGAATGAGGAAAGGCGTGAAGGTTTGGTATCTCACTGGAACTGGAGAGAATATAAGACATCTGTGTCACCACTTCCCAGCCTCAGGAATTCTTGTAGAAGAGGGTATGCAAAGAGGATATAAGCCAGAGGGAGGGGTAGGAGTGTTGGCTTGACTACTGAGGAGTTGTGCGTGCTTGTAAAAGCATCATCTCAGCTGGGCTTGTTGACTCTGCATCTTCTCATGGAGGGTTAAGGTTATGACACCCTCACGCAAGCTGCTCCCTATTACCTGTCTTAATTGCACATACCCTCTAAGAGGGGGCAAGGGTATATAGGCTGGGGACGGCTAGGGTGGGGACTCTGTCCCAGCAGCTGTGTGGAATGCTTTATTCCTTGCTGCACAAAGACGACTTAGAGAAGAGTTTGTTGGGCTTACAGTTTCAGAGGGTGAGTCCATGATCACCATGGTGGGGAGCAGTAGAGAAAGCTCAGGTCTGATCCACAGGTGAGAGTGGGGCATGGGAGAGAAGGGTGAGAGAGTAGGAGCATGTGTAGATCTAAAAGCCCATGCCCAGTGACAACCTCCTCCAAGGTCACAACCCCTAATCCTTCCAAACAGTTTTACCAGCATTTGGATCAAGCACTCAAATACATGCACTCCTGGGAGCCATTGGAATTCAGTACCTGGCACGGTTAGCTCTGCTTTAGGCATTCTTCAGTCCTGTGGGCTAATCACAGGGAAAGCAGCACAGGCTGCTCCACTCCAGAGCTTTTTAATTGGAGAATTGTTAGGGAAGTGTCAAGCAGAGGAATAACACAGTTAATCTTCATTTTACGTTGATTATTCTGCAAAGTAGAAACAGACTTGAGAGTAAAATAAAATAGGATGCAAGAAGATAGTTGGGAAGCCATTGAAGCAGTCTCGATGAGAGATGTGTGAAATCTGACTAAATGTTATAAAGTAGATGTGTTACTTTTGTTGTTGCTATGACTAATACTGGACAAAAGGCTATTTAAGGAGAGAAGTTATTAATTTGGCTCACAGTTTGAGGGTGTAGTCTGGTGTGGAGGCAGAGAATCCCGTTTTTTATTCATTCCCAGACCTTGACCATGGGATGGTACTGCCCCACATTCAGGGTTCTTCAGTCTTTGGCAATACACGTCCACAGCTAATGCCGTTAGCAATGCTATCCACCACAGTGGCGTACGGGGTGAGGACACACATATCTAGTGAGTAACTCAGAGCTAATTAGGAGGTGCTGTGGGACCAGGGAGGCTAGTTATCAGAGGGTTCGTACAGGACTTTGTGGTTGCACTGGGTGCTAGGAAGAAGGCCACTGCAGGCAAATGCCCTCTATTAAGAGATGAGTTCAGTGTTGAGTAGTGCTTGTGGTGCCAGGAGGGATGTGTGCTGGGATTGTGCTGCAGCCATGGGAACGTGGACAGAGGAGTTGGATTCAGAAGGGAGGCCTGAGCTCCAGAGAGGTTGAAAGTTCTGGAGGACAGGCCACTCTGCAGAACAGCGCTCTAAGAGAGGAAGTAGTGACAGGAGAGAAGAAAGGGGGCAGAAGAACCAAGAGGGGAGTGTCACAGAGGTCAGGGGGAGTAGAGCATTTTAACAAGGTGTGATCTACAGAGTCAGTGCTGCAGAAAAATTCAGAAAAGTTGGGAAGTGAGATTTCTAGAACTTCTTCCTTCCCATATTCCAGGTTCATCCTTTGAGCAGCTGTGGACTTGCACATCTCTCTCTCTCTCTCTCCCTCTCTCTCTCTCTCTCTCTCTCTCTTTTAAAAAAGTTGTTTAAAGATAAAAACAGCCGGCGTGGTTTCGCTCACTTTAATCCCAGCACTTGGGAGGCAGAGACAGGTAGATTTCTGAGTTCGAGGCCAGCCTGGTCTACAAAGTGAGTTCCAGGACAGCCAGGGCTATACAGAGAAACCCTGTCTCGAAAAACTAACTAACTAACTAACTAAATATAAATAAAAATAAATAAATAAAAACAACTGTGGTGCACGCACACAGGCCTGCATGGAAGCCAAAGGGGACTTCATATATCTTAGTCTATCACTTTCAGCAGTGGTTCTTGACCTTAACACTGTGTGACCCTTTAATACAGTTCCTCATGGTGTGGTGACCCCAACTATAACATTATTTTCATTGCTACTTCAGAAGTGTAATTTTGCTACTGTTGTGAATAATAATGTAAATACCAGATATGCGACCCCGAAGGGATCACATGACCCACAGGCAGAGAGCCACTGTTTCGAACAGTCTTTGATTGAACCAAGAGCTCACTGTTCAATACTAGGCCGGCTCGCTAGTGAGTCTCAGAGATCTATTCATCCGTGCGCCCCATCCCCAGTACTGGATTTATAGGGGTGCACTGCCAAGCCCGGCTTTATGTGGGTGTAGTGAGGGATCCAGCATTTTCCAATAATCTTCTCCCCAGTACACTTTTCCCCCCTAGAACCTTTGTTATGATTATTTCCCAGTTATCAGTGAGTTTTTATTTTGTTTGAATTAAATAAGGGAATTTTTCCCTTTTCAGTGAATTAATAACTTAATAGTAACATTGTCAGGTTGTGCAGACTCAATAATTTATTTTCCCATCACAGAGTGAGTTTCCATTATGTATGCGGCCTTAGAAAACTAGTGTAAAATAAATCAAGTAAATAGATTTGATGACAGGTCTTTGATGAGTTGTTACTGGCCCTGTGCACATGGGCAGAGAGCCACCTGCAGGATTGTGTGTTATGTAACATTAGTGTGTTATAGGTTAAGTGCTTAGTCTTTTTATTGATTTAGGAAGTACTTTGGCATGTGGCCTTTCAAATTACATTATTATATTATCATAAATCTCAATTAGGGCAACAAAACATATTTATTGTGGCCAACTTCACAGCTGGGGTGAAATATTTTATAGCATGTGTAATGAGCCACCAGATGATGGTGACTCAGGCTCCATCTGAAGAATTTGCGCTGAAAATGAATTAGCAGTCAGTAAAGGTCTATGTAATTGTGAAAATTAATTTCAAGGAATAATGCCATGTATCCTGAGAGGACTTGCTTAATAACTGAGAATTGAGGAGGACCATGAAAAAAATAGAAGTTGTGAAGTTTTCCAGCCTCAAGTCCATTTTAAAAAAGGACATAATAAAAATATAATGCTAATGTGAATCTTCAAAGATCCGCTTCCAACATGATAGAAAAAGAAATGAGATTGAGCTGGCAGGGTGGTGTGGTGTGTGGAAGCTTTGCTCATTGCCATTGAACCTGATGAGCTTGATCTCTGAGGCCATAAGTGGAAGGAGAACCTGCTCCTGAAAATTGTTCCCTGACCCCTCCCATTAAATAAATATAATAATCTAAAAAGAAACGGGTAACAGATAGCAGGCATTCAACGATTATTCTCCTAAATTGGAGTCCACGTGTTCTCTGGTTGCTAATGCCTGCAGTGGTAACAGGAGACAGTGGATGGCATCTTAGAAACCCAGCAGTACCACATCCTGGCTTCCACTGTGGGTTGAACCCGGGAGGAGGCTGGGCTAGGGCCAGCGAAATCAGTGCCTATGTAGGGGCATGATCGTTTCCATTCCTTGGCAGTATGCATGGGTGGAGCTGCGAACATTCATAGGTGGGATGGAGTTCAGAAGACTTCAAGTGCAGGTGCTAGGTTGCCCAGAGCCCTGGTGAATGCCACTACACAACTGTGGACAGCAGTTGGTTCCTCTGCCTCTGTGTAGTCATGTTTTCTGAGTTATGTGGGAACACTGAAGATGGTGAACCGAACACAGGACTTTTCCATAGAGCTTGTGTTTGTGGCTCTGATTTCAGTCTCTTTAGTTCTTTGTATGCCAATGTGGGCCTCTCCATTGCATCTCTTTGGCACTAATCAGAGCGTTAGCTCTGGAGTTGCCACGGTTGCTACCCTTCGTCCATCTTTCCAGCTCCTGTTAGCTCTGTCCTTTTTTTCTTGTGTACTGGTGGTGGTGGCGGTGGTCATAACAGTAGTAAATGGTTGAGGTTTCCTTGCGTGCTGGACAGTAGTGTTTGTCTATTACTTACATTGTGTAGAAGACAAAAGGGACGTTTAGGCCAGTGAGATGGTTCACAGCAGGTAAAGCGCTTGTCACCCAGGCTTGACAACCTCTATTAGATCCCTGTAGCCCAAGGGCAGTTACAGAAGTGGAGGGACCCCACAGAGTTATCTGACTTCCACTCCCATATGCTGTGACACGTTTGCCCCTCCCCCATATACAGACATAATAATTCTTTATAAAGAATATTTAAAAAGTGTGGTTTGGGAGGATGTTAACTAATATATCCAAAGCTATATCTTACTAAATGGTGCTGCCAAGGCTTGAACCCAGGCAGTGTAAATTTCTTTTTCTTTTTCTTTTTCTTTTTTTTTTTTTCTTTTTTGCTTGTTTGTTTGTTTTTTTCGAGACAGGGTTTCTCTGTGTAGCCCTGGCTGTCCTGGAACTCACTCTGTAGATCACACTGGCCTCAAACTCAGAAATCCGCCTGCCTCTGCCTCCCAAGTGCTGGGATTAAAGGCGTGCACCACCACTTTCCATATCCTCTGATGCCCTGTTCTAAAGCCCGCTGCCTCCAGAGGTGTCCCTCCGTGTGCACTTGCAAAAGCCCAGGAGCCATGTGAAGGAGAAAGTACAGGGAGCCGGGGCAGTGACTGATGAGTCCTCAGATCTAGAATAGTGTTTTCCCATCTGCTGAATGAAGTGCAGTGCTGAGTCTTTGCAATATGATGTGTATTTCCAGCTTTGACAGTGGTTTACTTTGGACTAGCCACAGGACTAGCTCAGTAGCCATGTGTGTTGTTATAAGGCCACTGTCATTGCAGCTTCAGAGGACAGGAGTCAGACATTAGTCTGTAGAGGAGTCAGCCAGCAGAAGAGGCATTGAAAAAAAAGAAAGGCAGCATAGTAACTCCTGGTGTGACCCCCCCCCCAACTTTAGCTCCTCTTCTGACTGGGGTTTAGGTGGAGTTGGGGTACCAGTGGAGAAGTTTGCTCTCATATCATCCTGAAGTTGTGAGGTGCCTTTCCCATTCCAAACAGGGAATTACTCAGTATGCTTTGTTTACTCTGGCTGCATTCCATAGACACCTTCAGAGTAGAGAGGCACTTGTGGGCCACCCACCACTCCAGCAGTTTCTAGGGAAAGACTTGACAACTCCAGGAGCTGTGGATGCCTTATACTGAAATATACAGTGAAGTATACAGTGGAAGGAGGCCATGGGGAAGGATAGTTCCTTATCTTCTGATTTATGAGCTCTGGGTAACCTACACAGCGAAGAGAGAGGAACTCTTGGTATTCAGGGGTCACTGTCACCTCCTCTTTCAGAGTCCCCTGTGGCCGTGCTGTGCTTAGCTCAGAGCGTGGTGAGCCTTCACCAGTTTGTGAGTGCTAGTTGAGAAGCAGATATCCCTGGAACTGAGCCCTGTGAATGGCTTCCTTCTCAATTTTCATTCTTTCAGTTTCTCCCAGAGGCCTCAGCCCACTAGAAAGAAGCACGCAGGCTACTCCAAAGTAAATGGCACCGAAGGGTTAGGAAGAGGACCAGTGGTTTCAATCCCCACGAACAGGAGAGCGGAAGTTTTGTTTGGTGGTGAGGTGCTGCGGTGCTGTGGCTGAGCTGTGTGGGCTCTGAGGGCTGCACTGTGCTCACTGTACAGCAGTGTGTCTAGCCTGAGAACAGCGGGGAACTCTGCACAGCACAGTGCTTTGCTGTGCTTAAACCTATTTGAAAAGAAAGCTGGGAAGTAGCCACTAGTAATTGGGGCTGACTGAGATTAGGAGAAAGGAAACCATTTTCCCCTTTCACTTAAAAAATATTTGTGTGTGTGTGCCTTTGTGAATACATCTTGTGGATGTGCAGGAAGCCACAGAGGTCAAAGGAGGGCATTGGGTTGCCTGCAGCTAGAGTTCCACGTGGTTGTGAGCTGCCTGGTGAGGCCTTTGGTAGCCAGTCAGTCCTCTGCAGGAGCCAAAGTGCTCTTAACTTCCTAGCCTTCTCTCCAGCCCCAAGGAAAACTTTGTAATTAAAGCATTTAGTTTAAATAATGGAGATAATTAAATTATTTATGTCTGTTTTATTCACATACACATAATCACCTACATCGTGACATATTCATATATGCATATCATATAGTTTGAACATACCCGCCCCCACTTGCCCTTTCTAGTCCCGCTGCAACTCCCCAGGATCCCGCTTCCAGCATGCTTTGCTTCTACCTCCTGTGGTTTTGTTTTGCAAACCAGTGAGTTTAATTAGGGTTGTTTATAGGAGTGTGGGTAACTTACCAGTGGGCCTAGCATTGAGGAAATGTCTCCTTTCCTAGGAGTCATTAGCTGCCTCTGCTCATGGAGGACAGTGGAACCTCCAGAGCCCTCCCTGTACTATTACATACCCGCCTGTAAGTGCTTGGAAAGGGTGGGCCTTCTGAGCCCTGCCCTTCTCGAGGGTGAATGTTGACAGGCTCCATCTTGTGCAGCTGAGTTGGGATTTTATATTCATGTCCTAAGACCGGACAAGGTGGGGCACCTGTTTTATACTTCATTGAATTTGCAGGAAGCAGGTGGTTCTTGCCTCCCAAGGATTGCAGTTTGGATACATGTAGCTAATTCTTAACTAAACACTGTCTTAACTGAACACTGTCATCACCAGGCTTCTTCAAACCATGGACAGTTGGAAATATCTATTGCCAACATTCATACAGGGTGTGTGTGTGTGTGTGTGTGTGTATGTATGTAGATCAGGAACAACTCAGGGGAGTTGATTTTCTCCATGTGTAGGTCCCAGGATTCAACCTGAGTCATTAGGCTTAGTGACAAATGCCCTTATCTTTTGAGCCATCTCTCTGTCCCACTGTATTCCCTTTGGGAAAACCAACCAACCAACCAACCCCTTTTGATAAACTTATCACCTCTTTTGTTGCCCCCCCCTTTTAAAAAGATTTATTTATTATATATAAGTATACTGTACCTGTCTTCAGACACAGTCTCGAGAAGAGGGCATCGAATCCCTTTACAGATGGATGTGAGCCACCTTGTGGTTGCTGGGAATTGAACTCAGGATCACCGGAAGAGCATTCAGTGCTCTTAACTGCTGAGCCTTCTCTCCAGCCCTTGTTGCCCCCTACTCCCCTTTAAAAGCCCAGTCTATTATTTAAAAGAGAGACACTTCAGAACTACTTTGACTTTGAACACAGTTTCCCAGTTAAGGCACTTTCCTGTCTCTCTGAGGCCCTGCCCTGATCAATGTGTTGTGTATTGTTCAGGTCTTTCTCTCTCTTTTTTTTTATTTTTTATTATTCTTTTTATTTTTTATTTTCCAGACAGGGTTTCTCTGTGTAGCCCTGGCTGTCCTGGAACTCACTGTGTAGACCAGGCTGGCTTCAATCTGCCCGCCTCTGCCTTGCCTCCCTAGTGCTAGGATTGAAGATGTGTGCCTCTACTGCCTAACTATTCTGATCTCTTTTCAATGTCTAGTTAATTCACTAAGTCTGTATTTAAGTGTACATGCCAGGTATCAGAATATGGATTGGACTAATTAAGTAAACATACATACATGGTGTCAGTGTCTTAATATAAATATATACATGCACATACATGTATGTAAAATAGATACTAATAAGCATGTCTGCTTACACAATGGTGCCTGCTTCTTACTGAGGCCTGCTCCTGTCATTTACCTGGGTGGTCAGGTCAGAATGTGCAGAGCTAGGGCGGAGTGTGGCTTGGTAGTAGAGAGCTTACCTAGCATGTCCAAGTACAAGGCCTTGGGTTTGATCCCCAGCACTGCAAAAACAAAGTGAAAAACCTGTAGAGCTATTCTGTCCTTTTGTTAATTTTTTGACAAAGAGTCTAATTATGTAGCCTTGACCAACTCGGAATTCATTACTTAGACCAGGCTAGCCTTGAATTCCGAGAGATCTACCTCCCTCTGTTTCTGGAGTATTTCGATCCAAGGTGTGTGCCACCTTGTCTGGCTGGTTATTCCATTCTTGCTAATGAGTGCGTTCTCATTTTCTTCTTCTCTTACCATACTGCTGGTGTTTTAGTTTTTCCCTAGACTTTTTAAACTTAGAACTAGTCCATAGCCTTACAGATTCCTGGAAACAGTTGTCGGGCCCTAAAAATGTGTATATAAACTTTTGATAGTGTGCAGAGCTCAGCTCCTAGAAGCAGTTTGTCCTTCCAGCGTTGTGCTTTGCTATATAATAATTTGGGTGCAGTTTTAGAACTCGAAGGATTACAGGAGAGGTATCCAGGTCTCTCCTCAAGGTAGAGACTTGGAGACTTGAGAATTTGACAGCAGGAAAGGCTGGAGGAGGGGGAGGAAAAGGGAGAGTGTACCAGGAGGGGTACAGGTGCCTACAGAGAGCCAGAGTTGTGAGTGGTGTAGGTGCTGAGAACCAGAGTCTGTGCCTCGAAAGGCGCTCTAACCACTGGGACATCGCTCCTGCTCCCTGACAGGTTCTGTACATGACGTTCCCTCAATGTTGTCTGTCTGTCATGGCTCAAATGTGTTCCCTTCCTGCCACCAGCCTCTTGACCTTGCCATGCTTTTTAAATAAAACATCTTTTACTTAATAGCCATGCAGTCCCCACCCTTACCCCCTAAGCACGTTGGTCACAGCTGTGTGAGTTACTTTGGGTTTACTCACCAGTACAGCACAGGGTATTGTGTGGCTCTCATTTCTTCAGCAGCAGCCAAGAAAAACATTAGCTGCTTCATTTGTGAGCCCTGAGAAGGGAGCTTACTGAATTTCTGTGATTGTTTCACGGTTGTTACATGCATGGTGACAGTGTGACAGCATGAGGACCAGGTTAACACAGTTAAAACATAATTACCGTTTTTCCTTAGAAATGACCTTCAGAAATACTCGGCTTGTACTGTGTAAGTCGTTTCTGTGACAGCAGGCTTCTCTGGTGCCTGCAGGGCACAGTCCTATTGGGATCTCCTTTGGTGGACTCAGAATTAGTGTCAGGGCTAGTGAGGTGGCATGTGACCTGAGTTGGATCTCTGGGACCCACATGGTGGAAGGAGAGAACCAACTCCTGCCAGTTGCCTTGTGACTTCTGTGTGCCTCTTGTATACCCACTCCTCTTACACAAAATCAGTGTAATTAAAAATGTATGTTAGTGACATTCTGAGTTGCTACTGTAACTGAACTGGTCACATATGAAGATTATGACATTAGGTAAAAAATCAACTGGCAAAATTCTAAGAAACAGATCAGCATTGATAGAGATTTTGATCCTGACAAAAGAGAAAGAATTCAATATTAGATGTGAATTAAATTTGGTCTGTGAATGTTGTTCAGAACAAAAAATAGCAGCCTAATCATAAACTGATCAATTATTCAGTAGTGTCTTAGGGGTGTTGGTGCACAGAATACAAAATATCCTTCACTTTTTTGTTATTGTTCTAAAACAGAAGACAAATACATTATTCTCACTTTTTATGGTCTTTTTTTTTTTTTTTTAATTCTCCCACAGTGTAAGTGAAGGCTGCATGTACACAGAAGAGGATAGGTTACATGCTTGTTTATTCATGGGGGTTGTGGGAATTTGGGGTGATGTCCTGGCTAGTTTTGTGTCAACGTGACACAGCTGGAGTTATCACAGAGAAAGGAGCTTCAGTTGAGGAAATGCCTCCATGAGATCCAACTGTAAGGCATTTTCTCAATTAGTGATCAAGGGGGAAAGGCCCCTTGTGGGTGGGACCATCTCTGGGCTGGTAGTCTTGGTTCTATAAGAGAGCATGCTGAGCAAGGCAGTAAGGAACATCCCTCCATGTCCTCTGCATCGCCTCCTGCTCCCTGACCTCCGTGAGTTCCAGTCCTGATCTCCTTGGTGATGAACAGCAGTATGGAAGTGTAAGCTGAATAAACCCTTTCCTCCCCAACTTGCTTCTTGGTCATGATGTTTGTGCAGGAATAGAAACCCTGACTAAGACAGGTAAGATCAAGTTTAAAACATTAAAGGGTGACAATTTTATAGAAAAAAAAAATCCATTTTCCTAGTGGGCTATAGGAAGCTTTAGACTGAAACTTTCTTTGCTTAAGGGTTTTCTGTTTCTAGGATAAAAGTTGAACCTTGAGTTAGGCCCGTCTGTTTCCATATTTAGAAGCACACACCCTTGCCTTGGGTTTGGGGAGAGTTCTTTGCTGAGTTAGTGTTATCTGTGGTTTCGGTGGCATAGTTTAGACGACATTTATGGATTCTTTTCATTACAGTGGGAAGTGCTAGGTTGGAGTTAGAATGAAGACAAGGTTTATAAAACTATCAAGATTAGTATGAAGGGAAAGAAGGACAGACAGACTAGTGTATAGAGTCAACATTTCTTTTATTAAATTCTGTCAGAGAATAGAGTACATAAACTTATAAATCAGGCTTATAGATTAACTGAAATGTTAATCTATTTTATAATTTTACAGAAAATAGTCATGGTATTTAGATTAACTGAAATGTGAATCTATTTTCTAATTTTACAGAAAATAGTCATGATATTGGGGTATAACAAACTATAGCCAAACTCTGCACTGAAGATCATTTTTCTAGTCTTGTGTAAATGAAAAGGCAATTTCCTTTCCACATACAATCATGCGGATGTTCACAGAGGCTTTGCTACAAAGCAATTAGGCTGCAGCAGTTGATGAGTCCACCGCTTTAATGGGAGTTCATGCTGTAATAACCTTTATTAATTAGAAAACTGTAGAATTCAAATCTACGCAGTAATGTTATAGCCTCATAATTTGCCAGTGAAGAAATTAAATAGAAATACCTTGTCTTGTGTTTGAAAATATTATTATAAGTGATAACCTCTATGTCACTCGTGATGGACTCATTGTCTGTGGCTTTAGAGGCCTATCTATGTGTTTCTGCTGTTTTACAGTGGTCAGTGGGCTCAGGACCAATAAGGCTAAAGTCCAGGAAAAGGTAATGATGTAAATTCTGAGACATATGAATGATAACCTCTTCTTAGAGTTTGTGACTTCACTCATCAATGTCACCCATCTGGAGGGCAGGAGAGGAACTGTCCCATTAGAGGTCACAGGAGGAGCAAGCATGAGCGAGAGACTGAGGGAGGTTGGTGGCTGGGTGAGCCGGTATTGGGTAAATACTCAGAACTTAGGATAAAGTATGATCCATTTTGTTCCTTCCCCCTTTTCTACAGAGGCTGAAGAAGGCCCTTTGTCAGGAAGAGAGGAGGAGCAGGTTTTTCCACTGTGGGGGAGAGGGCACTTACAGTACAGCACGGTAGAGTGCAGCTCCTCTGGCCCACTGGCGCTCACTTGGCTCAGACTGGCCTTGGTTGCTGTGTGGTTTTTGGCCTTTGGATTGTTTTAATTAGAGGCTGGTGTAAGTTGTGAGCTGGGCCCTTTTTTTTTTTTTTTGCCTTGAGTATCTTAGCTATCTTGTGCTGGGATAATAAAGCTGCAGCCTTGCTCACTACCACAGAATTAGTTATCATTGCTAGAAGGAGTCTGGAGCATTTGCTAGTTTAGAAGCACATTGTTCACAAGATGGGTCAAGGCCCCTCTTAGATCCTGACCAAAAACAATATTGGCAACTCAGGAAGTGGTGCTTGCATGCCTTTAACCCTTACACTCAGGAGGCAGGTGAATGTCTGTGAGTCCAAGGCCAGCCTGGTCTACAGAGTGAGTTCCAGGAATGCCAGAGCTGTTAGAGAAATGCTGTCTCGAAAAACAAAAAATAAAACAAACAAACAAAACAAAACAAAACAAAAATATATATATATACACACATATGCATATATATGTGTGTGTGTAAATGAAGTTGTGTGTACACACACACACACATAACTAATGGGCATTGTTTAGTCTCTCATATGTGTGTGTATGTGTGTGTGTCTGTGTGTTTGCAGCTTACTAGGAACAAGGCATTGAGGGGCCGTGAGTGTTGCATTCTTAAACCTATAATAGCATCCTGCTGCAGTGTGTAGAGCAGTCTGGCTACCTCTCTCGAGTCTGGCTGCTATACAGTGTTTAGCACTGTTGCCCAGCTGCTGCTCTTGAATGTGTGTGACTTCTCTACAGAGAATTCTCTAGAGCTGGAATTCTCTACAGATGTGGAAGGACATGCTCCTCAGTGGAAGCGGAGTTGACTCTCCTACTCTAATTTTTATTAGAATGTTCTCTGGGCTTACCTTTGCTATAGATGTTTTAGTTAACCCTATAGTATATGTTGGTGCAGACGTGTATTAACAGTATCCCTAATCTAGGCTTTACATTGCAGTTCAAATATGAGTAGTCTTCCCCCATATTAGTAAGTCAGAGGTATGTGTGACCCACCTAAAGATGCCATGAAAATGGCTTTTTATTCTTCCTAACTAGGCAGATTTTACCTGGTCTGGATGGAGCATGTTTCTGTTCCCCAGCACTGGTGCTGTGCTATAAAGAGAGCTCAGTGAGCCTTCTGTGAGTGATGTACAGATTCAGAAACTCGTGTTCCCCTTGGCAGAGAGGTGGAGGATCAATGTGATAATTAATAAGTGGAGATATGCACATGCTCAATAAATAACCTTGTCAAAGAGTTTTGTTAAGCAGTCCATTAAGGCTGACTTATGTCTGTGGGTATTCACAAACATACACAGTTGTGGAATACCATGGCTTTTGGAAGTAGCCTGGGTGTGGATTCAGTCTTTGCTCTTGTAAGGTGAGCCCCATGCCTCATTTTGCTCTTCACTGTTCCTTTCAGACTATGAGGATGAAGGTTACACCTCTAGAGTGGCTGTTGTCTTCAGACTTAGTGACAAGAGGAGCATGCCTCAGAAGCAGGTGTTCTTCCCGTGAGGAGGTAGAGCAGGGTCCTTCCTCGGTGAGAGTGTTTAATGCAGACAGGGTAGAGTTGACTTCCTGAGTGCTATTAATTTAAAGTTTAAGGGATGCTACTTCAAATTACACACCACATGGGTACCAAGAGCAGAAAGAAATTGCTAAGCCATATGCTTGTAAATGTCGTCTCCTTCCCCCAGAGAAAGATCATTTATATTTTGCAATTAGAGAGCAGAAGGTCTTTTTCCTCATAAAGTCCTTTGAGTCAGGAAATACGGAGGGCAGAGAGGGTGTCCCATGGGAGACCCACACAGGCTCAAGGACTCGGCGTCTCCACCTTGTGGAATGAAACACTTTGACTGTTTCGTCATGAAATACTGGAGAAATAGGCTTAATTATAAAACTCAGACTAGCCTTAACCTAAAGCTTGTAAACCATTGCTTGAAGTATGCTTTAAGTAAGGACATGGATATTTAGGTCAACTCCCTTTTCTTCTCTTTGAGGCATTTAGAACACTGTTGGAGCTGCATCTGGCACTCTCACTTCACTGATGGGCGGCTGTTTATTATTTTAGTGAGAAAAAATGGGTGTGGGCTTCTTACTGCATATCAAACAGGCAGTAGCCATTGGTATTTAGTACTGCTGACTAGCCATATTTTGATTCCTGATACTTTGGAAGCAATGAAAGTCAACACTAGGGTCCAGGACCTCACAGTATTTGAATAAGTTACTGTGGAAGGTACATTTCCTAGTTGAGCCATTTCTGTCCGCCCACACACCAAGCCCTTGTTGGCCCACCTTTCTACCACCCTGAGGGGAAGGAGGGAGGAAGGAAGGAATCCCTTCTTTCCAGCTCTAGGATGGTAACCAGGAGGAAGTCAGGTCCTATTGTGTCTGAGGAGGGCTGCCTTCAGCCTGGGAGAGTTTCCTAGGGCTGGTCTGCAGTTGGGATGTGAGACAGAGACAGTCCCCAGGGCGGAGCTACTTCTCACCAGTGTTCCCTATTGCCATGTGGATTGACTTCAGACTCTTTCTAGCTGATCTTGACCTTGGATTTCTGATCTTCTGCCTATACTAAGTGCTGGCATTAAGGGAGTGCCACCATGCATGGTTTAAATTTTAGTTGTAAGAGAGAGTCCTTGTATTTACCATTTCTGTCTTAGTCACCAAATCAGATAGGGCTGGTTGTGGCAAATTTAATTCATATATCAGCCAAGTAGTTTTGTAATGTTAACAACTAAATAATTAAAATATGTCTGCATACAAAGAAGTAGGATTGTTTTAGATAAAATCCTTCTTGCATATATGTGGACATCCCAGAAGAGGGCATCAGATTCCATTACAGATGGTTGTGAGCCACTGTGAGGTTGCTGGGAATTGAACTCAGGACCTCTAGAAGAGCAGTCAGTGCTCTTAACTGCTGAGCCAATCTCTCCATTCCCCAATTAAAACTTTTATTATCAACTTTGTAACTATGGGGCTGTAGAGAGGGCTCAAGGACTAAGTGTTCACTGCTCTTGAAGAGGACCTGAGTTGAGTTTCCAGCACTCTCATTAGGCAGCTCACAACTTCCTGTAACTCCAACTCTAGGGATCCAGAATCTCTAGCTTCCAAGGGACTCTGCAACAAGTGCACATGCGCTCAATATATAAATAGTCAGAAATGTAAAAAGTCCGTACTGGCTGTTGTCAAACTTATTTTAGTGTTTATTATGTGAATATTTTTTGTTTTTATCTGTTGTTGTAATTCATCCACTTTGTTTTGAGTCCTTTTCTTCATCGTTTCCAGTATTTTTTTTTTTTTTTTGGTGAGGATTTTTACATTAACCTTGATTGAATGTATAGATGCGGTAATGTCTTCGTGTCAAGGTTATATTGATTTCATAAGATAAAATTAGAAAAGGACTTTTTCTAAGGATCCTCCAGCATACCCTAAAGCGTGTGCTGCCACAACTGGCAGAAAACTGCCTTTCTCTCACACATGAGGATAGAATTAGATATCTTCAGAATGATCTGAATCTTGAAATTGTGAAGAAGCCTGTCCCTAATATTGTTTGGCCCTGTGTGGGGGAGGCTGGAGGTTGGGGATACATTTGGATAGCCTTGGTGGCTGTTTTTAGTATCCATTTCTTTAACTCTAAGATTAAGTAGATTGCCTATCAGATAGTAGGTTGACTTTATTTTCAGTGTCTTTGCTGAGATCATTAAGTCCTCCGTTATTTCCAAAGCTCTGCAAAGAGTGAGCAGAGCAGAACTGAACAGCTTGGGAGAATGTGCTTGCTCGGCTGGCCTTGCCCAGCACCTGGCGGTTTAGATTGGCGTCAACTGTGTATAAACTGAACAGCTGTTTCAGCTGCTCTCTTCTCAAACTCGGGAGTTTACATCGCTTCAGCCAGAGCTACCCGTGTGGCTAGCTCCCACCAAGCGCTCTGGGCATTGAGTTTCTAACAAGCTTTCCTGGATGGAAACTTTTTATCTGTGTTGTCACAGCCCTGGGGGAGTTCAGCACAGTGCTCTAGGATCTAGGGGGCTCATGCCTGCGTTTCTATAGGCTTTGCCCCATGAGACCTTTTCTCTCTGGTAGTTTTTCTTTCTTTTAAAAAGGTTTATTTAAGCTGGCGTGGTGGCGCACTCCTTTAATCCCAGCACTCGGGAGGCAGAGGCAGGCGGATTTCTGAGTTCGGGGCCAGCCTGGTCTACAAAGTGAGCTCCAGGACAGCCAGAGCTATAAAGAGAAACCCTGTCTCGAAAAACCAAAAATAAATAAATAAATTAAAAATAAAAAGGTTTATTTTATGTGCATGAGTGTTTTGCTGGCATGTATGTGTGTACACTGTGTGCATGCCTGATACCCATGGAGGCCAGAGGAGCCTCTCAGATCCCTTGGAACTGGAGTTATGGGTGGTGTGAGCTGCTATGTAGTGGTCCCTGGGAACACTGGAGGAGCAAGTGCTGTTTATTGAGGAGCCATCTCTCTAGCTCCTGCTGATTTTTCTTTGTGCACTTTTACTGCGGTAGAACACAGCAGTGAATATATTGACTATGGAATAAACCACATGAGTCCTCCTAATAAATCATTGAGCCCAGGAGTGATGGTGGGGATCCCTGATACAATGCTTAAATAGTAGAATATTTACGAAAGATTTATTTAACTTTAGATCATGTGTGTGTGTGTGTGTGTCTGTATGTAGATATGTACACATAAGTGAATATCTGTGTCTTGGGAGGGCATTGAAACTCTTGAAGCTAGAGTTCCGATTGGTTGTAAGCTGCCCAACTTGGGTTCTGGTCCTCTGCAAGAATGCTGCAAGTTTTTTTTTTTTTTTTTTTTTAATGCTGCAAGTTTTTTTTTTTTGTTTGTTTGTTTTTTTGGTTTTTTTTTTTGGTTTTTCGAGACATGGTTTTTCTCTGTATAGCCCTGGCTGTCCTGGAACTCACTTTGTAGACCAGGCTGGCAAATCCGCCTGCCTCTGCCTCCCGAGTGCTGGGATTAAAGGCGTGCTCCACCACACCCGGCAATGCTGCAAATTTTAACCATTAATCTATCTCTCCAATAGCGTTTCCAACTGGGGTAAGGTAGAGTCTCAGTATAGATTGAATTTGCATTGCCCTGATGCCTAAGATATTGAGCACTTCCAAATATTTATTGGCCATTTGTATTTCTTGTGAGAGTTGTCTGTTCATTTCATTAGCTTGTTTACTAATTGGCCGATTTGTGTTTTTTTGTTTTTGAGTTCGAATTATTGGTAATTTCTAGATATTTCCTCTGTTGACTATATACTGTATACTGTAAAGCTTTCCCACCATCCCATGGCTGCCTTTGTACTTTGCTCATTATTTTCTTTAATGTGCAGAAACTACATGCATTCTCATCTGTCACTTCTCAGGGTTATCGTCTTTGCTATTGGAGTCTTTTTCAAATGGTCTTTGTTTATGCTTACCTCTCGAAGTGTTTCACCTCCTTTCTGCCAGCACTTTCACAGTTTCAAAGGAGGTTTAATTTGGGGAGATAGTTCATCAAGCAGGGGGCTGTGGTGGCAGGAAAGGCAGCTAGTCACACTGCGCCCATAGTCAGGCAGCAGAGAGTGAGGAATGCTGCCGCCCGCTGCCACTGGGCGCTGTGCCGCAGGGCTTTCTTCTTCCTTTTTATTCCGATTATTCCTAGTTAGTCTATTGGGACTCCAGTCCAAGGAATGGAATCACCTACATTTAGGATGTGCCTTGTCACCTCAAATAATCTAGTCTCAATAATCCTCCAAGGACATGCCATGGGAGCTTGCCTGCTTGTGACTTTAGATCCCGTCAGGCTGACAGGGTCTCTCTCACTGTCACAGGCTGAGGCAACCATGAAAACCAAGGTTCCTTAGTCTAGCTTGACAATTTTATTATCAGCATATAACAAACCTATTGATTTTTATATGTTGTTTTTTTGTACCCTGCCATTTTGCTTAGTGTTCATTAGAGCTAAGGAAACACCAACTCTCATATATTGCTAGGCAACAGAGTGCTCTAAAAGGTAATGGGTTAAATAGATAGCCATTTATACATTTACTCTAATTCTGTGGGTAGGATTTAAACAGGGCCCAGCTTGTGTCTGGATCACTTGGTACCTGCTGGAGTTGGAGCATCCTTCTAATATCCAGCCTATGGATGACCGAGCAGGGAGGAACGACTCGACTGGGAATGTGTGCTTGGATCTTGACTTTCGTCTCCACTGGGTTCATTATTCAACTTGTAATCTCAGGGCCTCTTGCTTTCCATCTGGATTGTCCACACAGCCTGGGCAGCTCAGGCTCCAAAGCACAAACGTAGATCTGTCAGACCTCCTAAAGGCTTAGGCCTAGAAGCTTGTTTTTGGTGGTTAAAGTGATTTTAACTCCAGACTTTATGGGAGGAGAAATGAATTCCATGTTCTTTTTTTTATTTTCGGTTTTTTGAGACAGGGTTTCTCTGTGTAGCCCTGGCTGTCCTGGAACTCACCCTGTAGACCAGGCTGGCCTCAAACTCAGAAATTCACCTGCCTCTGCCTCCAAATTCCATGTTCTTTTAAAGATTTGTTTAGTTTTATGTTCATTGATGTTTTGTTTCCATGTATTCCTGTGGAGATACCAGATCTACTGGAACTGGAGTTACAGTTGGGAGCGGCCTCATGGGTGCTGGGAATTGAACCTGGGTCTTCTGGAAGAGCAGTCAGTGCTTTCAACAGCTGAGCTGTCTCTCTAGCCCCCCACATTTCATGTTTTTAACATAAGGAAGATGATGTTTGTGTATAGGGACAGGAAAGGAGCCTAAGTCAGCCATCTGAAGGACTGTTCACCCTGATAATGATGCATACTTGTACAAACGCTTCAAAACTTCCTATCTTCTCACTCTTAATAGTCTTAATTTTCTCAGTTTGTTTTAGTTAGCATACAGTAAGAGGCTTCATTATGGCATCTTTATACTTTGCTGTGGTTAACATATGTTCTTTCTCCTGTTCCCCTGTATTGTCCTCTTCTCTTCCCAATGGCTCCCTTCCATCTTTTCACAGTACACAATCTATTGTTTTATAGCTGAAGAGTCTGGATTTTATAGGACCGGGCAAAATAAGCATTAACAGGCAGAGTGGCAGAGTTATAAAATGTTACTTGAGAAAATAATCATCTGTATGCCTGCATCTTGCACATATACTCTCTACCCCCATCATGCGTGTGAAATGATGTCCGATTATCAAGTTCTGAGGTTACTGCAGCTCAGTGTGGAAAGGTGAAATGTGTCAGCTCTCAGTCCCATGAGCTTTAGCCATCTCTTCTTCTAGCTTTATTATTAAGTGAAAATGAGTGACTTAGAAATACTGATGTGTAATTTTTACAGTAGGCCTTTAAAAAGAAAATACATGTGGAGCACGTACATGGAAATAAGCTAGCTTACTGATAACGCTTAGTGTTCTACATATACACTTAAGCAGTCTGATAACTTTGTTAGCATTGTTTGTCACTTTGCAATAATATCAAAGTAGAATTTGTCCTTGTTAGTTGTTTGTCCGCTTGACACAGCTAGACACAGGGGCTCCGCGGGAGAGAAAATGCTCCCATCCCCTGGGCCTGTAGACAAGTCTGTATGGAGGGCATTTTCTTGATTGATGATTGATGTGGGATAGCCCAGCCCACTGAAGGTTGTGCTGCTCCTAGGCAGGGTCCGAGGTGGTATAATAAGAGGGAGGCCTGAGAAGCCAGTAAGCAGGGGTTCTCCAAGGTCTCGGTCTCAGCTTTGGCACTGACTTCCTTCTTATGCACTTGATGTCTACCATACTTTGTGAGGTGAAGTAAACCCGCTTCTCCTCCGCTTGCTTAGGCTCATGGTATTTTACCACATCGATCTAAACCTAGGACGGAACCTGGTATTCTTATGGATATATTTTGCTTTTAAACTTGTGTGCTTAGAGAATGTGAAATGTATTAGCTTTGCATACCTATAATGAAATGTCTGAAGTAAAGAGGTCTATTTAGCTTATAATATTGGAAGTTCAAGAGCAGGATCCTGCCGTTGGCTCAGGACCTCATGTGGCAAGATGCTCTTAAATGTTGGGAACACACAGAGGAGGAAGAAAAGAGATCTTGAAGCATGAAGCCTGAGAGCTTAGTGGACCCATGCTTGTTGTGGCTTCCACTCTTGAGGACTGCTCAGTCTTCAGTGACCTCACAAACTTCCCATTGGGCTGACTCACCTCTTGAAGGTGACTTGCCACCTCCTGAGTCTATCATGTGTTGGTTCTGTGATCTGATTGATCAAGCCTTCATCAGATGGACGTTTGGAAGACAAACCACATTCAAACCATAGCATGAACCCACAGCTACTCCACACTGCTCATTCGAATCACTTAATGTGGTGACTGCAGTGCCTGGGCCCCATCACAGGCTAATTAAGTAAGACTCTGATGGGAGAGGGCTCAAGCATCTTATTTTCATTTTTCTGAGCTTCCTGTGTGGTTCCAGTGTATGGCAAGCTTGTTGAGAATCACTGGTCTAATTAAAATTATTTCTATATGCCAATAAAAATTGTGTTTATTCCACACTAAGTGGCTGTTTTCTGTATCTAGCACTATTCACTTTATGTTTCCACTTGGAAAAACATAATTAAAATGTAAATTTAGCAAAGTGAAATTATATGTATTGAGAAGTGAAGATCTGGAGAACCCATTAAGGCAGATATTTACATATCCAGAATTAATGTTCATGATTTGTCAGCTGATGAATTGTAAATATCCCACTGAGCTAGTTAACTGAAAATCAGTCATTGTTCAGCCAGAGTCATTTAGCAGGGGGTTGAGTCTTGGCCATGACTTAGATAAATATTAAGAGCTATTCCATCAGAGGATGTTCATGAGGCATATGCAGTGCATACTGTCAGTGCAATAGTCTGTTGGGTTTGGAGTAACAGAATGATGTGAGCACTTCTGGGAGGAGTAGGATTTGGAGTCACAATCTGGTAGCTTTCAGGGTTTTCTGGCCAACATAGGAAGTGACCAGGTTATTTTGAATATCAGTGGATAAACTAGTGGAAAAGAAAAGAAACCTCACACCCTGTCTGATCCTTTGTTTAGAGTTCTTGATCAGGTTAGATGTTAGTTAAGCACTTGGCACACTGGTTTATTGTTCAAACCCATTTTTAAAAAAAGGAGTGTGTGTGTGTGTGTACACATATGCACTCATGTGTTATTTCTGTTTTGTTTGTAGAAGTCAGAGGACAACTTTGGGCATTAATTTGTCCGCAAACACTGTCTACCCCCTCCCCCCATTTGCTTGATGGCTTGCAGCTGAGTATGAACTGAATATGAACCCCAAGGACCCATCTCTGCTTTCCAGGGCTGGGATTACAAGCATGTGTTGAGCCGTGTCTTGCATTTTAATGTGGGTTTTTGGGATTGAACTCAGGTCCTAATTCTTGCAATGACACCATCTTATTAAAAACAAAAACAGCTGTATTAAGCCACAGACTCGCTCATTTATTTACTTATTCCCTATGGCTGCTTTTCAGTTCCTAAAGCAGACTTGAAATATGTATGACAAAGCTGTGTAGTGCACAAAGCCGAAAGTATTTACTATGTGACCTTTATAGACAGTGCCCCAACTCCTGTGTTAAAGTGTCAGCCCACATTTCCTATTGTTGCTCATGCTTCTAAGTTGGTTCTTTTAAGCTGAATTTGGTGTTTCTCATACAAATGACTGTAGATGGTTGAGTTTGACTCTTTGAAATGGAAGCTGCAGTTGAGGAAGGGGGGTTTGCCTTGTGTATTAGTAACTTTTTCATTGCTGTGCTAAAACTCGATGACCAAAGCAATTTATAAAGGAAAACATGTAGTGTGACAGTGATTGCAGAGGAGTAAGCCTATGGTGGTGGTGGGAAGACACGCTGGAGGAACAGCTGAGAACTCACATCTCAAATTGTAACTTGAGGGACACCTCCTAATCCTTCCCAAACAGTTCTACCAACAGGGACAAGTATTCACACACAGGAGCCTCTGGGGACCATTCTCATGCAAACTTCCACCCTTGGGCAGCAGGGGAGGTGCTCCTGCCTGCCCGCAACCCACCCTCTTCCCTTTCATCATGGCTCCTGCTGTTGGAGTGCTAATGTGATACCAAGCAGCTAAAGAACTTGGTTCATGAAGGTTTCCCCACAGTCACAGGAGACAGGCTTTCACACATCTTGCTGATAACAGCGCTGGGTGTAGAAATTTGAAGATGAGAGATCTTCAGCCTTTCAACTTGATTAAAGTACATTGTTGCAAACAGTGAGGTCCAGTGGAGAGGGTATATCTGGCTCAGATTACTTGGGCTCAATACAGAGGCTACCTCTGAGCCACCAGCCACCTCCTACCCCAGAGGACCTGAATGCTTGTGAAAGCCCTCATGAATTGGCTGAATTACATCTGAAAAAGGCATGCTTGCTGTATTAGTCAGGGTTTCTATTCCTGGACAAAACATCATGACCAAGAAGCAGTTGGGGAGGAAAAGGTTTATTCAGCTTACACTTCCATACTGCTGTTCATAACCAAAGGAAGTTGGGACTGGAACTAAAGCAGGTCAAAAAGCAGGAGCTGATGCAGACAGAGGCTATGGAGGGATGTTCTTTTACTGGCTTGCCTCCCCTGGCTTGCTCAGCTTGCTTTCTTATAGAACCCAAGACTACCAGCCCAGAGATGGTCCCACCCACAAGGGGCCTCTCCCTCTTGATCACTAATTGAGAAAATGCCCCACAGCTGGACCTCATGGAGGCACTTCCCCAACTGAAGCTCCTTTCTCTGTGATAACTCCAGCCTGTGTCAAGTTGACACAAAACTAGCCAGTACAATTGACCCCTTGTCAACTTGACACACAAATACATCACTAGTAAGTCTCAACCCTTACTTTCTTATTCATCCCCAAGATCTAAACAACTTTAAAAGTCCCACAGTCTTTACATATTAAAAGTTCAATCCTTTAAAATATCCAATACCTTTTAAAATCAAAAGTCTTTTTACAATTAAAAGTCTCTTAACTGTGGGTTCCACTAAAATAGTTTCTTCTTTAGAGAGGGAAAAATATCAGGGCACAGTCCAATCAAAAGCAAAAATCAATCTCCAACCATCCAATGTCTGGGATCCAACTCACTAATTTCCTCCAAGGGCTTAGGTCACTTCTCCAGCCCTGCCCTTTGTAGCACACACGTTGTCTTCTAGGCTCCAGATGCCTATACTCCACTGCTGCTGCTGTTCTTGGTGGTCATCTCATAGTACTGACATCTCCAAAATGCTGCTGTCTTCCACTGTAACTTGGCTTTAACAATAGCCTCTCATAGGCTCTTTTCATGGTGCTAAGCCTCAACTCCTTTGCATGACCCCTTTAGTCCTGGGCCATCAATTGCTACTGAGGCTGCACTTTCACCAATGGCCTTCCATGGCCTCTCACAGTGCCGAGCCTCAGCTGCTCTGCATGACTCCTTCATGCCTTCAAAACCAGTACCCCCTGGATGACATTATCAAGTCCCTCTGCAGCACGAGGTACAACCTTGGCTATCTCTGGAACACAGCCTCTTTGTGCTCTCAGAAAACACTTCCCAGAAGATGTCCCCTCAATGATGCTGCTCTCTTCTTATCACCGCTAATTTCTTAGCTCCAGCTAACCAGCATCAATAGTCCCAGTAATGCAAAGTTTTCACTTTAGTAGTTTTGGTATCTTGTTAATCATGGCTGATTCTTCAGCCCCAGCTAACCAGAACCACAAAATCTTCACAATCAAACTAGCAATGGCCCTGAGAAAAATCTTTAATCTTCCCTCTGAAATTTCACAAGCCAGGCCTCCATCTTTTGCACTTGCAAATAAAAGATTACAAACAGTTCTAGCTTTCTAAGGCCTTAACTTCCTTTTTGAATGTATTGAACCTTGACCTCTTGATTTTCAATTATTTTTATAGAAGTACCTCAAAATACGATATGCTAACAATCACCATCAACCTGATCATTAGAGGCACAAGTATGAAAGAAAAGCCTTATCATATAGCTCAGGCTAGCCTCGAACTCATAATCTTGCCTTGGTCTCTTGAAAGTGCTGGATTAGACATGTATAGCATCACCAGGATGTGAAGTGGCAATCTAGAGACTATGCCAGATGGGCTCATTTTGGAAGAGAGCTATGACATTCCTCTAAAATTTTATTAATAAAGTAAGTTACCTTTGTGACCACAGAAGATCGTTTTTGTAAATTATTTAAGGTAGCTTCAGATCAAAATCTCTTACATGAAAAGATATTAAATTTACTGTTCATAATTTATGCCTAGATCTGTGCCAGAAAGATGCTGCCGGGGATGTGGGGTGGGGTATACTGTATCCAGCTTTGCTAAACCAGTCTCTGCTGGATGCAGGTATTCTCTGCTCGTTGGGTTTCGTTTCTTTGAGGTGCTGTTTGGCAAAGAGCCAATGTTTCTAGATGGTGATGGCCCCAAGCACTGCTAATTTGTGACTATCCTGGCATTTTTCCTTTCCTAGTGTGAGGAGGCAATGAAGGTCTTTGAGTTAGTGAGAACAGCTTAAGCTGCTGCTTAGAATGAGCAGGTTAATTAAAAAGCAACCTTTGACACTTTGGGCTGAGGTGGGAGGGTCGTGAGTTCTAGGATAATCTGATATACATAGACTTTAAGGCCAGTCTAGACTACACATCAAAAATTGTTTCAAAAAGAAAGTAACTGTAATCAGTACTGATGGCCTTTGGTGGAGAGTTTGGGTGGCTGATAGAATGTGTGGTTTTGTGCGCATGCTCCTCTTGCTCACTAACTCCCACTCCTTCTCTGACAGGCCAGTGACTATCATCTGTTCCACAGGATGAGTAACAGCCACCCTCTTCGCCCCTTTACTGCAGTGGGGGAAATTGATCATGTGCACATTTTGTCTGAGCATATTGGTGCCTTGTTGATTGGTGAAGAATATGGTGATGTCACGTTTGTTGTGGAAAAGAAGCGCTTTCCTGCCCACAGGGTAATTTTAGCAGCGAGGTGCCAATATTTTCGGTAAGTGTATAGTAATAATAATAATTATTATTATTGTTTATATTTAAGTCATGTGGGAAGCAGTGGTGTTTTCTATGAAAAATATGGGACTCAAGTGTACCAAGTGGAATCCAGGGTCTAGATTTGTCACTTCCTGAGAATTCCTCTCTCTTTAGGAACCAGCCTAGAATTTAGGGGCTTAGAAGGCTGTCTGGGACAGACAGCACCAATTAACTCTTTGTGCGTGATGTCTGAAGGACCTTCCTCCAGCTGTGTGTGCTGCTTTTGCCTTCTGCGCACAGTAGATGGAGGGAGTGTGCACTGAGTTCCTGGTGGGTAGGCTTCTTGTTGTGGGTGAGCTGGCTTTCCAGACTGTAAATGAACATGCGTGCGTCTCGGCTTTGGATTACTGCAGCCAGCACCTGTGGCTGACAGAGCTCCCAGGCATGCGGGAATCCACTCAAGGAAACAAGGATTAACTGAGACTGTTTCAGAGTTACATTAGAACTAAAACTAACATATATTATGTTATATAATATATATGTAATATTATACATATATATACATACATATATACACAAGTGCATATTTAATGAATGAAAAAATCCCACTTACAGACAGCTATTTGTTAGCTCCTTAATTTTCCAGGTTATAAAAATTAAACAGAACTCCTTTTCTCTACACTTCATCTAGTGTTTGCTAAGTGGGGATCACCAGTGACTTCTTACCTATGTGATCATTTATCTTTGACCTGACATTACCAAGCCTTTGTCTGTTTACAATAAGAAAGTTGGTACATAGAGTCACAGTTTCACTTGGAGAAATTGGGATGCCTGTGGCTCAGGGAATATTTCATATGTCCTCCAGTGAAAGCTGCATGTGGCCTTGAAAGGAGGGGCGACATCAGAGCAGGCACACCTCGGTGTCACACTCCCCCTCAGTGTGTGCTCCGTAGCTAGAACTACTATAGTTCTATGAACATTTTTACACCTTGTCTTCCTGAACAAATGAAATACTATTGGTGAAACCGGAAGCTCAGAAACCAGCCAGAGCCGGGAGCCCTCCTAAGGGCCGGTTTCTATGGCGCCTGGCCTTGGCCTGGCCATAGGTTCTGGTGCCTGTCCTCCCTCTGCCTTTCCTTTCCCTTTGCCTACTTTTTGTATGAAAGTGCTTTTGAAGGTCCTTCTTTAATTAATAATAGAAATTCTCACCTTTATGTTTATTGTTTCTGAATACTGTATGTTCTCTTGATAAAAGACCTGCATGTGGATGTGATCAGTGTATTCTTTAAAAGAAACCTAGACATTTCCAGAAACATGAAGATGGTATTGAGCTACCAAAACACATTCCCTCACTTACTGACCTTTTTGCTTCTGTGGATATTGATCCTTTGAGGTATTTAGGGGCTCACTTGGGCTAAACCCACTTGATCACCAATGCTCTTAGATTCTCCTTTAGAACCCTGTTCTTGTGCAAAGGAAAGTTAACTGTCAGCAGTTGGGGTTCTGACTGAGCCTTGTCCTAGAGCCTGTCAGTTCCCCACAAGGGCATGATAGCTGTACAAGAGGGGACCTCACAGAGCATCGAGCCCCTTTACTCATTACTGGGAAAGCCGTGGCAGAGCTTTCCTAGAGAGTCCACTGATCTCCATTGATCTTCCCAATGATACATAGCCTACGCAGGACACAGTGTTTCAACCATGTCCATCATGACGTTCTGATTTCCCCAAGGTTTCTGGACTCATTCCTTTATACCCCTAAGGAATTGTGTTTTTCTCTAGCCGTGTCTTAAAAGAATGGTTACTGAGTTGAAGGGTATGTGTGTTTCAGATTTGAATAGGTATATTACTCAGTTGCTTTCCAAAACAGAGGGGCTCACTTCCGTAGTTTTTAGAGCACTGCAGGGCAGAACCCACTTTCTCATTGTTGCGCAGCTGTTAGAGCTTCCATTTGTTTGTCTCCTTGTGCCATGTCGGGGTTTACTTTGTAAACTGCTTATGCACTGGCAATATCTTTATATTAAGGTCATTGTTCTCTCAGAAGATCCCTTCCAACTTTCTGTATGCTCTGGCATTCTCATACTGTCTCATTAGCTCAGTTGTTTGTGGTATTCATTCAAAATGGTTTTTAAAAACGACTTAACTATTTTATTTACATGAGTACACAGTAGGTTTCTTCAGACACGCTAGAAGAGGGCATCCGATCCCATTACAGATGGCTGTGAGCCAACATGTGGTTGTTGGGAATTGAACTCAGGACCTCTAGAAGAGCAGAGCCATCTTTCCAATCCTCAAAATGGTTTTAAAATAATTTTCTTGTTTCCTTTAAAGAACCATTTAAAAGCACTTGCACTTCTGGACCTGGATCTTCGTATCTTTAAGCAGATTTATATCTGTATAGTGTTGGTAACCGTTGTTTCATATATTTTGCAGCAAATCATGCTTGAGGTTTTTCCAACTGTGTTTCTTGTTTGGTGTGCAGAGCATTACTGTATGGCGGGATGCGAGAGTCGCAGCCCGAAGCAGAGATCCCTCTCCAAGACACCACGGCAGAGGCCTTCACGATGCTCCTCAGATACATCTACACAGGGCGGGCGACGCTCACCGATGAGAAGGAGGAGGTGCTGCTGGACTTCCTGAGCCTGGCTCACAAATACGGATTTCCAGAACTGGAGGACTCTACCTCTGAGTATCTCTGCACCATACTGAACATTCAGAATGTCTGTATGACCTTTGATGTTGCCAGTCTCTACTCGCTTCCCAAGTTAACGTGTATGTGCTGCATGTTCATGGACAGAAATGCTCAGGAGGTGCTGGCCAGCGATGGCTTCCTCTCCCTGTCTAAGGTGTGTTCTGCTCTGCCTTCTTGTCCTTAAATGACCATACCACAGTGGTCCAAGAATCAAAACCCTTGCTTTCAAAGCAGTCATCTGGTCCAGCTCGTGCCCCTGACTGCTGGAGCTTTAGATCATACAGCTCTCTCTCATTTGTGTGTGTATATTCCTTTAAAACAATATGCATCTTGATTTGAGTGAACTATACTTTTTAATATATATGTGTGTGTATATATAACATTACTCTGGAGGTCAGTCTGGAGATCTGAGGATTGAGACCATGACAGTGCAGTGCTACTACTGTAAAACAAAAGGCTTTTAATTCTAGGCTTATCTCACTGACTTACAAATGTACATATTCCCAGAGAATACACACATGTATGCATGTGCTCACACATGTAGTTTGTCATCTTTGTTCTTGCTGTTTTATAAAGGATGGCTACAAACTATACCCACTCCTGCATATATACCCAAAGGACTTTAAGTCAACATAGGAGATATACTTGCACATACAGGCTTATTGCTGCGCTGTTTGCAGTAGCTAAAAAATGGAAGCTGTCTGAAGGTCTGTCAGCAGCCACATAATTGATGTGGTGCATAAGCACAGTGGGGTTCACTCAGCCAGAGAGAAGTGAAACAGTAAGGACAGACGAACTGGAAATCCTCACAGGAGGTGAAACAAGCCATCCTCAGAGACAAATGTCATTTGTTGCTCTTATAACGGATATGTGCAGAAATATGCAAATGTAAGGGCGTGGCCATCTTAGTTTGTTTTCTATTGCTCTAATAAAACACCATGACCAAAAGCAGCTTGGGGAGGAAAAGGTTTCTATCAGCGGACAGCTCTCAGGCTACCCTCATCATCACTGGGGGAGTCTGGGAAGGAATGTGCAGGCAGGAACGAAGCCGAGGCCCTGGAGGAGTGCTGGCCACTGGCTGGCTCCCTAAGGCTCGCTCAGCTTGGCTTTTTTTGTTAAACCCAGGACCCATCTGCACAGGGGTGCACTGCCCTCAGTGTGCTGGGCCTCCTCTCACAGCAGCCATTAATCAAGAAAATGCCTCCACAGAGTGTTTACAGGCCAATCTAATGGAGGCATTTCCTCAGTTGGGAGTCCCTCTTCCAGAAGACTGTATAGCTTGTGTTGACACAAGTTAACTAACACAGTAGGGGTAGGCCATGAGCTAGGAAGGGAGTTATATAAAGGGAAGAGGAGATCTTAAGAAAGGAGACTGAGAAAAAAGGTAGGTATGTGTGAGTGTGCGTGTGTGAGTGTGTGTGTGTGTAGGGTAGTGGCATGTGAAGTGGAGCAAAGGAGTGTTACAAGTAAGAACAAAATGTTTGCAAACATCACTTGCTCTGCATTGTAATTTTAAAAACTAACAAGATAAATCTGTTTAAAACAAAAAAAAGACAGGTATAGATGTGTGGGAAAGACCTCATTGCTTTATATAGTGAATGCCTGAGTCTGAATGAAGGGTGCTGTTCTTTTTCTTTTTAAAATTGAATAGCCTGTGTTTTCTAGAACTCACTCTGTATGTAGCCCAGGCTGACCTGAGACCTACAGTAATCCCCCTGTTTCAGCTTTCTGAATGCTGTATTACACAGCTGGAAGTGGAGAAGGGAAAAGCTAGGAAGACTGAAAGCCAAGGGAAGGCTTGCTTTCTGTGGTCCGGTCAGGCTGACTGGCTGTGCATGTGGGTGTGCTCCACGCTGACTTTTTATGGTCCCTTTTTACCCTTTGCAGACAGCACTCCTGAATATCGTCTTAAGAGATTCGTTTGCTGCTCCTGAGAAAGATATATTCTTAGCCTTGTTAAACTGGTGTAAGCACAATGCAAAAGAGAATCATGCTGAAATCATGCAGGCTGTGCGCTTACCTCTAATGAGCCTCACTGAGCTTCTGAACGTCGTGAGGCCGTCAGGACTCTTGTCTCCGGATGCTATTCTTGATGCCATCAAAGTGCGGTCGGAGAGCCGGGATATGGACCTCAACTACAGAGGCATGCTCAGTAAGTACCTGCTCCCCTCCTCACCTAGGACTTTTGTTGGCATCGTACGCTAGTTCTAGCTGCAGAGCTGTGGTGCAGGTCTGCAAAGCATATATGCTGGGCCGAGAGCACAGAGCTCTGCTTCCTGTGGGTGTCTGTCTCTGCCGTCTGTCCCAACAGGATGAGCTGCCACCGACCCAGCACAGCTATTTCCTGTCATTCTGGACACATTCTTTTATATGCTCCTCAGAATGTTCCTAGACACTTCCCTGAAAGGTTGCTTGTCATGTCCTCCTTCCTCCACCAAGCCCTGGTAGATACTGTGTATCAGATTCTTTAGGTAGCACACATAAGTAATGGCTGATGTTAATAACAGTATTTTGATTTTTTCTTGCAAATGAAATAATAGTAATTGACAATTACAAAATGCTTTCTTTTTAAAAGATTTATTTATTTATTTTATGTACATGAGTGCTCAGTCTTCGTACACCAGAAGGAGGGCATCAGATCCCATTACAGATTGTTGTCAGCCACCATGTGGTTGTTGAGAATTGAACTTAGGACCTCTGAAAGAGGTCCACTGAGCCATCTCTCCAGCCCTATAAAATGCTTTTTATGTCATTGTGTTGGAAGGAGATTTGAATCACCATTCAAAGATTTCTATGATCTGGTTTAAACTAGCATGCAGACATTCTATTATGGGGCAGCATAAGCCTTCTGGGTGTACCAAGCTCTTTACTCAGGGTCCCTCAGATACTCAGCTATCTCTCTTAATCTCACCCATCTTCCAAACTGGCATTCACCCAATCACAGTGCCACTCCAGCTAACAGGAGTTTCTTGCCTTCTGCTCAATCATCCCATGGTGGTGCTCTCCTGGGTGATCTGGAAGAATTAAACTGGGTTCAGGAAGACCTGTGAGGAGGGAATTTAATCTGCACAACAGATACAGTGGAGTGATGGCTGAGCAGTGGGGAATAACAGAGGTATTGACTGGGTTCCGGGAAGGAAGATCTTGGTGCTAGCAGGATGTAAAACTGAGGATTACGTTTAGTGTATGTTACCACGGTTTTCTATATTAAGAAGCCAGAAATTCCAAGAGCCTGTTATCTTAGGATAGTGAACAGTACCCGGTGAGCCCCAGCACCATCTACATTCTCAGAGTTAATGAGCAGCAGTGCTCCTGAGAGAAGCTGAGCTTGCTTCTGTGCTATTCGGTTGGAGGGTTTCTGATGTTTGTCAGTTCTGGAGAGGCTTACTGTTCAGGACATTCCTGAAATGCTGATGGGCCCTAAATAGATGACCTCAGCCTGGTCTTATTTCCTGAATTATCAGATCTAGATTTCTTTTCTTTTTTTTTTTTTTTTTTTTTTTTGGTTTTTCGAGACAGGGTTTCTCTGTTTCCTTGGCTGTCCTGGAACTCACTCTGTAGACTAGGCTGGCCTCGAACTCAGAAATCCGCCTGCCTCTGCCTCCCGAGTGCTGGGATTAAAGGCGTGCGCCACCACGCCCGGCTTAGATTTCTTTTCAATTGATAGTAGTTTTGTGGGTGCACATGCATATGTGTGCACAGCATGTTGGAGGCCAGAGGTGAACCTCGGTATTATTCCTTAGGAGTCATCCAACTTGATCTTGAGACACAGGGTCTTTTACAGGGAGCTGGGACATGCTGATTAGGCTGAGTGACGACTGGGCAGCAAACCCCAGGATTTGCCTGACCAGTGCTGGGATGTACAGTTGTGTGCCCTTATACTCAGCCTGTGTGTACACTGGGAACAGGTTTGGGTCCTCACTGCTTGTATGGTAGCCACTTTGTAGACTGAGCTATCATCTCCTCAGTCCCTGGGCCAGGCAAGTTGGATTTTAAGGCCTGAATCAGTCAGTAGCTATATGATCTGGTAATAAATGAATGAGTTCTAGTTTTCTATCTCAGTGTTATTATGAGGATTAACTGAAATAGTTTGTATACATATAAGCTCAGTAACAGACTATTGCTGTCAGTATTGATGTGGTTTCCCCCATCTCTATGTGATTGCGTGACTCATCAGTCACCACATTCTTGTAAACAGTTGCTTCAAACTCTTAGGGTTTGAAGACAGTGTGTTTGTGGGTCAAATGCATTGCTCTTCTAGCTCTACCGTTGGACACACTGAGTGAGCAGCATAGAGCAGTGAGTGAGTGCTGGATGGATTCTGTGGTAAAGCTCCTGGGATGTGGAAGTACATTGCTGGTGTTCAGTCAAAGCTGGGCACAGGGAGGCTCAGAGCACATAGAAGGGAATATGATGTCATGGTCCAAGCCTTGGAGACCTGGGGAAGAACTGGAGAAGCAGAGACAAAAGAACTGAGAGAGCCACGGACGCTAACCAGGAGGGAGCTGTTGAGTGGAGAGGTAGTGGTGTTTCCTGATGCCAGCCAGGCTAGGGGGAGGAGAGTGAGAGACTGTGTGTAAACTGTGGTGAGCCTGTGAATAGCCTAGGGAGTGAAGCCATTGTGTTTGGAAGGGTAATACTCCCAGTGCGTGAGCTATTTGGTTTGGGAAGTGAGATAAAAGGCCATAGAGAAATGATGTAGCTCTTGAGAACACCCTGCAGAGGTCCAGGAAGCAATTAGAGCGCCTTGGCTGGAGTAGGAGGGAAAGGTGAGGCGACAGGATGAGTGTCCTCATTTGGCATCCTCCTAAGTCCCTCCCCTTCTTTCCCATGATTGGCTGATAGGGCCATAGAACTTGATTATTGAAGATGTGGTTGGGTCATAGATGTAGGTTATATTTGGCACTTCATACAGTTAAGGAAGGTTCCTTAGAATTGATTAGCTGGGCAGTCCATGTGTAAGCTGTGAATTCTAGTAATCTCTGAGGTTCTTTCTGAGTGGAGTAGTTGAGGCACTCAGTTCTGGAATGATGTATTTACTGTGATCATTGCTCACAGTGTTGAATTCTTTGTTTAGGAGGAATTCAGGCAGGGATCAAGGAACAGATTGTGAAAGTGTTTGGCAATCATTGAGGGATGGTTGACTAGGAGGGGGGGTCTTATGACTCTTACGGTATTTAAGTAGTAAAATTAATAATAAAAATGCTGAGGAAGCACAGTCCATTCCTAGCAGTTCCTTAAGAGATGTCATCAAACATTGAGAGGATGATTTTAGTGCATTTCCCTAATTGGGAAACAAGGTCTAACACTGATGCAGAACTGTTCCTGGGCCGATGGTTCTAAAGCTAGCTCTGCTTGTTTTGGATCTACTGGCAGAGTCTGTGTGATTGTTTCGTTCTTCCCTGGATAATGTGTGTGTGTGTGTGTATGTGTGTATGTGTGTGTACATTGAGACTTACCAGGAAGCGCAAAGAGGCCTGCATTGACATGAGGGCTTCTTCTTTGAGGTCACTAACATTGGCTTCTGGAAGACTCACCCCTCAGCTGCTTTTCCGGAAGCTTTACTAAATTGCAGATTTTTAAGGGGGCGGGTAATCAAGAAGATGTTTTTGCCCAGTGATTCTGGTTGGTCTCTTTGGAAGATAGATTCCATGAATTTTATGCATATGCAATAAGGGAAAGCAAATTAACTTTTTAATGAAATTACTTTTTTCCTTAGAATATTTGAACTGCCTCTGTTCCATTCCTTTAACATTTAGTTTTTAATCTTATTTCTGGAGATGTTCTGTCTTGAAAGTCAGTGCTTTTCCTAATAATGTCAAGTTATACCTTGTTTTGTTTATCTCATGTTTTAGACTTTGGGGAAGAGAGCAGTAATTTCTTGTTTCTGTATGTTTATAGCAGGCAATATATCATAGATTCTAGCCTCAGAATTTTTTAGTAAAAGTCAGTATGTAAGTTTGTGTGCCTGTGTGTGTTCTAGTTATAGTCTGGGCCTCTGCAACTGTGATGTAATTGTTGGTTACTTGTCTAGTGCTCATTGATTGAGCTCTTTAAAGATAGAGTTGTGTCCTTTTTTGCCTGTGGTCTTCTAGCCTGAGTCAAGATTTAAAATATATACATTGACTAAATGAATCTTTTTCTTGTTTCTAGACTAGAATTTTAAGTCTTTCTCATCTATCACATAAATTCAGTTGTTTAAAGCTCTGTGACTCCCTTTTATCGCTGTGTGTCTCTGGTGTGTGTTTATTTGTGAAGGTGTTTAGTGTCTTTCCTATCGGATGCTGAACATCTGGGGCTGAGTCTAGTATAGTGAGTGGTTTGCACATAGTCAGTTTTGAACACTTGCCTCTAAAAACAAATTGGGTGGGGTCCTGTTTAGCCTCATGCTGTTCCTTGGTAACTTGCCTAAATTTGCCAAGTGAAAGAATTACTTCTGCTGGGCCCAAACTTTGGGACTTGTGCTTCATGAAGCAGGTGTTCGTCCATGATTTCTTGTGTCTCTGAGTGTGTGCTGTGTTGTGTCTCTGAGAATATGTATTGAGTACCAGCATTGAGAAATGTGAAGATTAGGCCTGCAGAGAGTGGGTTAACGGGGAGGTTAAAGCAAGACTAAAACCTTGGGTAGTCGTCGTAATGACAATTAGCTGTAAGGGAGTGTAGTGTGAGCAGGAGGACAGTTAGTAAAAGGCGGAGAAAATGACATAGGTAGTAGAGTTGGGTGAAGAGATTCCAGTGGGCAGAGGCCTGTATTGTATCCAAATAACTCATTATAGATGGCTGGGTCAGGTCTGTGTCCCCACATGATGGTTAGGAATACATCAGAAAACCACAGAATAATTAGCCCCGTGCCTCAGATTGTGTCACGTTGTAACTTGGGTTTAAATTATGACTCTGTCTCTGAGCATGTTTACACAGCCTCTCCTCTTTCTTTGGAGAGTGTTGGTTCTAGGTGTCAGCACTGTGACAAGCCTTCCTTACCTGTGACGCCTCCTGTGTAGATGACTGTCTATGTCTAGACCCCGACACTAACCTCAGCTGTGAGATTAGTGAGGGGAGGGGTTTGAGATAACCTTCCCGACCCCTGTTTCTCCCTTTCTAGTAATTGGTTTTTTACCTTTGTCCTATAGGACTATAAAGCTTAATTTTTTTCTAAATGGCTATAAAATAGCATGAATCACAAGTGTAAAGAAAATTATGATTGCTGTTCAGGATCTTGCTCAGTCCCTGCTGCTGCTTTATAATTTTAAGAGTTCTCTTCATGCATAGAGAGATACAGGTATTAAGAGGACTCATGAAAAAAATAACCCTTACAGTTTGAACATTTTCGTAATTTAAATTTTTCCAGAAATACTTTGCCTTTTAAATTCATTATTGAACTATGGATTTTGAAGGGACAAACCCCCATGGAGCTGTATTTTATCTAGCAGAGCATTCATATTCCAGCTGCCATGGGGGCTCCTCCCCCTGTTGGGATGATCTCAGCCCGGAGTGAAGGATGCTCTCGGGGAATGAACCTGTTGAGAGTGGCTGGAAAGTGCTCGATGGCTCTCAAGAGAAACTTCAAAAGAAAACTTCGACCTGTGATAAACTTTCATTTCTATTTTAGATTTCAGCTATAATCATTTGAAACTCTTGTATCTGGTATATTATTCAGTCTGATAGATTTTAGTACCGAAGGAAGGTGGCTTTAGTTTTCAAGCGTGGAGGCTTGTTAAACGACCCCCTCTATGGTTCAGTCTTAACCTGTGCTGTCAGCGCTGTGGGTGACAGGCCTATCAGAATTTGCTTGTGAAAAAGAAGCAGAGCCTTATACACTCTGGGGTCTGGCATCAGCACTGCTACTTGTTGGGCAGGGAGTCCATTGAGCTCTCGGAGCTTCCTGGTCTCGTCTGTGGTGGCTGCAGTATTATACTGTGCTCTGAGAACCGACTTGAAGGAATTAGTATCTGTAAAGTGCCTACAGCAGTGTCTATGCAGAGTCCAGAGAAGGTTAACAGTTGACACAGAACGTTATGCTGTTCCCACCCCAGCTGCCGGGCACTGCTGTGCTGGGCGGTTTGGCCCACTCACCTCACTCTGTCGCCTTTGCTCTTAGCTCCCAGTGTCCTCTTGTCTTTATTTGAAAACTCTGGCAAAACCTGTTTCCCACCATCTCTGCAATGCTGAATTGTTCCTGTCTGTTCCTTGTGCATCTGAAAAGTCTCATTTTCTTTTCATACTGTGTGGCCGTGTTGTATGTGCACTGTGGGAGCTCGGGATTTAGGTACGTGTTGTAAACCAGAGTAGTTCTCTTACATATGTGTGTAATATAGTAATGCCTGTTTCTTAAAGAACATACTCTATGCTTTGCAAACATCACCTCAGTCTCCATAGAACATCTAGGGGACAGGCATTGTCCTCTTAAGAAATTGCGTTGACATTAAGAAATTGAGATACCCAGCTCAGAGTACAGCCTTGGTTTAACGCCAGTCTCTGAACATGTTTTATGCAGCCTCCGTGGAGAGTGGCAGTTCTAGGAGTCAGCACTGGAGACACCCTCCTGACCTGGGAAGCATTATATGTAGAGAGTACTTCAGAGTCCCAGACATGAATCTCAATGGAGAGAGGATTCTGATGGCAAACCAACAAACACCCAAGGGATGTTTTCTTTTAAATAGAATTTTATTTTCTCAGCTTGGAAATTGATTAATCTTGTCTCTGTGTGACCAACAGTGCCTAACACTGGGGCTTCTCCTCTGTTTGAGCACAGACCTGCTTGCTGTGCCTTATGCTGCCCTCAGTTCGGATGGCAGGTATGGGCCATCCCATAGGCTAGTTTTGTTCAGCGGGTGTTAAATTGAACCTGCTAGCAGGATGAGTTCAGCAGAGGGCACATTTGTCCCGCTGCTTGTGTTTCTAGTATTCTCTGAATTTTTTTTTTTTTTTGGTTTTTTTTTTTTTTTTTTTTTTTGGTTTTTTGAAACAGGGTTTCTCTGTGTAGCCCTGGCTGTCCTGGAACTCACTCTGTAGACCAGGCTGGCCTTGAACTCAGAAATCCGCCTGCCTCTGCCTCCCGAGTGCTGGGATTAAAGGCGTGCACTACCACGCCCGGCTCTAGTATTCTCAGTAATGTTTAGTGTTTGGCTCATTGTGTTAGTGACATTTAGCTGTGGTAGTGACATTCTGATTTGAATGCTGAACGCTATCTTAATCTTAGTGGACAGTGTATATTTTCATTTCCATAGACTTGCCTATGCAGCTTAAAATCAGATACAGGTACTAGAATCAGCTAGAATGCTAGAAGCTCTCCTTTCCCTCATTACCTAGATACCAGACACTTGCTTTTTCTATTCCAACCGTAGTACCTGAAGAAAACATTGCAACTATGAAGTATGGGGCCCAGGTTGTGAAAGGAGAGCTGAAGTCGGCCTTGCTGGATGGTGACACGCAAAACTATGACTTGGATCATGGATTTTCCCGGCACCCCATTGATGATGACTGCCGCTCTGGCATTGAGATCAAGCTTGGCCAGCCGTCCATTATAAACCACATACGTCTACTCCTGTGGGACCGTGACAGCCGGTGAGTCCTTCCTGTCTTGGAGAAGCTCGTGTTGTATTTGCTGGAGAGGAGCTAACTTTTGGTCCTCTGCTTTGGTTCCTCTTCCTTTTTCTCTCTTCACGAGCAGACGGAGGACGTTGATCAAGAGAGGGTTACCGTTGCTGGGATGAACACCATGCCAGAGCAACTTGGTGAGGAAAGGTTCATTTGGCTTACACTTCCACATGAAGTGAATTACTAGTGAATTACTAGATGGGAACTAAAGCAGGGCAGGAACCTGGAGGCAGGAGCTGGTGCAGAGGCCATGGGGGAGTGCTGCTTACTGGCTTGCTCAGCCTGCTTCTTACAGAACCCAGGACCACCAACCCAGGAATGGCCCCACCCACAGTGGACTGGGGGCTCCCCCATCAATCACTAAGAAAACGCCCTACAACTGGATCTGAAGGAGACCTTTTCTCAATTGAGGGTCCCTCTTTTCAGATGACTCTAGCTTGTGTCAAGTGACACAAAGTAGCCAGCACAAAGTTTTAGCAAGGAAATGGCCAGAGAACTGGAAAAAGGACCTTAGATGCTTAGTGATCACGTGCTTTTTTTTTTTTTTTCTTTTTAAAGAGGTTTATTTCTTTCTGTACAAAATTAGTTCTAGAGGAAGAGTTTAAAAGTTAGATTTTTTAAAAAACAAACATATTTTTGACCCTTTTAAATTAAATTTTTTTTTTTATATTTTATTTTGTGTGTTGAATGCCTGCATGAATGTATATGCACCATGTACTCTCAGAGGCCAGAAGGCGGCAGTGGATTCCCTAGGACTGGCTTTTCAGACAGTTGTGGGTCACCATATGTGTGCTGGGAATCAAACTCTGGAAGAGTAGCCTGTTCTCTTATCTCTCCAGCCCCCTTTTTTTCCTCCTATACAAGCACTGAATACGTGTTCATTTTGAAAAATGCAGAAAAGCTCATAGCAGAAAATATAAATGGCTAGTAAATTCATCACCACCCATGATTGAAATCTGTATGTCTCTAACTTGTGTTTGCTGTCTATCTCATATATACAGACAATACAGAATCTTCACATTGCCTCAAAAAATATAGATTGGCTCTACCAGAGATTTGACTTCCTTTTTACATTGTTTTCTTTTGAGGCAGAGTCTCAATAATTTCCCTCGTCTAATCTCAAACTTGCAACCCTGCCCTAAGTTCCCAGATTCTGGAATTACAGATATATGTGCTCCACTGCACCTGGCTTTAATTTCATGTTTTAGTTACTACATTTCAAACATGGCACTAGTTTTGAAATGTTATCTGGCATCCTTGCATATAGGTGAACATTGTTTATTTGGTTCCTTACTAGATATTATGGCTACCTTTAAAACGCACATCGTCCTGTGGCTGAGGTATACAGCTAAGCAGCCTTGGAATAGAATCTCAGCTGTGAGAAGAGTGAGGTGGGCTCCAAGGCCATGGTGCACATTCAGCTTCCCACAGCTCCAAGAGCGAGAGAAAGCTGGGCTTCACTGGGCTTCACCATTTGCAGTGGCAGGAGCACAGGGACAGTGATGAGTAGAATGAATATGGTCTCCAGTGTTGCTCATCCTTAGCCTAGGAGCACCCAACCTGCTGTGCCTTTTTGGATGTGGACCTGTCGGTTCAGTTGTAATAGTGTTACAGCCCGTGCACATGGAAGGAAGAGAGTGTGCCTTGTTGGCACACTGGTGACCATCTTGGCTTTTTTGACCATCTGAGCCCTGCTTGAAGAAATCTTTTTAAGGTGAACGTCAGCGTTTGTGTGTGCGGTGTGCTTGAGATCCCTAGGTGATAGTTCTCTGCTCTGTTTTTATGAAGAATATACTTCACAGGGCTGGAGGGATGCCTCAGTAGTTAGATCACATACTCCCCTTGCAGAGGGCTGGAGTTTGGGTTCCAACACTCATGTTAGGTAGCTCGCAATCGCCTGTAACTCTAGTGCAAGCTAGGAGCTTGGATGCCCTCTTCTGACTTTTTCAGCAGATATGCATGTGCACACATGCCCGAACATACTCTAAAATAAATCTTTTAAAAATGTATTTTCTGATGTCCATCTTGGTGGATATTTGAAGCATAATTGACAGAGGTTGGAGTTAATTCGCGTCTCATTTCCAAGAGTCCCTGGTTAATAGTAACAATTTAATAATAGTATTTGTGTTGTGCTTTCATTGCTTGTGTATGGTAGGCATTCCAAAGGCTTTACATATTTCATTCATCTAATTAATAATGAAATTGGTATCAAAATGATAAAGGGAGAGGTTAGTATGCTTGATCCTGAAAGCGTTGCTTTTTGTTTCCGTGATGTTAATATTTATGGGCCACGCTGTTTTAGCATCTCTATTCCATTCACAGAAGCCTCAGCATTGTCTTGTTCTTTTCTCACACACATTGCTAACATTTGAAGCAAAGGTGAGAAATTCAAAATCTTAAGCCGAAAAGATTCTGATGTGTGGTAGGTAAAATTATATCTCACATTACTGATAACCCAGAGAGGTTCAATAAAAGGTTATAACCAGTTTGAGACTGAGCGATAAAATGAATGGGAGTTGAGGGGACAGCAGAAAATGAGGGGATGACACAAAATAAGCTGACCTTTTCTGGTCACAACTGTGGGCTGCAGGCTGACATTTATGATCACCTAAATCTTCCAAGATTGTTCCTGTTGATATTACAGTACAAGTAATAACTGCATCTCAAATTTAAATTTGGCTCATGACAAGGAAATACAGATTTGTCCAGTGTGGGACCAGCATGTAATGGTCCCGGGCAGCTGACTCGGGGAGGATGATGGGCTGTTTTCATTACCAGCGGTTATTAGCTGGCAAGTCTTAAGTTGCATCCAAAGGAATCAAGCCTTATCTTTTCATCCATGCTGTTGATTTTCCTGCTGCCTGCCTTTAAGAGTGCTCTGCTAGGTCACTGAGAGGTAGCTGGGGGGAAGCTGGCTTCTGTGGGGAACCAGTCCGCCATTCCACTTAGCTTTCCCCACTAAGAAGGGAGGGTCCTCACTCCCCTGCGTCTCTGTTCTCACCCCCACAACTCTCCTCCCACTTTCTCTGCTTCCTTCTTCCTGGCTTTATCAAGCTGCTGATATGGTATGGCCATATCACCTGACAAAGTAGAGAAAAGCAGTTTTACATTTCATTTTGTTCTTAAGCAGTTCATCATTTTATGAGGTAGACAGAGAAGCAGAGAGGAAATTTCAATATGCTGGGTAAATTCTGCAGTAGAGGCTTTTCTTTTACACAGCTTTGGTTATTACTGATTTTGATAATCGTGCCTGTGAAACAGGACATATAATTAGTGAGTTGTACATGGCGGCTCCTTTTCACAGTTACCTGCCGGTTGTCGTGACTCTGGCGCGTGTTTCCTTGTTACTTCACAGGTCTTACTCCTACTTTATTGAAGTGTCCATGGACGAACTTGATTGGATCAGAGTGATCGATCACTCACGTTACCTGTGTCGGTCTTGGCAAAAGTTGTATTTCCCAGCCCGTGTGTGCAGGTGAGTGCTCACCGTAACTCATTTTTGTCTTTATTTAAGGACATTTGGAGTCTGAGAAGGACACTGCTCTCAAAACAAAACAAAAACCCAAAATAACAATAAAAGACTAGAAAACAAGACCTAGAACAAAAACCAGTAGAGGGAGTCAGCTACCCGAGTGTGTGGCATGCACTGTGGAACTGTCCTGTTTTGTGCCATGTTTTCTTGTGGACATGTGAAGCCTGTGACGAAACAGGTAAAGCTTGGGAGGTAGAAGTGCCCTTTGCACTCACTGGTGTCTACACAGAGAAAGCAGTTCTGGCTGGAGAGAGGGAAGATTGCTCTGAAGGCTTCCTGGTGGTTCCCAGAGCCAGCAGGAGCCCTGGTTGCTCAGGTCCGGGTCCATGTTGACATACTTGGGCCTTTCCCACGTAGGAGGGTGGTGATGCGGCAGGGCTGGCTCGGCTGGCAGGCTTTTCGCTCACACCTTCCCAGCTCAGGACCAGTGGGTCCTGCTATTTGACAGCCTCAAGTAAGGCTGTTTTAGAGAACATTGAAAGGTTACTCTGCTGACAGTTTATGTTCTTCTTTAGGTCAAACCCTAATCTAAGCATCCTCTAGTCCTGCAGGACAGGTATGACCCTGGGAGCTGGAAAAGGTGGTTGAGGTACCCGAAGGTCACCCAGGTTTATTTTCCCTCTGGAGAAGTGCCCTTGGATAATTTCTAAGGCGAGAGACAGGTTAAAGGCAGAAAATGGGCTCCTTAGTGAGGTGTGGAGAGAAGAGAAATGGTGGGTACAAACAGGGAGAATGAGGAGCTGGCCCCTGTTCATCAGCACCCCCACAGCAGCCCCCCATGCCAGATGGCATCCACCTTAACTTTTAGCTGTGACTGACATGGAGTGAGTGGGTGAGCATGTTCCCTGGTCAGGAGACACCTCTGAACTCATGGTTAACATAGAACAAGATTTTCACAGAACCCTTTAGTCACTAGGATAGTAAAAAATATTGCCTACATTTTTATTATGGGTGTTGACTGGACACAATATTGTTACCCAGTGATCCTCTTCTCTGAAAATGAAGAAAATCAATTTCATTTCCCCAAAGAGGAACTAAAGTGTCTCGTCTGGCAGTTGCTCTTTTACCCACAGGAGTTTTGAATGGATTAAAATAAGAGGGACAAGAAATTGAGTGAAGATTCCATGTCTCAGGGCTGCTTGTGGAACGAGAGGGACCTGTTATGGGAAGAAAGAGAAGGAGGAAGAGGAGGAGGAGGAGGAGATGATGATGATGATGATGATGGAGTCTTCACTGACTCAGGTTATAATGGTTGCAGCAGATTGAAAAATCAGCAGTGTGTGAGTGTAAGCATTTGGCCTAGGTGGCAGCACAGTGCATTTGTGTGTCATTAGAGGCAATAGGAACGTGACTCCTGAGCAGATCCTCATGATTCCAGCTGTGCTTTCTCCCTCAAAACTCCAGGCAGAGGGAGGGAGAGACCTGCCTTCAGTCGGGGTCTCAGCCAGAGGGAGAGACCTGCCTTCAGTCGGGGTCTCCAGCTTTAGAACCAGGCTTTCCCTTGGGCACTCATACCCTCCCCTCCCCTCCCCTCCCCTCTCCTCTCTTTTCTCTTTTCCTTTTCTTTCCCCTCCCTCCCTCTCTTCCTTCATTTCTTCCTTTCTAAAAGTCTCCTCCGTGGACCTGACTTTGACAGGGTCATTTTGTGCTCTGCTTTTGTTTTAGTCCATGTCGTAGTTGCTGTAGCAAACATTCGGCCAAATACCACTTAGAGAAGAAAGCTTCAAAGAAAGCCCATGAGAAGCTGCAGCCAGGCATGGTTCTAGAGGAGCAGGAGCTGAGAGCTCACCCCTTTTTCCACAGGCATGAGGCTTATGCATGCATGCATGTAGGAACTCAGTTCTGCATGGGAAAGCCCAAAGCCCTGAGAGATGGTGGGGATGAGAGGAGGGAGGGGCCTCAGGATCAGCATCAGTTAGAAAGCTTTAAAGACCACGAGCATTTTAGTTTTTTGAGACAGGGTTTCTCTGTGCAGCCCTGGCTGTCCTGGAACTCACTCTGTAGACCAGGCTGGCCTCAAACTCAGAAATCCTCCTGCCTCTGCCTCCCAAGGGCTGGGATTAAAGGCATGCGCCACCATGCCCAGCAGCGAGGACGAGCATTTTAACATGTCTCCTGCATTGCTTCATAAATCGTTTGTCAGCTTAGGTGTTTGTTCTAACAGCAGTTTAAAATAAATCTAAGAATTAGACCTTACTTGACTATCCAAGGATGCTTTGGTTTCCCTTCATAATCATTTATTGACTGCTTAAACAATGTTCTAAATGACCTTCTTGTAGGTACTTCACTCTGCAAATCCTTCCTTAGTGTGTAAGGTTTAATTTTTCTTGTGTTAGTTAATTTGTGTATTTGTACATATGTTACCTTTGTTGTTTAGTGTCTTTTGTGTTGCTTTGGTTTCCCTCAGAGTAAAATTACAAGCTTTTAGAGGCATAGAGTATGGGTTCTAAGTCTTAGGATTGTCAGACAGCACTCAGACTGTGACACTGTGCTAGGCGGCCACTCTGTACCCAGTGCAGGTTCATGGTGTAAGGCGCTGACTGACGGTGAGAGATGAAGTCTGCATTGCCTTGAACATTCACTGTCCATCTGAGCAGAGCAGTCGTTAAGAGGGTCTGAGTGGTGGCAGACTCCCTGAGCTGGCAAACAGCTCTACATTTTTAGGGCTTGTTTTCTGTAGGAAACTGAAATTTGAGGTTCATGTTGAAGGTTCTTAATGCTTTGTATGGATGGCAGATTTCATCTGTTAAATTGAAAAAAGTGGTGTTTTATCAATCATGGGATGGGGCATGGGAGATTTGACCTACACCTCTTCCTGAGACTAGATCAGTCAGTCAGCATTGTGGCTGGAACCTGTGCTGCAGATGGCGCTCACCCCAACCCTGGCTTCAGTTCACACCCTTGGTGTGGTGAATCTGTGCCTCACTGAGCATGCTGCCTTCACCAAAAAGGAGCAGGAGCCTCACTCTGTGAGCTTGATAGTTACTGAGCAGGAAGGCTGCTTGTTTCCTACAGAGCAGACTTTTTTTTTTAATCACCCTTCGAGAATCTGAGCTGTTGTTTGATCTTCAGAGAAGGTTGGCATCTTTGGCACATTGGCTTTTATTAAGATGCCACTGTGCCTTTTCCTAGCAGCCAAGCCTGTGAGTGCTTTCCTGTACTGTCCTGAGCCTGCCACAAACAGTATCTTAATAACTAATAACTAATGGCTTGCTCATTTTTGAATGTTTACAGCAGGTTTTGTATATTTTTGGTTCTGAGAAAACACATAACACTAGGTCTGACATGCTTCTGCCTGTGCGGGGTAACCCTGGCAGCGTCCGCCTGGCATGGTGGTGGGTGGCGTCTCCTGGCAGTAAGGAAGCGTCAGCCTCACACCACAGTTATCACTTCAGTGATGATGAGTGGAAGGAAGTGACTGACCTTTCTGAACCCTTGCCAGGAGTGTGTGAGTGTGTGTGTGTGTGTGTGTGTGTGTGGTGCTGTTCTATGTGCACCAAAGTTTGACTAACACCAGCTCCTCTTACTTTAACCCTCAGCTGGAGATGAAGAAAAGCGACTTGTAGTTTATTTGTGTGCATCTTCATCCTCAGACCAACCCTCATTGTGTCACTTGTAAGAACTTTGCACTGATAAAGACCTCTCTCTCTCTCTCTCTCTCTCTGTGTCTCTCTCTCTCTCTTCCCCCCTCTCTCTTTGTGTGTGTGTTTGTGTGTGTTATGTGAATTGATACTGCATTTTAGTGTTATATTGATGCTTTATGAAAATAAAATTTTAATTTTTAAAAACCAGTCACCTCTGTCAGTGTTTTGAAATTCTTTTTACTTTTATATCCTGCTTAGGAAAGTGGGCTAATGCTAAAGAATCCCAGTGCTACAGAATGCTACATCTGTTTCTACTCCTTTAGAAACTCTTTGAAATCACACGTTGAATTCAGGCAGACTGTGGTGGGCTAGGTTGGGACAGTTGACTTAGGAGTGTCGTATAATAGTGATCCCACCCCTGATGAGACGTTTCTTGTTTCTCGTAGCAGGCACTTGATTCTCTACCAATGCTTCCCTTTGATGGCCGTTGCTTGTTTGAATAACTACTGTTTTCTTTCCCTCCTTATTCCCATTTTCTTAGAGCAAGAAATTATTATGTGTCAAGTATGTCACAGAAAAAGGAAGGGGTGTTGCGGAACATTTGCCAGTCTGTCTTCTAGTCTCAGGGGTTACATTAGAGGCCTTCGGTGATGATAAATACCTCACTAGAGGGGCTCTGTTTTTACTCAGAACAGGGATTTAGGCATGCTTCCCTAGCCCAGGAAAGAAAATTGTATTTGTTCGTTCATTCACTGCTTACTCATTCAGCAAATAAGCACCTGCTTTGTGCTCTATACTGTACTCAGTCCCGAGCTTGTAACACTGATAGATGTCAGGGTTTCTGCAGTTGAGAGTAGCATATACACAAATTTATAAGTATGGGTCACTGAGAGCAGGCATGTATTTTTAAGTAAGGTTGCCAGGGTGGTAGTGTTGTAAGCGGAGAGACAGGAAATGCTATGATCTGGTCTCTGGTCTGAGCATGTAGGCCTCCTTTGGTATAGCTACTAGGAATGGTGTTCCTAGTAGCTAGTCTTCTGTGGGAGCCTCATTAGATCTGTACTAAAACTGTAGCATTTGTTGGGGTAAGGCACTTGAATCTCTTTTATTGCCTCCATCTATTCCGTCTCCCCTCCTCCCTGCTGTCATTGGCTGTGACATCCCCCCACCCGTTCTCATTAGATTATAGTACCTTCACAGGGCTATAGATCTAGGGGACAGGTACAGCAAATGAGGAGAGAAGTGTTTCTATTTATGGGGCGTTCTCTCCTCGCCACACTAGCAGTGCGTGGATGTGTGTGGCCAGTCTCCACTCCCTCTGCCCCATCTCATCCACTAACTGGGCAGACAGAACATTTGTTTGCTTTGAAAGGCAAACACTGGCATAATTGAGCAGTTCACCCCGAGGCTTTAGATTCCTAGTCAGTCACGCTGAGTCTTTACTCTTCTCCCGGGACCAGAAAGCTCAACCCTTTGGGAAATGCCCTATTTAGACATGGAAGAGTGGGAAGGGTCCCACTTTGTAGAAGTAGCCATTTTAGCAAACACAGTTTGAATTGTTCCTCTACTTGTAACTTTGATGTCATAATTGAACTAGCACCGAACAGCCTACGTGGAGAGGAACATTTATTTTCTAAGAATGTAAAGCAAAACATAGCCACATGGTGTCACTAAATTATAACAATCTTACTTAGCGCAGAAGAGAATTTAAAATGATTTTAAAAATATAACTGTATTTAAATATAAATTATTCTGAAGTCTGTGGTTTGTGAAATAGCACGTGAAACTATTTGTATTGTTTAAGTCTCTTACTGATGGGAAGCATTACTTATGCCCAGTCTGTGGGTGCCCACTGTGTGCCAGCTAACTCAGGAGTCATGGGCTGCAGAGTAGAGGGCACGTGGGCTTCTGTAGTAGTTATTTTGGCTTCTTACAAATCAGGTTTTCTTCTGGAACTTTGAAATAAGTAAAAGAGTAACAGATAGAGTCACTGAATATTTGAGAGTCAGAAAACCAGAAGAAAGGAGGACTGAGGATAGAGGGAGAAAGTCAGAGGGCTGGGGAGGCAGGGAAGGGAGCAGCTAAATGTATACTAAGTACTTCTTGTGGACCAGGCATGCTTTATTCCCGTGTGTGATCCTCACAGCAGCCTCATGGGAGGCTAGATTGTTGTATAGATGCAGAACTTGAGCATTGGAAAGCTGAGCTCTTAAGCAAAAGGTCTAACTCTGTGTCATACACTGCCATTACTGGGCGGGAGATGCAGAAGCAGCTCTCGACTGCACGTGCAGCATTGTGGGAACACCTCAGCATGCACAAGCCTTTGGGCTCAACCTCCAGAATAAAGTGAATGACTAGATGAATCCTGGCAAAGCAAAAGAACAGCTCTGCTCTGGAGCTGCAGGACACACGATCTAGAAGAAGCCCTTGCTGCCCCCTTTCGGGGCACATTCCACCACTGAGCTAGGTCTCTTTCCTCCCCCTGTGGGAAGGGCCCTTTTTAGGAATACTGCAGGAGGCTCACTGTTAAAGACTTCTCTGCTCTAGTTGGTCACAGCCACCTAGTGTTAATGGTGATGAGCAACTGGGGGAAGTTTCCTTTTGAAAAATGCTCCAAAGAGCTGCTTAGCAATCCTTGTTCAAGGTATGCTTTGTCAGTATGTCAATAGAGCTTTCAGTTTTTCTACCCCTTGCTTCCTCTTAAGATCATTTTAGGCTTTGTTAGCATAGTGTGAGCTCGGTTTTCTTACTTTCTATTTGTTTTGCTTCAGCTCTATTTAGAAACAAACAACATATATTATGAAATCTCTTTTCTTAAGACCTCCTCTTGAGTTGCCTTTTTTAAGTTGAGAAATTATTTATTATTTTCACTTAGAATCTTATTGTTAAAAAAAAAAAAAGTTCACAGCAAAACCAAACCAAACCAAAAAAACAAAACAAAACAAAACAAAACAAAACAAAACAAAACACAAAGCACTGTGGTTTATTTTCAATAAGACCTTTGAGAAATGGCCATTTATGCATGAGTTATTCAATTGAATCTAGGCCTTTTTGTTTTATTTTGTTGGTTTAAAGGATAATAGCGTTTTGAGCTTCTTTTGTGTGTGCAGCGGCAGATCAGAAAATGAGAGAATAGATTGGGCTTTTCCTTTCCTTTGCAGTTTGTTTTGTAATTTTAGAGTGTGTCTTAATAAGCTCATTGCATGAAGATGATGCTAACGGCACTAATAACCCGTAATTACCACAAATACCAGTTGCCGATCCCCATCATGGAAAGGCAGGAGCTATACTTTATTCTGTTAGCAGTTGCTTCCCAAGCAGTTAGGTTCAAGCAGAGGTACAGATGGCACCCCCCAGATCAGTCATCAAACCTCGCTTCTCATGACTTACCTCTTTTCGATATGTATTGGTTTTATTGCTAAAGGATTGATCTGTTTAGATATTGACCTGCCATCCTCCATCAGATGTCAAGATGCAGTTGTTCCTCTCAAGAGACTCATGATGTTATGGAGAGGACAGTTGACTAAAAACTGATGACGTGTGGTGAAGAGATGGCATAGAGGGTAAAGGTGATGGTTGCCAAGCCTGAGGACCTGAGCTTGATCCCCAAGACCCACATGGGAGAAGGAGAGAACGGAACTCCCACAGTGTTCCTCTGACCTCCATACATGCACCATGATGCATGTGCATGTAGTGCCCAATAAGTTACTAACTATCAACACTTAAAAACTGAGAAAGTAAACTATGAAAGGTACATGACCTTTCATGTTTTATGTGACCTTTTCATGTTAGGGGATCTCCCATGGGGAGGATTTGAACTGAGTTTAAAAGACCAAGTGATCACACAGGGGAAGGATGTTGTCTGTGTGGAGGGGCTTGCTGCACTCAGCCTTGTCGGCCTTGGTGTTTGGGTCTCTCTCTAGTGTGATCCCAGTGCCCACCCACATTCCTACCTTTATCTAAAGCTCAGAGGCCATGTGTGAGTGGCAGGCAGTCTTTCCATGTTACCTTGTATCACTGTAGATACACTTTACTCTGTTTTATTTAAAGTTACATTTTAAATCCCTTCCATATAAAATTAAAGTATTCCCTCTGAAGAACTGGGTTAATTGTCAGAAAATAGAAAAAAAATATATCTGGGAACTGAAGAAAGTTTCATTTTTTTGGAGCCAAGATTTGATCTTTTTTTTTTTTTTTTTGGTTTTTCGAGACAGGGTTTCTCTGGGTAGCCCTGGCTGTCTTGGAACTTACTCTGTAGATCAGGCTGGCCTTGAACTCAGAAATCCGCCTGCCTCTGCCTCCTAAGTGCTGGGATTAAAGGCGTGCACCACCACTGCCTGGTTGGTATGCTATTTATTTATTTATTTATTTATTTAATTTTTTGGCTTCTGCAGTTCTTTAATATTGATAAAAATTATTTTTAAAATTTTTTCTCTTTCTTTTTTTTTAAATTAGGTATTTTCTTCATTTACATTTCCAATGCTACCCCAAAAGTCCCCCAAACCCTCTCCCCCCCACTCCCCTACCCCCCACTCCCACTTCTTGGCCCTGGCGTTCCCCTGTACTGAGGCATATAAAGTTTGCAAGAACAATGGGCCTCTCTTTCCACTGATGGCCGACTAGGCCATCTTCTGATACATATGCAGCTACAGACACGAGCTCTGGGGGGTACTGGTTAGTTAATATTGTTGTTCCACCAATAGGGTTGCAGATCCCTTTAGCTCCTTGGGTACTTTCTCTAGCTCCTCCATTGGGGGCCCTGTGATCCATCCAATAGCTGACTGTGAGCATCCACTTCTGTGTTTGCTAGGCCCTAGCATAACAAACATAGCAAACAAGAGACAGCTATATCAGGGTCCTTTCAGCAAAATCTTGCTAGTGTGTGCAATGGTGTCAGCGTTTGGAGCCTGATTATGGGATGGATCCCTGGGTATGGCAGTTTCTAGATGTTCCATCCTTTCGTCTCAGCTCCAATCTTTGTCTCTGTAACTCCTTCCATGGGTGTTTTGTTCCCAATTCTAAGAAGGAGCAAAGTGTCCACACTTACATCTTCGTTCTTCTTGAGTTTCATGTGTTTTGCAAATTGTATCTTGTATCTTGGGTATTCTAAGTTTCTGGGCTAATATCCACTTATCACTGAGTACATATCATGTGAGTTCTTTTGTGATTGGGTTACCTCACTCAGGATGATGCCCTCCAGGTCCATCCATTTGCCTAGGAATTTCATAAATTCATTCTTTTTAAAAAGCTGAGTAGTACTCCATTGTGTAAATGTACCACATTTTCTGTATCCATTCCTCTGTTGAGGGGCATCTGGGTTCTTTCCAGTTTCTGGCTATTATAAATAAGGCTGCTATGAACATAGTGGAGCATGTGTCCTTCTTACCACTTGGAACATCTGGATATATGCCCAGGAGAGGTATTGCGGGATCCTCTGGTAATACTATGTTTAATTTTCTGAGGAACCACCAGACTGATTTCCAGAGTGGTTGTACAAGCTTGCAATTCCACCAACAATGGAGGAGTGTTCCTCTTTCTCCACATCCTCGCCAGCATCTGCTGTCACCTGAATTTTTGATCTTAGCCATTCTGGCTGGTGTGAGGTGGAATCTCAGGGTTGTTTTGATTTGCATTTCCCTGATGATTAAGGATGCTGAACATTTTTTTCAGGTGCTTCTCAGCCATTTGGTATTCCTCAGGTGAGAATTCTTTGTTTAGCTCTGAGCCCCATTTTTTAATGGGGTTATTTAATTTTCTGGAGTCCACCTTCTTGAGTTCATTATACATATTGGATATTAGTCCCCTATCTGATTTAGGATAGGTAAAGATCCTTTCCCAATCTGTTAGTGGCTTTTTTGTCTTATTGACGGTGTCTTTTGCCTTACAGAAGCTTTGCAATTTTATGACGTCCATTCTTCCATTCTCAATCTTAAGGCACAAGCCATTGCTGTTCTATTCAGGAATTTTTCCCCTGTGCCCATATCTTCGAGGCTTTCCCCCACTTTCTCCTCTATAAGTTTCACTGTCTCTGGTTTTATGTGGAATTCCTTGATCCACTTAGATTTGACCTTAGTACAAGGAGATAGGAATGGATCAATTTGCATTCTTCTACATGATAACCGCCAGTTGTGGCAGCACCATTTGTTGAAAATGCTGTCTTTCTTCCACTGGATGTTTTTAGCTCCCTTGTCGAAGATCAAGTGACCGTAGGTGTGTGGGTTCATTTCTGGGTCTTCAATTCTATTCCATTGGTCTACTTCTCTGTCGCTATACCAGTACCATGCAGTTTTTATCACTATTGCTCTGTAGTACAGCTTTAGGTCAAGCATGGTGATTCCACCAGAGGTTCTTTTATCCTTGAGGACAGTTTTTGCTTTCCTAGGTTTTTTGTTATTCCAGATGAATTTGCAGATTGCCCTTTCTAATTTGTTGAAGAATTGAGTTGGAATTTTGATGGGGATTGCATTGAATCTGTAGATTGCTTTTGGCAAGATAGCCATTTTTACAATGTTGATCCTGCCAATCCATGAGCATGGGAGATCTTTCCATCTTCTGAGATCTTCTTTAATTTCTTTCTTCAGAGACTTGAAGTTATTATCATACAGATCTTTCACTTCCTTAGTTAGAGTCACGCCAAGGTATTATATATTATTTGTGACTATTGAGAAGGGTGTTGTTTCCCTAATTTTTCTCTCAGCCTGTTTATCCTTTGGGTAGAGAAAGGCCATTGACTTGTTTGAGTTAATTTTATATCCAGCTACTTTAATGAAGCTGTTTATCAGGTTTAGGAGTTCTCTGGTGGAATTTAAGGGTCATTTATATATACTATCATATCATCTGCAAAAAGTGATATTTTGACTTCTTCCTTTCCAATTTGTATCCCCTTTATCTCCTTTTGTTGTTGAATTGCTCTGGCTAGGACTTCAAGTACAATGTTGAATAGGTAGGGAGAATGTGGACAGCCTTGTCTAGTCCCTGATTTTAGTGGGATTGCTTCCAGCTTCTCACCATTTTCTTTGATGTTGGCTACTGGTTTGCTGTAGATTGCTTTTATCATGTGTAGGTATGGGCTAAGGATTTATCTATCTTGTTGATTTTCCCAAAGAACCAGTTCCTCGTTTGGTTGATTCTTTAAATAGTTCTTCTTGTTTCCACTTGCTTGATTTCGCCCCTGAGTTTGATTATTTCCTGCCGTCTACTCCTCTTGGGTGAATTTGCTTCCTTTTGTTCTAGAGCTGTGATAAAATCAGACCAAAATTGCACCACAAGAAAGCCTACAGAATCAACTAACCTGTGTTGATGTGTTGTCAAGCTGCTAGTGTGTGCTCTCTCTAGTTTCTTTTTGGAGGCACTCAGAGCTATGAGTTTTCCTCTTAGAAATGCTTTCATTGTGTCCCATAAGTTTGAGTATGTTGTGGCTTCATTTTCATTAAACTCTAAAAAGTCTTTAATTTCTTTCTTTATTCCTTCCTTGATCAAGGTATCATTGAGAAGAGTGTTGTTCAGTTTCCGGTGAATGTTGGCTCTCTATTATTTATGTTGTTAGTGAAGATCAGTCTTAGTCCATGGTGATCTGATAGGATGCATGGGACAATTTCAATATTTTTGTATGTGTTGAGGCCTGTTTTGTGACCAATTATATGGTCAGTTTTGGAGAAGGTACCATGAAGTGCTGAGAAGAAGGTATATCCTTTTGTTTTAGGATAAAATGTTCTGTAGATATCTGTCAGATCCACTTGTTTCATAACTTCTGTTAGTTTCACTGTGTCCCTGTTTAGTTTCTGTTTCCATGATCTGTCCATTGGTGAAAGTGGTGTGTTGAAGTCTCCCACTATTATTGTGTGAGGTGCAATGTGTGCTTTGAGCTTTATTAAAGTGTCTTTAATGATTGTGACTGTCCTTGCATTTGGAGCATAGACATTCAGAATTGAGAGTTCCTCTTGGAAGGTTTTACCTTTGATGAGTATGAAGTGCCCCTCCTTGTCTTTTTTGATAACTTTGGGTTGGAAGTCGATTTTATTCGATATTAGAATGGCTACTCCAGCTTGTTTCTTCAGACCATTTGCTTGGAAAATTGTTTTCCATCCTTTCACTCTGAGGTAGTGTCTGTCTTTTTCCCTGAGATGGGTTTCCTATAAGCAGCAAAATGTTGGGTCCTGTTTGTGTAGCCAGTCTGTTAGTCTATGTCTTTTTATTGGTGAATTGAGTCCATTGATATTAAGAGATATTAAGGAAAAGTAATTGTTGCTTCCTATTATTTTTGTTGTTAGAGTTGGCATTCTGTTCTTGTGGCTGTCTTCTTTTAGGTTTGTTTAAGGATTACTTTCTTGCTTTTTCTACTTCCTGGTTTCCGTCCTTGTATTTATTTATTTTTTTTCTGTTATTATCCTTTGAAGGGCTGGATTTGTGGAAAGATAAGGTGTGACTTTGGTTTTGTTGTGGAATACTTTGGTTTCTCGATCTATGATCATTGAAAGTTTGGCTGGGTATAGTAGCCTGGGCTGGCATTTGTGTTCTTTTAGTGTTTGTATAACATCTGACCAGGATCTTCTGGCTTTCATAGTCTCTGGTGAAAAGTCTGGTGTAATTTTGATAGGCCTGCCTTCATATGTTACTTGACCTTTATCCCTTACTGCTTTTAATATTCTATTTTTGTTTAGTGCATTTGTTGTTCAGATTATTATGTGTTGGGAGGAATTTCTTTTCTGGTCCAGTGTATTTGGAGTTCTGTAGGCTTCTTGTATGTTCATTGTCATCTCTTTCTTTAGGTTTGGGAAGTTTTCTTCTATAATTTTGTTGAAGATATTTGCTGGCCCTTTAAGTTGAAAATCTTCATTTTCATCTACTCCTATTATCTGTAAGTTTGGTCTTCTCATTGTGTTCTGGTTTTCCTGGATGTTATGAGTTAGGATCTTTTTGCATTTTCCATTTTCTTTGATTGTTGTGCTAATGTTCTCTATGGAATCTTCTGCACCTGAGATTCTCTCTTCCATCTCTTGTATTCTGTTGCTGATGCTCGCATCTATGGTTCCAGATTTCTTTCCTTGGGTTTCAATCTCCAGCGTTGCCTCTCTTTGGGTTTTCTTTATTGTGTCTACTTCTCTTTTTAGGTCTAGTATGGTTTTGTTCATTTCTATCATCTGTTTGAATGTGTTTTCCTGTTTTTCTTTAAGGACTTGTAACTCTTTAGCAGTGTTCTCCTGTATTTCTTTAAGTGAGTTATTGAAGTCCTTCTTGATGTCCTCTACCATCATCATGAGATATACTTTTATATCTGGGTCTAGCTTTTCAGGTGTGTTGGGGTACCCAGGTCTGGCTGAGGTGGGAGTGCTGGGTTTTGATGATGGTGAGTGGTCTTGGTTTCTGTTAGTAAGATTCTTAAGTTTGCCTTTAGTCATCTGGTAATCTCTGGTGTTAGTTGTTATAGTTGTCTCTGGTTAGAGCTTATTCCTCTTATGATTCTGTTACCCTCTATCAGCAGACCTGGAAGACTAGCTCTCTCCTGAGTTTCAGTGGTTAGAGCACTCTCTGCAGGCAAGCTCTCCTCTTGCAGGGAAGGTGGACAGATATCTGGCGTTCGGACCTGCCTCCTGGCAGAAGATGAAGGCCCGAAACAGGGCTTGTCCCAGAATCTGTGTAGCTTCTGTAGTCCACACTCTCACCTGGGCAGAGTAGTCTCAGCGGAATCTGGGAGCCAAGATGGCTCCCCCAGATGCTGTGGTAAAGCCCTCCCTGGCGGGGCAAACATGTCTTCTCTGGCAGGGAAGGTGCCCGGTTGTCTGGAGCCTGAAACAAGGTCTTCTCCAGAAGCTCTGTGGTTTCTGCCTGTCCCAGAAGCTGTTAGCCTTTGCAGTCCACACAACTCACCTGCGCAGACCAGTCTTGGTGGAATCCGGGAACCCAATGGTATGTTATTTTTTAGAGGAAATATTATTACCTGTTGTAAGCATGTTGCTGCTGTATGTACTCTGTTTGAGAACATGAACATTAATGTTCATATATGAGACATTTTGTAATCTGCTGCCTAGAATTTTTTAATGACACTCAGGAAATCTAGAACCAGTAGGCAGATGCTGAGCTATTAGGCATAGGACAGTGTGTCTCTTGAGTGAATACACAGAGTGAGAGCAAGGCAGCTCAGAGCCTGGGCTCCTGAATGGTTACCAGAGACCTCTGACAGGCAGACAGAGATGGCAGAGATGGAGGAACTTGGAGGAGGAGCACGCTGACTAGTGGAACCTCTGGGGCAGAGTCTCCAAGCCTGTGAGCCCAGCATGTGGATGGATAAGAAAATGGCAGCAGTAAGGAACTCCACTGTGTAACTGTGAGAGGACAAGACACTGGAAGGACAGCGGAAGAAGCCAGTGTGGACACACCTCTGTTGTGCGTGACAGTCGCCTCCTGTCCTGCTTGCTTTGAGGACAGTATTCTGGGGGGATGTTGGTTGATAGTTATTCTCTCAGTGCAGAACTAGGCTTGTGTACCTTCAGACGTCACCCACACTGCCTGGCAGTGATTGCTTTGACCTTTAATATTTATAGCTGGAGTGGCCCAGTGTACCCTATGCACTCGTCTAATTATTCCTGGGCCTGCCTTTACACTTCTGTAGGTAGTACTTGTCAAGTAGCAGAGTCTTCTTAACCCTCTTATCATAATGTAGCTGCCTGAATAGTAGATTTTTCTGGAAAACTCTCTTAACATTGCTGCCCCCTTCCCCATTATTAAAGGGAGATAGGAGGAAACAAGGTTTTTAAATATTTCACCTCACAGGAATGTATTTAAAGAGAACAATGCATACCAGTCTCATGGTTAATAAGATGATCAGTGCTTTCTTGGTGATGATTATAAATGGTACACGTCCCCAGCTCAGGGTGCTCTCTCTGGATGCAAGGTCAGCTCAGGGGAGAGTAGACCAGCAATAAAACCAGATTACTTGTCGGCTGCCAGACGTTCTGGGCAGAGTGCCAGACTTGGTTCACCTTCTGAACATTCATCTCCCAGTATGAAAATAGAGGGCTCGGTCCCTGCAAGGAACGGCAGCAATGGGACACTTGGGCTCCTTCAGTCCAGTGCTGCTGAGGACAGTGGGGAGCGGTCAGTGTGGGCTCGGTGTCTCTGACCTCATTCAAGAACGGCAGGGTTTTTCTTCATTATGCTTCAAATTATAATTTCATAAGTTAATAATTGTTCCAAATAACGTGGGTCACATGTACACATGACTACATTCTGCCTGGTGGGAAGCTATAGGTTTAATTTTGGGTAGTCATAGAAATCCTCTGCACATTATAAAGCTATTAGGACATAACAGCTGTTTTAGTTCATTTCACCCTGCAAAAGAAATGCGATGCAGACTAAAATGATCAGTAATTATGTATTTTGAAAGCTAAACCTCCAGTTATAGAAAGAGCTCATTTACACATTAGATACTGATAAAAACTACAGAATTCTGTGAGTTTCAAAGTTAGTGTTATCTCCTGTCTAAGACTAGGAAAGCAAATCTGTGCCAAGGAACATCTTTCCTCCTTTGAAGTCTCCTTTGTGTTGCCCATTGTAACTGTGGAGTTGCAAATCAACAGTAGAGAAAAGCTGCTTGATATTTTTCTAAAGGAAAGCACTGAGGGACTGTTTGAGGAGTAGGACGTGGGGTTTATTTTGTGTCTGTTGATCAGCACCTACCATCTGCCTTGCAGTTAATGTTGTAGACGCGTGCATGTGGCTCCTGGTTCTGAACAGATGATGCGCATGGCTTGTTGAGATGGCTGTGCTTTCTGTGTATGTGTGTGTGTGTGTGTGTGTGTGTGTGTATACCTAGGGTGCTTAAAATCACACTGGAAGTGTGAAGCACATAATGAGGCTCCATTCTGGGCTCATTTGCATATTCAGCTCCCATACCCAAAACAAAGGATCAGTGGCTGGCGCTCATTTCTTTCTGCCTTAGATGGCCTCTAACCAGCTGTCAGCAGATAGTTTGATTAAACACTTTTCTTTGTTAGAGAACTTTGGGGCACGTTCTATGTGTAAACATAGATTGATTTCAAGGGACAAATTTTCAGTGCAATTCATGGATGTATCATGCCATAAGCTGCAAAACAAAAATATTTTTCTGTAAGCTTCCCTTTTACCATTGATTTTCTAGGGTGAGAGCAAGATTCCAACTCATGAGTTTTGGCTGAAATAGAGGTGGTAGATGATGTATAAGCCTAGTTTAAAGAAACCAAGTAAATTTAAGGTATGGATTCATAAATTCGACTATTTCAGGAGATTTTTAAAATTTGTAATCACTTTAAAATATGACAATAGAAAATTTACTTATCTTTTGACATGTTCACTAGAACATATAGTATAATTATCTTTTTTCTAAATACAGTTATGCATAAATGTGTTATTTGTAAAAATGTTATTTAGTGCCAAAAATATTTGGAAAGCTGTCCAAACATCAGAAATGTCAGCCATCAGAGAAATGGATCTTAAAACTGCTTTGAGATCCCATCTCACCCCAGTCAGAATTGCTTCATCAAGACATGACTGTAGGGCAGTCTTCATCTACTGCTAGTGGGGGTATAAGCTGTCACAAAATGGAAGTCAGAGAAGTTTCCTTAGACAACAAAATCTAGCCCATGCTCCAGCTAAAATACTTCCAGATAAGCCCGGAAAGACTCACAGTGCACACACCACACACCTGATGTTCCTGTTTGCTGCTGCATTCAAATGCAACAGCTAAGAATGGACCAACCAGCAGATGAATGGACAAGAAAATGTGGTACCTAATACAGTGGAGCTCCATTCTCTCATAAAGAGTGAAGTCATGACATCTGCAGAAAAGTGTGTGCAACCAGAAGTCATGTTAAACAATCTAGAGTCAGACAAATATTGTCCTTCCTTATTCTCTCAGACCTAATCTTACGTATGTGTATAGGACATTGAAGTAGAGAGGGGCCATGAATGGAGGACAATCTCTTCAGGGAGAGGAAGAGGAGGAAGAGATGGCTCTGGAGTACATGTAACATGAAAGCACATTTGTGGGGAAGAAGGGGACCAGAATGTAGGGACAGAGTGGCCAGAGAGAAAAGGGGAGGGAATAATAGCCCAGTGTAATGTACAGGGCAGCAAAAGTACAAAGGAGATTCCATTATGAAACCCACTAGTGTATAAGCTAATGTTAAAAATCATTTTAAAAAAGAAAATAGCATTTAGTGTGTGCTATTTCACTATCTCGTCAATGTGCTTGTTAGTCTGTTAGTACATAACAATCTGATTTATCTCTTGTAACAGTACCAGAGTATATTACTGTTAGCAGTTGTCTTTAGGATGTTTCTGTGACAGGACAGAAGGCCTTCCACATTATCTAATCTGTAAGCAAGCTGTGTCAAAGGTTATCCTCTTATTAAAGACTCTACCCACAAGTATGTACTAATGGCTTCCTAGCATGGTGTAGTGGCATTTCTTCTTCCACATTCTTCTCAACAATGGATATTATATTTAATTTTGTCAAAATGGTATGCAAGTCATAGTCTCCTGTTGGGCGTGGTGGCTGATGCCCTGCACTCAGGTGCCTGAAGCTGGAGTTGGTTCCTGGGCTGTGGAGTCAGTTCCAGGCTGGTCTGGGCTATAGAGCGAGGTCCTGTGACCAATTCAGGTTTGTTTGTTTGTTTGTTTGTTTGTTTGCACAGGTTACTTATACAATTAAGGCACTGTGACAGTTTGTTGATTGGTGTTATGATTAGGTTGTGGTGGCTCAAGGTTTTGAAGGTTTTGTCTCCAGTGTAGCAGTGTTAAGAGTTGGGACTCCCAGAAGGTGATTAATTCACGATTCATCCTGGGAAGGTGCTGGAAACAGAAAGAACTGTTGGAGGAAGCAGGTGCCTGGGGCAGCCCTGGAAAGGTCTGTCTTGTGGTAGCTCTGCTTCTCTTTTCTTCTGACTGCCATGCAGTAAATAGCTTTGCCCTGCTCGCACCGGTTTATTCCTAGCAGTTCTGCTGTGATGTATTGTCCCCACCACAGGCCTAGAAACAGTGGATTCAGTCAGCCATGGACTGAAGTGACTGAAACCCACTAGTCAAAGGAAACTTTGCTTCCTTATGTCAACTATCCTGGTTATAGTGGAAACACTGACTAATATAACGGGCACATGTCACAGAGGAGGAAAATGCTGACTAATGATTTCCTCTTTTGGCCTAACTCCTTATATCATTTAAGTCTCCATGTATATACCTGCTCAGAGATCATGTTTATAACACCAGCATACACTTAGGTATACATGTACCTATAACATGGGCATACTGTCACAGAAAAGAAAATGCTGACTATTATAACACGAACACACATTGTCAGAGAAGAAGTCTGATTTGGCCTGGAAGGCTGTGTTGTTTTCCCGTGAAGACCCCTCCTAGAACAGTAGTTCTCAACTAGGGCACCTTTGCCTCCCCGTGGGCAATTGGCCGTGTCTGGGGATCCTTCTGAAGGAGAAGGTTATTGCTAGAATCTGGTGACTAGAAAGATTGACAGATATCCTGGGGTGCCCTGCACGGATCCTCACAGCCCAATGGCCATCCCTGCCAAGGTCAAGAAATGCACTCAGGGGAAGGCTGCACTAATCCCGTGTTGAGTTAGTGTCTTTGGTTAGAGTGGAGAAATCAAGGAGCCATGGAAACCATTTCCAAGCAGAAGTCAGTGTCAGGTGATGATCAGCTGAATACAGAGAAGAATAAATCAAAGAAAGCATCACAGTTTAGGACCCAGGACACTAGAAAGGCATTGGTGCCGCTGCCACAGCCCATTTAAGCTAGTTGTAGAATTAATAGGGAAATGGTAGTATTCTCTCTGCAGTTGGGTCTGCTTTGCTTTTATGTAGTGAACTCCTTAATTCATTCTTGGTGCCAGAATTATATTGAATTTTTGGAATTAAAATCTCTGAACTAGTATCAAACACGTGGTCTGTTTCCTCTTTCTGAAACATTCATCTCTCATCTCAATTCCTGAAATTCTGTCTGTTCGCATAGCCATTGTACTACTTCCTCAGAAAATGTTGGCATTTCCCAAGTAAAATCAAAGTATACTGTTCCTTATTAATGCATGTTAGGTCCTGGGCAAGATGCTAGAGCTCCAGGGAGTATTAGGTCCATAGCCCTGGCCCTAGTAGAGTGCACAGCTTAGTAGAGATGCTAGTAGACAGCTATTACAAGAGAAGAATATTTGTAAGCCATGATAAATGGAAGAAAGAAAGGACAATTAGGCATAAGGTATAGCAGGAATACTATTTAAACTGGGGAGTCAGCAAGGATTTAAAGAAGAGATGTTTTCATGGAGACCTAAGTGACATCAGGAGTTAGGTCAAAAGAAGAAAGCACTTAAGCAGGCCCGGGTGGAAAAGCCTTGAGGAGAACTGACTTGGCCTGTTCTGAGAGAATGAAGTTGTGTGGCAGGTCGTAGAAGGTAGAGGAACAAAGTGAGAAGCCTGTTGGGCCTGGAGTGCCGTCACAAACTGACTAATTGCAGTGCAGGCATTGCTGAAGGTGTTACAGAAGTACTTTGTAAAACCTTGTTGCCTCCATGGGAAGTAGATTGAGGCGGTGGCTGAGGAGGTTGGGAGAGCAGGGGAAGGGTGCTTCTGGTAGCTAGGAGAGCGGTGTAAAGATGGTGGCAGTGGCATTAGAAATGAGTGGCCTGCAGACACATACTGCTGTTTGTGAAGCTCCTAAGGAGCATCGTTAATGCGTAATTCAAAGCTGAATAAAAAATGCCCAGAGTGGAAACTAAAGAGTTGCTTCCAGAGGTCGGAAGCCATGGAGCCGATTAGAACCGTAAGAGGTGGAACATAGGAGAGCCAAAAAGAAGAGGAGAGGAGCTAGACCAGAAGATGAGGTGCCCAACAGGGCTGAGTCACAAGAGACCTTGTCAAAGGAAATGAGGGAAGGGCAGCCAGCCAGTGGAGAATGTGAAGGGAGGTGTGCTTCCAAGGAGGAGGGGCAGGATGCTGATGTCTGGCTTTCCTGAGAAGTCAGGAGAGGAGGGAGTCACAGGTGCTGCTAGCCATGTGTTGGTAACCAGGGCAATAGGGCACCGGACATGGAAGCCAGACACAGTGGGTCAGTGATGTAAGGCACAACATTAAAGCGTTAAACATGTCTGAGGATGCTTTGTGCAGTAGTATTTATAGCACTACTGAAATACACCCACTGGTAAGAAAGTCATGAAAATAATTCTGTGGTATACAGCCACTTGCATGTGGTTCCAGCTTGTAGGAGGCAGAGGCAATAGTTAGAGGCTAGCCTGGACTGTAGGTAAAGATCCCACCTTAAAAATAATACTTGTATCCCTATAAATTCCTGGAAAAGTTTACATAAAGATGACTCCACAGAAGACATAGATAGTATTAATTCTGATACTTTTGTAGGTAAACTTACATATGTATAAAAGTGTTTGTATGGAATTATGTGATGAAAGAATGAGAGGGATACCACAGCAAACTTGAACAATGATGAGCTAAGAAAAGGGAGCATAGAAGCAGAACTCTGTCTTTTGTTATACTTGGTATATCAGTGTGTGTGTGTGTGTGTGTGCGCGCGCGCGCGCGCATTCACGTATGTGCATTTGTACTTGCATATGCATGCTGTCTTAGTAAGTGTTCTGTTGCTGTGAAGAGACACCATGACCATGCCAGCTCATACAATGGAAAGCATTTAATTTAGGCTGGCTTACAGTTGAGAGCTTTAGTCCATTATCATCATAGTGGGGAAGTGTGATGTCATGCAGGCAGACAAGGCCTTGGAGAAGAGCTGAGAGTTCTCCATCTGGATCCACAGGCAGCAGGAAGAGAGACTGGGCCCTGGCTTGAGCATTTTGAAACTTTTCAACCTCAGTTGACAAGACTTCCTCCAGCAAGGCCACACCTACTGTAACAAGACCACACCCCTAGTCCCTGTCACGTAGTGCCACTCTCTTAATGACCAAGAGTTCAAATCTATGAGCTTATGGGGCTGTTGCTGTTGAAGTCACCACACATGCTGTGGTGGAGACTGAAGCCGGGTCCTGTGTACACTCATCAAGCACTCGATCACTGAGCTGCACCTCTAGTCCTCATGTTTCATTTCAAAGGGAGTTGAATTTTAAAATGTTCTGAGAGGTAAGGTGGTGGGAAAAGAAAAAAGTTTGAGAGTTACTGTACCGTGAAGGTGAATATGAGAAGACAGCCTGGAAGCTGGATATGACTGCTCTTGGTATTGATGATCTCAGGCAAGGGAACGGATCCAAGGAGCCGAGGTTGAAACAGGGCGAAAGACAGCCAGTGGCATGAGGCCTGCTCTCATTTTGGGTAATGGGCACAGAGAAGAGGACAAATACAGTTCTATATGGTGCCGACCAGGAGCTGGTTTCTGGTTTCCTCTAGACTTGGAAACGGCCTTCCCTGGAGAGTACCAGAAGGTGGAGGCTCGAATGGTAAGGGAAAGGTGGGAACACCGGGCTGCGGCGAGGTTCCTGGAAGCTGTTGACTGTCAGGCTGGGTTGGCCACTGGGCTAAGGCCAGTGGGCGGGTTTGTAGCACTTGACTGTTGTTGTAAGCAAGGGTGGTAGTGTTCACAGGGTGAGTGTCCAGCACATAGATGGTGGCAAAGGGGACAAAATAGAGATCTCCACAAAGGTTCGGAAAGCGAGTCTCGAGACGCTGCTGCTTACTGTGACAGGCGGTCCTTCCAGCCAGCTCTGCTGCTGCTGCTGACCTAGCTTATAGCTCTTGGGGCCTTAAGGAGACGTTCAGGGAAGCCTTTGGCTACTCAGCAGCTACAATGAAAGCAAAGTAACAAAAGTAGGTTTAATTGAAGACCCGTCCTGTGCCACGATCCTCATCCCGCACTCAAGGCTGGCAGGTTTGGAGGTTCTGAGAAATTATTTTGGATATTGTTATAGGCAACTACTTGTTACTAGTTTATGTTGTCATCTTAGAGAAGACACGTACATAGGACTAATTTACTGCGGTCATGTGCTTTTAACTACACCTCCCTACAGAGTTGGGTCTGAAGCAGTGCGACTTGCACCTTAATCTTTGGAGGTTGGGGGCTTTTTTTTTTTTTCCTGTGTTTGGAGACAGGGTCTCACAATGTAACCCAGGCTGGCCTTGAACTTATGAGCCTCATGCCTCTGTTGTGTCTGCATCGCTATGCTTGATGGTCTAAAGCTGGTTTTGTTGGTGGTGGTTGGTGGTATTTAAATGTGAAGCGCTGCCCTTTATGTGTGTCCTCAGTGATAACAGAGTTTTTCTGGACTGGAAGACTGTTGAGTAGTAACTCTTCTGCAGGTAGAGTGGTGCCAGTGAAGCCATTTGTGCTGTCAGAGCAAGATGCTTGTGAGGCATTGTCTGCCTCAGTCTGTGAGCACGACATGGCTGGCCGTGTCGTCAGCAGAATGAACAGGGAATGCGCTTGGGTGCTGCTAGCCTCAGAAGCTGCTCCAGGTCACGGAGACGGGAGCATCTCTGTGCTGCCAGGGGCTCTCATGCATTATCTTACATACACTCCGAGGTCTCGCAGGAGACGCAGTCATTGTAATGTAAGTGTTCACTAATGAACTGTCCACATGTAGAATTAATTCTCATTTAAACATTGATCCCTGAGGAGGAATGCCCTTGTCTGTCCCATCAGGCACAGTGCTTCACTGCTGGTTGGGAAGATGGAAAATCAGCACTCAATTGTAAAATTAAATGGCAGGGGTTTTTTTTTTTTAATTTTTTAAAATAAACTTCAGGAAATAAGGATTCTGTGAAATTAAGAAAATTGAAGTTAAAGAACTATCAGGCTCACATGCAGAGCCATTGACAAAACAAACTCCAGCAGTGCTAGACCAACAAACAGCTGAAAATGAGAAAAATTTACCAAAATGATGGTACGTAAACGTTTATAAGGATTAAGAGGCTACTGATGATGTCCAGGTAGTTTTGTGAGACTATTCCTCATGTAAGTGTGCTGCTGGAGGACGTGGCAGGAAGACTCTACAGCAGGGTACATCCCAGCCTCTTACTGCTACCATTTTGGTTACATGCAGTTGGTGTTCTTAGTTTTTGAACTTAATGGAAGAGAAAATATACTTGAATCTTAGTTTTGAACTTAACAAATCCTTTTTCGCTTTCACAATTGAATTTGACCGCCGTTGAGGAGAGTTCCCTTTCAGGGCTGTCTTCCGAGGCTGACGAGAGCTGCCCGTAAGTGGTTCCCTGCTCTCCTTCTGAGTCTGGCTCTTCTTTCTCCAGTGCTGCTGCTGCTAATGAACAGCAGCTTAGAAGGTGGATTGACTCATCCTCAGTACAGTTGTCTTGTAACCACTGAGCCAACGGAAGAACACGGTGAGCACAGTCTCTTCCCGAAAAATGGCTAATGCTTGTCTCATGCTTATATCTTGGAGGAAGAACTTAGGGTCACTGTTAAATGAAAAGGCTTTGCATGAATCAGATCTTAGACAAGAGTGGAAGGACAGCAGCATTGTTTCTGAAGCCTTTGTTTCTCTGCCTAGAGACTCCAGGATGAATACATTTTGTAGCTTCCTAATCCATTTGAAAAGAAAAACGTGTCTGTAGCTACCCTAGCCTTCATTTGGCCAATGGTAGATTGGCAGGCTCAGCCTCCATGTCCGGGCTGCTTGCTGATTTCAATCCAGCCAAGGCTCTGGAAGCCTGACAGGTCTTTTTAGATTTTTTCCCCCAAGATTTAGAATTCTGGGAAATATCCTAAGATTATATTGTTGTCAGATAATTTGTTATTTTGGGACTTTTGAAATATATATAAAAGAACATATATTGGTCGAAACTGTAATGCAGTTGATTATCTGGTAGCTTCCTATAATATGCAAGTTGTGTTGTAACAAAATTAGATTCTTAAAAAGATGTGAAAAGTAAGTGTGTGCCTTCAAGCTGTTCTCTAAATAGCTCTCATCATTATGACCCAGATTTACATTCATGCTTTCCTCGAACTTCGGGCAGAATATTGATCTGTGCAATTTAAGTGGCAACATGTTAGTTAAGTGCATAATTTATTTGGTTTGTTTGTTTGTTTGTTTGTTTTGTGTGTGTGTTTGTGTGTGTGTGTGTGTGTGTGTGTGTGTGTGTGTGTGTGTGTGTGTTTTGAGACAGGGTTTCTCTGTGTAGCCTTGGCTGCATTGGAACTCACTCTGTAGATCAGGCTGGCCCAGAGCTCAGAAATCTGCCTGCCTTTGCCAAATCCCCAGCATTTGGGATTAAAAGAATGCATCATTCCCACTGTCTAGAAACTAACCATAGGTTTTCATTTATGTTGCTCTATGGACTTTATCCTGAAATTCACCTTCTTAGAAACAGAAGAAATTCAATACTATATAGTCTGTGTGTTTAAAAATGTATATTCATGAAAATACACAATCTGTTTCTTGTTTTTCTTTTCTATATCAAAGAAAAATTAATGTGTTGATATTTACCCCTTTTAACTTGTATCCAGTCACCTTAAAGGTATAAAGTTTTTAGACCATATTATTTAAAAAACTTTAAAATGTATAGAACGAAGCAAGAACTCAGGTATGTCACATATGTTGTAAAATTTTAGAAAATGTTGAATTGAAGTTATCTGTAACTCTGGTGTTTTATGTTAGATTGTAAAACTGCAGAACTATACTCTCAGGTTGGAACTGCATTTAGCTAATGCTATGAAAGAGAGTTTTGAGATCATTTCTTGGAGAGCTTTGACCTTGCTCTCAATGAAGGTAAAAGGAGATGAAGATAAAGAGGACTCATGTGACCAAAGAGGTGAGTGTGGGTGGGTGGGGGCTGAAGGAGGGAGCGGCAGAGGCATTTCCCATCTCTATTTCTGTCTCAGTGCCTGCTCTTGCTGGTCCAGTATTGCCCCCTAGGATGGCTAGATTCTCTCTTCATCAGAATGAGCAGTCCTAAACTCGTACAACATCTCCAAGTTGCTCTCAAAATTTTATCCTAGATCAAGGGGACTTTCGTAAAGTATACATCCACAGTATTTATTTCCCTCCCTCCCTCCCTCCCTCCCTCCCTCCCTCCCTCCCTCCCTCCCTCCCTCCCTCCCTCCCTCCCTCCCCCCTCCCTCCCCTCCCTCCTTCCCTCCCTCCATCCTATCTTATCTTCCTTCATTCAAAATCTGCTAAGACCTTGCTCTCTGATGCTTGCCTTCTATGGGTTAGGGATGTAACATACAAAGAATTTGTAGTCCATGGACATTTTTATGCTTAGACCTCAGAAGATAGCATAGTAAAGAACACAAACAACTTTAGAAGACAGTGTTGCTCATGAACCTAAAATCTTGTGTGACATGTGATGCGGTTACACATATGCAGTAGATAGATCAGTGTCAGGTGTGCCCAAGGGTGGCATCAACCTCAACAGGCCATCGTCGTTTCTTCTGTTGTGCCTTTAAACCCTCATAGTTACATTTGTTTCAGTTCTCCATGTTGTCTGTTCACCCAGGTCATCGTTAAACCCTGTGCCAGTGTCTTTTCTTTATACTTATTTCACAGTGGGCTTACCTGTCTGTTGCCTGATGGTGGCTGTGGTCCTGCATTTCTACTTAGCTCAGTCTTAAAGTCATTTTTGACATGAGGATGATTTCCTCATGCAACGGTTTCAAGTCTTTGTTTACCCTGAGTTTGTTGGTAAATTCGTTGAGAGTCTATTACATTTCTTTGTTACTACACATTTTCCTAGGGGTTCTAAAATATATTGGTTAACTATATCATTAGTGTGAAGTCCTGCCATTCTTTCTGATTATTTCTGATAGGGCTTATAGACCACATATTTTACATTAGCCTTTGAAGAGGCCATGTGTTTATTAACCCTCAGCTGACTTTGTGGAGGCTTATATAAGATCTGCTAGATTTTTTGTTTCGGTGCTCAAATGTTAGACCTAAAGGATCTAGGAGTCAAGGAACACTGGTCAAAGTTGGATCTGTTTCAGTGACCAAGTTGCCTCTTCCAAATCAAGTCAGCATCGATAAAGAATGGCGCGTCTGCCACTGTCAGTTTCTCCTGCCATGGCGTGATCCTGCTTTTCTTCTGCCCGTCATTTGTCTCATTCTTAGTGTCTGGTGGCTTTTCCTAACACATACATTGATGGCTGTTAAACAGTCATGCCGCCGTAGAATTCCTGCATTTTTTATCTGAACTGCTCGATCTTGTCCACTTGATCTTGTTCTTCTTCCATGAGGAGGTTCTTTTATCTCATCCTCCCCCATCTGGACTTGAATGCTTCTGTGGTCCTCGGGAGTGGCTTCTACCAGAACACTTCACACAGCCCCAACATTCACCCATCATGCTGTGCGCCTTTTCTTTGCATCTGAGCCCAAGTTTGCTGGACACTGCTTTGGGCTCTGGTGTGGACATTGCTTTAGGCTCTGGTGTGGGCACTGCTTTGGACTCCTGTGAGATTGGCCTGGCGATGAGAACATTGGAAAATGAACTACATATAAGCAAAGGTAAAGGTCCTTAATCCCATCTTCATGTAAGCCAGATGCTGTGCTCGTAACCAGAGGTCACTGCTCTGTGTGCTCTGCAGACTGACCTAGTTCATAGTACAGTGTTCCTTTTGATTTCATTTGATTTGATACATGGAGAGAGAATAGTAAAAGGCAGAGTACACTATCAAGAATAATAATATCGCCGGGCGTGGTGGCGCACGCCTTTAATCCCAGCACTCGGGAGGCAGAGGCAGGCGGATTTCTGAGTTTGAGGCCAGCCTGGTCTACAGAGTGAGTTCCAGGACAGCCAGGGCTACACAGAGAAACCCTGTCTCGAAAAACCTAAATAAATAAATAATATCTGCTTTTTGGGTTTTCTCCTCAAATCTGCCCTCCCTTCTTCTGCTTGTCTTACATCTTGCTTTCAGTATGTCTATCTTGGACCTTACTGATTTTTGCCTTTGTCTATTTTTCACATTGCTGCCCTAAATGCAAGCTTATACTGTCTCCCATAGGAAAACTTGTTAGTGGCCCTTCTTTATCTATACCATGAAATACTAGATCCTTATCATCCAACAATATAGGATAGTGGGGAGGACACAGTCCCTGTGAACTCACTGCTCCACCCTTGGTTTGCACACCTTTGGAATGGAGCAGGCAGTGGTGACTTTGCCGGAGGATTAGAACAATTCCTGGCACACAGTGATGGATGGCTTGGTAAGCATCAGATCCCTGTCTCATTGCTGGGCTCATCGTCTGCTGAAACCATAAGCTCTAACCAAAGCAGAATGGTTAGAGAGTGCCAGATGACACTGTGAGCTCATCATTCTGTGTTTTAAGCATGATGAGCTTTGTTCAGAGGGATCTTCACCTTCTGGTGCTGAGCCTTGCCTTCCCGGTGAGGATTCTTCTGACTGTTCTGTCTGGACCACAGACAAAGTTTCATGGGAACAAAGGGTTCAGCCAAATACAGACAGCATAAAAATTTTCATAGGAATTATGTTCTAGTGGGGAAAGACAGGCAGTAAAATAAAAAAGTGCAGAGGGCAGAGGGTGTAGGCTATTTACGGGGGTGGAGTTGGCAGTTTCTAGTAGGTGTGGCTTCCTTTTAAAAGTGACATCCCAGTAAAGACTTGAAGAGAGTAGGAAATAAGCTAGTGTGGCAGTGTTTGAGGATGACAGGATAGTGACAGTGTGAGGTACCCCCTGACAGGACAGGTGTGCTCTTGGAGTAGAGGCCACTAGGGACAGAGCAGAGGGAGAGAGAAAGGAAATAGGTCCCAGTTTCCATAGGAGTGAGTGACTGGAGGGTACTGAATGTAGCCTGTTCTTACAGGAGCACAGGATGTAATGGGCTGGGTTAGGGGTGAGGGGCACTCAGACACAGTCCCATAACTTAGCTCTGTAGAAACAGTGATTTCCCCAGAGGGATTTACCTTTTCCAGAGAGCTGTTTTCAGCTGCCTTCCTCTTCTACTGACTGTTCCAGTCAGGGCCCACTGACATCTTACCATGTTTCCTCATTTTCAGGTAAAACCCTGAGCTACTGTCAAGGACTAAGATGCTGCTTCCCAGAGCAGGCTCTGGGTGTCAGTGTGCAGATGTGACCTTTCCTGAGACTTGGGAGTGTCATGTGGACCACGCAGAACTAATACTTGTTAAGAGTGCCTCTGTGCCAGCCTATAACTGGCTGCTCCATGTCCATTATCCATCTCACCCAAGAGCCACTTGGGGACAGAGCTTTGTAAAGACATTAGAGTTGGCATCTGGGACTTGTGACAACTCTTCTAGCACCTGATTTCTCTCACCAGCTTTGATAACTCACTGGAATGTGCAGACATGTTTTATGATCATCCTTGTAGTGCCAGGCACATTTATGGAACTGGGCATTAAAAGAGTCCCATCGTAGCTTACTTTTTAAAGCATATCATGAACTCAGGTTAGGAAGATAGCCTTCACGTTTTTAAATCACAAGACTAGAGTTTGGGGGAAAAATTCCAATTCAATGGCAACCCTCTGGAGGATTTTAATCCTTAGGATTTACAGGTCCCTTTGCCTATAGGTTCTGTTGTCTTGGGCGGTTATTGATTTTCCTCATCGGTTTCTATAATATCTGCCTGGCTGTATGCACTTCCTTGGGAATTTATTGCTCATCTTTTGCCCTGCTCTCCTTAGAGGAATCCTGTGTCAAAATTCTCCTTTCTATCAAGTTAGAGCAGTTTAAAGGCAGACTGTGTTCTTGGCCTAACTGTGTTGGCAGTGACCCTTAACTGTGATGGAGCGCTGACATGCATGGCACTCAGTGATGGAGCGCTAACATGCATGGCGTTCAGTGATGGAGCGCTAACATGCATGGCACTCAGATGCAGCGCTAACATGCATGGCGCTCAGTGATGGGGCGCGAACTTGCATGGCACTCAGTGATGGAGTGCTAGCATGCATGGCGCTCAGTGATGGAGTGCTAACATGCATGGCTCTCAGTGATGGGGCACGAACATGCATGGCGCTCAGTGATGGAGTGCTAACATGCATGACACTCAGTGATGGAGCGCTAACATGCATGGTGCTCAGTGATGGGGCGTGAACATGCATGGCGCTCATTGATGGGGCGCTAACATGCATGGCACTCAGTGTTGGAGCGCTAACATGCATGGCCCTCAGTGATGGAGCGCTAACATGCATGGCGCTCAGTGATGGAGCGCTCACATGCATGGCGCTCAGTGATGGAGCGCTCACATGCATGGCGTTCAGTGATGGAGCGCTCACATGCATGGCACTCACTCAGTGATGGAGCGCTAACATGCATGACTCACTAAATGATGGAGCGCTAACATGCATGGTACTCACTCAGTGATGGAGCGCTAACATGCATGGCGCTCAGTGATGGAGCGCTCACATGCATGGCGTTCAGTGATGGAATGCTTACATGCATGGCACTCACTCAGTGATGGAGCGCTAACATGCATGGCGCTCTGATGGAGCGCTCACATGCATGGCACTCCGATGGAGCGCTCACATGCATGGCGCTCAGTGATGGAGTGCTCACATGCATGGCGTTCAGTGATGGAGCGCTAACATGCATGGCACTCACTCAGTGATGGAGCGCTAACATGCATGACTCACTAAATGATGGAGCGCTAATATGCATGGTACTCACTCAGTGATGGAGCGCTAACATGCATGGCGCTCAGTGATGGGGCGTGAACATGCATGGCGTTCAGTGATGGAGCGCTCACATGCATGGCACTCAGTGATGGAGCGCCAACATGCATGGCACACAGTGATGGAGCGCTAACATGCATGCCGCTCAGTGATGGGGCGCTAACATGCATGGCACTCAGTGATGGAGCGCTAACATGCATGCCGCTCAGTGATGGGGCGCTAACATGCATGGCACTCAGTGATGGAGCGCTAACATGCATGCCGCTCAGTGATGGGGCGCTATCATGCATGGCACTCAGGGTGAATGTGTTGGTGTGTTGCTTGCCTTCTGTGTGTGGACCTCATGTCTTATTTACATACCTCTAGGGAGAGATGAGAAATTCTGCTGTGAAATTGCTCTATTTTTTTTTTTTAAGGTGACATCTAGAAATGTAATGTGTTGAAAATGTGAACTTTGTAGGCACATTTCCATTTTAAAAGAGGAAAAATGACTTTTAAAAATGTGAGGGGTAAAATTTAAAAAGAAAGCCTTTTTTCTTTTAAAGGCCTCTAACCTGACAAGAGAATAGGAAGAAATGATTACTGGTATCCAGTAAATTACAAAGCATACTTAATGGGCTTTGAAGATAGATGATTCCTACGGCACACTTCATGCTGCCTTCATAGATAAGTGTGTAAATGAGGGAAATGAATCGTTTCAGCCTGGAAAATCTATACCATTTTGGCGAGTGAAAGTGAGTGAAATTGAAATAATTCTATCACTCTTTACTGAAAATAAAACGTAAATGTTTTCGATGTGTTTCTAGAGGATAGTATACTTACAGGTTGGCTGCAGAGAAACATTTTTGAATCAGGGATAACTAAATGAATGCCACAAATAAGAGGCTAGGCTGGAGAGATTGCTCAGTGGTTAGAGCATGGGCTGAGCTTGCTCAGGACCCAGGTTCAGTTCCCAGCACTCACAGGGCATATACAACTCTAGTTTCAGGGGATCCATTACTGCTTCTGGCCTCCATGTTCACCAGGTGCACCTTTGTGTACAGACACACGTGGAAGCCAACACTTTTGAAATTAAGCAAAATCTCTCAGTGTTTCATAGAATTTATATTGCAAAATTTGAAATAGTAAAAATGGCTAAAAGTTGCCAGGCGGTAGTGGCGCACGCCTTTAATCCTAGCACTTGGGAGGCAGAGGCAGGCGGATTTCTGAGTTCAAGGCCAGCTTGGTCTACAGAGTGAGTTCCAGGACAACCAGAGTTACATAGAGAAACCCTGTCTCGAATCCCCTCCCCCAAAGCTAAAAGTAAATACAGCTTGATTCACATATTTACTTAAAACAGATTTCTTTAGAACCTGATAGTGGGAGTGATGAGTTAAGGTCACTGAGTTATACACTTGAAGGGGCTAAATGGCTAAAGCAAAAATCCACGTATGGAGTTAGGAGTGAGTTTTACAGATTTGAGGGAATTTTGGGGCGGAAGTTTGGGATGCTTGCTGCTCCCAAGTTGGAGTTACAGAACTGAGCAGGACTTTCAGAACTGAGCAGGACTTTACACTGTCTACTCTCATGGTCATGGTGCATTGGCGGATTTCTTCTCTGCTTCAGCCATTCCCCTGTTGAAATTCTGGCAGGAAGAAGGAAGCCTAGTGGGTGGGAACATCATCTGTATTCGGAATTTCAAACTTATGGGGCCATGTCTTACATTCTCTTTTCCTTGTGTACCACGTCTAACCCATTAGAAAATCTCGTGGGCCTCGCCTCCACCATGTTGGAACACCTTGCTGGTACCCACTGCTGCTTCTCTGGTTCAGGCCACACTCTCTCAGATTACTGCAATGGTCTTGTACCTGTCTTCCTGCTTCTAATCTTGTACCTCTGTAGTCTCCTTTTGACTTCTGAAATCTTCTGTGTATGTGTGTTAAATAAAATTGTTTGATAGTTTATGTTGTTAAAATGTATAAACTTTTGTGCTGTTCAATTCAGTGGCTTTAAGTATTTTCAAATATTATACAACCACTACTACCACCATCTAAGCTGGAAGGTGTTTCTTTTAAAACACAAGCCAGGGGCTGCTTAAAACCACCCTGCGTGCTCCATTTCATTCAGCGTGGGAGCCAGAGTTCTTGACTCTAAGGCCCTTAGGATCTGACCCCCTTGTCTCTCGGGCTTCATCACCTACAACTCTGTCCCACTTCACCCTACCTCAGCCACACTGGCTGCTGTTCTGCACTAGATGGCCTGCGCTGTCCAGCTCTGTCCGTCTGTCGTTCGCCGTCTCGTCACTTTTCCCAGGCCCTTCTCGGTATGCCCTGTCATGGCCACCTTGGTGATATATATAGTAAACCCAATCACAGACGCACATTCATAATATATAGTCTTTAGTTTTTACCAAAAAAAAAAAGTTTTTACCAGCTGATCTGTTACATAACTTGTTTGTTTATTATTTGTCCTGCCTTATTAGAGTTGAAGTACTTAAAAACAAAATTGGGAGGGGGTGCTCTTTGAGCCTAGCACCTTGACCAAGGGCAGTATTGGAATTGTTGAATGAATAATGAACTATGTCATTCTGCATTTCACTCTGCAGATGATGGTCAGCCTCTGAGAAGTAACTGAACCTGGAGGAGATGAGTGAACTGGAGTGACAGTGCAGGAGCCCACTCTAAGAGGTGTTAGCTTATCCTTTTGCTGATTTGATGCGCATTTACCATTTACTACTGAGGACTTAATCACTAGCAAATACAAAACTAAGTGGTGCCTGTTGTCATGGCGTTTGCTCTGTAGAAGGTGATATACCACAGGGAAGCAGGAAAGACGAGTTGGAGAGTAATGATTACTTTGAAGAGCATTAGCTAAGGTGATAGAAAGCGAAGGTAGGCATAGTCAGGAGAGGCCTGTGTTAGTCTGTGCTTAGGGAAGCCTTTATGGACGTTTCTCTTTAAGCTGACACCAGCATGACAGGGAAGAGCCAGCCATTTGGATCTTGTCTTAGTTTCTTTTCCTGTCGCTGTGATAAAATAACCCTGATAAGAGCAGCCTAAGGGAAAGTATTTATTCTAACTCCATCTAAGTGCAGTTTGCCATGGCAGGGAAGTCAGAGAGAGGCACTTGAAGCACCTGGGCACATTTCGTTCTCAAGTCAGCGGAACCAGACGATGGCATGCACATGCTAGCCCGTAGCTCCCTTTCTCTACCGAGGCCGTCCAGACTCCCCTGCCCAGAGAATGGTCCAACCCACAGTTAAGTCTCCCCACGTCAATTAGCATAAACAAGATAATCGCCCTTAGGCTTTCCAGGAGACCTGTCTTCCTGATTCTAGATTCTGTCAAGTTGGTATCTCGCCCATCACAGATGGAAAAGCTTGGGAGGGGGGCTGAAAAAGGCCAGTGCAGAGGGAGCACAGAGATAGGAAAGGCGGAAGAAACAAAGCCTTTCTTTAGGCCGTAGTCAGGGTTTAGGTTGGTGGAGCCTGGAAGGATGGCTCAGCCACTGAGAGTGCTTACTGAGGGATCACAGGATCTCTCCTGAGAAATCCTACCACCCACAGAACAAGCCACGTGTTCCACAGATGTTCATAACCTCAGCTCTGAGGGGTGTCATGACCTCACACACATGCACATGTGTATGTGGTCTGTCTGTCTGTCTGTCTGTGTGACTCTCTCTTTTTAAAAAGAGTTTAGACATTGAAGTCATTGGGATGTCATTAGTGGGTGAACCAGGAATGCGTGCAATCTGACCTGAATAAGACTTTGTAAAATAGAAACTTGCACTAGAAGGGAGCTCAGAAACTCGTGTGATTTCTGTGGTTGGCTAGCATAAAGTTATAGGTCACACTTATTTGAATAAAATACTGTTGGGATTGTGTTGATAAATGACAACTTGATTTAGGCGAAATATTGAGGGATATTTAGGATAGTGGCAAACAAGACAGAACAGAGCCCCTAAACTCTCTAGGTGGGCCACGTGTAATTTCACGCCCTTTTTTGCCAACTCTTAATTGTCCAAGGGAAGTCCAGAATCCATTATTTTGTTAAACTCAGTTTGAGTATAAGCAGCCGGTTGAAGCAGCATTTAAAGATGCTATGGACCAAGAAGGAACGCTCTGATGTGTGGTCAGGTCTGTAAGCAGGGGACACTGGGCAGTGTCTGGACCTGGACAGCAACAGTAAAGAAGCAGATGAGATTAGGATATACTGTAAAGGAGGAAACACAGACATGCTAACAGAGGAATGTCAGAGAGAAATGGGAGGAACATGCATGTCTTACTGTGATGCTGATTTCCTGGCATGAAGCCTAGCACTAGGTAACATTTACAGACACAGCAGTTTGGAGGAAAGACGCATATGTTGGGTCTTGGAAAGTTTAAGATGCTTGAGACTGTGCAAATGGGGATTTCCAGCGACTGGGATACTCGCAAGGACTTGGGTGGGATACAGATTGGGGACCAGTGGCATGTAACGGTTGAAGCTACGGAGAAGCTGAGATCCACCACTGAGGGAGAGGGTCATGTATGTATTCAGCCTCAGTGTCCAGCCTTAACTCTAGATAGCCATCTCTGCCTCTTCTCTCTTCCATTCTTTCTACATAAACTTCCACTTAAACATGAGAGTATAAGTATTTGATTTTTTTAATAGCAAGCATGACAATTCTAGAAACCCAGGGTTCCTACTTATATACAAGTAGAGGAAGCAGCTGGTTTTTTTTTTTTTAAATGCATAGGGCTTTGGTTAGCACTCGAGGGCTATTTTGGCGGGTAGTCAGTCCCAGCATGGAGATTTTACTGTTGACTTCTGTGTCCATGTTCCAATTTCAGAATTTCCCTCCTGTTGTAATTCTTTCTTCTTTCTATTATTATTTTTACCTTTTCCCTCATCCCCTCAAATATTTACATATACTTTTTGTGGAGAAGGTCATTGGATAAAAATAGGTTACATAATTGTAAAACCAGAGTAGTCCAAAAAGCTTATGGTCTGTTTCGGTGGTAGTGCATGTTCACATATTCTGTTTGATACTTGTTCTTACAAGTTTTTATGCTTTTTCTTATGGTGGAGGGTGAGGGACCTAGACATAAAATTAGAATAAATATGAATAATAATGTGCATTTCACTGTATGAATCCTTGGTCCAGTAACAGCAGAAACATTGCCATTAATTTCTGTTTACCATTCCCCTTTTGTCTGGCATTGGGCGAGCTTTGTGTTTTCTTGACTGGCAGTCCCTCTGCTCTAGCTGTGAATGCATATGAAAGAGAAGGCCTTGCTTGGTGTAGTCCACAGGAAGGTGACACAGTGCTAGTGGCTGGCTGGACAGAGCTCTACAGGAGACACCATAGCTCTGCTTTGCTTTTGAGTTAAATTCAGAGGAGCGCCTTTTTCCTTTCATTTGTACTTAAGCCTTTAGGGATCTTTAACACTCGCTTCCAGGGAGGCGCCGCCACTGCTCCCCCGCCAGTTAGCTCAAGGCTTCTGTGTCCATAGATAGCACGGTTTTCTGGAGATTGACTTTTCAGTTTCTAAGTCTTTACAAAGTTAGCCTTCGGGCTGACCTTCAGGTGTAAGGCACACTGCTTTTGTTTAGTGTTTTAAAAAGAACAAAAGAGAATCTAAGCAGAGCCAGGCTTTGCTTTTGCAGAGTTTTGTATGTGCTTTTATACCACGAGTGCCCAGAGGTGTCTTAAGATGACATGTTTCTGTAAGTCTTAAATAAAAAATACATGCTTTATAGGTTTGGGATTTGTGAGTTCGCAACACACTGTACATCAGTGAATCTGTTGTAACATAATAACGTTTATTGTAACATAAACCTATTTATAAAGAACACGGCTCGTGGATTACTAGCCTAATCCATAAAATGGGCCCTGCTGTGGAGCATTTCATAGCACCTTATTGAACCTCCCGAGTGGTATTACCATCTAACCCTTCCTAAGACATCAGTGGTTTACTGGAGACTGGGAGAAGTGAGAAGATGAGTCTTGGCCAGAAGGCTGTTTGTCCCAAGACTAGTCTGGATGCACTGCTGCCTCCTGTTTATCACCTGTCTCTCAGAGCAGGTGCTGATTCACAGTATCTATGCAAATGTTCAGGACCCATGTGTCCTCTTCGTTATTGGTTCTGGTGGAAAACTGTCTCTGTTTTGTTGTGCTCATCTGAGGCAAGGACTGCCCTGTCTGCCTCAGACTTGCTGAAGTCTTCTCTGGATGGAGCACGCTAGCTTCTAGGCTGCAGGTCTGCGTGCCACGCCCATCTGGAAGCCCTTAATTTCCAACCAGGAAAACCAGATTGCCAGCATCACTGCCCTTCATCTCTTGAGAAACCTGCAAGACTGATAATGCACTCTCTTAGGCTTTCTAGAAATATGTATTTCCCTGAGCTTGTGAACACTAAGAGAATAGGGCTTCCCTTTAGTGACCTGAGCCTGATCTCTGTAGAATCCAACATGGGTTGTTTTCTACCTCAGTTTTAGTACTTAGCGTCAGGTCTCACAACAGCTTGTTAATCCATATCCCATTATGTTTGTGGTGGGCATTAAGACACTACATGAACTGATTCTACTACTTGCCTTGATCCCTTGAATGCACATTTCTTGGTTTCTCTGAGAAATCTCCATGACAATTTAAAAAGAAAACACTTTTTAAAGCCAACCAGAGGTAATCCATGAGTTGTTTAAAACCAACCAGAGGTAACCCATGAGTTGTTTAAAGCCAACCAGAGGTAACCCATGAGTTGTTAAAGCTAGCCAGAGGTAATCCGTGAGTTGTTTAAAGCCAACCAGAGGTAACCCATGAGTTGTTTAAAGTCAACTAGTGGTAATCCACGAGTAGTTTGGTTGTGGCAGTTTAATTCTTGAACAGACTCATGGTCATGTGGTTTTAAATACAAACTGTGCTAAAGAATTCAGACAGAGATTCAGATTCTTTATATTCAGTCTCCCCATCATGGTTCTTAGAGTTGTCTCTGAGTTTGTTTGCTTAGAAGAATTCACTACATACAGGTCTGAATAAATGCAGCAATGGGTTGAACCAAGTTATAAGCACGAATAATTGTTAACTAGTTGTTGGTAGTTAAATGTAGAACAAGCAATTAAAAATAGTAAACAAAGGGCTGTCGACTTAGTAAATTTAGATTAAAAACTGCTCTAGATAACAATTTGAGGTCTCTCGAGTTAATAAGCAACATTAGAAGGAGGTTCTGTAGCTAATACCTGTCAATCCGAGATTATACTTGGATTTAGAGTTAAAATCATTTAGAGTTACAGTGAATAATGATATCATTTCTCCCACTCGCCTTTTTTCATTAATGTTGACAGTGTACATGTTCCTCAGGAACCACTTAATTTCCCCAAAGTAATTTGTAGTTCTGTCTCTTGGGTTTGACACTTTGGATTCAATATTACTTTATTGTAGGAAGCTGATGACTTCCTAGAAAGTCAGTGTGCAGGACTAAGTTCACACTGGATCAGAAGATTGTTCCTGTCCACTGGCTACCACCACACTGTAACTTCTAACATGCACTTTGAGGTTTCATCTGCATCTGTATGGATATGGTCATGGAATAAGCAGTTAGCCTGGACAATGCAAAGCTTTGTTCACACTCGGTTGGTTCTTTCTTCCCGTCTGAGGCAGCCATGCTTCCCTTCATGGCCCATGACTTGGTTTTCCCTTGCTATGACTCCCATGAATTCTTAGCACATGCTCAGTGTGTGAGACCAAGGCCTGGCAGTGGTAGCCATCACTACCACTCACACTGTAGTGGTGAGAGCTTAGCTGGTCAGTGTACACACTGGCCATGGAGGCTGGGAAATGTCTCAAGTTTGGTAGTTCCATAGAAGGTAAAGTCCACTAAAGGGGAAAGTGAAAACATGAAGATCTGTTTCTGTGTCATATGTTATCCAGTGTTTATGTATGACAGAATTCAGTGTCGTGTTGCCAGTGTGTGAGAGCCAGCATACAAAGTGTTCTTCCTAACTCTACCCAATCCCTATCTTTCCAAAACAGAGGAAGGGCTGGCTATCTCGGTATTTTAGACCTTCTGAATCAGCAGAAGTAGACAGACTTGCCCTGGGCCCTGTGGATATTTACATATTCACTAGGATCCTGGCCAGGGCTCTTTGTAGAGGATGGTAAGAGGATTTCCACCTTAAGTGAGGGAGAGTACCAGGAAGCCTTTACAGGGGCTCATTTGCACTGTCAGAAGCATCACATCGGTTTCCATGAGTCACATGACCGTCTTTTAAGGAATAAAATTCATCTCGATTCTCGTACAATTCTCTACACACAGAAAATGCACCAATCATAAATCTGTAAATATTCTGATTTCTGTGCAAGTTATTTCTTACAATGAAAAAATAAGTAATTGGGAATTGTAGTGATCCCTAGGGGAATAATTTCTGATTCTGGTTTTGTTTTGTGTTACAATGGTTTAACTGTTGAGGATCCACTGTGCTGATGCTGTCGGCATGTGTACTGTTTTTATACCTTGTTATAAAACAACTGTAAACTAATAGATCCCTTCAGTACCTGTGTCAGTATTAAGTGAGGACATCACCAAAGCTGTGTCACTTCTTACTGAGAATGAGCAGACACCCACATCTAGTCGTCTGACTTCCCTTTGTTTGACACTGCCAATCAGCTCAGAGATATTGAACCAGGGAGGGAGGGAAAAGACAGAAGTGATAAATGAACTGTTTTGATTCCAGTGAAGTTCTTCCCTTGGCACGAGTTTTGAAATGTTTAATTAGAGGGAAGAACTCAGCTAGTAAGGTCCCAAACACCAAGTGATTGGATCTGGCAACAGGAAGCTACAGTAATCTTGGCAGGAAGAATTTGAATAGAGTATGGGAAGCTGGTTGGAGGTCCTGGGTTTGTGAAGTGTAGATTTGTGTAGTGGTGTGTGAGTGGAAGAAAGAATCCAGGATGGCTGTCTTAGAGCCAAACTTAGACTTGAAGAGGAGGCAGACAAGGCCTCAGGACACACCACTGGGCCACACGCTGGCACTGGCATAGCCTTCTAAACCGATAGCAATGCATAGTTTAAAGATACTTATGTGTGTTTATTGGAGAAAACAGTATAAATTCCAACAAAATTGTAAGCTTGCCTTTAATCTCAGGACTTTCAAGGCAGTTGTAGGTGAACCTTTGTAAATTCCAGGCCATCCAGGGATATATAGAGAGACCATGATTCAAACAACAACAACAACAACAAAAATAAAAGGCAAAGACAAAAAGAAAATAAGAAAAGATTGATCTTGAATTCAGAGATAACCAAGCCTAAAAATTTTGTGTGTTTTCCTATAATTTTTTTCTTGGAGATAGGGTCTCATATATACTGCAGTTGGTCCTCAAACTCACTGTGTACCTCAGGATGACCTTGAATTTATAATCCTCCTGCCTCCACTGCCCTTGTGCTAAAGTTGCAGGCCTGTGTCACTACACCTGATTTTATGTGCTGCTGGGCTCTGGACCAGCATGAATTTATGAATTGGCTTGGTAGATAAGCGGTCTTCTAACTGAGCTATATCTCCAGCCTCTTGTGTCATTTATTGTTTTTAAAAACTAGATCTAAAACAAATATGATATACATGCACGTGCACACGCATACACACACACACACACCCCAGTGGGGAGGTTGCATGAATTTTATTTAAGATTTGACCCAGAGTATTTGCTATTTTAAGTCAGTTATATGGCAACATTTTCACTGGCTCTCTTATTGAACATATAGGCCGTTTCTATAATTTTTTGTTTGCTTGCTTGTTTGTTTTTTGAGACAGGGTTTCTCTGTGATGGAACTCACTCTGTAGACCAGGCTGGCCTCAAACTCAGAGATCCACCTGCCTCTGCCTCCCAAGTGCTGGGATTAAAGGCATGTGCCACCACTGCCCAGCTGTAATTTTTTTAAAAGAAGTCCTTGGAAATGCCAGTGGCATCTTTGTCTGAAGTTTTGATTGCCATCTTGGGTTGTGTACTAGTCTGCAGCCTGGATGTAGGCAACAGGAATGCACCTGGTGTTCACTTGGGTGAAGAAGCCGCACCTGGCTCTGTAGTCGGTGAAATGGCTGAGATGCAGTATATATATACTGAATTTCTGATGAATTCTCATATTGAATAGCCCAGACTTGGAAGACTCACTTGTAATAATTTTGTTAATATTTTTTTGAGACCTGGGACCCACTAAGAGTAAAGGAAGCCGGGCGTGGTGGTGCACGCCTTAATCCCAGCACTCGGGAGGCAGAGGCAGGCGGATTTCTGAGTTCCAGGACAGCCAGGGCTACACAGAGAAACCCTGTCTCGAAAAACAAAAAACAAAAACAAAACAAAAGAGTAAAGGAAACGTCCTTTTTTCACGCTGGGATGCTGTGCTGGAGATACAGAGCTGTATTGGCTCCCAGAGAGTTTCTTTTTAGTTGAATTACGCTAATTGAATATAGTGCTCTTCAAAAAGCGTGCACATCTGTCTTCATCTCCTTTGCAGCGCTGCTCGAAAACGCCCCACACTGGTTCTGTTAGCCTCCTTTTCAATTGAGTGTCCTTCTTCTCAGTTTGTCTCACATGTCTTAAAAACTAGAATGTACGCTCTTATGGATAAAGAACGGTTATTTTCAAATCTAATCTCCTCCTTGCGTAATGACACATGATTATAGGTTTTCAAATGTTCCTTAACCAATTTGGTGCTTTGTGTAGTTATTGAAGATCCCTTTAGCTGCAAGTGAGAGAAAACTGACTCAAAGGTTAACAATACCGAGGAAGTACACGTAACAGGTATTTAGGTAAAGGCCCAGATATTGGCCTGCTTCCCGGCTGGTTCATTTGGTTACATTATAAAGGATATAGACTGCTTCGTGCTTAGATTCTGTCATTGTTATGATCTGAGCTTTGCCCCAAACAATCTTTTTCTGATCACAAGGTATCTGATACATGGGCCCAGGGATCATGAGAAGATCTTTCCCTTCATTTCTCTGAAGAGCTAAGGAGCCTTTCCCAGAAGCCCTTTGGAGATGGCTGTAGATATTGGCTAGAACTAGTTGGAGTTACCAACCCTGTAACTAGTCCCCAGTGAAGAACCATAGCAATCACTGTTCAGTTTTTATGCCTGGCCAGAGGCTGCATCCCCCAACCCTCTTTATGGGGTGGATAAGAGTGCTATCAAGGTTTGTTAGGAAGAAAGACGGAGAACGTTACGGGCAACAGATAGCATCTCTTACATTTTGTTTGTGTTTTTATGTTTGTGGTGCTGGGATGAAACCCAGGGCTGTCTGCATGCTAAGCAGATGTTCCGCTGTGGGCTTGAGTCCCAGCCTAGCATTATTCTGTAATGAAAATCTCTGATCTTGTTCTCTGAAGTTGGTGGTGATGGCATGACTGCAGAGGCTCTCTATGTAATTGTCATGGCTTTCTGAACACATTCTTGTTTGGTGACATTTTATGTGTTTATTTGCCCTGGTCCTTTTAGGTTTCTGGTACTCAGTATTCTTACTTTCTCTGAGGATTTATTATTTTGACTCTTAAATAGTTTGGCAGTATACATTTTAATGATTTCTTATTAATTTCATCTGGGATGAATTTCTCTAAACCTAGGCTCTTATCCTGGGTTCTCTGGCAGACAGCCCGAGGCAGAGATTGAGAGCTGTTGATGTTTTCTTTGAGAGGTCCCGGTCCAGGTGTATAGGAGTTACGGGCAAAAAGAAGCGAAGCTTGGAAGGGTGTGGAGAAACGAGATGAGGGTACCGCTCTGAGCTCGGGACCCAGCAAATTGCTAAGCAAGCGTGGGCCCTGGTCTTGCCAACTGGTCTGCTTGGAAAGGATTGTGGAGAGGAGGAGGAGAGGAGAGAGTGGAGGAAGAGGAGGAAGTAAACTAGAGCTGTCCTTGGGAAAGAGAAGGAGATAAATTCATCTGCCTGATTTTTTTTCCCTCCTCTTCCTAGTTGGAGAGTTGCAGGGAACAACCTCCTTTTACGCTTCTAACTGTCCATTTTAGGCTCTCTCTCTCTCAGGCTACTCAGGATGCTGGATCCTACACTTAGTGTGGGAAGTCACACAAATCCAAAGTAATGTGAACAGGCACTGATGAAGAGGAGAGGAGACGCAGGAAGTAAGGCAGAGGGGATGGAGGAGGAGCAGATCCCTGAGAGGACTTTGGTTTGGCTTTGTCAGATTATTTTGGTATTTAGTTAACAGGTCAGTATTAGATTCACAGAGCAAGCTAGCCTAGTGCTTTGAGACTCAGAGCTTTATGGGGTGGGAGTGCTTGCCACCCCACCGGATACGTAGGTTTACTTTGGTCTGGTCTGGGAATCTCCTGTCGGAAGGATTGGCAGCATTCCAGTGCTCACACATCAAACTGCTGGGGGATCTGGGTCAGCATCGACTCCTTGAAGTCATTCTGAAATATGACTGAGGTGGAGTACAGCGGCTCTGGCACGCTTAGGGCGTCCTCTATCTTCAGGTTTATCACGATTGATGGCTTCTCTGGAATGCTAGACACTTGGAAGTCCCTTGAGTATCACCTTTGAATTCTGAGAGTTCTTACAAGGCCAACTTCATTTCAAAGAGAGCAGTTTTTGCTTTTTATTCAGTGTGCAGTGAAAAAATTGTACTGATTTGATGGCAGGCGGGGCACAGTCTGACAGGAAGGAGGAGAGGGTGTCCTGGTGGCTCTGCTCTCTGCTGCTTCATATATGACTTCTGTCTTCTTTCCTTACATGTGTCTTTGTTTTCCCATTAATGTTCTTTATCCTGATCACTATGACTGCTTAATAGATTTGCAGAGTAATGGCAGCTGTTTCTGTGTGGGAGATTAGAGGATGAGCTTGTCACAGATGAATGTTAATTGGCAACATCGAGCAGGCCTGAGGAGACTTCCAGCTTCTCGGTCAGAATAGGACCTGACACAGAAGACTCGGACAATCCCAGCATGTCCCTAGCTGAATGCTTTTGACTGGCCCTGAAGTGTGCACTGGACAGTACAGGTGGGGCTAGGTGGCTCCCGGATCTGCTTAGGAGGTGTGGGAGTTCTTCCGTAGGCCCTGGTTTGAGCTACTCAGAATTTTTTTTTTGCACATATTTTAAAAGGATCTGTGTTCCTTCGTATGACTTTGGTGACTCTGACATAGTCACCTTAAGTTTGTTGGCTTCTAAATGCATGGCCTGGTTTTCTGAGGTTTTGTTTTCTTTTAATTTTGTGGAATGTCTGAGTGTTGTTTTATTAGAGTAACAATAATGCATGAAAATAAGGGTCCCCCTTTTTTCTTCTGTCTGCCTGGGGGTACCTTCCCCCTTCCCTTGCCTCGGGCTCTTTAAGGTTTTACTTGCATGGCAGATTCAAGGGAAGACTTTTTTCCTTCTTTTCAAAGCTCTGCTTATGAGCTAGAATCATAAAAATTCACAAATTGTGCCAAATTTTCTTTTGTTGATGACTGTGATTTAGCCTGTTATGTAACTGTAATGTATAATTTACACATCCTGAGGACCAGCCGTCCTTGTACTGAGCAACTATATTTAACCCTCGCTTTCTTTGGGGGAAAGAGAACATTACCAATTATCTTTGAAACTATTGTGAGACCGTGCACACTGATCCACCCTCTGCTTCCATTTTTAATTTTTGGTACATCAAGTTGTAGGTTCCAACTTATTCTGTGCTTTTCATACATCTGCACCCCAGAGGTGAGGGGCCTGGTGTCTGACGCCGGTGCTCCAGCCCTCTCTTGCTCTCCCTGTCCAAATCAGCAGTGAGATGAAATGCCTGCCACCCCAGGGTAGTGCAGGTCCAGAGAGGACACAAGCACTGTCTTCCCATGTTTCCCCTATCGTTGTGAAGAAGGCGTTGTGGGAAACACTTCTAATGGTGCACAGTTCTGTGCTTAGCAGGGAGAGAGCAACTCTGCCCTTGTTTGCAGCATGACATTACTAGTTCCTCTGTGATGTGTAGACTTTCTGAAAGAAAATTGGTCATGTTAGTGTCCACGTGTCTTGAACTTTAAAGTCTAGTCCAGGAATAAGTTCAAATCCCATAGTGGTGCCCTTTAAACAAATTTGTTAATTTCCTTCTCAGCATCCCGCTTCTTCCCCTGCTGCAGGCTCTGGGTGGTGCTGGGTGGTACCTGGCAGCGAGGGGCCTTGACTGTTCCCCTTAGGAAGGGAAGCCTTGAATAAGAAAGAGTACCTTAAGGGTAGGTGGGAGGAACTGCTGTAGATCTAATGGATGTAATAGTTCATATATAAAGGCTGAGGAATAGGAGTAATATTCTGCAGCTGAGTAACTGTAGATTAATCCATCTTCAACCAGTACTGGAAGCTTCTGTAAATGGGGAAATTATCTTTTCCTTTTTTTTTTTTTTTTTTGCACAGCTGGACTAAATGTTTTCCCCAAATACTTTAAAGTTAAATTACATCCACATACCAAAATCATAGGAAAAATGGAAATAAAGTGTAAAAGTGTTCTTTTCAGCTATGTTTACCATGGTGATGGTGGTCTGTTTGGGGGGATGCAGTGTGGCAGGGCACCCTGAGGTCACTATAGAAATTCTTCATGTGTTAGAGGGGCACCTAACAGCTTGTGGTGGTCCATTTTGGCTTTGAGCTGGATGAAGTAACCCTTTTAAGGTGGGTGGTGCCGTCAGCCCGGGAAGCTTCTCCCCAGGCCCTCCCTTTGACCGTTTCAAAGCTCCTTTTAAGTCCTCCTCTGAAAGCACATCACCAGGCCCTCCTCTTCTGTCAGCAAAGGCCAGCCGGCTCTCTCCTCTCCTGCTCTGCCCTTTAATGAGTGCTTGCTTCTGTGGAGAGAGAGGGACTCCAGGACATGTAAGCATTTTAATAGGCCCGAGTGACATTCTACAGATGTGTTTGGAAGACATGAAAGGGTGCAGGCTTTGCTCCTGTCTCATTCTCATCGAAATTAGAGATTCCATTCACATGCTGTGCCTACAAGGTGTTTAATTTTGGCAACATATTCTGTTTGAAGATTCTTGAGGAAATAAAAAAGTAAAAAATGCCAATTCACAATTCTGTTTATTGGAAGTGAATGAATACAGATGGAATTGGTACATTCTATAAAGACACAACTAAAAGAGTAGAAGTAGCTTAGGAGTAGCCGCAGCACCAGTGTGGCTGCAGATGTCGGCAGTTTACAGAGCACTTTGCTCACAGCCCATTGGCATTCAGCACAGCCTTCTGTGGCAGGAGCTGCTTTGGCCGAACTCCTCTGGCTTCCTTAGCTCTAAGATCTCTGGGCCTGAATCTCCACACTGGCTCTTTTAATTGGCATTCTTGCGACACCATGTTATTAGACGGGTTGACTAGTCAGAGCGTCTGCTATTGGTGGCAGCTGTTCTTCATGTTTAATCTTTCCTCCTCTGCACCTCTCATCGCTGTCACTTTCAGTCTGAAAACTGGAGCATATGTAGCCATCTTTATTTACTTTTGTTCTGTGCTAGCATTTGCCTTCCATTAAATGAGGTTGTCCTTTAGGAGACAGCTGGTGATTTGTTTCTAAAGTCAAGACTAGACTCATCTGTTGCATTCGGAACCTGGGCTATGTTAGGGAGGCTGCAAAAATAAAAATAACCATTGGTGTGAGCACTGTGCTGGAGCGGCAGACAACCGTCACCACCAAAGAGCTTCTACTTCCGCTTGTAGTCGGTGGCTCTGATACTTTTCTCCTGGGAGTTTCTCAGCCAACAGTAGACAGTGCAAGCATCTGTGAAGGGGATGCCTGTGCGCATGCCTGTGTGCCAATCTGCTCATCTCCTGCTCTCCTCAAGAGGGGCCAGTCTTCAGGTTCACTCTTATGAGCAGCACTCCTAATTTGATTTTAATGTCAGCTCAAGGAAGTTTTCTTCTCTTCCTTTTGTATTGAAGTTATTGAAAGCATTGTGGTGATTTTTAACCAAGATGTGCTTTTGTGCTTTATTAAATGAACTTAAGGAAAAAAATTTAAGCGCCTAAGGGTTCCTTGAATTCTTATGATCAAGCACTAGGTTAAGAGTTTTTAATATATATATATATATATATATATATATATATTTTTTTTTTTTTTTTTTTTGAGACAGGGTTTCTCTGTGTAGCCCTGGCTGTCCTGTAACTCACTTTGTAGACCAGGCTGGCCTCAAACTCAGAAATCTGCCTGCCTCTGCCTCCCAAGTGCTGGGATTAAGGCGTGCGCCACCACTGCCCGGCAATTAATTTTTTGAGAGCTTTTTTCACGAAGTGTATTCTGATGATGCTTTCCCCTCCCCTAGCTCTTCCCAGATCCTCCCCACCACCCAGCTCCATGCCGTTTTTAACAAAACACATAAATAAACCACACATGTACAACCCCCGCCCCCCCTCCCCAAATCCCACGGAAATGGCAATAAGACACACAAACACACACACACACACACACACAAACACACACACACAAACACACACACACACACAAACACACACACACAAACACACACACACACATACACACACAAACACACACACACACACACACACACACACCCCACACACAGCTTAAACAAAGTAGTAGGAGGCAAAAGCCTAGAAGATTGCCGTTGGGTTTGTCTGCATTGGCCACCTACTCCTGGGCACGGGCCTGCCCTTAAGTAGAGTTGATACCCAGTGAGACTCCGTTGGAGAAAGGGAAATTTTCCTTTGCAAGCAGACATCAGTTGCAGGTAGCTTCTTGGTTAGGAGTGGGAGCCTTTGTCTACTCCACCTCTTAGTCTCCAGGGGCGTGGCATCTGACTTGAACCTGTGTAGGCCCTGTGCATGTTTCCACAGTCTGAGTTCTTGTGAGCATCAGGCCTCTTGGATCCAGAGGACACTGTTTCCCTGGAGTCATCCATTATGTCAGCCTTAGTCTTCCTGCCTCCCTTTCTGCAGGGAGCCCTGAGCCCTGAGTGGGAAGGGGTTGATGAAGAGCCCCAAAGGGTCTCACTCCTGACATGTTTTACATAGAGCGTGTGGCTCAACCCAGGGAAGAAGCATTGCACCTGTTGAATTGCTTTTGACGTGGTTTTGTTCCGTACATCGATATGTATCTTTTGGAAAATTTTAGACCATAAAAATGTTAGCATCTTAGTTTGACGTTACATGTAACCTGTTAAACTCGATGGAAGTGCTTAGTCACCACAAAATTCAGTCACTGTAGCAGTGAACTGAAGATACTAACATAAAGAATGGGTTATAGGAGTTTGGATTCATTTTTAAAGGCTTCCTTTTTAGAGTTAAAGAGTTAATTCTTAAACATGAAAATATTTTTGGAACTTTATTAAACTATTGATGATTGCCCGTAGCAGAACTTGTTGAGATTGAAAGTGTGCATGCACGCCTGTGCCTGCAGACGGACGGACGGTAGCTTGTGTGGGTAAGAGGTGGTGAAGAGTTTCCAGTGTGTTACTTTAAAGGGAGTCAGTACATCTCAGTAAACACCGATTTCTTGACATTGACATTACGGAAAGCATCCACTGCTCGCTAGAAGAACGAGTCCTATGGGGGTCATCTCGACAGTGACACCACATGGGGTCTAACATGCACATAGTCACACTTAAACTCTGTAGGCGTACAGGAGATGCAAACCATTGGGCTCATCTCTTGGGAAACTTAGTTCTAGTTCCTGCTTGCCCTTCTGACCAAGCTCCCAGTCCACTCTGAGCTTTGATGAGGGCCCCGAAGTCTTTCAGTTGCCCTTGTTACTTCTGCATATCTGGAAGTAGTCCTCGGGGTGTCACCTCAGGATGTTTGGAATGCCGTTCCTGCCCTCTGTCCAGTTAGATCTCCACTGTGGTTTTCCACGTGCTGCTCTCATGTTCCTGAGACTAAAGCCCTGACTGTCTGATTCCCCTCTTATACTATGACTCATGTCTAATGATATGCAGTTAGTCATGATAGTGGAAAGATTCAAGCAATGCTCAAGATACTTATAAACTACTATGGGAACCTAACAGAGAGGAGGAAATGATTAATTGGTTTGGGGGGAATTCAGAAAATGGTTTATAAAGAAGTAAGCATTTATCTAAGGTCTTGAGGGATATGTAGGAGTTTTCCAGCTGGAAGTTTCCTTCTTTGGCAGAGGAGGCCTTCTGTGATGGATGATAGTGCATCAGCAGTGCAGACACCAGTCATGTGCAAAAAGTGGTGTGCACGGGATCCAGTGCTGGCCAGTAGTGGGGAAGGGTGAGGTCAGGAAGAACAAAGTGTGGAAGGAGGCGTGCTGCACTGGGGATTTGCACATACTGATTGGAGGCAGTACCACCAGCAGGATTTACACATCTCTCAGGAATGTGGCAATCCAGTTCCTGCAGCTTGCCTAATGTATGGTAGAACAGCTAGCACCACACTAGGTGGGTTTAGTCATGTGACAGATGTTGTTGTGAGGAGACATGAAGCTCAGGGTAGCTGGCTCTTGGACTAGAGTGAGGCAGTGCAGCCGCGTTACTAACCATCCTTCCTCATCCTAAAGTCACTGCATATGTGACAGACAACCAGGAAAGGATGGAGATGTTCCCCCAGTCAGCATTCTGTTAGCTCTTCTTTTCAGAAGTGGTACGTCTTTGCAGACTTAGTGCTAAAGCTCTGTGAATTCTTGCTCCCTCTCGATGGATGGTTCAGAAACACTTTAACCCATATTTCCGGTGCTAGAATGACCGGCATAGTACTGTGGTGTTAGTGGCAACATGAAGACATTCCATAGCCTCCATAGATAAGAAATGGAACTGTTACTTCAAAAGGAGCAGGGGTAGCTCATTGGTAGAGCATGTGCCTACTGTGTGCAGTCTCTGAGTTCATGTTCAGGGAAAGAAGTGAGAGAAGAAACCAAAAGTGGTAGGTTACAACATGCCAAATAGACAAGGTGACATTGGAGTCAGACACTCGGAGTCCACAAGGGTGGGGGCAGTTTAGAACACTGGAAGTAGACACTAGTTCCTCAAGCAGCGGCTCAGAGAGTGTCATAGGATTCCTGGGCAGTGTTGGCTTTGCAATGAAGTCTAGTCATCTGGCTGTTCTCCAGCTGTATGCATTTGTGTGTGTGCTCAGAGATGTTCTGGTCTGACCTCAGACACTCGAGGGCATCCAGGGCTGCAGTTTACCAAACAGGGATAATGGAGGAGGTGTGTCAGGGGAAACAGGGAGGGAGAGTGCTCTACACGGGGATTATTGCAATGCACATCAGATCTGAGTTGAACAGATCAGGGAAGGGAGGACAGAAAGGGCTGAATGGTGGGGTAAGTGGGATCCACTTAGGGAAAGAAGTTCCACAAAGGAAAGGGGTCACTGATGCTGATGAATGGGAAGAGGATGAAACGTGGAATATTGGAAGTCTGAATATTGGCATGTCTGTAATTTTTCCAGATCAAATCAAGGAAGTTGTCTGTGGATTTGGGCCACTAAAATATAATAGGAGAGGGTTCCTGGAAATGAAGGTGTCAAGAATGTGAATGGGGGGCAAGATTTTATTTGCACACACACAGTATAATTGGCACAATGGCAGGAGTTGAGAGCCAGGCATGCAGTTTTCAGTCCAGGAGACCAAGTGCAGACTTGGGAGGTGATTGTACCCTGAACAGGTGGGGCCTGACCTTTGAAAGGACAGGGAGGGTTGCAGGCACAAAGAGAAGAAAAATGGTTTTGAGAATAGTAAATGGGAAAAGATAATTTTCCTCCAACTTGTAGCCCCAGGTTTTATGGGGCACCGAGAAGAATACATTATCATCTCTTCAGGGCTGCTCGGGAATCGCATGTTTAAATACCGGCAATGAGAAAATCAGGAGGCTGGAGAGCAGAGGAGCCTGGGAAGGGAAAGGAGGTAGGCGGGGGTTGAGGGCTTTTGTGAAGAGGTTGATGAGCTTTGTCCTCCTGGAGGAAAGTCAGGTCAGTGAGCAGTAGCCAGAGGCCAGCACCTGCTCCCTGTGTTCTCTGTAGGAGGCAGTAAGAAGGTCTGCTTAGAGCAGAACTCTGGGACAGGTAAGGGTAAGACAGGAGTTGAGGAAGTCAGAGTAGCAGCCCCGCAGTGTGGAAGAATGAGTGTCACTCAGGTCGTTGGCAGGTGCTGAGCATTGAACGGCAATGGCAAGTGAGGCTCACAGGTTGTTATGCACACACTTCTCCGTGTGTCGCTGTTTTCCTCGTCCCTCCAGACCCACGCCCGGTTCCCTTGGGTTCCACAGAACTGAGCAGCTCTTTGGCATCTACTTCGCACCAAGCTGCAGAGGTGCACCTGATTTCTGAGGGCTCCCTGTTGGTATGAGCCCCTCTTGATCAACTAGACTTCTGGCTGGGACCTAGTGAGCACTCAGTTAAGGTTCACTCAATTGAATCAAATCACAAGCATGCTCATTTAATTTTTCTAGTAGCTTTCATGGTCTGATGCCATGTATTCCAAACAGCCTTCAGGCATCTGTGGGCGCACAGTGTGCTCAGTAAGCCAACCTGTTCCCCTGCCTTGCAAGAGCAAGACCTGCAGAAGATGAAGCCATTTCAGCTCTACAAAGCTGCTGTGAGCCTATTTGCTTTGGGGATTTCTTCAGTGGGTGCTTGTTTGCTGTGCACTCACTTTGCCACCTAGCCCTGAAGGCATGCTTTGACAATGTGCTGAGGATTTCCTCCAAGCCCTCTCTCCTGCCCTTCTGTTCTGTCTGGTAAATGATACTGGGCAGTTGGGAAATTGCAGAAGCCTGGTCATGAAGGAAAGAAAGGGCTTTTCTTTAAAGCAGCACTAAAAAAAGGTTAAATTAAAAATTCACCTTGCTTTCAAAATGCTAGACACAAAGACTATACAACCATGGACAAATCTTAATTTGCCCATTAATGTGCTCGTATTGTTTTGTGGGTAGTAAAATGAAGGAACATTATTATTCATGGTTCATGTCAGAAGCCATGGCCCTGGAAGGAGGCATGGAAGGTTCCCTTTCTAGCAGAATTACAGAGTACCTTTTTAGGAGGAAGCATGGACAGCTGCAGGTGCTGGTCCTGTGCTTGCATCCCCTCCGTCTGACCGTCCAGCTTGCTGTGTGCATCAGAGGTTCATTGTAGTTGTAGGAGACAGTGGTGCGTTGCAGGCTGCAGCCTCTGACAGGCCTTCTCAAACTCTTGCTGCTTTCACTCTTATGAGCTACTTAGCATGCCAGAGAACTTGTGTGGAATCTATCTATCAAGATTTATTTATCAGGTAACTTGAAACACAGTCATGAGCCCACTGTGTGTGAAAAATGGTTGTGTTTTAAAATAAAAAATATATTTCATCAGGAGAGTGGCCTTATAAATCTCACAGCTGCCCAGGAAGTAAAGACATCTGGATTTTCACACTGTTTCTTACCTGGCTTGCCAGTGGTCATACAGCCAGGGAAAGCTCAATCATTCATCAATTCTTCACAGTTAAGAACTCTTGATCCCATGGACCTCTTGAAGGGTTCTCTGGGACTCCTGGGACTCCCCAGATGATGCTTTGAGGACTTTGCTCTCTTGATGTAAAGAGATGGATGAACTGTAAGCTGGTGAGGACCACCATGAAAGAAGGAATAGATGCTAAGAGGCCAAGACTTCCCATCCTGGCCTCTGTGGTAGCCAGTGTCTGATGCCTCTCTGTGTGTCCAAACACTAACATGTGCCAGTTGCTTTCTCAACATAAAACTCTTGTTGACAGCAAAAACGCTTTTAGTAATATGAATTAGCTCTTTTACATACAGCATTTATTAATTGAGAAACTTCCCAAAAAGAGCTACTGTGTGTTTGTTCTGGTTTTTAATAAATTTATTAATCACAGCAGTCCCTTTGGATAGTATTGAGAGAACTCTACACCTGTTTTGTGCAGAGTGCATTGGTCTGAAGAAAAGCTTGGTGCCAGGGGGGGACTTGCAGACCCCTTACGAGTCACAGTACATGGTTGTTACTGGCTGCTTGGAGGACCCAGAGATTGGCAATTGAGATTGCTTGCCAGATTTTGATGCCAACATTAAAGGAGCTGAGGGATGGGCTTACTTGGAGATTACAACTTTTTGTTGCTCTTTATCAGGGTGGCTTTTTGTCATTAAGAAACTTAAGCAAAACCAAGCAAACTGGAACCCAGAGTTTTGGATGTTTGAGCTCCAAGGGCCTCTGTGGCTCTTGCCTGACCCTAATATTCTAGTGTTGGAGAATGGGACTTGTGGGTCCAGTACCAGTGTACCAGCATCGGGAGATGCTGCTGAGAGCTCAGGGAGGAGGATTGTGTTGAGGGAGTTAATACTAAGCCAGAGCAAAGTAGAAGTGTGGGGATGGTGCAGGAGGAGGAGTGAGAAATTAAATGGTGTCTCTTTAGAAGGCTGCCTTATTGCAGTCTACATGGCTCCTTGGGGATTTCTCTACTGAGTACAAGAAAATCAGCAAGCACTTCTTGAAAAACCCAGATGAAATTACTGCCATAAATTTTTTTCATGGTATAAAACCCTTAATTTAGATAGGGAGGGTTTATTACCAGTGTTTTCTTGGCATGGCTAAGTTCAATTAATTTCAGATGACAAGCTTTCCCCTACCCCCACCCCCAATATGTGGAAGGTACCATTTGTTAGTTGTTTGCCTTTGGCTCTGGAGACCTCATTAAGCGCAGGAGAAAGGGATTCTATCTCCTGTCTTTTGACACCTTTCTCTTCTTTGGTGGATTCAGACCATTTGCATTGTCATATGGAAAGGATGGGGTTATGAGTGTGAGGAGATTTGCAGACAAAAATGATCTTGTTTATACCTTTTAAATATTGATTTCAAATGACTATTGCAAGTTTAAAAATTGTCAGCACAGTGTTCAGCTTAGTTGTTTGGCAGACTCAAGATGAGGCCTCTGAAGAGTGTGGCGCCGGTTCGCCAGGAAGCTTACATGGCTTCTCTGACACCTGATTGGAAACCTCCCAGGTTGTTTGATAGTAGGAACAAGATGTCAACAGAATATCATGTTCCCTCCCACACTAAGACATAGCATGCTGCATCTTCAGGTTCTTGTTCCTATCGAAACCCTGTGAGCATATCTTGCAAACAAGAGAAACAATCTATGGTGTTTTGTTTTGTTTTTCCTGAATGGTAATATAAAATCTATTGTAGTGTGAATACAAGCAGTCGCAAGCGATTCATTGCTGTGTGTGAAGTGCACTGTCCTCGTCTTTGTGCACGTGATGGTTTATTTTACTTACAAAAGCAGATAGAGAAATTAGAATTGAGCTGATAGAGAAGATATATTGCATAAATAAGCAATTCCAACAAAAGTTTTGCCATAATAACAAATAAATACCCTGCTTCAGAGGTTGGAGATTAGAATTCTGTTACATTAAATGCTTGACAATTAATTAGCTATTGTCTGTAAGGTTCCCAAGATGACAAGTTACTTAAACACTGTTATTAGGAAAAGCTGGATTAGTAATAATAATGCTCAAGTGCCATTGGCAACAATGAGGAGATTTTAAAAATAAAGATAAATGCATATGATCACAGTCAAAGTGATTTGTGTGCTGAATGCAGAGCAGGCGGTCCCTGGGCACCGTGCTTCCGAGACAGCAAGACTGCGGTGACGAATGTGCAGGGCTTGGCACACTCCTCTGAAGAGCATGAGACGAGAGTACTTAATTTGTTAATAGTATTTTTTTTCCTCTGCTCTGTTGTCTGTTACCTAAGTAGTGTTCGCTTAGTAAAACGGAAGAGAAGAGAAGAGTGCTGACAGAAGGCAGGCTTGGCAGAGGCCGTCACCAAAGACCCCAGAGACTCTGTGCCATTTGTTACTGTGTGTGTCTTAAAAGTGCTATATGATTTGGTATGGTTAAAATTTAACTTTGGGCTGGCGAGATGGCTCAGTGGTTAAGAGCACTGACTGCTCTTCTGAATGTCCTGAGTTCAAATCCCAGTAACCATATGGTGGATCACAACCATCTGTAATGAGATCTGATACCCACTTCTGGAGTGTCTGAAGACAGCTACAGTGTACTTATATATAATAAATAAATCGTGTCTGAAGACAGCTACAGTGTACTTATATATAATAAATAAATCTTTTAAAAAAATTTAACTTCATTCAGTGTACAGATTTTTGTTTTGTGGAATTTATACCCATGGACCCCATTTGTTTTTTGTGTAATTTTGCAAGAAAAACCACCGTGGAACCTATAACTGGCCTGGTGTCAACAACAGACAAGGCCAAGATCAGAGTGACACCTTGTACTTACTATGTAAAGTGAAGCTTAGTTGTGCTGCTGTTGTCTTCTTGGTCTGAGAAGAACTTTTTTATTAAATTGAATGTGTGCAGGGTCAGTAGTTGACACCCGCTTTCCCTCTGATGCCTGCTCTCTGTTACTGTTGGGTTTGGGCTGTGAGCGGAAGGGTTCAGGGCACTGCTTGGCAGAGGATTGTAAACAGAACCTTCTGTCCAGTGCTCATGGGCTGCTCCCTGCGCTGTATTTTTGTTGTTGGTTAGTACTATGGAGCAGATCAAGAGAACCATGCAGCTTTGAGAAGTATCTTTGCCTCTAAATAATGAAGCAACTTATTTATGTTCTCTACAGCTCCTTGGTACAGTCTGCTGTTTGGAAGTATTTATAGTGTTCCTCTGCCCATGAATATGGAGTGTGGATGACAGACTGGTTCTGATGTTGTGGCTTGTCCTTGATAACCTTGTGCAAGTCTGGAGAAGACTCATTGTGGGAAGACCAAGATGGCTGGGATCTGGCTATGGGTACCAAAGACAGGTGCTGCAGGCAGCCAGACTCTCACAGGAAGGTAGCTCCTGTTATAAATGATCAGACTTTGACCCAGGTCATTTGTTGGGAGTTACCTGATTCTTGGTCTCTCTAGAGATGTTTGTTAATAGAAAAGTGACGTGACAGTGTTCCTCTCGAGGCAACAAGTTGCAACAGGAATGTGAGACTGAGGGCACCTTAGTCTTAAACCCATCTGTTCTCACATGCCTGAAGTATGCCCTTACCCAACTCCTCCTCTGCAGAGCTGGCTTGCTGCACTGCCAGTTGCCTGTGGTTTACTCTAGCCAGGCTTGCCTAATTAGGTCTTGAATACTACTTCAGTGTTGCCTGGAATGGAGAAAAGAGCTGGGCCCCAGCTGTTACCCAGTAGCTAGAGTGTCTGGAATCCTCTGGAATGAGTGGCTGTGATGCGGTGCTGAGGGTTGGCCATCCTCATCGACTGTCCTTCTCTCCCTGAGAATTCTTTGCAGTTTTCTTCTCTCCGTATGGGCCCCTTTCCTGATCTTCTGCTCCTATTATCTCTTAGTTTCTCTTTCCACATACTGAACGAGGGAACTTGAGGACAAGCTTCTTGTCCACACTGCTGCCAGTGTCCCCTATGTAGGACCCAGGATGCCTGATCATTTTGATCACAGAGTTAGCTAGTTCCAACAGCACACCTATGAGACATCTCCTGAAAGGCTGGGGAGGTGGCTTAGTAGCTAAGGCCATCAGCTAGGCTTCATGAGGTACCCAGTTTGCTTTGCAGAGTCAGGGATGGCTATAGATGGCTCAAAACCCCTGCACTAATGACTTCCATAGCAACTGCACTCAGGTGCGTGCGTGCACATGCACACACGCACACACACACACACACACACACACACTACATACATAATGAATAAAAAAAATTAAGTTAGAAAAGAAACTTCTGTGGAGTGTGCATCATCTTGTGTGCTGAGTGAAATGTTTTAAGAGGGAATACAGTTGGAGGGAGGGGAGAAATCCTTGAGCCCTGAGTTAGAGAGTATAAATCACAAGTCAATATGAACTTCAGATAATCCTTTATCCAGCAGCGATGTGTGACAGCACTTGGAGGTGGGAAAATTCCCTCCTTGTGTACTTTTGGAGAAATCCAGTGTTTTTATTTGGTACAGTTGCATATTCATTCCTAACAGACTGCATTCTGAAAGAATTGGACTTTTATAGATTCTATGAATATTCAGAGAGTCACCAGAGCCGAGTCTGTCCTTTACCTTATGTGTCTAGACCCATCTGTCATTTCTTGCTAGATAGTTTTCCTTCTGTTTAGCAGCGTTTGCCTTTTGGATAAAGCATCCCCATTGTTGACTGCGGGTTGCTGGTAGCTTTGGTTCTCTGCTTGAAGGTAGCCAGTCCTCAGAGTGAATCTTTGGAGAGACACAAAGACAGACAGACACAGCCTTCTGTCTGTCAGTGTTCCCTCTGGGCTGTCTCCCATGCCTTGGGTAGTGGTGTTCCCTCTGGAAAGCAGTTAGGACATTGCTTAGCACAGCAAGGGGCACAGGATGGCTGTTGCCACTAACTCATCAGAGAACTTGGCAAGCAGCAGACCAGATGCTGGAAGCCTTATTCATTAGCATATTAATTGACATGACCATTAGCCTTAAGCCCAAATTTTAAAAGTTGTCCCATGAGTCCCTTCTCCTGGTACCTTCTCATTTCTCTCAAGCCTATTTACATCTTAAAAAACAAAAACATGCCTTCAACATTTTAAAACTTAGGCTCCTTTTGATAAACTTGATAAGTCTTATAGTACCTTTACTATTATTTAAGATATTAATTAAAAGGAAAGAATCAAAGTAACGACAGTCAAGAAGGCCATTTTTCATCCTACAGTTGAGGAGGTCATTGTGAGGTTGCTTGCCTGCCACAAGCTTGACAGAGTCCGGTGTAGGTCACTTTCACGTCATGCTGCTCATTTGCTTTGTCGTTGTCATACAGGGTGTGAGGCTCCTTTCCAGTGTCCTCGGTGTGCTGTGTCCTTTGAGATGACACTCATGCCCAGCTCCCCCTGCTCAAAGGTTGGGAAGGTTGACTCCCCTACTGTCTTCTGTCGTCCCGCTTTAAACCCTTAACTAGGAAGAAGCAGGTAAAGTAATTGAGATGGCTTAAGTGAGGCATTTTTATTCCTGAGCACATCCTGTTCCCTGCGAGCATCCCATGGGGCTGCGCTACCGTTCCTCCTCTTCAGTGTCCTTACTTTCCAGATGTCCCTGCAAGGTCAGCGAGGCCCTGTCTGCCAGCCTCACTCAGACTCAGTCCCATGCCAGCGGCCCTTCTGTGTACGGTGAGTGAAGTATACAGACCGCAACCTCTCTGGCTCTTGCGGTGTGGGCAGTAAAGGGCTGGACTTGTGTAGAAAGCCGTTGTAAGGAGGTTCACTGGTTCTGCTGAGTGCTTCCCAGTCCACTAACTCCGCCTCAAGTGCCCCTCCCTGTGCGATGGGTCTTCTGTAATTTTCAGTTGTCAGGGGGGCCAGAGAAGAGAACTGACGTCTTTGAAGATGTTCTGTGCATGTTTGAGGTGGTAGGGCCAGATGTAGCTCTTATATTGTGAAATTGAACCCTCAGTGTTGGATGAGATGGGAGCCCATTGTTCCTTGTACATAGATGAAGACGTTCTGCTTGCCACGGAGCGGTCTGAGTTTAGACCTGAACTGATGCTGTCATTGTAGTGCTGCATCCTTGGTTCCCATGACAAGAGTGACTGTTTTCCAACATGTTCAAAGCTTTATATTCTTTGCATAAATGAAAGAGGAAAATCATTAATTTGTATTATTCTCTTGAAAACAGCCTAGCTCATTCTACTCAGTAACTGTTTGATTTATGATCTGAGGCAGTGTTTTCATGCCTTATGGCTTTTTATTGAGTAGAAAACCGGGAATGTTATAACAACCTTACTCATTTTGGTTCTTATTGTGAATGGAAGTATGATCCTTTGACTATGAAAGATCAATGTTTGGGGGGCGGGATCAGAAGCATTTTGTATTAGCTTGAGGGAGCTGCTTCCTGCCACCTCAGGAAAGCTATTTGGCTCTAGAAAACTGTTGACACATAGAAAGAGAGTACCCGATACTTTATGACCCTAACTTGCTGTTACAATGCTCACAGGTTGTATAACAGAGTAGTGTCCCGTGATTTTTATGATCTTGTTTAAATTTGAATGTTTATGAGTCAGTTGTCAGTTTCTACTGCAGAAGGCCAGCCACTGGCCTGGGACTGGAGGGATCCACTCGCTTCTCCTGAAGCACTGAACCCCTCTGAGGCTCTCTGTCTCTGTCCTTCCGAGCTTGTCTTAGAAGGAACAAATGAGATTTGAATAAAGAGGTTTAAATTTTGTGAGGGAAAAGTAACAGTGGGAAGATAGTATGACATTGATAATATGTGCCGAGATAAGCACTCGTGTTAAAAATAAAGAAATAAAGGAGCTCATGTTACTCCCTTTGTTCAGTGTGAAAAGAATGGAACAGTGGCCTCTGAGACTTGCATTTTGAACACTTGGCCACTGGAGGGCGCTATTCCACTGTAAACCACTTTTTTCAAGAGAGAAGTCATCAAATCTCATTTTTCTTCAAAGATAAAGGATTTATATTCTTGTAATACTGAATCCGTTCATACTTAACATTCAGCCTTTAGCTGTGGAAACTTGTTTGAATGACAGTAATGGCTTCATTTCAAGTTATTTAAATGTTTAATGCTGTGTAATTTACACAAATGTGTATAATCCTTTATTTAACTAGATGAAAATAATATACTGTTAACATTGTTTTTTAGCATTAATTAATGTGACTAATTATAACAAAAACCACTAAAGCAGTTTCATTGCATGATCAGACTACAGAGAGGCTTCCTTCAAGCCCAGGCTGGCACAAGCCAATGCTGTCCTCAGTGCTGCCCCCTCCCCACATCCACACTCTGTTTTTATTTTTAATTTGCGTTCAGTGTAACCATGGCTACCCTAGGTTAACTGGAGATCCTTTTCTGCTAAGACTCATTCTTTCAATGAAGGAGGTTCATAGTACTGTTCTTCCTAAATGAAGACCACTCTCAGTGTTTAAACAGAGAGAAGAAGGAGTGCCCCGCCCCCTGTGACAGCCCTAATCCTGGCACCTGCAAGACGAATGAGAACTCTCTTTTCTCAGGCATCCTGCTGGAGGACCCTGTGAGCATAGCCCATGCCACCATTGACTCTCAGTAGTCAGCAGAGCAAAAGCCCCGCTGTTCTCCAAGCTCTGACTGCTCTCAGAAATCAGATGAGTCCGAGTCAAAACCAGAGGACAGGTTTGTGGCAGCTGGCTTGCACTGCTGTGATGTGTTCCACCAAAACTGCCCATTACAGCTCTCTGTCTGTAGACAGAAGTCATTCTTTCTCAGTAAACACTGCTTCTACAGGTGCTGGAGAAAGAAACGTTTGCTCACTGTAAGTGTTGATGAATAACCTTCTCTCAAAACAATTGTTAGCTCGAAAAAGCTATCTTACTTTCCTAAACTCTGGAGATTTTGTTCATAATTCGAAGAAATTTTAAGCATTAAAGTACATAAATATCTCCTTATTTTTAGATAAAATTCTACATTTAAATTGTCTAGGTTTTCCAAAATCCTATAAGCAGGGTTCATCAACTGTTTATCATACTTTTATATCATTGTAATTTTTATGTGCATGGCAATATTTTGGGAATGAAATTTAAATGGAAAGCTTGAAAGGTGATTTTGTACGGAAAATGCAGTCTTTCAGCACACTGAGGGTTAACAGATTTTTAATGAATTCATGTTTGTGTACATTGTAATTTTCCTTACCATACTGTATTGGCGTTGTTTGTGTGCTGTGTGTTTGTGTACATGTGCACACACAAGCTCTCCCACAAAACAACCTCCCACATAGTATCATTGTCTGGTGTCACAGATAATTGAACCAAAGTGTGCTGGCTCCCGGGTAGAAGCTGAGGAGCACTTCTGAAGGAGGCTGCTGAAGAGTGAGTGATGCAGGATTTAGATTATGTTACCTCCCTTCTCTGCTCCTGGAGCTCTTCTCTGCATTTGATCCTTGCACACACCGTCTTAATGGGTGGACATGTCAGCCCCTTTTTACTGCAGGAAATGGAGAGCACAGCTCCAGTCTCCTGCTCCTGTAACTGTCAGCCCTCCCACCATCTTCCTTCTGTAAAAGGTGCCCGCCCACCTACTGAATGGAAACAGATACTGGAGTCCTGGTGGGGTCTCTGGTGGGAAGTCTGGCCTTTGTTTCTCTCTGCCTTACACATTGCCTTAGGCTGTTCTGTGTGTGGTTTTCCTCTAAATGAGATCTGGTTATTCTTTTCCCATGTTATCCATGACAAAATAAGCAGTGAAGGAATTTTACTTTAGTCGGAATTTAACCCTGACCAAAAAGCTTCTTTCATGATAGCTTTACCCTCCCCATAGTTTGGAAAGTAGTCTCTCAACATGAAAGACAATAAACAGGATTGAAAATGGAACTGGAAAGAGAAGAGATGAATGAGATATGTTGTCTGTCATGGCGGCATGAGGAAGTATTGGTTTGATTGTTACTAGCGACAGCTGAAGAACTGAGGTTGGCATGGATTGTGTTGTCAGGCTGAGTGGAGACCAAGGATGGCATGGATTGGGTTTCTTTTATTTTCTGTACTTGGGTTTCTTCTCACTTAAGAATGAGATTTTTTTTTCTTGGTGTATACAAACAGACAAGCTGATTTCCTTAAGAGATGTACTGTTGCCAGTATTTGACAGCTAAGATTGAATCATAAGGTAGGACATTTCCTAAAGACATTGTATGTTTTAATCAGTGCTAAGGTAGGGAAGATAGATAAGTACTAAGGTAGCAATGTAGTGAAGACATGAACAGCTGTCACTACTTATTATGCAAGGAAAAATGATCGCTCGTTAAATATGTGTGTATACATACTCCTTACTTAGCAATGACGGGGCAGGGCTTTGGCTGGCTGATGTGGTGTCTCAGGCCTGTGTAGCCAGGTTTAGGTCCGAGTTGGCACAGTGGCCACAGTGTGCTGTTAGTCTGCCAACACATCACCTTTCTTGCCAGTGCAGCAGCCTCCAAAACATATGGTGTCTGTCATGCAGCCTTGCTGTGTTTGTGGGAACTTGCTGTGAGTGAAGGGCATTACTTTTGCCTGTCCTGGAACTTTGTATCGTGTCCTTGAGATCATGTCTTCTCTGTGTTGGAGTTTGTTTTTTTGTTTGTTTGTTTGTTTGTTTGTTTGTTTGCTTTTTGTTTTTTTGTTTTTTTCGAGATAGGGTTTCTCTGTGTAGCCCTGGCTGTCCTGGCACTCACTTTGTAGACCAGGCTGGCCTCGAACTCAGAAATCCGCCTGCCTCTGCCTCCCAAGTGCTGGGATTAAAGGCGTGTCCCATCACCGCCCAGCTGGAGTTTGTCTTTTTGCCCCCGTTAGTGTCTCAGGCTAATTAACACAGGAAATTACTCCCAGAGAGTCATTTCTCAATGTGAGGACCTAGAACAGCTTTTCTGTTTCACCTCAAGCTTGCACAGTCTCCCCATTGCAGTTTCAGTGTCATCTCTTGATCTCTTATGTCCATATCTAGCATCAGTAGTCTCCCAAGTGACTCAGAAAACCACATGATTACCTTGAAAAAGGGTTCACACTAGCTGTCTTAGTTAGGGTTTTACTGCTGTGAACAGACACCATGACCAAGGCAAGTCTTATAAAAAAACAAGAGCACGCTGGCATCACTGCTCTGCCCTCTGTAGCACTCTAAGCTTAGGTTGATCCACTCTACTAAGGCTGCTGTTCTTGGTGATCATTCCATGGTACTGACATCTCCAATACACAAGGGTGTTCCACTCTAACTAGGCTTCAATAGCCTCTCATAGGTTCTCTTCATGGTGCCAAGCCTCAAATCCTTTGCATGACCCATTCAGTCCTGGGCCATCAACTACAACTGAGGCTGCACCTTCACCAATGGTCTTCCATGGCCTCTCACAGTGCCAAGCCTCAGCTGCTCTTCATAACCCCTTCATGCTTTCAAAACCAGTACCACCTTAGTGACTCTTACACATTACCAAGTCCAGCTGCAGCATGAGGTACAACCTTGGCTATCTCTGGAACACAGCTTCTTTGTGCTCCCAGAAAACAATTCCCAGATTTCAACTCAGTGATGCTGGTCTCTTCTTAATCATTGCTAATTTCTTAGCTCCAGCTAACCAGCATCAATTGTCCCAGTAGTTCCTTCCATTCTTAACTCTAGAGCCAGAGCCACATGGCTGAAGCTGCTGAGTTCTGCTGCTTGCAGGAACTAGAACATGACCCCCTTGTACTATTACATTATCACTGGCTTTATGTTTTCCAAATCCTTCACTGCCTAAGCTTGGCTATCCTGGTTCTTGTTCTGTTGATTGACCTTGAACGCAGAGATCAACATGCCTGTCTCCTGGGATTAAAGGTGCATACCATCTTGCCTGGATCTAAATTTAGCTGGGTAGGATCTTGCCCCAAGGTTCCCCACTCCCTTAATCTGTTATCTCCTAGAACACAGGATTTTGTTCCATTTCACTTTGTGGTACCCGTTTAATACTCGAACCATATATTTTATATTTTTCCTTTCTAAACTTGCTATGCTTGTTCAAACTAATCTTCATAAGACTTAACCAGAGAATAAAGTCTCTTCTGGGCTTTTTTGAAAGTTCCTTTGTCAATGTAATTAATCCAAGTCTCTTCACTTTAGCCTCAGGCAAACTTTTCAGACAAGGGCAAAAAGTAGCCACATTCTTCACCAAAATACCACAAAAACAGTCTTTATGCCACATTCTGAAATTCTTCTCCTTTGAAATCTCTTGGGCCAGGTCAACAAATTACTCCCAGACTCCAAAGTCTTCCATATTCCTACTAGGATGACCCATTAAGCCACATTTAAAGCATTCCACTGCTTTCCAAATCCAAAGTCCCAAAGTTCACATTCTTTCAAATAAAAGCATGGTCAGGCCTAACACAGCAATACCCCACTCCTGATACCAACTTCTGTCTTAGTTATGGTTTTACTGCTGTGAACAGACACCATGACCAAGGCAAGTCTTATTAAAAAAAAAAAAAACAAACCATTTAATTGGGTCTGGCTTACAGTCTCAGAAGTTCAGTCCATTATCATCAAGGTGAGAGCATGGCAGTATCCAGGCAGGCATGGCACAGGCAGAGATGAGAGTTCTATGTCTTCATCCAAAGGTTGCTAGTGGAAGACTGACTTCCAGGCACATAGTGAGAGCATTAAGGCCACACCCATAGTGACACACCTATTCCAACCAGGTCACACCTATTCCAACAAGGCCACACCTCCAAATGGTACCACTCCCTGGTGCAAGAATATACAAACCATCACACTAGCCTTGAACTTTTTGCCAGCATTGGTTCTGATTATTCTGACCTAGTCAGTGGTCTACAACTTTCCTAATGCTGTGACCCTTTAATACAGTTCCTCATGTTGTGGTAATCCTCAACCCTGAAATTATTTCACTGCTACTTCATAACTGTAGTTTTGCTACTGTTAGGAATTGTAATGTAAAATCTGATATGCAATCTCTGTGAAAGGGTTGTTCAACCCACAGAGGGGTCACGACCCACAGGCTGAGAACCGCTGTAGCAGATCAACACATCAGCTTATTTGAAGTGAATTCTGTAACTTAGGTATCAAAAGGACAAGAGACAGTCTCTCCTGTCAGATGTTCATCTCCCACCTCCATTGCTCCTTGTTGATTGTGGACTAAGTATCCTGAATGACTAGTCCTGAGTCCACTTTCACATGTCAGGTATGAGTTAGCCTTAGAATGCATATGCCTTTGAGCAGCCACACCTTTCATTTGGTTGACAAGGTGTATGCTACTGGGGGCCTAACAGTGTTCAACAAGCAAGCATGGAAGGAGGAGGCCCCTGTCTCTTGGTCTGTGTGAGAACATTTCTCCTGCACTTCTTTCCACGTGGCCTCCAAGGCTTAGCAGGCTGCAGGGACTCGGATTTGGTTTGATGGGCACTAGATCCATTAGCCAGCTCCAGTAGATCATCCCTTCTGTGGCTCTGCGTCATCACTGGCTGTTCCTGATCAGGTTATAGAGAACAAAGGGATTACAGAATATTTGACCCCACAGAAATGTTACATTCCTAGAATTAAAAGTAACAAATAAAAAAGGCTTATGGCAGAGTGGGGAAATACAACATTTACAATAGAAAATAATGAAAATCTTTGCTCTATGGGTTTTTATAATAAAAAAGGAAGTGGACCTGTCAAAAGTAGGGAGAGGACTTGTAACAAAGGGGCTGGGCCTGCAGGAAGCAGCCTGTGAAGCACAGCCAGGCTCTGTGCCCGTGGACTCAGACAGCCACAGAGAGTAACGTGTTTGAGGCTGAGCTGGGAGACAGCTCAGTGGTGAGTGCTTGCTCGGTGAGCATGGGGACCTGTGTAAGCTAGACAAGTTCATGTGCACACCCAGTGTGCTTCCAGTGCTGTGGAACAGACACCAGGATCGATGTGCTCCCTCACTGCTCACTGGTGCCAACCTAGCCCAAGGTTGGTGAGATTACCCTGGAGGGGGAGAGGGAGGGGGAGAGAGAGGAAGAGAGGGAGGGAGAGGGAGGGAGGGAGGGGAAGAGAGAGAGAGAGACAGACAGAGAGAGAGAAAGGCAGACAGAGAGACAGAGATACAGACTCATATGGTGCATGCACTATATTCGTCCATAAACACACACTACAAACACTTGGATGTCTATTGAACATGTATGGTTTATTTTTCTTGTAATTATTCCCTAAACAGTACAACTGTTCACATAATGTTTATATTGTTCTGGACGTGACAGTTTAAGTAGAGAGGCTATGCAGTGGATGGGAAGATGCCCCCAGTTCTATGTGGATGTCATGCGGTTTTCTGTGAGGACTGATGCAGCATTAGTTTTGTTTACTGGGGCCTTGCAGACTCAATGGCTCTGCAGAAGCTGAGGGATTGCAAATAGCTGTGTCAAGAAAGAGCCAAGCTCATTGGGAAGCACAGAAACCATTTTGTGTTCATCAAATAGAAAAACCATGTTGAATAATACAGTCTTGTTTGTCAGGGCAGGGCAAAACCATCTTCCTGTAATCTGGTCCTTACAGGATTACTTAGTTATAACAATTGTAATACAGGTATATTATAGAATTGCATGCCACCAAAAATGCTAGGAAATTTAAGTGACATAAAAATGCTGAGGTGTATGAAAGGAGTTACAGAGACAAAGTTTGGAGCTAAGACGAAAGGATGGACTATCCAGAGTCTGCCCCACCTCTGGATCCATCCCATAATCAGCCATCAAACTATTGCATATGCCAGCAAGATTTTGCTGAAGGGACCCTGGTATAGCTGTCTCGTATGAGGCTATGCCAGTGCCTGGCAGATACAGAAGTGGATGCTCACAGTCATCTATTGGATGGAACACAGGGCCCTCAATGGAGTAGCTACAGAAAGTACCCAAGGACCTGAAGGGGTCTGTAACCCTATAGGTGGAACAACAATATGATCTAACCAGTACCCCCAGAGCTCGTGTCTCTAGCTGCATATGTAGCAGAAGATGACCTAGTCGGCCATCACTGGAAAAAGAGGCCCCTTGGTATTGTAAACTTTATATGCTCCAGTACAGGGGAATGCCAGGGCCAAGAAGTGGGAGTAGGTGGGTAGGGGAGCAGGGCGGGGGGGAGGGTATAGGGAACTTTTGGGATAGCATTTGAAATGTATATAAAGAAAATGTCTAATTAATAAAAAAAGAAAAGTAAAAAAATGCTGAGGTGTTGAGGTGAAAAAAATACTAAAATGTACAATATTACAGTTTTTAAAGCAACATATTTGTAAAATGCCATAAGGAAACATGACAGTTGTTAAAGCATTTTATCATTAAGTACAGACTGGTTAGTCTTTAAATATTTTACATTTCCTGAATTTTCTAAAATGAATATAGGCTACTTTTGAAATATAAGATGTTGTTAGAAAAGAGACTGTACTCTTTTGTCGGGAGGGAGGTGCTGGCTCTACACAGTCTTTGCAGCACTGAGGGTTTGTCTGACCTTTTAAAACTGTCTAGCAGCCTTCATTTGTCTGTCTGTCTAGCAGCCCTCTGTCTATATAACAGCCCTCTGACTGCAGAGTGTCTCTGTGATAGAGGCCACACAGCAGAGGAGTAGGCCTGGCCTGGCTGCAGAATTGTCCCAAGGCTGCTGCAGTCTCTTAAGATGTCCTGAGGAGCTGATTGGGGTGGTTCTGCCTCCTCTCCTCTTCTCTAGCTTCTGTTCTCTCCTGCCATCTGACTTGTCCTAGGTGGGGAAGCCTGGTGGGTTTTCAGATCTCATTCTGGAAATGTTGTCTATGTGTCACGATGACTGTCGATGACTGTGAGTCTTGTCCCCTTGGATTTTGTAGAACCCCAACCCTTCAGGGTTACTTTCTCCAAACACGCATTTTATTCCCTGTTTCAAGCTTTTCTTTTTCTTTTTCCTTTTCCTTTTCCTTTTTCTTTTCTTTCTTTCTTTCTTTCTTTCTTTCTTTCTTTCTTTCTTTCTTTCTTTCTTTTTTTTTTTTTGAGTCAGGGTTTCTCTGTCTCTGTAGCCCCAGCTGTCCTGGAGCTCACTGTGTAGATCAGGCTGGCCTTGAATTCAGATCCACCTGGCTTGCATACATTTTTTAAACATCTAAACCGGGACTTACCAAACTTGATTAAGGACCAGGCTCTAAATACTTCCAGCTTTGTGGGCTTTCTCTTCTTTCTGTTCTGTAGTTTACACGGCCTACTTAAACATGCAGAAGTTGTTCTTGCTTGTACAGTTCACTGATCTCAGTTCAGAACCTTGGAGGGCAAGCATGTTGAAGCAGACCTGGGGAGACTTGGTGTTTTTTCAGACTGTCATGAGGGAGGACAGATCCAAACTTAGGTAAGGACATGTGAAAGTGTGTAGCTTTGTCCAGTCCCTCAAATGCCTTTGTTGCAAAAAGCTCAAAGGTGGGTCTGTCTCAGTTAGGATTGTGTGAAGTTGGTGTGTGTGCCCTTTGTTATTTCCAGTCAGCCTTAGGTAGGCCACACATACTAGCCTAGTTTTGGGTGGAAACTCAGCATCTTCACCCTCAGGAAAGGAAAGTGTCTAAGACTTTGGCACTTGCTTCTAAACACAGAGCAGAAGAACACAGACTTTGTAGACTGACATCAGACCTAACTTGGTCTCTTATCAGTGGTGTAGCCTTCATCTGTTAGCTTTTTGAAACCTGAGCCTCTTTGTCTCTGAAGGGAGAACAGAAACTGGCTCTATCTTGCAGAGTTGGTGCAGATATTGCAGGAGATGAGGCTTGACCCAGGCAAGACGCTCCCTTGGAATTCCAAGTGATACTTGGAATGTTTTGCAGAATCGGTGGTGGGATCCTGAAGCAGCAGGTGGCTCCATTTTGTAGGGCAGGCAGGGAAGGCCTCTCTAAAGAAGTCAGCTGAGCCAAGATGTGAGATGTTATCCCACTGTTGGCTCAGTTGTGAACCATACTCAAAGAGCATTCCAGCCATTTGGACAGCGGGCAAGGACTGGGCAGTGTGTATTTTTGGTAAAGATAGCTCTGTGTGATGGGCACATTGTAGCCTGGGGAAATGTCTGGCTAGAAAAGAGGGCAGCAGAGAAACAGGAACCCAGGGTTTCTAGACCCTGATGGCACACAATTCCTTCTGAAGATGTGGCAGATGATGGTAGGAACAAGCGAAGACCTTAGGCAGAGATCAGAGAGCTTGGTTCTTTTGAGAGGTCAGTGTCTCACACCAAACGTTAATCTGATACGAGAATGGCTTAGAGAAAAGTCAGCCGTGGAAGAAAAGAGAGCTGAGCCTGGGAGGGAGCCACCAAAGGTTGGAAGCAAAGGGTAGGGCCTTTAGTGGCATCTGAGAAAGAGTTGCTTCATGGGACAGTAGGCTGTGGGCGGGCGCTGGAGAGCATTTGAGCATCAGGCTGGTAAAATGGGGCTTGTTGGGGATCTCACTAAAAGCCATTGGAGGTGTTGTGGGAAGAGGGAGTGGACTGTGAGGAGGCAGGATGCACTAAATGCAGAGACAGGAGCATCACTGCAAAGGGAAGCAGAGGAGTGGCCATGAGGGTCAAGGAGGATGCTTGGATGTATTTGTGTTCAGGTTGCAGTATGGCCTTGGGACAGATTTGATAATGCAAGGAAATGGATCTTGGTCCCTTGATCTGGGGTGGGGACCTCCATCTTAAGCTCAGGAGGATCAGCTTTTGACAGCCGTGAGGTTACAGACTTCTTCTGTGGCAGGAGACAAGGCCAACATGGACCCTGGGGATATGTACAGGTAGATTGAGGCAGAAATGGAAGCATCTCTCCCATGCTTATGGGCCTTGTGCTCTTGCTCCTTATAGTGTATAATGGTCCTAGCCCTGCTGTTTCTGCTTCACTGAGGTCTTTGTACACTGTAGTTTCTTTTCCCTCTCCAGGAGAAGGTCTCAGGTTCTGATCTGTTTACAGATCTGTCTTTCCCACTGAACAGGTATCTCTTCAGCAAGAGCAGTCATCTTTGTCTTAGAAGCAGCCAACACTGGTACAAAGGCCTCATGGAATAGCTACACAAACACGCAGTACAGGAGGAACGAGTTGAGAGCATGAATATATTCAAGTATTTGTGTTACTTAGAAAAATTAATATGATTTTTCATAAGTTGGATAAATTGTCACTGATCATAAGTTGAGGAGTAGCTAAAGGTAAAAGCTGGGCCCTGTTGTGACCACTAGGGAACAAGTGGGGATCTTGCATCCTGTCAGTAGGGTGGTCACTACCTGGCATGCTGTTATTGTGGGAGCTCATCCAGTGTGCAAGAGCAAGCAGGCCAAGTGTGTATGGAAAAGGAGACCTGTGCTCACGGAGCCTGAGATAGTAGGTGCGGTGGTTTGAATATGCTTGGCCCATGGGAAGTGGCACTGTTGGGAACTCTGTCACTGCATAGGTTGGCTTTGCAGTCTCCTAGTGCTCAGGCTCTCCCCAGAGTGGAAGAGAGTTCCCCTACTGGCTACCTGCAGAAGAGTCTTTTCCTGGCTACTTTAGAATCAAGATATACAACTCTCAGCTCCTTCTCCACCACTTTTTCTACCTGGATGCTGCCGTGCTTTCCACCATGATGAAAATGGACTGAACCGCTGAAACTGTAAGCCAGCCCCAATTAAATGTTTTCCTTTATACGAGTTGCCTTGGTCATTGGTCATGGTGTCTCTTCACAGCAGTAGAACCCTAACTAAGGCAACAGGGCAGCAGAGCTTTCAAGCAAGGTAGACATTAGTGAGAGGTGGCCTGAGCTGGCTGATGTCTGAGAGAGTGAGAACAGGTTTACGCAAAGTTCCAGTTGAGATTGTACAGCGTTTTCCCAAATACTTTGTACTTAGATTGAGGAAATCACAACAAAACATTTCCTCTTCAGTATAGTACAGCACATCCTAAATGAAACATGACTCTTCAGTTGCAAGCTGCCCCTGGCAAAGAAGTGGGGTGTAAGAGCGTGATTTGTACCCATGCTCTGAAGTTAATGTTCTGTGGGTGCTCCAGACTTGTGTGATGCACTGGAAGTTATAAGCAGCCTGCAGTAAGTATCAGGAGAGGCGTGCAGCAGCTTTTCCGCCTGCGTGACCTCAGGTTGTCACTGTTGTTATGGGAGCCTTCTTGCCCTGCAAAAACCTGCTTGCTTTTAGTGCATGGGGGAGGGGTGTCTCTAAACTACATGTTCCCTCTCTTGGCTGCCAGGTGCTGCAGATGGTGCCCCCACCCTCATTGGCTGGTAGAGGCAGCTATGGCCTCTCCATCACGTCTCTCTCCTTCCCTGAGGTCTGTGGAGTATCAGCTGAAGAAGGTTGGAAGCCACGCTGCCCACTCCAGAGTTCATTTTCTCCACACTCATTACAGTGATGCCTTCATTTCCCTAGGTTTTTGCTTCTCAAAATACTTTATGACATGTGGCCTCATTTTATTTTACATGAGGCTGACAACCTAACATCTCACCAGGTCTCAGCTGGGAATATGTTTTTTCACGCATTGTGTTGTGCCATCTTGCCAAGTCCCATCTCTTACAGTGCTCATTCAGAAAAGAATTAATCTGAATTACATGATGTTCTGATTGTCTTTGTGAAGAGCACTGGGCTCCTGTATGGCTTGCAAATGTCTGTCTGTGCACTCGCATCTTCCTGTTCGTGTGTCCTTCTTCACCCTCTTCCCCTTCACGTCACTGAGGTCAGTGCCCTCAGGTTGAAGGCAGATTTTTCTGTCTCTAGGATTTCAGGGGCCTTTTCCTCTGTCTTCTCTGTTACCTGTGAGATGTTACTACAGATGGGAAGGCGTTAGCATCGAGAGGACCCATTGTTGAGGTGCCAGTTGTTAGTGCACTTCCCAGGACACACATTCATGCCTTTACCTCACTCTGCCGAGCCCAGCTGGTGCCATGGCTGCTTTGTATCTGACAACATAATGACCTCTTGAGAAATGGCAGGGACTTGGGTGGGCATTGTGTCTAAAACTGTCACTGGACAGACAACTGCCACACATCTGTTTGGATGGGTATCAGAGTACACTTCTCTTTCTCATAATGAGGGTCTGATAGGGTAGTGACCTGCTGTGGGCTGACTTTATCTTTGTTCTGTTCTGTTCTGTTCTGTTCTGTTCTGTTCTGTTCTGTTCTGTTCTGTTCTGTTCTGTTTTGCCCAAAAGGATATGGGGCCTCAGGTCTATTATTGATGGGTCTTTTAATGCAAAAACTTAAGTGATAGACTTAAGTAGAGCCTGCAAGTTGCTAGTGCCCAATGACAGGGCCTACCCACTTACCTAACTGTGCTATAGGTGAAACCTAAGACTTAGCATGTGCTAGACAAGGTGCTGTAGCAGTGAGCTGTAGCCCTGACCTTCAGCAGGACAGTGCCAGCTTCTTCCACGCCTTTGATAGAGCTCCTAAACAGAGTGCTGTGAACACCTAAGGGCCTTACTCCATGGAGCTGCAGGAATGGTATGAACAGACCCTCCTTACTAAGTAGTGACAGAGGCAGGAGATGCCCACTGCCCCTCCCCATTCAAGTGCCCTATGAAGGAAAACTTTTCTCCTTTGTTTATAGACAGGAAGATGAGTCAGCTGGTGAGGGGCTTTAGGAAGTCTGCAGTGTCACCTGCATTCTCCTTTTTCTATAGCAATCCCCAAAAGAGAACGCTCATTTAAAGGTTTTCGTGTTCCTTATCTGAGTCTGGATTCTGAGATGAAAATGCTTGTTCTAGAATAAAATTGGACAGTAATGGCAATATCCACCAGTGTGGCTTAGTGGCTCTATCATGCAGATGTACTCCAGAATAGGAGTGTTAGTCTATACCTTTAAAATGTTGCAAAACATTGAGTTTCTCTTTAGAAAGGAAAACAAGGTGAATATCACTACCTCCTGTTGTTTGTCTAACAAAGTGATGTTTTTCCAACATCAAAACAGATTTTTGTAGTTTCTTCCTTTTCTTTGTATGCCCCCCTTTATCCTGTATGGATTATCAGATCGACTTAATAGCACAGGAGCGGTGCTCTACTAGCTAAGGTCTTGAAACTGGGTATGAATGGGAAGTCACTGGGGGCCAGAGGGTTATGTGTCTTAGCTCATGTCACTTCTGTGCAGTGTGTCAGACCCTGTTGGCTTCCACCGACTATTCATTGTATGCCTGACAACAATCTCAGTCAGATAAGCCCAGGGAAATCTGCAGTCTTATGGCTTGGGTCCTGTTTATGTAGTTCCATTTGATAGCAGAATGCCTTACAGAGAAGTCTGGGAGCTTCTGAGAACCCCCGAGACACTTATTTTGTGCTCATCTGCAGCTGACGTGATTGACGGTTGTCACTGCTTCTCCAGTGTTGTTTCAAACAGAATGGCATGCTCAGATAGACTGAAGGGACATAGCGAGCTGCTCCTCCTGGAGCTGTGGCTCAGTCTTGTTATGTGAGAACAGCTAGATGGAATTGTGGCTGATGGGCATACTGTGGCAACTTGGCACTTATGTAGTAGTAGCCTGATACTTTCAAAAGTCTTCCTGCATTCTCTGTCCAGTGATTTTTCAGTCCTCTATTTAAGGACAGCAGAGTCTAGAACCTTTGCTGTAGTTGATGAAATATATTCATACCAAGTTCAAAAGAAAGGGAAATAGTCCAGAGTTCAGTCAGGCTAAGACCCCACCTTGCTCCCTACCCTTCAGTGTTGAGATGCCTGTTCACAGCCCTTGTGAAGAGAGATGGCCTCTCAGGACAGTGTAAGAGTAGTGACTACAGGAACAGTCTAGCGTATGAAGGCAGAGGGGTAGTTGTAGAAGAATGAGTGACCACCATGAAATTCTCTAAGAGGTAGGAGACAGGCTGGAGGTGGTTAAGTGATGCTGAGAGACTGTTTCAACCTTGGGAACACCTACAGTCCTGCGACAGATGAGTCAGATGATGGAGACACTAAGCTTTATTAGTTACTTCCCTCTTTTAGTGTTTTTGTGACCTTCTAAGAATCAACTTGAGAAGAGTTTATTTGGCTCCTGGTATGAAGGAAGATACTGGCTGTGGCAAGGAAAAGCAAGGCAGTGCCTCTCAGCTGTGGCAGCAGGAGCGTGAATCTGCATGCTCAACCCTGGATAGACGAGAAAGCAGATACAGGGGAAGAGTGGGTGTGGCTAGCCTATAAACCTTCCTTCAGCATCCATGCCCTCTAACGAGGGTGCCATCTCCTAAACGTTCCAGAACTCCCCAACCAGAGCCACCAGGCAGAAGACTGCATGTCTGAACAGGAGTCTGTAAGGAAGCTTACACATCTAAATCATGATACTCTCTCTCCCCATGAACTCTATGGGCACATAGCCATCTCAGAATATAAAATGTATTCATTTTAATGTCAGAAGGCCCCTAGTCTTACATTTCTAACCCTGATCAAAAGTCCAAAGTTCAAAATTTCTTCTAAATCTCAAGGTGTTCTGTAAACTGAGCACAATCTATAAAATAGTAAGCAAATTACATTCTTTTTTTAATTAAAGATTTATTTATGTATATGAGTACACTGTAGCAATCTTCAGACACACCAGAAGAGGGCGTCACATCTCTCTCTCTCTCTCTCTTTTTTTTTTTCCGAGACAGGGTTTCTCTGTGTAGCCCTGGCTGTCCTGGAACTCACTTTGTAGACCAGGCTGGCCTCGAACTCAGAAATCCACCTGCCTCTGCCTCCTGAGTGCCAGGATTAAAGGTGTGCACCACCACCGCCCAGTGAGGGCATCATATCTCATTACAGATGGTTGTAAGTCACCATGTGGTTGCTGGAATTTGAACTCATCACCTTCAGACGAGCATTCAGTGCTCTTAATCACTGAGTCATCTCTCCAGCCCCAGCAAATTACATTCTTCTAAAGTAAAATGGGATAGAAGGATTCCTAATCTAAACAGGGAGGAACGAGAGACTCCAGCCCAGTGGGGCCAACACTGAGGCCTTCAGTTCCATCTGGGCTGTGTATTGCATCATCTGGGCTCCAGAAGACTTGAGGCTGCTTGTCCAACTCTGCTTCAGTTGAGGTTTCTCTCAAGCACTGACTACATTTATGTCTGCATCTTAACGAATGCCCTAAATTTCTGGCATCTCTAGTATCCTGAGGGTCCCCAGCACAACGTATGTCCTGCCTTCATAACTCTACGCATAGCCCACTCAGTAGGCCATGGAGACAGTCCAACCCTGCTATATCTTACCTAACCGCAATGTCTGTCTAGAGTTCTGGAAACTCCCATAACCCTGTAGCCCTTGGTTCCACATGTCTGTAAAACCAGCTCCATGTGGGTGATGCATGTCCTGCTGCCAAGGAAAAGCCTGACTATGCCTATAGCAGCCTTGGGGACTGAACTTGGAAAAACAGGTCTCCATTTTCTAGCAGGGTCTTCCAAATGCTGTCTTTTCAAGTATTCTCTTTATAATGAAAGTACGGTATAATATAATATAATATAACATAATATAATTAATGGCCCTTCCCCTGGGCAGGTTTTTGTCCTCAGGCATACTTTCTGTTTTCCCAGTTGAGAGCTTTCGGTTGGCCCTTAATGGCACTGATCTCCTCAGCAGTCACCTCTGCTGTCTCCTCATGTGTGCTTTTTGCAGAGTCATACTTACTCACAGTCCTTTCCTCACCAAACGGTGCGTTCTTCCTATCTTCCAGTGTCCGTGCTTCCGTCTTGACTTTACCTCTTGCCTTCAGCCTTGCTGATTTCCTGGACACAGGCAGAATGCAGCCATAGTCCTGGTCAGGATGTCATAGATGGCTTCTCACCCAGTTCCTGACAGAGCCCCCATCCCTCTCCCAACCTCAGGAGCCACCCTTTCCTGTCTTCGCTCTGACAGCAGGCTGGCCTTCCATACTCCTCACAATGGCTGACTAATGCTTGTTGGCAGCTATCTATGGTTTCTCTAGCCTGTGGGTCTAGACTCCACGTTTCTCCCACAGACCAGTCTGGAAGACCCAAGAACCATATGGTCAGGCTTATGGAAGCAGTGCTGTCAGTCTGTGGTACCAGTTCTCAGGCTACTTTTCTTGTGATTATGATCAAGTATCCATTAAGAGCAACGTAAAGAAAGGGATTTTTTTTGACTGAATGTTGGGGAGCATGCCACCATCGTGGTGAGGAAGGCTTGTAGAAGGCTCCATGGCAGTGGGAGCATGGCCCAGCTGCTGCCTCACATCTCCATGTGTCAGGAAGCAGAGAGGACCGTCCAGGCTTTGCGTCTCAGACTTGTCTCTGTTTCCTCTTTGCAATCTCTCCTCCAAATACTTGTTCAACCGGGTATTGGTAGCAAAACTTTCCATATCTTCCCTATAGTAGGTGTTCTCCATAGTCGGAATAGCCCAAATCTACACTGTGCTAATAATGTCTTCTCAGAGACTCATATGGCAGTTTCCCTGTGCAACATAGGTATTCTGGGAAATCAGAGAAGTTGCATGGTCTAAAAAGAGAGATGGGACTAGATTGAAGACATAGGTTTTTCAGGGTGCACCTGTAGTCACAGGTATGAGGAAGACTGAGGCAGGCGAAGTCCAAGGCCAGGATGGGCAAGACCTCATCTCCATGGAAATAACTGAACATAAAGCACTTCACTTTGCCCTGAAGCCTTGACTTGGAGTTGTTGTCCACCACCTTAAGTGCTCCGGCCAAGAGCCATGGTTGTGTTTCCTTGATGTTCCTGCCCTGAGTGTCAGGTCAGCAGTCTAGACATTAGCTAGCCAAGAAGACCTGTGGAGGCATTGGAGGAAGGTGATCCCTATTTAGGACTGCTTTCACCTCACGTTCTTAGCTGTCATCAACACAGATTCCTCCTTATCCCTTGACAACATGAGGGTGACAGGAAATGCAGTCAGCAGATGCAGATACTGGTCAGTAGATGAGGAGATGTGACAGTCGGCAATGGTCAGTGTGTGCCTTATCTGAGGAGTGTGAGCACAAATGTAAAGCAAGGCTCGGAGCACTTCAGAGAAGGAGAGCTTTGCTTGCTAAACACACCTTTTCAGTATTAAGTAAAGCACAGAGCTCTCTCCGAGCAGCTTCCTGCAAATGTGATCTCACAGACCTGATCTGCTCTTACAGAAAAGCAGGTGTGCTGTTTACATAGAAATTACATTTAGCACAAGGTAGGTAGTAAGCAAAAGTTAGTTGAGGTGACCATTCTAGGCATCTGACACTTCCCCCACCCCACATACAGTTGAGAATTTCCTATAGCCCAGCCAGGCCTTACATTTACTGTGTACTGGTCCTCCTGCTACCACTGGGATTTGAGGTGAGTGTCACAAGGCCCTCTGTCTGACAATAGGGATGAAACCCCAGGCTTCATGAATGTTAGACAGTTCTCAGTTAGCTGAGCCCTGTCCTTAGCCACGTCTTCTAAATGTAATGGTTTACTTCCTACTGTTCATATATGATATAAGCATGTTAAATGGATGTTTCCACAAAGTGATTCCCAAATTTAAATTTCATTATAGTATATTAGTAGTATATTATTACAAGCATTTTATTTAATAAGTTTCGTTTTCATTTTTAACTTTTAGTTAATTTTAGAAACAAGCTTAAGTAGCAGTGGCTGTATGTCTGGTCTGAAGCTTCCTATGTGCTGTCTTGAACTGGAATTTGTGGGGCTCCTCCAGCCTTACATACATGAGTCATCACGCCTAGCTCCTGTCCCGGTCTGTTAGTGTGCTTTCCCACGGGTGCACATGAGCTGAGCTGTGTGCTGCCTAGGCTTTGGCTTACACGCCTGGGGTTGCAGGTCCCGTGCTGTCCCCTCTTCTGTTCTCCTTTGACCTATTAGAGTCAGACTGTGATGTCTCTCTCCCATGCCTCAGCGTTGGAGATAGGAGAGCTGTCTGTTGTCTGCAGCCTTAGCCCTCAGCTCTTGTTAATCATCTCAGAGTCCGCACTGCTCAGGTGTCAGCCCCACCTAAGCTTGGGCACCACCAGAGCCCCTCCTAGGGTCCTTGCTGTCCTTGTTCCCATGTGTTTGTCAATCAGTGAACAAAGCTGTCTATTTAGAAGCTCCACGGGAACATTAGGTGGAGTAATAACATTTTCATGTGATTATTTGCCATATTGGCATTGAGGCAGGGAAATCTGTTAGAGAAACTGTTTGCTCTTTTCCCGTGTGTCCACAGTGAGTGTGTGTGTGAGCTGGCTCTGTTGTCTCTATTCCAAAGCTGTCATGTGTTAGAATAACTGCTTTGACACTTATTATCTTTTTAATGCAGAGGAAATTGCCAGAGTTCACAACAGTAAAATGGATCCTTTGTTATTTGTATTATTTTCATTTGAAAGACTCCTTGCCCTCCTTGTCTTGATAAGACTGAAGTTTATGTGGTAAGAGACTATGGTGTGCCGGAGCCTGCAGGGATTTGGATGGAACCAGAGCAGGGTAGTATTCAAACGAATCACTAATTGTTGCTTTTTAGAAGCAGTGTTTCTAAGCAAAGCTGTCAGCCCAATCACAGCCTCGCCTCCCAGGATCCCAGTGCTTTATCAGAACAATCATTTGCCAGTGACTTTAATATGTCTTCCTGGAGTTGTTCAAAGCATCCCCTCCACAAATTTGTAAGCACGTGGCGTATATCCTGGCTTCACTCAGGCCTGCATCCATTCTTCCAGAGGTGCTAGGAGGAAGGAGGTGGTATCCCAAGCACCCTGAATTATGCTTTTAATTTCTTGTTCCTTAGAGGGATTTGCAATGAGACAATTCTGCCTTTGTGCTGTGCTGGCTTGGGGACAGGTTTAAAGTGTTGACGGTAAAGACTGGAGCTGCCGCTCTGACCATCAGGCCCTGACCTTGATGATCAACATTATACAGAGGGAAAACTGATAGAAACTTGAAATATATTTCCTCCAGCCTGCCAAATGGGCATCTAGGAAATCAGACAGACGTTTCCAGAATGGCTTAGAAGTTCACATTCTCTGAAGAGTTTGGGAGGGGTCTCTCAGTCAGTTCTTTGATCCAGTGATGAAGACTGTTGAGTGTAGAGTCAGACGTGTCCAGGCCTGGCCCAGCCAGTCCCAGAGCCTGTCTAAGGACCCCCAGAGAGCTGCTGGGTTGAGTCCCAGACTTCTTCTCTTTCACGACCATCCATGCTTTAGAACAGAGAGTGATATGGTACTTGTGGCCATGGGACAGCAGCCGCCCACAGAATCCCAGTTGAGTTGCCCTGGGAACTATATTCTGGAATGTAGCAGAATGGCTTCCTCCTTCTACAGATACCACATGCCACAGAGGGTGTCCTGTATTTAGTTGTGTGAGCAGGACAAAGGAACAAATACTGAACTGACAGAGAAGATGCACGAGACAGGGAAAAGGCTGTTCTGTCTGGGAAGTGCTTTGCTAGAGCTGAGGAGAACTGTTGGGTAGGGTGGCTCCAGCCTGCTACCCTGAGGGCTGGGCTAGCAGGACTGTGGGGAACAGAGCCATGGAAGAAAGCTGAAAGTTTTGCTTTGCTTTGTTTTGTTTTTAAATGTAGTGAGTACTAGGAAATAGTAAAAGCTTTATGTGGGGGCAGGAGAGATGGCTCAACAGTTAAGATCACTGGCTGTTCTTCTAGAGGACCCAGGATTGGTTCCCAGGACCCAACCGTCTATAACTCTACTTCTGGGGGTCCACCATACTCTCTTGCCTTTGGGCACTAATGCGTGTAGCATATAGACCCTGTGTACAGGCAGAAGGACTCATGCACATAGCATAAAAGTAAGGTAAAAGTCTTTAAAGGTATTAGGATAGAAATTTAGAAAATAGAAATGCATGCTGAAAAGTAAAAGCAATATAACCTCATGGTTTATAGATTACTACTCCCATATTTCTGTTTTACTTTGGTCATATATGTGTTTGTATATTTAAATTTTTAAATTAAACTTCAAATTGTATTTATATGTATGTGATGTGTTGTTCTTTTTTCTGTATTATTTCTTTTTAAAGATTTATTTATTATAAATAAGTACACTGTAGCTGTCTTCAGACACACCAGAAGAGGGTGTCAGATCTCATTACGGAAGGTTGTGAGCCATCATCTGGTTGCTGGGATTTGAACTCAGGACCTCCGGAAGAGCAGTCAGTGCTCTTAAACGCTGAGCCATCTCTCCAGCCTCCATATTATTTCTTGAAAACACTTTTGAGGACTGTCTTGTATTTTGTTCTATTGAATGCTGCCATAATTAGATTTCTACACTGAAGCATATATAAGTGTTTTCTGTTCTGCTTTTGTAAATACTGTTGTGATGAATATTCCTACAAGTTTTACCATTTTTGTTTAAAAGTTGTATTTCTGTTTTCAAATAGCACCCAAGCAAGCAGTCGAAGACTTTGCTGTAAGTGTTATGTATCGTGATTTTCTTTGGTCACAGTAGTGCTGGTTAAGAGCTCGGGTCTTAGAAGGTCAGGGTCTTTACCTTTAAGGAAGAAACTGGAACATGCCTCTTCCTGGGACAGGCAGGACAGTCGAGTGGCTTGTGGTTTTATTCATTCATGGAGATAGAACCTAGGAAAAAGGACATCTTCTGTCACTTAGGTCTTTGCCAGATATTTCTAGAACCATTACAACAATGCCAGTTTTATAGTTTATTTATTTCTCCTTTACTCATTTATGCACATGTGTGTGTTCATAAAATTCCACTAAGCATGTGGCTCAGGTTTCCTCTTAGGAATCTGTTCTGTCTCCTTGTGGCTTCCAGAGATTGGCTTCAGGTTTTATAGGACTGGTGGTAAGAGCTTTTACCTGTTGAGCTGACTCACTGGCCTGATTGATTTATAGAATGATTGATAGATTGGGACAGTCTCACTCTGTCTCCCCGGCCAGCTTTGCTCTTCATTCTGCTCCAAGTTCTGATGTTACAGGGGTGTGCCACCATAGCCAGGTTCTTTGCTCCACTTGCTGCATGTGACTAGGGTAATCAGTGTTTAATGTAAACTCATCCTTGTGTCTGAGTGCCCCTGGAATTGGGAGTATGAAATCAAAGCCTAACCCTGAATAGAGCCATTGTATTTTGCCCTGTGACCCTGCTCGTGTGTCCTGAACTGCAGAGACCTTTCCTACTTGGGTTCTCTTACTTGCTGTCACCTCACCTGGCAGCTCCATTCATACTCCTCATGCTCCGCTCAGCCCTGAGAAGAGATCAGCCATGCTGACGGATAAGAACGTGAGGCAGTTGATGGGTAATGATGTCACTGACAGAATTGGTCTAAGACAGTTGGGGAAGGAGGGAAATGAAGAGACAGTCTCAGGACATGTGACATTTAAGTTGAAAGTTGAATGACCTACTGGAAAATAGTCTAGAATGCAGTACCAGTCTCGTCTTAGCAAATGAACAATTTCTGTTGTTCATCTTATTTATAATGGAACATTATTAATGAATCTGAGAATTTTTAAGTTTTAAGGTTCAACAAGCCATTAAAAAAGAACATTGCATTGGTCCTTCTGAATCTCAAACAGAAAGGATAAAGCCACCATTTCCCTTTTGTTGAAGACATGACATTCTGCCATCTTCACTCCTGAAGCCCGATGTCTCCGTGTTACATTTGGAGGGAAACACAAGGTAGAGTATTTATTTCTTCCTCGGCCACCCCAGCATCAAGCTTGCAGGTTTGGGTTGGGATGCAGGGCTTGAAGTCTAGGCTCTTTACAGACTTGGAGAAATAAATGAATTGGAAACTGGTTTTCCCCAAGAAATAATAGGCATCTCCTCTTCTCTTTGAAGTGTGAGTAATGTAAGAATGGGCTCTTACATTGTGTCTGTGCAGGACTGTGATTGAGAAAACCGGGATGGCGCAGGCTCGGGTGCTCACACGGCAGCCCGGCAGGTTTACAAAGATGACTGAAAGGCTGTGGGGAAGCCTCGGCTCTTGTGGGCAGCTTTTGGCCTCATGTTAGTAGTTAGTAGTTAGTAGTTAGTAGTTAGTAGTTAGTAGTAGTGAGAACACTTGATCTGTGGACTTGTGTGTTTCCTGATGGAGGCTACCTTTGGCTCATTAGTAAGGTGTAGTCTGAAGCTCATGCCCAGTTTCCCAGTATTCTATGGAAGCCACGGGCTTACCTCCTGCTGCCTGGGTGCCTTTCTCGGACAGTGCCCTCATCTCCTTTCCATAACCAGCCAGCCCAACACAGTTACACTCACTGCTTAACACTCTAAAATGTTATTTAAATATTTCTAACTTATTGTTTCATGCTGGGGTTTATGGTACATAAATTTCTATTTAGGCCACTAATTTACAGTAGAAGTTTGTTACTAATATCACTGCAGGCTCCATCCATCTAAAAATATTGCTCATAACCTATGCTAAAAATATGTTATATATTTGCACTGTATGTAAACAGCATTGTGTTTTATTGGTGTGCCGTGCTTTGTCTATGGAAATGTTGGTATTGCAGCATATATTTAGGGGGTAGGGAACACAAGTAAGGCAGAAAGACTGTAGAGAAATGAAATCCCTGCAGGATGGGATTTATGGAATGTTCAGGGCACTTTGCAGAAATCTACGAAGCATACGTTTTCCACAAAGACGAAGTAGAGTCTTACAGAATGTTCAGGAAGCACTGTTGTTTGCCATGCTCCCCTGACTTCTAACTGCTTTGTAGAGGATTGAAACTGCAAATATATTCAGCTAAAAAAAGGGCATCCTTATTGCTTTCAAAACTATTTATTAAATAGGCAAGAGGTAACAAAAGTTGGATCTTCTTTTTAGTAATGTGGAAACATAATTTCAAGACAGGACATTTTGGTTTCTTCCTCTGGGTGTCCATTGCTGGGATGATAGTTTAGAGAGTGAGAGGTTCTATGTTGGGCTTGTTTTGATCAGCCTGATGGTTTGATTCACTGGCTGCCTGTGCTCACGTCTGGCTTCTGTCCTGTCTCTCAGTAGAAGTGAGTTGCTCTGGGTTCTCACAGGACAGGTTGTTCACAGTTCTCACAGGCCCGATTCTCTCAGTGAAGCAAACTCTGTGGACCTTATCTCTATGGAGAAGTACAACTGGCTACTTGTCGACCAACTGAAAAGATGATTGTACATTGGACACAGGTCGAAGTTGCTGGCTAACCTGCCCAAGCTCTGCCGTTACGCATTCATTACAAGGGTGTATTTCAATGTGCGGTCCTGGTCATGGATTGCACAGCTTGTTCAGGTCACTGAGCTGGTAGGCATGAGGATACCAGTGTGTAATCCTTGCACTTGGAAGAATCAAGTAGGAGTGTCCAGGGCTTTCCTGGGCTACGCAGTGAGTTAGACACTGTCTGAATAAGCAGTGGAACATTATTTACAGGAAACTAAGGCCATCAGGTTTGCCTCTAACAGTGAAGTGATGGTACCTTCTGCCCTCCAGTATCCATATGATTCTCCAGTGCTAGAAAAGCCATCATCTGTGAAGACTGAAAACAAAGAAGAAGCAAGAAAAACCTACCGAGAATGTTAGTGTAACACCGAGGAGGCTTGGGAGATTGGTCGTTCTGTTTTCCCACTTCCTGCAGAGCACGCTGAGGAGGAAGAATTCTCAGTTAAGGGTGACTGGTCAGGGCTCTTCAGTGGCACTCTCCATTTGATACTTACTGGCATCTTGCTTGACCTGAAACAGAGGCAGGAGGCTACCAGCCTCATCTCTCTGAGATGACAGGATTGCCATAGCTCATTCTGCTTACACTGCCCTCCCCACATACTCTTCCATCTGTTTCTTTGGTGATGGTGTCATTTAGAAACATCACACCTGATCATGATAAAATGATGGAGTGTTCCAAGAGCTGACCTGCATGGACTGGGACAGAGGAATGGAATCTGAACACTAAGGGTCTCCAAGTGGGTGTCTTTGCTGTGTTGACAGTCAATCCGGAAGACCCTGCTCCACACTTGATACTCAGATTCAGCAGTGTATGCAGATGCAGGAGCTATAACTCACCCCATCTTCAGCATGGCCTTTAATTTTCTCAGGCGGGCTTCCTCTGGCCTGGATCATGGCTGTGTTCATTAGGCCTGGTCTGGTGTTACGACACTGTACTGGGCCACGATGGGTGTGAAATGGATTCTTATGCCTGGGCTACCTGCTTTATTTCCTTTCCTCTTCGGTTATTTTTCCTTGTTCTTATAGAAAAGAGAACAAAGCCCATTTAATAACTGCAAAGCTTACTGTTTGCAGAGACCCTAAAGATTACTAGCAACAAAATGTATTTATGTCTTTAATAAGGATTGAAGTTTACTATTCACCAAATATGTCTCCCGCTCTTCTTTCTGTGTTCTTTTCTGTGGGCATGTCTGGTCTTGGGCAGAAGAATGCCGGCTACAGGATAGTACCTGCCATTTGTAAAATTTTGAGGTAATTGCTAATTTTGATACACATGGGTAATTTTTTGTTAGAGAGTTTTGTGTGGCATCCAACTATCAAGATGGAAAGAATAGATTGTAATGAATGATGCCGGCAGTGAGACTTGGTTACATAGACAGAATAGGCTATGGAACAGAGGTGATATATGTGGAAATGAAAATTGACCATTTGTGCGGTCCAAATTAAAATGGTTCCATTGAAATGATAATATCTCCAGTTAGTGATCTTTTAGAAGAATCTCTCAAAGGATGATGAGGCTTTAAGGCCACAAGCCACGAAAGTCTTTTTGACCAGACTCCTTAAAACACACTGGCCTCTCTTTTGTACCCTCCTCCAGATGCGTGGATAAGCAGATGCCAGAGACCCTCTGGAAACAGGAAATACCCTTGAGAGTCACTGGCAAAAATGATGGGCCATCGGCTGCTTTTGTCTCAGGACTGCTGGCCATTTGTGCATTTCTGAGTAGCCTCCACCCTCATTTCTCTTCAGCTTCTTATGAAGGGACAGCTCTGTCACCTCGCCACAGTCCCCGAATCCATTCTGTTGGGATTGCTGTCCATACATGATTAGAAAAAGTTCCATGTTTTGGTTGGGAGGGACAGCTGAAGGAAGCTTTGCTGAGAGAGAGTCAAGGGTTTCTGAGTAGTATATGTACTGTATTTTTACTTGTGGGTGCTATACATTGTATGTGTATATATAGGTTATGGTTATCGCCTTGACTGAATGTTCTAGTGTCTGTGTAGAGTCAGGGGTCTACTCTCTTTTGAGTGGGATAGTAAAGCACCCTGAGAGAAAGCCTGAGAACTACAAAGGAGAACAGGACATGGTTCTTGCCTTCAGGGGGCCTCTGAAATCGACAGATGCAAAATCATCCAGGCAAAAGCTGGGTTGTGGGCACAAAAGTAGTGGATATTCCAGACTTTGAGAGGCAGGAAGCTCATGTTTGCAGTGACGGTAAGAGGAAGCTTCCAAAAATGTATTTACACCCTGTCTTGGAAGATGCGCTGCATACATTTAGGCAGAAGAGGCAAATAAACATGTTTTTGGCAAAAGTAACGGGTGGGAAGGAGCATCTTCAGGAAACGGGAAGCGCTTCTGTCGACTGTAACACGTTATGTATGATGTGGGCAGTAGGGAAGAAGGTTGATATCCAGATGGGCTTGGACTGTGCCACGCCATTGCCATCTAACCAATGGGAGTAGAGCTAGCGTGACAGCTGATCGTGAGGCCTGAAAACTAGGAAATGGCCCAGGCAAGACAGCTTCCAAAGATGTTCTGAAAACTACGAGGAATGCAGTGTGGAATGAGGGAGAGAATTGGAGAGCAGACTGCAGAAGTGTGTTTTAAATGATGGATAGAAAACTAAGGTCTGCTTTACACGTGTTCCTTAGCAAATGCCGCCTGATGGTGCATCTGGGCTGTGGAAATGTAAAGGATCAGATTCCTGAGGCGTCTTAGAGAAGAACCTGCCCACTGGGCAGTTACGGTCAGCTGGATGAGGGTAGAGAGGGAAAGTTAAAGGTGTCCAAGGGTAATGTAGGAAAATTCTGGAGCCAGAATAAAAGTCAGGATGAGAGAAAACACTTCTTTTCTTTTTGATGAGTTGATATTTTGGGACATGCTAGGCCCAAATGCCAGCAAAAACTCCAAGTTGCCTTGTTTGGGTGGCAGTGGAGGTGACCGTAGATGTGGTCTCCTGTACAGTAGGGTAGGCTTCTGGCTGACCACAGAAGGTGGTGCTGTAGATAAGTATGAAAATTGTGAAGAGATTTCTTGTATTGTATCTGTGGGTGGAGCTAAACTGTTTATAGTATTTCTTCTATCTGTGGGTGGAGTTAAATGGCTCATAGTATTTGTTGCTAACATCTAAATTAGTATTGTTGCCTGATGCACACAGAGGCCATTTCTGAGACTTCTACATTGGATTTATTAATGAGATTTGTATGCAGGGTTGTTGACCCAGCATATGTTCAGAAACAGATGACTAATGCTATGTTTGTTCACATGTAGGGACCTCTTGCCAGGATGCGTGTGGGGAAATCAAGGACAAGAACACAAAGCTAAAGAGATAAGATTCTTTCTATAGCTGTCATTGTTGTCTTTCATAATCGACATAAGGGCCCTCTGTCTCCCCACCCCCACCTCCCCACGCCCTCCATCTTCTGTTCACCCAGAGTGTCCGTTTTCCTTTGGGTATTAGCACTGTGCTACCTCTCTACTTGGTTTTACTTTGAGTTATGCTTTAAAATAGTAAGCTGGAATGTATCTTTAATCCTAGCACTCGGGAGGCAGAGCAGGCAGATCTCTATGAGTTCAAGGTCAGCCTGGTCTACATAGCAAGTTCTAAGATAGTAAAGAGATGCTGTTTTTGTAAGCTATTAGTATACTCTCAAGATATTTATCTATGTTTTTTTGTAAATGTTTTGTACCTATAGCAATACATTTTGAAGCTCTAGTTCAAGATTATAAGTAAACAATAAGAAAAAACTTTTCTTTTTTTTTTAAAGCCCATTGTTAGGAGAGTAAGTGGAAAGCTCCAGGTACCTTTAGAGGGGTGGATATAAATAAGTGTACATACATTGAAAGAAAAATAAAGCACTACAAACAACTTCATGCTAGCCAATAATAATTGGATTAATTTATTTCAAATTTATTGAAAGACAAAAAGTACTTAAGTCACCCAGGAAGAGATAAATAGTAGCTATATTGGTTAGGGAAATTGAATATAAAACTAAAAGCATTCCAACATAGAAGCTCCAGGCTCTGACGGCCTCACTGCTGAGTTCTACGACTCTTTCTACTAAGAAACGATGCCAACTCTATACCTGTACATACTCGTCTAGAAGAAAACGTAGAGCAGTATTTCCATATTCTGTTTTAAAGTAGCATTACCCTCTAGCAAAAGCAGAAAGTTACTATGTAGAAAGAAAAAGACAGATTGGTATCCTTCATGGGATAAAATTCAATCTGATAAGTTATAAGGACAATTTATCAAGGTCACATGGGTTTCTTTCCTCCTAGGCTCCAAGAGTGATGTGACATTAAAAATCGACGCATGTATCTTAGCACATTAGCTAGCAGTATTTGTTTGTAGGGACTGCCATAACTTGACATTACAGATAGATAGCTGAAGGCTAGGAGTTCCGAGTGGGCGTGGACAGTGATGTCTCCTAAGGCCTTTGTAGACTCTCCTGAGCAGCTGCCAGGGTCACTCACCTCCTCTTACTGAACACCCCCATTTTAACTCACTCACTTCACTAAAGGCTCCATCTTCATGTGCCGTTATGTGCTAAGATCTTGAGTTTTGCACTTGCAGTTTATGAGCTTGAAGGGGGCACAGTCATGTCCATAACACACACTAATGGCTGTGTAGTCATCCCAATAAAAGCAGAAATAATTTTATAAAAGTCAGCATCCATTCCAATAAGCAATATCAACTAAAGAAAACAAAAAAGAAAACCTACAAACTTCTTAAAATGATAAAATGGATATCTTAAAACAAACCCAATAGCTAACAATATCCACTATGAAAGATTAAACAGCTTCCTCTGTAGGTCAGAATAAGCCATTCTTGTGGTCTCCAGCTGGCATTATACTGGAAATTCTAGCTGGTATAAGAAAGATAAATTTAAGTTGGGCAGTGGTGGTGCAAGCCTTTAGTCCCAGCACTTGGGAGGCAGAGACAGGCGGTTCTCTGAGTTCGAGGCCAGCCTAGTCTACAGAGTGAGTTCCAGGATAGCCAGGGCTACACAGAGAAACCCTGTCTCGAAAACAAAACAAAACAAAACAATAAAACAAAAACAAAAGAAAATACTTTTTAAAGATTTTAAAGGCAAGTCCCAGCTGAGGAGATATTCACAAGTCATGTATCTGATGTTTAAAACCTTGCAGTTAGAAAGCATGAGGAGTGTTCAGCCAACACTGTCTGGAAAAGCTTGGAACAGAACTTGGAACATAAAGGGATGAAAGAGATATACTGTCATTAGTCAGTCAGGGAATGCAAATTAAGAACAAAATGCGAATAGTAAGTTAATCTCTTGGGCTCATTCAAGTGACAAAAGGTCATAGCTTGTGAGGTCAGGAACATGCAGGACCCTGGCTCTCAGTACCATGCTGGCTGGTGAGAGGCGGAAGTGCCTCACATGCTGGGAAAGTGTCCTTTAAAAATAAGCGTGCATGAAGACAGAGCTGCCATACTCCTAGGGGTTTATCTGGGAGAACAAGCACACATCCTTATAAAGATTTGCGTGCGCGCGCACACACACACACACACACACACACACACACACACACACACACACACACAGCAGCTCCAGTGTTTCTACCCCAGCTGGAAACCGATTCCTACCGCAGAGGGATGGAGACAAGCCATGATAGAAAACACATGCCAGGCAGAGCACCTGAAAACCCACAGTCTGAAATCCAGAGCGTTGTCAGCATAGGCATGACGTCTGAGAAGTGTGATTTGTATTATTTTAACTATGGATGCCTAATTGATATAGTTTCTGCACACACTCAAGAATTCCAGAACCTCTCACATCTGAAATCTTTCAGATGACAAAGACTCAACCTGTAATGTTTGCCAATAGGAAAAATGTACTATAGACATACAGCAACATGGCCAAGCCTCAAGTGAATTGCATTGGTTAAAATGCCTTGTGGTTCTTTTATCTGAAGTTTCAGAGACTTGAAAATAGGCACTGTCTAGAAAGCACTGTACAATTGAAGCAAAGGTGAAGAGTGAGAGGATGATCAGGAGTGTCCCCAGGTGACCAAGGAGATGGCTCAGCAGAGATGCTCATGATCTGGAGCTCAGCATCTTCAGCTTGTGCAGTGAAAAGCCAACAGAGCTGCAAAACCCCTGAGGACTTGGCTTTCCTTAGGGAAAGAACTATGAAGCTCAGAGGTTAATCAGCCTAGAGGATATTTTTTTGAGGGCCTGAGGCTTTCGCCCTGGAGCCATAGAGGCCTGTGCCTGTCAAACTCTGCCATATTATTCCCCTCCTCTAGGGGGCGGGGATATGAGACTGAGGTCCTAATCAGCACAAGTAAGATGATTTCTGGAAGCAAAAAACTAATTATCTTATAGTTAGGTGACACAAATTAAAGACTGTCAACTAAGAAAACTAGATTTTTAAATTTTTTTTTAAAATCTGACTGAAATGATATTTAAAAAAAAAAATCTGGCTGAAACAAATCCTGCCAGTTGTCTGGATGTCCATGTGGTACCTGAGGATTATGTCCTTCTAGTTATTAGACACTCACTAGCTGTTTAGAGTGCCCCATTGTTGTTATATTACACTAGTAAATTGTGTCCTCTCCCCTCCCCTCGGAAAGGGGAAATAAATACACAACTGCAGCATGCATAGTGATGTTCAGACCAATGTTACCAACCAGAAACCAAAGAGCAGTGTGCTGTCAGCCACCAGAGCAGCGGCGCAAGGGCAGGCTGGCTTTATCATCTCTTGGATCCAGCCGTTTGTTGACTGCTGTCATTTTTGAGAAGGAAGAACAGCACAAAGCTTAAATGCATGTGAAAACTTGGGGGAAACAAGATCGTTTGTGGTATTTAATGCAGAGGGTTTAGAGGCTGGTCCATAGCAGGCTCGGGTTATAGTGGGAAGGCCCGTTAACGTGTGTGTTAGTGAATAGACAGACTTGTTAACTCCTGAAAGGAGTATCAGCAGTGATTCCCCCATTTTGTTAGGCTCTTAGGATGCATCTTAAGCTTGCTTGGAATGACCAAAGATGAGCCAGTGAAACAACCACGTAACTGCACACCGCTCTAGCCACGGCACATCCATTTAGCAAGTGACACTCATGTATGCAGCCCATGGCCACATGCTGACCTCTACCATAGAGAAGTTAGTCTTTGCTAATAGTCACCCTGGTAAACTAGGCACTGCTTTGTGCAGGGTCACATGGATCTTTGAAGACAAATTAATCTTGGAACTAATTTCTTCTTCAGGCTGCTCATTCTTGTGGGCATGATTTTAAATGATAAAGACTTATGTAGAGGGTTGGCCTAAGGTATGGTTCATAACAATAAGAAAAACATCTTAGTAACATAGCATAAGAAAAGTTTATTTCTCATTGACATTAAACAAACATCTACGATAGATCATGTACTCACTGGTCTCTATGGACCTAGGATGATGGAGTCTCCACTAGCTTACAGCTGGCTGTACATGCAGAAAATGGAGATACTGGATTTTGAGACTCATTTTGAAGTTTTTTTTGCATAAAAGCGACATGGTTATTCACTTGCAGCCTACTGCAGAACCAGTAACATGGCTCCACCTAGTGCAGGCCAGCTGCAGGCTGTGGGGGAGCCTGGGGTGCAGTGATAGAGAGTATCTTGGCTGTAAACAGAGAGCAGAGGTACCTGGCACTTTGAAATAATACCTTTAATAGAAAAGTTAATGCTATACACTTAAAATATTAAGCTCATAAGGATGGTTATAATCCTGTGTGTGTGTGTGTGTTTTCATTTGTTAAAGAGGAACTAGAGTCAATTTATTCTTCAGTTTGCCATATACACACACACACACACACACACACACACACACACACATATATATATATATATATATATATATATATATATATATATATATATATATAATGGTTGCTGGTTTTCAATTTCCAAATAACCAAGGTGACCTTGTTGTGACTTCCTGCAGAGTTTTATGTGTTCATATATACATATGTTGCTGTAGTTCCCAAACATGTTTTGGAAACTGCAGGGGTGATTTCAGAGGTCTTTGATAGGGACTTTTCCTTACCTAGTGCTCCTAGGCATTACTTAGGTAGCGTCTGTTTTTCCTTTCAATAATGCTCAACGTTGAGAAAGACACTCTAGTATCCCGGTTAGATTATCTTGGGCACCTTTACATGTTCTGTTGCCAAGCCTGAGTGAATTTGTGTTGCCAAGATTTGTTAGGCACAGTTAGGAAAGAGGCATGGTGGGTGTGCTGGCAGGGTTGACAGTCCAGGGGCAGGAGGGGCGTGGGGAGACATGTGAAACGGCTCCTGGAGTGTGTCATGTTTTCCATTGTTGGTGTGCAGGAGCGAGCCCTTTCTTCAGCACAGACATGCTTCTAGCTCTCATGTTTATCTCTCTTTCCCAGGCTGTCCTTTGTGTTCCAACCATTGTCTAGAAATCTCTGTTGGGTGTTAGGCATTTCAGATTCAAGGTGTACCAAGTGAGACTCTTCACTCCTCTCGCCAGTTCCTTTCCATCACAGTAAACGGCACGATGGCTCATTCTAGTGCTTGACCTCCAATTCCAGAGGTCACTCTCAGCCCTCACACTAAAATCAGTCCATTGTGAGTCTTTCTGATGTTAGCAACAAGACCCACCTTGGCTCCCTCTGCTTTAGTTGACAGCAGCACTGTGTGTAGTTCTCTCCTGACTGGTTGGTTCATGTTTGCCTCCAGTGATTTTTTTTTTCTAGTAGCCAGACACACCCTTCACCTTCAGACTGCTCCAGGGCAGAGCATAAGAGGCTTGGGCTCTGCCTCTCTGCCTCGTTTTCTCACCGCTGTCCTGTCCCCCTCCCTGAGCCCCAGCCTGGATGTCCTGCCTGTCTTCTTGATCTCACTTTGCTTCCCCAGCTTGGGGCTTTTGCTTACTTCCTTCTCTCTCCTTGATGCTCTTCTCTCCGGACACTTGTGGTTTGAATCTTAGTTGAAGCCTTACCCTTGGCAGTCTGTCCTAAAAACCCTGTCTTTATCATAATGCCATTTTTTTTCTTACAATGTGCTTATTATAATGCCATGCCTAACATTCCATAAAAAGTTATGGTAAAAGATTTGAGCCAGGGAAAATCTCATACTTGAGAAGATATGTTAAGAAACACTATATGAAGAGAAAATATCTGCAAATCAAATATATGGCACAGGATTTATAACCAGAATATACAAAGTCTCAAAACTTAACAGTGAGTAACCAGACTACCTGGCTTTGGAGGGGTGTGTGTGTGTGTGTCTGTGTGTGTGTGTGTGTGTGAGAGAGAGAGAGAGAGAGAGAGAGAGAGAGAGAGAGTCTGTGCCAGGGCCTCACGTGTGTTAGGGAGGTGTTTGTCCACAGAACCACACCCCTGATCTCACCATGTTTAGTTTATAAGGCAAAGATTTGAGCAGGCTTACTAGAGGCAGTATTCAGGTGGTAACTAAACACATCGGAAGATGTCCACCACTTTGTTATTGATGCAAATTGAAGTGAGACACTGAAGCTACCCAGAGATACTCCTATAACACACAATAACTCTTTGAAAGCAACCCATAACAGCCTATCTGGAAGCATGGGGGAGGGAACACTAAAGTTCTCGTATACTGTTGGTAGGAATGCAAAAAGAAACAGCCACTTTGGAAAACAGTTTGACAGTTTCTTGTAAAATAAACATGCATTTCTATGAGACCCTGTTATTTTGTGTTATAGACAAATATAAACTTTGTTCACTCAGAAACCTCAGAAGGATGCTTAGAGTAATATAATTTAAAAGTTGACAAAAGAGGGCTGTAGTCCTTTACTACCGTCCATTCGCTGGCTCAGCTGTGGTCCATCAGCATCCTGGAGTACCACTGTGCAGTGCTGCCCATCACTGCAGAGGAGCAGAACTGCACGGGTCCTCAGAGGGGTCATATGAGCAAGGTGAAGGAAACAAACTTGGAAAGGCTACACTCAGAGTGGTGTCATATGCATACATTTTTTGTGACAAAGAGGCTTCACCAATGGAAGATACATCATTGTTTGGCAGGGACAGAGGTGTGTGTGTGTGTGGGGGAGACTTTCACTCCCAAAAGATAATTTAGGGGTGTGCTTGGGGTGATGGGATTATTTTGTGGTTGCTGGGGGGGATTAATGTAGTCAGTCTTTGCTTCTTTAATCTCAAAATGATCTATCAAAGGATTAATCTTATTGCCCATATGTTAACACAGACTTAGACATGGGCAGCCCTGTGACTTAAATATAGACAGCACTCAGTGACTCAAACATGGGCAAACCTGGGAGTTAGACATGGGCTGCCCTGGGAGTTCTGGGTCAGCATTTATGTCATTGTTAAGTATTTCCATTCATGATTGTTGTTTTACTGCAAGGCTGAAAAAAATTAGTTTTTATTCCTCTTCTCAGAGCAAAGGTTTTTGGCTGCAGGCCGAGTTGGTCTCTCCTGGGCAGCTCAGATGGTGTGGCAGTCTTTAAACTAATAATACTGTACTGATTCTTTTTGTTTTTAAAATGAGTTTTTGCTAAATGAATGAGGCTTCATTGTGTTATGAATATGCAGCATTTTTCAGCATTTAATTTCATAGTCATGATACTTTTATAAAGCCACTGTGGAAAAATTAGAATTTTCCAAAGACAGAGGTGATTTTCAGTACTTTGTGTCTAACATTCTGTACATGAGTTTAAGTTCTTTAGTCTCAAAAATCTTAGACTAATGCATATAGTCTTATAGTAAGAATGTAATAGTTCCCCATTTCTAATACTTGGTGCTCATTTTCAGTGAAATGGTCTGGCAGTGTAGGCATTGTCTCCCACACTAACTAGTGCCTGGTGGGAGTGCTAGCTTAGTTACTCAGAACCCAAGCCTACTCATTTGAGGTTTCCATTTTGCAGTATGCCCAACGTTCTCTGCCCCTGCCTTTTAATTACCTTTCAAAACCAGCCCAAACACTTACTTTGTTGTTATTTCCAACAACAGAGGATCCATGCTAGCCTGACTGAGGCATCCTGTCATTATCCCAGATAGAAGGTTGGATTGCAAATGTGTCAGCTTTGCCCCACCACTTGGCACTTACTATGTTCTGAGTGCCCTTTTACTAAAAACAGCCTCGTTGGTTTGCTCAGCACTCATTGGGGCTGAGTGAGTAAATCTCCAGCCCTGTTTCTCTGCACTGAGGTGAAACAAAATGAACCGCAGGAGCATCTTTGCTGTTGCAGAGAGTAGGGAGGAGCCAAGTAGGGAGCCGCCCTCACCCAAGTCCTGGCCAGAGGTTGGTCAGGCTGCCCTGCAGCAGCAGGCCAGGACGAGCTGAGTGATGTCCTCATCCACCTCATTGTCTTCTAGAAGGTTCCCTTAATTGTAAAACCAACTGTCTAAGAGCATTCTTGGTGTGTGCGTTGCTGAGGTGTAATGATTTTGTACTTCTATGGAATGTTGTAGTGGTGTCCGTTATTAATCCCATCCTAATCCTATAAAATATGTAACAGGCTGCCGAACAGAATGATGGCTGCACATAGAGGATGGGCCTTCATTTGAATTCATGCAAATGTGGAGGTTTCCCAGAAAGCCATTTTCAAAGTATGAGCCACATTTTGAAAATAAAACAAAGAATAATGCCTTGGAGTAGAAATCTGTAATGAAACCCATAATAGCCGAAAGAGTACAATAAATTCTGCAGGGAGAGCTCTCCGTTTTTTGTTCCTTTTCAAATTCTAATACTAAACTCTATTAGTAGTCTGTATAAAATGATGAGACACGAAGCCCTGCTGGTGTAAAACTATCACTAATCTGTTACTTTGCATAAATTTTCACTCAGACAATTGTCTCTGGTCTTCTCATGAAGGACCTGCTACATGCTTTCCAACTAAACAGATGAGACCTCTTAACCATCTCCTTCAGACTGAATGGGGCTCTGGAAGAGAGAGAGGCTGCATGCATGCAGGAGCCACTGGGGCATTTACCTCGGGCGCGGGCTTGCCTTCTTGAGTGAGCTGACATCCTTTTCATCGATATTATTGTCACCTTCAGGAGTAACACAGGCACGTTTTTTATCCCTGTTTTGAAAACAGGCGAATTCAAAAGTAGTTCCCTCTCTTTATCTGGGTCACACTGTTGTTTTATTGCAGCAGTTGTGACAGATTTATCATTTCTTCCCCATCAACTTTGTCTTCTCTATTTTCAGCTCATGGCACCCTTTGCTTTGTGGTCACACAGACATATAATTTAAATCAGCTTGGATCCCTTTCACTTCCTGCAGATGTTTCAACCATTGCCAGGTTACTTCAATTCATCTTTCATAATGTCTGCTATCCTTGTCTCTCCCATTCCCATTGCCCAAATCCGGTGCAGACCATTATGGCTGCATGCCTAAATTATTACATCTTTAATTGCCTTCCCAACCTCCAGTTAATTCCCTTTCAATACACCCAGAACACTAGTGGTGGATTTATTATGCTAAGCCATGGCATAGGTATACTTTTCAGTTTGAAAGTTTGGAGCTGTGTTGTTCAGGGGCATCATGGAGTAGGGAGTGGTATGCTGGCATCAGAACCAAATAAACATGGGCTGTTCACTACATGAATCTCTTTATAATGCTCTGACCTTAGAAAATGAGCTACGTGGCCTTTTGGGCTTGGGGTCCTTGTTTGACCATAGGGGGGGAAAAACCCATAATCACAGAGCAGCCTGTGGAGTACATAGGTTGGTGGGCCGGGTTAATGGCCACTGTTAGAAGTGTTGTAGGGAGAGTGGGCAGAGGGTGGCACGGTGCTGCCTCCAGCTCCACATCCTGGGCAGGAGCCTTTCCAGAGCCGTGAGTGCTTCTAAAGGAGGGAAGATTGCTAGTCTTTGTGTTTCTAACCATGTTTACAATTTAAAGCACAGCTAGGTCTTTTCAAATATACAGTATTTAAAGACGTATAAACTGAGACTTCTTTCAAGTATAACGACCAGAGACCACTGGCTTTTATTATTAGGGACACAGTGCTGACCTTCCAGATTATAGCTTCACACAGAGCAGTCAGTGTCAGGTAGAAATGGAAAAGAAAGGGTCAAGTGGGGATCAGGAGTGCTTGGTGACACATGCCACGGGTAGAGGAAATTGTGGTTAAGATGCTGAGGCTGAAGCTTTGGCTGTGTTTTATCCAGTGAGCTTGGGTGAGTGGATTGATGAGATAGGATGGTGGTTATATGGGGTGACCCAGGGAAAGGGAGGCCTTACCTCAGGCTAGAGGTGAGCAAAACGGAAGAGAGGACGGAGCTCCACAGGACATGCAGCCTAGTCTCCTCCTCTGTCAAGTACACGAGAACTACCTCAAGAGCCTGGTAACTAAGGAGACCGTAGTCAGGGTATTGCTGCCCTTGGTTATTTTACACTATTCTGTGTACGTGTGCATGTATGTGTGCCTGTGTGGGGGGGGTATGTATGTATGAATGTATGTATGTTTGCTCATTTGATTTTCAAGACAGGATTTCTCTGTGTAGCCCTGGCTATCATGGAACTTAAAGACTGAGCTAGCCTGACAGTCACAGATCTGCCTGCCTCTGCCTTCCAAGAGCTGGGCTGCACCAGCATGCCCGGTCTGACTTTTTTTTTTTTTTTTTTTTTTTTTTGGTAATGAAAACTCTGGTAATTCTGTTTCAGTTTGATTTGGGCCTCATTCTAAACATTTAGTCAGTGTTGAGTCTCATAAAGCAACTCTGCTACATTAAGAATTTAGTCAGTGTTGAGTCTCATAAAGCAACTCTGCTACATTGCTGTCTACCATTTGCAAAAACTGGCACTGCTTTCTGAGATGGCCTGTTCTGTGCTTAATAGATCTGTTCAGTATAAACTCAGAAATGTCAGCCTAGTTGCCCCTTGGTTTTATCTCCCTCCTCCTCCAGCACACAGTCATAGGTCTTGCCCAGGCGAGCACTCTTGAGGGTGAGTAGGCTTCTCTCCTCTATAAACTGAATGGGTCGAGGCCCTTAGCTTGTTTTGGTTTTGACTTATTCTCCTATCCTCGACACATGCTGCTGAGTGTAAGCTAGCTTTTCTGTGACCTTTGAAAGCTGTGGCACCAAGAACCAACTCCTATTCCTGCATGGTCTGTGCATGTGAGTAAAGAGTACCCAGATGGGCTGTGTGGTTCTAGCAATTATTTTCTCCTATGGTCCTCATAAATATTGTAATGGAAACTTGGGAACAAAGAATTGATTAGAATGCCCTTTATTAATAGAGTATGTGCCAGCACAAAGAGAAGGGATGTGAGCTGGCTTGTCTGCTTGGTAATCGCCAGTCATTCATTTGGGATGGAATGAATTGGAATGTGTCCTTAATCTCTCAATTCTTCTTCCCTTCTGCCCTGGTTTAATTTATCTAGAGGCATACACAGGGTTTGACTTTAAGACTTTGCAATGTGTGTCAGAGCAACTGATCTCCCTGCTTAGTCACTTAGTATGGTGCGAGCATGGGGTATGGGGCCCGTTGGGCCAAAGTTCAACTGTACGTTCCTTTCTGATATACTTATCAAAGCCTCAGCTCTTTACCTCCAAGATATGGCCAGTGTTAGACCCAGTCTCTTGTGGCACATATTTAAAGGCATGTGATAACCTTCTGTGGACTTGGCACCCAGGGCATGGCAGATGCAGTTGGTAAACAAGACTGTTCCGTGGATATGGAGTCCAGCCACCTGTTGGGCTGCTGGTAGACAGACACTACACAAATCTGAGTGAAAACAGCTTTTGAATTAGGCACATGTGGGGCAGCTGCATTTCTAGGTCTCCTGTGATGGCTCACACAGAAAGAGCCCTGACTTCAGCTAGTACTTCTCTGCTGGAAAGGAGGGAGACCAGTTGTCTGAACCAGTGGGTTCTTCTGGGTTCTGTTTGGCTCTGTTGTTTTACCTTTTGAATCTGTTTGTTCTAGTTAGGATTTCTGTTGCTGTGATTCAACACCAGGGCCAAAGCAACTCAGGGATGAAAGGGTTTATTTTCACATACAGCTTGTAGTCCATCATCCAGGGAAGTCAAGGCAGGAGCCTGGAGGCAGGAGCTGATGAGGGGCTGTGAAGGAGTGCTGCTTTTACTGACTTGCTCATCATGGCTTACTCAGTTGTCTTTTCATAGCATCAGACCCACATACATGTGCACAGTAGCACCTGCACACAGTGAACTGGGCCTCCCACGTCACTGATCAAGACCATGTACTACACATGCCCACAGGCTAATATGGTGGGGGCATCTTCTCAATCAAGGTTTTTTCCTTCCAGGTAGCTCAAGCTTATATTACTAGCCACCACAGAGTCAGTGGAACCTTTCTTTAGGAGACACGGCAAGTTCTCTGTGGTGGGGGACAGGAATTACAAATGCAGACCTTTGACCTAAATAGGTATCTGGACTATTTCTTTACAGCAGAGTACTCGTACCTCTTTACCATTGCTTGCCTCCTAGTGATTTAATGGTAACCACGAGATTGGCTTGAGATTTTTGTCCTCTGACTCACCCTGCCAGATTATATAGTGACAGATCAATGCAAATATCTTCTGGAATTACAGCAACCATGGATTCAGTCCAGGATGTACTTGATGATACATTTTAATATAGACTAATTTGAACATTTTTCTTGTTCTATTCACATGTCTGCATGATGAAAAAAATGTATGCTGAGATAGCCTTAAATTTCTATTTTGAGATTTTTTTTCATAACTGAATAGACTCTCAGTATTCTTTGAATGTGTAGCAAGTCAGAACAGTGAAACTGTAATGCCAAAAAGAATGGCATGGATCAAGTCCTGTGGTCTCCTTGCACTATCTGGCCACACACTTGCATTATGTTCACCCCTGCTGGTTGGTTGGTATCTTCACTGATAGACTTTTTTTTTTTTTTTTTTTTTTATAAATCTTTTTTTTTTTTTAAGATTTATTTATTATATGTAAGTACACTGTAGCTGTCTTCAAACACTCCAGAAGAGGGCGCCAGATCTCGTTACGGATGGTTGTGAGCCACCATGTGGTTGCTGGGATTTGAACTCTGGACCTTCGGAAGAGCAGTCGGGTGCTCTTACCCACTGAGCCATCTCACCAGCCCCACTGATAGACTTTGACCTCCGCTGGTCTCTCATTAGGCTCTACAGCGTCGTGCTGGTCAGACTGGATGGTTGTCAACAGTTAGTACCAGAATCCCATGGGCTTCTCTCCCATGTTGCACAGAGGAATGAAATGGGCTGGAGATGTGGTGAGTTAGAGTAGTTAGGGTTGTAGCGTCCTCACAACTGGAGGACTTCAGTGGCTTGTTTCTCACTCACATGACAGAGTCAGTGAATTATCAGGGGGTTTTGCTCAGTGTTGTTGCTCAGGGCCCCTTGGATGCCAGAGACTTGTATTTCAGCATGGACTTCCATGATCACAGAAACTGAGCGGAGAGTTCTAGAGGATCTTACTCTAGCAATTGTATTGTGGCTGAGACATGACTCTGGGCCACTTCTGTTCACTGTGCACGCAGCCATCCCACCAAGTGAGCAGGAAAGTGAGCCTGGCTGCAGATATCAGTGAAAGTAATGGTTGTAGTTGGATGGCCTGTATAAAATGCCTTTAAATATGTGCCACAAGGGACTGGGTCTAACACTGGCCATATCTTGGAGGTAAAGAGCTGAGGCTTTGATAAGTATATCAGAAAGGAACGTACAGTTGAACTTTGGCCCAACGGGCCCCATAGCCCATGCTCGCACCATACTAAGTGACTAAGCAGGGAGATGGCCTAGGACGTGGATATGTGGGCAGGACATGAAAGATTTTCTGCTTCCGGTTCCCTATGTGGAGCGTGAGCATAAAATGCCGTGGAGGGAAGATGAGGGTGCTGTGGGTGCCCTCAGAGGTGAGAAGCAATTGTGGAAATGACAAGGTATATGGGAGTGTGTGACGAGGACAGGTGCATGCTGTGAATGAGCTGAGCATGCCTGCCAAGAGAAGTGAGCGGGTGAGGTGGTGACATCTCTCAGGATTGAGGTGCAGAATGTTGAGCGAGGGAGAAATGCATTCTGTCCCTCTCCCAGAGGCAGGAGTGAACTAAACTAATCTAAAATGTGTTATGTATTTGCCTTTCTGTTCCTAGAGGACATTTGTCTATAATGTCAAGGGTGCGATCCCTGTTGATGTCCCTAGCAGCAGTCTGGAGGCATTTCTCTTTGATTATGTTACTATCTTATATGGGAAATTGTTTCTGTGGCCCTTTGTGTCACAAGGTCAAGCTACCACAATCCATTTACTTGCTAAGTAAATGTTTGCTTGACAAGCAAACAGAAATCAAAATGATTCTGTCCAGCTCGAGTTCCTTATAGTTCTTAGAAACAAAGCCTTGATTTTGTTATATTCTACATCACAAAGGAGAGGATGACACATGGCTTCCTCTAACTGTCTTCAAAGGACAAGCATCTAGTACAGAGGGGAGTAGGTAGAGCCCAACTTTGACAGCCACTGTGAGGTCTTTGTTATGTTCTGCCTCCCTGGGACATCAGGACTTTATTACTTGGAATGTAAATGTAGCTGGAGTCTGTGAGAACATGGGTGCTGACATGATGCTGATTTCCCACTCCCATCATGGTGAAAGCGAAGGAAAGCCAGCTCGCCAACATCAGCATCATCAGGATGCCACCATTGTCTCATGTATTTCCCTGCACTTTCTTATTCTATGTGCCTCTGCTCCCCAGCTTGGTTTCCCTAGTTTCTTGAACTGGGACTGTAGTCTTTGTTTTTTTAAACTCTATTTTTAATAATGGTTTTTAAACATTTTAACCTCCCCTCTAGACCACCATTCACCAGAGATAGTAGAAAAGAAAGGTCACTAGGATTCAGGGATGTGGACCTGTTTAGAAGTAGGTTTTTGGAGTGAATATATAGTAGTAGTCTAGTTTAGTAGCGTCAGGATCTACTTGCAACACCATCAGTCTAGTTTAGTAGTGTTAAAATAGTAAACATGAATTAGCAGTAGTGGCAAGACCCAACAGAAATAGCCAGCCCTCAGCCACATTGACACGAGTCAGCAGGAGTGACCAAGTCCACCAGGGACACCAGGAATAGTTCTCGGCTGTGTCTCTGTCAGTGAAGTCATGGGACCACAAACATTATAAAGCTGACTAGGTAAGCTTGCCCCCTTCATAGTCCATTGACTAGAGGCTTCTGCTAAGCATCACACGTTCTCCATGGGCCTTGCCTCATCATGTGTCTTGTTAGCACATGAGTCTTAGTAAAACTCTCTAAGTCTGTATCAGCTAACATCACTTAGTCAATTGGCCCAAGTCCACAAAGTGACAAGAAGCTGCCAGAACCCCACCAGAAGTGTTTTGGTGTGTTTTTCTCTATAGAGTCCTGACAAATGGAACTCAATAACATAATATAAGGCAAACCAAATATATATGTGTTATTATTGAAGAATCCTTTATCACCAAGTAAAACGTGTCTGCTTTATCGAAGTTCCTTCTAGAATCTGTTTTAGCAAAATATACTTTGACCTGTGTCCACTTAAAAAACAAAACAAAAACAAAAAACACTCCTTCCCGTGTTTGTCCCAACAAAACACCATTTGACACAACTGACTTTCCAAACCAACCAAAAGTTTCTACTTCATGGGGCCTTGTGTCTGGTGAGGAGTTTCAGAGAGGGAAGGCTTTGTGCTTGCAAGAGTGTACTTGTGTGTGTGTGTGTGTGTGTGTGTGTGTGTGATTTGCTCCCACCCTGATAATTTAGTTATATATATATACATATGTGTGTGTGTGTGTGTGTGTGTATGGCTGTGACCTTTGTTTGTGCCATATGTAGCACTGGGCTGTTGTTCACATCTGTCTTTAGGGGAATAGTGAGGTAGTTCATGGAAAAGCATTTAGAATCCTATCTAGCACATAGTAAACACTCAGTAACTGTGAGCTACAGTTGCTCCTCTGTGTCTCCCAGGGTTCCGCTTTGTAACTCTGTATTGCATCATCTAATCCTTATGATACAGACATGGAGAGAGGCCTTCTGTGACTGCCCCTACAGCTTTAGGCAAATTGTCAGGTAAACCGAGAAGACCAAATGCCTGTCAGAGGAGCTACTTCCACTGTGAAAACCCAGCTCTATGCCTGCCCTTTTGAGTTATGCTGTGGCCTGGCTGTGACCTCATGACCTTAGGCCATCTCTTCAGCTGTGAAGAAGAGTGGTATTTACCTTCCAGGGCATGGCTGTCAGTAGTGCCTTCATAGGTGATCGATTGCATCCTCTATCCTGTCGGATATTTCTGGGATTGGCATGGTAAAGTGGATCATATAAGTGTAAATTACTTTGTTAATTTAGAAACACAAGAATATTAGAGAACCCAGGCCTACTGGCCCCTTGGCTAGTGTTTGACCCAATTGTCATTGTTTCTTCTTTATCAGTTGAGTAAAATATGTATCAAGTTTTAATTAGTATATGATAGAAGATCTTAATATTCAGTCAACATATTAAACTACTTCTCTTGTGCCATACTTTGACATACCTGAAAGTAATATGGCAGCTCTGATACACTGAGCAGGTACTGTTGATTGCCTTATTTCATTTTGAAAGAAGCTTCATGGAAGAAAGCAGTAAGCTATTTGGGAATTCTTGGCGTTTTCTAGAAATTGTCTTCTTTCTTAAACCTATTCTGGCATATCCTCACTTAGCCTCACACTCCCCTTGTCAAGGTGACCAGCTCTTGCCATGGTGCTGGGTCCAGTGGTCTGTGCTGAATGCCTGTCCTGTTACAGCTGCTGTCCGCTTATGGTCTCCTTGATCCCTGCTTCTTGAAACAAGTCATCTTCATCTGTCACCTCAGCACATCACCCTCCCAGCCTTTGCATCCTAGTTGGCTGTGACTGCTTGGAGAATGTTTCCAGTGTCTGCTTTCCTACTTGTAAACCAGAAGTACTGTGTCTGTTCAAGGCCTCCCATCTCTATTTGGGTACAGTCTCTAGGGCTTTAGGTCATTTCTGTGATGAAGATTCTTCACTCTCTATGTCCTGCATGGACCTCTTCCTTGGATTGCAGAGGGAAAATTATGGCTGCTTGATGCTCTGACTTCCATGTCTGGCCAGCATCTGAGCCTTGTAATACAGGTTTGCTCTGGAGCAGGCATCCCTGCCCCTCTCCTGGCTGCTGTAAAGTGGTTGAGCAAAGAGCACTTTCATCTTCACAGCGAACAGACATCCTCTTGACACTTCCCGTCCCATCTATCAGGTCCTGCTAATTCTGCCTCCAAAATGTTCCCAGAGCAGGACCTTGTTCATTTTCACAGCCCTGTCCCTGGCCATCCCTTATGTTATCTCCTGCTTGGACCTGGACCATCACAGCAGACTGGCGATCCAGCATGAGCTTCTGCCCCTCTCCTCTGGAGACTTAAAAAACAATTCGGATTCTTTTTTTAAACAAACATCAGACCCTGACCACATGCCTAACATTTTGTACAGGGAGCTTCTACCCTGTGTAAATGAAGGCATGCTCTTTCCAGTAGCCCACAGGCCCTACCCAATGCCCGGTGCCTCCGGAACTTAATTTCTAAGTACTGTCTGTGTTGTTCTCTTTACTTCAGCACATACAGGGCATGTTCTTCGGGACCTAGATCGTGGTCTTCCCTCTTTTGAAGCTTCAGGTCCTCACTTGTCTGTCATTTTCTCTGTAAGACTGAATCATTTTAGTTTTTCTCCAGTCTTGATTGTCATGCATCAGATACACTCAGCTGATTTATGTCATCTGACTTAATGTTTTTTTCCACTTTACTCTTTAAAATGAAACTCCACAGCATCTAAAATTATCAGTTTATAGCTGGTGCTCAGTAAGTGTGCTTCCATGATCCAAAGGAAAACTGTTGATCCAGGTAAGGTATCCTAGGCATGTTTGAGTTTGAGAACACGTCTCATTGGCAGAGTGCTGGCACTTCTCTTCTGCTCGGTACTCCTGTCTTCCCTCCTCTCTCAGTGGAGGAACTCAAGCGCACCATCATTTCTATGTATGGTCTTCCTCTGTGGATCCAGCTCACACACTAGGATCCAAAGGATGTGAAACCAGCTTTTATGTACCATGCTACCACAAGCTATTGGGAAGGAGGAACATTCTCTACACTAGGTCATTTCTACACCTCTTTTCAAAAGGAGGACATGTCCTCCTTTTGTTCTCCACAGACAACACTGAGCATTGGAGCCAGGTGGGCTTCTTAAATGAGAGTGCCCATCCCAGCATCGACTCACAGTGAGACTCCAAGGATCCTTACAATCTGATGCTGGGTCTGACTGGCCACACTTCAACACAAGCTCCCTTCTTTTTCCTATACCCCGACCAGAAATGAAGCGTGACCATGACATTCTCTAAACTGTCTTACAGAAACCCTGTTGAACACATAAACATTGTATTCTGAGTCAATCATGAACACTTCGATGCCATTTCTTTTTTAATTGTTATTAGTGAGACAGTCTCTGTATGGACTCTACACAGAGTAGAAGCCTAGACTCTTCACTGCACGAGCATTGCAAAGGAAGGTCTGTCCTAGGTGTGAGATCATGGGGCTCCCATTAACACTGCACTGCACTGCACTGCACTGTTCACAGGCCTTCTCTGGGTGTCCTTTTTCAAAATGATAATCAAGCAGTAAATGCAGAAACAACAGGTAACATTTTCATACTTCTCTTCAGTGGAGAGAAGTACAAATGAAGGATAGTCCAGATAAACTATCTGCATCTTCCTGAAATGTCTTTTTCTTTCTCAGAATGTAAGATGACAGATCCTGTAATTGATGCAGCTCAAAGCTGTACAGGACAGGACAAGATAACTGTGTAGAATGCCTGTCCCAACATGGCCACCTCAGGTTGTGAGACATTTCTGTTCTTGGTGTCCTGGTCCTTCCTGTCTTGAATTGTCAACCCTAAACACACACATGTACATAATCCTGTGGCTGCAGCTCTGCTGGAGTGCATGTACACGTATCCTATGGCTGCAGCTTATATTGTGCACACTTGCCATTTATAGCCCTTCCTGATCACAGATCCCGAGAGACACTTGCTTTGTGCCTGGAATAATGACAAAAGCAGCCAGCTCCTTAGCTAGAGATGCTGCCCCTCAGTCTCAGCTAGAGAGGCTGCCCCTCAGCCACAGAAGCCTCCAGACCTGCCCTCCCCTCCCCATTTCACAGAGGGCAGGAAGGGGAGGGGTTGTTGATGTTCACCTCTCCTGAGGCAGAACTGGGGGTGAATGTTAGCGCTTTGTTTCCCTTCCAGAAGATTTGATAGCTGTTCTTGATTTTTAGGAAATAAAGTATTTAAGGGGAAGTAGATGGAGATTTGGATTTATGTGAGGAAATTAGAGTGTCTCTTTTTGCCTGTTCTTCTTGTCACATTATCTGTGGTCAGGAATCTTTTCCTCTTAGACTCATTTTTATACTCAATAAAATAACCCTTCCTGTTAATCTACTCAGCATATGTAGGCAATGATTCTATATAATTTTTAATTTCAGGATACTTAACATTTGTGAATTTAACGACTGTGCTCTCCATTGTTAACCTGACAGTAATAGTGTTAATACTGGAAATTGCCGTAGAACTGTGCTTTTTGTAGGGTTCTTTTGTCCTCAGTGTTTGAACAACAGTGTTAGAATGACAGAGGTTTTAGGTTCTTGTCTATAGATTGTTTTTTTAAGGGTATGTGCAGAGAAAGTTTAATCCTGCTTTCTTAGAGGTTAAGTGTAGTAGTCCTCAGTGTCAGAGGGAACAGAAGTGTGAGTCTGTGGAGGTGCTCTGGGCTGACAGGGAGCCAGAAGAGCATAGCCCTTAGGCTGTGACAGAACAAGCCAAAGTGAAAGTAGCTGTTTGTAAGCACAGTTCAGATAGAAGAAATAAAAGCATATTTTATGTTCTCTAAAAGTTTCCAGGTAGGGCAGATAGATCTAGAAGAATAACATTTCAGTTCACGTGGAAAAACAACGAATGCTATATGTATTACATACTTTCCAAATAGCCACCAACTCCATTACTGGGAGAATGTGTTGTAAGAGAAAGTAATTGGAATTTGAAATTCAGTTTTCCAAAAATGCTAGTGAGGTAAGTGCCACTCACTGCCCCAGCGTAATCCTCCTTGTCACGGAATATGTTGTGTCGTGGAGGAAGGGCGTACAAAAGCAGCCAGGAGTGCACAACAGCGTGAGCAGTTCTCACGAGTGCCAGAGAAGTAAAGCACGGTGGGCAGAGGAGACTTCGTAAGGGGAGGCTGGCGAGGGTGGACTTGAACTCACGCTTACACATCAGGAAGGAATCAAGTAGGAATCCCAGGGATGCACCCCAGGCACAGGGGATGCTCTACAGATGCGCGGAGCTTGGAAGGAGCTGGGGGTGCATTCCAGGACCCGAAGGAAGGTGTGCCAGCATGAGCTGGGGATGTCTCAAGGGGCTTGACTACAGAGAAAAAGGGCACCAGACACTAGGAACATTTTAAATACATGTGTAGGCATGGCAACTTCAATACACACATGCACATGCACACACACACATACACGGGCGCAGAGGGCTGTTGATGAGAGTAGAAGCAGAGAGGCCATGATAAGTTATATATTTCTTCAGTTATTTCTTATTGAGAGGGGGCAAACTAGGCTTTGGGTTCCAGTAGAAGGAAGGACCTACAGGCAGGCTCAAGATGTACTTAGATTGAGTGATGGAATAGAGGCAGCAAGAGAGAAGTGTTAGGTTTGAGCACATGGATATAAAAGAACCAGTTCAAAGAATGGGGATCCAGATTTTGTGTCAAGCTCAGACAGGGGTGTTGCTCAGTTGTTAATGGCTTGCATTTGCACATGGGCCCTGAGCTCAATCCCAAAAGTTTTTTATTTCCTGTTGTTGGTGGTAGAGGGCAAGGTTATTTTTGAATTTTATGGTTCTGTTATTTATTGCCGTGTAGACAATTAGATGTTTTCAATGACCTCATCTACAAAAGCTGTTTGGTTGATGTGAAAAGTGAGTGAATTAGTACTCCTGAAGCTAAAACATGATTAGCCACCTGTAATTTCTCAGGAAAGGTTAGCTGCAGCTACTGACACTATCATTGTTGTAATCTTAAGAGCTATAGTTGTGGATATATCTAAATGAAATGTTAAATAGGCACATTCACACAGTGCAGAGTATGTGAGTCTGGAGCTTAACACTGAAGCCGGGGGGTAGAAATGAACCTTGGTAGTTATTGGCTAGAGATGGGCATTTAGAAGCATGGTACTATGTAAGATTGCCTAAAATTCTAAAGATAGAATTTGACAGCATCCAATGATGCTGAGAAGTCAGAGTAAGAAGTGGATACACCTGACCCATTGTTTTGGCAGAGGACAAACTGATGTGTCCTTAGAAGAATCATTCCACGAAACGGTGGATATTAATGTTGTCTTAAGTGGCAGGAGAGAATGCAAGGTTAAAAAAAAAAAATAAGGAGCAGGAGCAGTAGCTGGGGAGGAATGGAGCCTTGGGATGTCTTGGGAAGCTCATTTTAATGTGGATCTATAAAACAATTGTGTGCTAATTGGGATGATGAAGTAGGCAGGGAGAATTTTATGGTATGGGAAAGGAAATAGTAAGAACAACTTGAGAGAGACATGGGGGACGTTTCAGAGGTTGTTCTTCTAGGATCCCAGAGAGACACTGGGGGTCAGAGGTGTTCTTCCATTGTGAAATAAGGCAGGGCACAGACCATCTGCAAGTCAGATGGGCAATTTGTTGCCAGAGGATAATTTTTTGTGAATTCTCTACTTTTATCATCTCAGCCAGGCAAGAGCGTCTGGGAGAGGATGTGAATGAGCGTCTTTGCTTCACGTTAGCGATCAACACACAGTTTGCACCTGAGTTTCCAGGAGCTCAGAGAACCTTCCCATCCGAGTCTGGCTTCCCAGTCACTGTTCTTTTGAGAAGGAATGCTATTACTTCCCCTAAGGGAGAAATTCTTTACACACACACACACACAAAATAAGATTAGCTTTTATCCCTAGCAAACAAATCTAGAAGCAGTAACATGAGGGTTTAAGAGCATTAAGAGGTTCAGAGCACTAGTAACCCACTTGACCTGCCTAAAGATAAGTTCTTCTCCCCAGCTTAAGGAGGCTGTTCTCTAACGGCTTTGTTGTTGGGAAATGGGAGTGTCCCAATGGGCACAGGCTATGTTTGGTTTAATGTTTAGTGAAGTTTTTCTCACTGTTTCGTAGATTAGAAGGGTGCATCTAAGTGCCTCTCCCTGGAAGGGATTATGAAATGACATTTATAGTGCGGACACTTAAAAGGGTGGTATCCATTCACTCTCTAGTAGGCTATCACAGATGTTTGGGTTTGGCTCTTTCCTCCCAAGAATACCAGATAAAACCTTAATAGGTCAATGGGGAGAGCGAACATAGGAGATGAGAGAGATGAGAGAAAGGTGTGGGTGTGTGTGTGTGAGAGGGGAAATACTCCCACCCTCACATCAGAAATAGGCTTGTTCCAGGAGGAGGTGGGAAGTCACTCAGGCCAGCAGAAGCCTCTTGAGGATTCCATTCCCAGACTTCATCTTGGTCTTGTGCTTCAGTGGAGCTCTAGGGGGCGGTCTGACCATAGTGGAGGATCCTGACTGAAGCACCTCATGATGTTCAGCTGTCAGACCTCTGAATCATGAATCTTTGCATCCTGTTCTGCCCATGTCTCACCCTGTCCTTTGCAAGCAGCATTTGGGAGACCTCCAGCCTCCAGTAGCTGCTGTCTCTACCTCAGTGCCTTTGAAGGGATTTTCTTACCTCTATGCAAAGACATGATAGTACTCTGATTAATGCAAATATTGTACATCGACGCTTTCATAGTGTCCAGAAGAAATGTTCCCTCAAACCTTGCAGTGTTGATAAGCAACAGACTCTGAAGGTTAAGCTGCAGGCCTGGCTTCATCCTATAATCAACAAGATTCATCCGGCTAAGGCAGCACACATACCCTACCTTTCCTCCTCGTGGTGCAGCTAGAGGATGCTGGCCTGAGAGGCTGCAGTCAGTCTTTCCTTTATGGAGTGAAGACAGGTCTTCCTTACCTGTAATTATCTTTACTGTTAAGTTTTTCGTGAGACCATTATAACTTAATCTTTCTACTATAGTCATAAACACAAATTCTTTGACACACAATCTAGAAAGTCAAAGCTTCAGCACGTGAATCTGTGGTATCCCTTTGCTGGTGTTGGCGAGGTGGCTTTTCTCTGCTTTCTTTTCATGGCTGTTTTGCTTCCAGAGTGTGGACTTTTCTCCACTGCACCTGCACAGTGGAATCATTTGGACCCAGTGCCTAGGACCTGCCTAAAAGTCTGACTGGTTTGTGGTAGGCCTGCTTGCCACCAAGAGTTACGTGTGTGCTTAAGCTTCTTTAAGGAATAGCTAAAGCTGAGCAGCATTGCCTTCAGGCAGAGACACAGGGGTTCTTGGTTCAGCTCATCGAACACCTTTACTGGTTCCTGAAACTTCCTCCATATGATAGACTTGGAGCAACTCTTGATGGCGGCCCTCTGCCTCCTGGAGGTCCATTAGGATCCATTCTTCATAAAGATGTCACTGATGAACTGCAGTTTCTGGGGTGACAGAACATTAAATATATGAACCGACAAGGGTGACCTGGCATTCCCTCTTTATCCCCCCTTGGTATACCTTCCTTATAGAATCTCAGAGCTGGAAGGATTCTGAAGTGTTGAGATACTGAAACTAGAGTTAAGTGTGCTTCTTAATGTCATATTGGTCAGGGTTTAGTTCTCTTGCCTTTTGTGCAGGGCTGGGGATGCTGGACTTTAGTGTTCATCACACTGAGCTGCACCCCAGCTCTGCAGCAGTGCTGTATCAGAGCCACGAGGACTGCCCCGCTGCTCGCCTGTAAGGTCATTTCTTTTTCTGTCCTACAGCAGTGTCTTCTCGTATAGGCTCCTGAATATGTGAAATAGAATAAAGATTTCACAGTTGGAAAGGACACTTGACTTTTGGAAGCTTCTGTAACTCATTCCGATTCGAGCCTAGTAGGATGGGAGAGCCATCGAATATTCGTGGTCATAATTGACTGAGAAGTCACATGATCTGGAGCATTGTCATCAAGCCAGTTGTGGACAATGTCACACTTTTTCAGCATCACAGAATTTCTCAATTGCTTCAGAGTTTCTTATAAACTGAATGAACAGTGTGACCTTGTGAGATGAATTCTGAATGGACTATACCATCTGCTTGCTGAGGCTTGAAATTTCTTTAAGGGAAATAAAGCTTTTCATTCTGCAATTAGAAGAGAAAAGCCTTAAGATGCAAATGACTTGGAGACATAGCTCAATGAAACTTACTCACAAGTTGCACTAGATAAGTGAGTGTAAAAATGATCGGAATGACCGTCCACCTAGTTAGTGCGCTTAGACCTCCGTTGCCTGATGCTTTGATTGCTGACCATCTCTTTGCACTGGTAGAGAAAATAAAGCAGAGCTGGAGCCTGGGTACATCTAGACTGATCTAACAGAAGTGAGACTCGGGCAAAGTATAAAAATACAGCTGTAGAGCCAGAAAAGGTGGTGTGCACACAGTCCTAGTAACTGTGGACACTTGGTGTGCACCCAGTCCTAGTTACTGTGGACACTTGGTGTGCACCCACAGTCCTAGTTACTGTAGACACTTGGTGTGCACCCAGTCCTAGTTACTGTGGACACTTGGTGTGCACCCACAGTCCTGATTACTGTGGACACTTGGTGTGCACCCAGTCCTAGTTACTGTGGACATTTGGTGTGCACCCACAGTTCTGATTGCTGTGGACACTTGGTGTGAACCCACAGTCCTGATTGCTGTGGACACTTGGTGTGTACTTGGAGTCCTGGTTACTGTGGACACTGAAGCAGGGCGATCATTTTGTGAGATCACTAATTACTCAAGAATAGGGTCTCATGTCCAAAACAAGCTAAACAAAAACCATACACACACATGCAATACATACGCCACATATGTAATTATACACTTACATGTACACACACACACACACACACACACACACACACACACACACACCCCAGATAGCCAGTATTACTTACACTTTGTAGATAAGGAAACCAAGCTTCTGAAAAGTCAAATAACTTGTTGAAGGATGTGCAGCCAGTAGGTAAAAGAGCTGTGCCTTGCATAGACCTTGTCATATGCTATTTAATAAAAATATAATAATTTATTCATCTAAGACCAATGAGCTTGAATTAAAATTTTAAGATTACAATGAGAGTCTTTTAATCCATTTTGTCTGTTACCATTTTTATTGTATTATTTAACAGGATCTTAATAACTTTTTTATCCTTTGACCTAGTACGTTTCAAGTATTTTTAACTGTTGTTCTCCCGTGACTTTACTCCCCGTAATCACATTGGCCCTCACATGCGTGTCCTCTGGTGGCTCTAAAACAGTGACGGTCTTAATGCAAAGCCCTGTGTGCACTGATTGGGTAGCCATGTTGTGGCATCTGAGAAAGGTTCCTGGCTGAAATGCTCTTAGTGGTCATCTTGAGGAAGGCTAGCTTTTCACAGAAGATCCTCAAAAATGAGCTCTATGTTCTTTGGTTGAATATTCCACATTTATTTTACCGAGAATGATGGTTCTTATTCTAATCTTGTTTTTTGAAAGAAATGTGCAGTGCCCCTTATTATCCTAAATAAGGCTCATAGAAAATATGGCCTTTTTCTAAATCTATCTAATGAAACTGGTTTTTTTGTTGTTGTTGTTGTTGTTGTTGTTTTGTTTTGTTTTGTTTTTTTAGTGGAATCTTATAGGCTAATTCTGAAATTTAAAAAGAGACATACAGACCGGGCGTGGTGGTGCACGCCTTTAATCCCAGCACTTGGGAGGCAGAGGCAGGTGGATTTCTGAGTTCGAGGCCAGCCTGGTCTACAAAGTGAGTTCCAGGACAGCCAGGGCTACACAGAGAAACCCTGTCTCGAAAAACCAAAAAAAAAAAAAAAAAAAAAAAGAGAGAGAGAGAGACATACAGGATCAAAAATAACCAAGTTGCTTAAGAAAGAGAACAGCATAGGAAGATTCAATTAATCGTCTATTGAGACTTACCAAGAACGGGCGGACGGACGGGAGCTTCTGGGTGCTGGTTAGAGTTCATCTCCTAGCCATTGCTAAGTTTACACAGTGTTTCACTGTTTTGTGTGCTGCTTATATCACAATGAAAGGGGATGCTGAGTAAATCAATATCGTGGTCTAGCTGTGCTGTGAATGAGAAGTGAAACAGATGAATTAGACTGCAAGACTGAAGCTACCCAGCAGCTGGCACTGTGCCTCTCAGGTGACAGCCACCTCCTTGGGATTCTCTGCTTTAGAAAACTGCTCACCACATAGACTTTAAACTGTTGAGGCCTTGTATTTTGTTTAACTATTTGAAGAGTAATTTCTTTTTAATAATATTTAAATTTTTGTGATTTCTATGTAGTAACAAAACTTGTTTATGGGTCTAGTAACATTTCAAGACAGTATAGTAGCCAGTGATCAGATGAGCATGAGAACCCACTGTGGCCACAGCTACACAATCTGTCTCTGTGTGAGGACATTCAAAATCCTCCCTAGGGTTATATCATGACCAGAGCTACCTTATTGTGCTGTAAAACCTGAGCTGTGTCTCTCCATTCTATCTGCCCCCCCCCCCCGCCTTTGCCCAACCAGCCTTTTTATACTGTGCTTTCTCATACCCGTCCCAGAATCTGATAAGCAATATTCTAGTCTGTCTCTTTGAGATCAACATTGATCTTCTACAAATGAATGAGACTACATGACATTTGTGTCTCTGTGCCTGACTTATTTCTCTTGGTATCTTCCAGTTCCATCTGTACTGCTGCAAATGGAAGGATTCCATCTCTTTTGGGGCTGAATAACACAACATTGTGTTTATATACCACAAGAATTATTTCTTAATTAGTCATTCCGAGTCCCCTATGCTGCAGCTTGAGCTCATTAACATGGTCCAGAGTGGAAACGGGACCGGCTGATCATTATTTCCAGCAGCAGACATTCATATTTTTGGCTAAGCCTTTGGCATTTTATATTTATAGGCGCCCTGTCCTTACTTCCTTTGCATTATTGATGTACCTTGTATTTGTCATTAATGAGCTTAATTACTTACTCCGATGACAATTTAACTTTGGTTTGAATTTCAGCCTCTGGCTAATGCCTTACTGTTTGATTTCATCAGAAAATGTAGCCAAATCGTTTCTCATCTATTTGTTGGTTATAGGTAAACATGTTAGATGCACGGCATGTTCATGGCTTAATATCCTAGTGCTCTGTGAACACAAGGACAGCATACAGATGTCTGGGAGATAGGTTGTTTCCTTTATAGAACAGCCTAGGACGTGTTATGGTCATGGCTACTGTCCCAGCACTCCATGATCACAAGGACAGTGTACAGCTGTCTTGATGGTAGACAGATTCAGATGTTTTATATAAAGGAGGACTGAAATCAGGTTTAAACAGTATAAACCTATTCATAAATAAGAATAAAATTTAAAATTATACAACTCAGCTTGGAGTGTAGCTTAGTGATAGTTTCTGCCTAGCATGTGCAAGGCCCTAAATCTTATTTCCAGCAATGCAAAGCATAAAGAAAACAAAAATCCACATAAGGATATATTGAGATGTAAACAAATGTCTTTTCTACTCATTCTAGGATTTGTAAATCTGTATTAAGATATCCACAGTCCTAAACACTTGCCCAGTCTTAGCCCTGTGACTTTGGGGTGTGGGGAAGTAGGCCAGCTTTGATAGCTGCAGGTTAGTCCCTCCTTCTGATGAAATGGGATGTGAGAAGCATTCATAGATGGTCACAGCACAGGGCAGCTCTCAGTTACTGCCCATGCATCAGGTACTTGGCTAGAACCAGCTCGAGTGAGGAAGAACATTGGCTCACAGTTTGAGGGGATACTGTTCAGCACGGTGGGGGTAAATGTGGCAGACAGCAGGATCAGGAGGTGGCTTTATCATGTGACTCTGCAATCAGGAAGCAGAAAGTGGACAGGAAGTCAGGTGTACTATAAAACCCCAAGGCTCATCTCTAGTGACCTACTTCCTACAAGCTTTCCCAACAGCTCTGCCATCTGGAGCCAGTGCTCAGATACATGAGTCTGTAGGACCTGTTTCCCATCTCAGCACATCACTGAAGGGTTTCATAACCTGTGAGTGGCACTGTCACTGGCCAGTACAAATGGTTCCGTCTACTTCATTCTCTGTTGGCTCTTGCATGCTGCTGCTTAGAAAGCATTAAAGGTCGGGCGTGGTGGCACACACCTTTAATCCCAGCACTTGGGAGGCAGAGGCAGGCGGATCTCTGAGTTCGAGGCCAGCCTGGTCTACAGAGTGAGTTCCAGGACAGCTGGGCTACACAGAGAAACCCTGTCTCGAAAAACCAAAAAAAAAAAAAAAGAAAGCATTAAAGACAAAAGCCCCAGAGAGAGCTGTGTGAGTTCTGGATGTCAATCATTATCGTCATGGCACAGAATTGAGTCCGTTTTAGTGCAAGTCTTGCTTTCTTATTTCTTAGTTTTACAGATTGTTGAAGTCTTCTACTTAAAGAAAATTTTAAAGCTTAAAAGGACTTTTTTCAGGGAAATGAGATATTGTCAGTGGTTTTGCTGAATTTATAGATGTATAGGTTACTTGGGATAAACCTGCTATAAATATCTCAGGTCTAGTGTAATTGATTCATATCCTCTCATTGTTTGGCATTTAGTTTGTTGAGAAGAAGATTGCTCTGAGAACCATGGAAATGTTCAAATATTTTAAACCACTATTTTTAAGTATTTCAAAATTAGTAATTTTAGTCTTTCTGGACATAGGTCATACTCTGATGATGTGTCTGTGCTAGTGTGGGGCCAGGCCTCACCGAATGCCCTGTGGGTGCTCTGCTCTTGAGCCAGCCCCAGCCCTCAGAGCCTTCGAGTCACAATGAGTTTGTTTCAAGAAGGTCAAAAAGACTGACAAGGTCTCATCAGTGGGATGTGCAAGCATTTCCAGGATTTTTGTTGTAGCTTCTTTTAGATATAATTTATATACCATATAATCTATCTGTTTAAACTACACAGTGCATTGGTTTTTAGTATTTTGATCCTTTGCTTTTCTTGTTTTGTGTGTGTGAGAGAGAGAGAGAGAGAGAGTGTGTGTGTGTGTGTGTGTGTGTGTGACCATGTGCTCAGTAGATGATAGTAAAGAGACAGGGTCACACCTAAGGCACTTATTGGATACCACATTAAGAGGTGTGTTGCTAGTACTCCTATATACAAAGACAAATCCATATACACCTATCCCCTGGAAATAGGTCTAGTGATCTGTGGCCCTGCAGGCTGAGAGCAATTGTTACTCTCACGTGTTCTGGACCACGTGCCCTCATTCAGGGCAGCACTGGGAAAGGCAAGGGTCTCGTAGGCTGGAAGAACTTGCTCCTCCCTGTTTTCTTTAGCCCTGGGGTAGACTCCTGGGCCTTTCTGCTAAGCGCTCCCTCCCTCACTGAGCTGCTCTCTCTAGCTGCGGCCTAGAACTCACTGTTTTTATTGTATGAAGCACAGAAATGCTAGTTAATTCTCGTGTAATGGTTCGTGTAATTCTCAGGAGCAGAGGTGAGAGTGTTGCCTCTCACACTGTATCAAATCCTGTATGATATAGAACAAAGCAGCCTTCTTAGGGAGCCATAATGGAGAAGAGACTGGGAAGTCCTGCCAGAAGGAGGGCAGTCATTACTTTGAGGGACCTAACAAATGTCCCCATTGGGGGATGTTCTGGGATCCCTCTGTAGCAGGCAGGAGCTCAGGTGCTCTCACTCATCCCCGTGCTCCTTCCTGGTCTGCATCTCACCACGCCCGTGCTAGCCCCTTCTTTCTCTTTGCTTGGTGGGAGGGAGAGAGTCAGGTGACAGTGGAAGAAGAGAGGAGAAATGGACCAGAATACATTTGAAAAGATGAGTCTGGACTGTCTGACTTGTAAATGGATGGCCTCATATACAATTAGGCCCATTTCTACATCTGAGCCTCCACACATTTACATGGTAGCTGCGCACCTCTCCACATATTTCTGCCTATACTTAGAGTCAGAAAGAGTGATTCTGGGTAATTTATTTCCCTTGGAAGGCTCATCTCATACCAACACTTTTGTTTCATCAAGATCCTTTATATTTTCCCCTTAAATTTCCAATGCAGTTAAATCTGACTCTTTATGGGCCATAAGCAAAGACATAAATGATAATAGAAAAAAACATTCTTCAGTTATAGGAGGCAAGAGTGCCCGTGTGCAGTGCTCAGCTGCCTGCCTTCCTCTGGTGAAAGCTGGTAACGGATGGCTTAAAGGTTTGCGCTCTCTCTCTCTCTCTCTCTCTCTCTCTCTCTCTCTCTCTCTCTCTCTCTCTCCTGTTTGTGCACATGGGTGTGGAGCATCCATTGGCCTAGGGCTAGACAAGTCACTAGGCTAGTTGGCAAGCGAGCTCCAGGGATCTATTGTCTCCAACCCTCTGAGCACAGGCCACCATGTCAGCATTTTCACATGGGCTCTGGACTTAGGCTCTCGTGTGCCTGAGACAAGCACATTGCCAACTGAGCTGCCTCCCCAGCTTCCTGGTGATTTGGTTTTAACCTTTACCTGTGGAACAAGCAAACTTGGATGATGAGTTACTGAGATGGTGCTTCGTGTTGTAAAAGTCAGCTAAGTGAGAAGTGAGCAAAGCCCATCCTCCTGTGCTTATACACTCCGGCCGTACCAGCTGCCGTCACCATCTGCTGGAGCACAGAGATGAAGCCTCAAAGCCTCACCTGCTAGGCACTATAGTCTAGGCAAAGGAGATAAAGGCAAACAAGCAGACACTTCGGTCAGATAGGTACAAGCAGGATGCCCAGACAGGTCTGTGGAATACAGATGAAAGGCCAGTGATACTCCTCAGTAGTACCTGAGTTTAAGGAACAGACTAAAGGAAAAGAATCCTATACAAAAAGGAAGACCTGGAGGAAGAGGCAGGGAAAAGGGAGAAGAGAATGTGAAGAGAAGGGGGTTGTAAGATGAGTAAATCACAGCAGTCAGCAGGTATGAGCCGTGTGCAGCAGATCCTGTGGGCTGGAGAGGGCTGGGAGGGGGACCAGCGGCAGCTGTAGAAAACACTGGAAGGACGGATGTGAAGGAAGGAAAAGAGAATGGGCAGTGGCCAGAGAGAGGACACGGGTGTTTCTTTTTCTTTTCTTTCTTTCTCTCTCTCTTTTTTTGCCCCCTCCCCTCTTTTTTTTAAATAGTGCTTGCCTAGTGGAGGATGCTGGATTCCCATCAGCAGGGCCCTATGACTAGCATCCTCCATTATTCAAAGAATTAGTAAAATTTATTGGTAGAGCCTCTGTTGGCTGTTATTTTTGAGATGTGGTGAACAAAAGAGAGCTGTAAAAACTATAGAATAGCTGCAAGATGACCCCCTAATTATGGATGTCTTCCTGTTGGAGACAGCAGGGGAGGGTATTACAGCTTGCCATCAAACAATCCATGTTAAATCAGCACCTTGACAAGCGCTAGGCACCAAGCCGCAACGGCTGTGTTCTTGCAAACGGTAAATTTTATCAATTATCTTTCTCAGTGATAGACAGCCCATACCTATAGAACAGTAATCAACAGAACATCCAAACTTTATGAAACGTTTCTGGGTGCCCTGAGGAGTGCAGATGCCTATCTCGCCTGTAGCATGCTAGCAACAGACCACTCGTAGTTGAGTGATCTGGTAGGAACTGTATGCATTCCAGGTCACTCAGTCTGCAGATGAGTAGCAGCAGGCGTGTGTGCTGTATGCTCTCCATTCTACAGATGGTAAAACTGCTGAAGGTTAGGGATGGGTCAGTGGCTTAATGAACCCAGTGTCAAAACTTTGTTTAAAAACAAAACAAACAAAGAATCAATGTGACTCTCAAGCTCCAGTAAAGGGCAGTCTGCACTCCTTTAGGATGGAGAGGCAGTGGGTAACTGAGGGGAACCAGATAGATAGGCAGTGGGGTGAGTAGAAAGTAGAATGATGTCAAACCATGCGGATGTGTGAAATGCCACAATAAGACCCATTACTTTGCTTATAACTTAAAAATACATTTAAAATATTTAAAAACAATGGGATAATGTGAAAGTATGGAGTAAGATAAATTAAGTGATAAAAGAATAAAAGAGAATGTAGTCTATGAATGCTTACAGTCAGAAATGACACATAAGGCTAAAATATCAGATTATCAGTCACAGCACATTTTCAGAAAGTTATTTCCATTTCTCATCTCTGGATTTTCAAAGTTGGTCTCAAGCCAGTAGCCCATGCAATGGGTCAATTTAAAACTGGGTGCTCTGAGAAGAAACTTAAAACAAGCTTTACAAAGTAGAGATCTGAGCCAGGCAGTGGTGGCGCATGCCTTTTATCCCAGCACTTGGGAGGCAGAGGCAGGAGGATTTCTGAGTTCGAGGTCAGCCTGGTCTACAAAGTGAGTTCCAGTACTGCCAGGGCTATACAGAGAAACCCTGTCTCAAAAAACCACACACACACAGACACACACACACAGACACACACACACACACAAAACAAACCAAAAAAAAAACAAAGTAGAGATCTGAACAGTGCCATTTTTGTTTGTCCAGAAATATGATTTGGATGCCAGCTCTTTAAAGCTGGGAGATTTCCTTTAAATATATCTAAATCACCAGGTGCTCTTGAAAAATTGGAGACACTACCTTTATCACATCTCCATGACCTTCCTTCCACTGGCTCCCATGAGCACTTGCTGTGCAGTGTCCCCTCTTACCCATGTGGACATTGTGCCTCACTGTGCTTTGTCTGAAGGAAGGAAAAGGGTGGAGAGGGAGGGAGGGAGTCAGCAAAGGGACACAGTGGGCAAGCATGGCATGTAGTGCATGCCAAAAGCAAGTAGAGAGGGAAGAAACAAATTATAGTATGACATTGGTGGGATTTCCTAAGGGTTGGGCAGGGTTGTAACATAGTTAAGAGTGGATACCACCTTATAGGCTGAGTGAAAGTCTCCCACGGAGTGAACCTGCACACCTGACCCTATAAGGCAGTTCCAGAGTGAAACTGAAAGTTTTAAAATAGCCAAATGGTGGCCAGCTGACCAGGCTCCCCACTCAGACCCTGGTCTTGGTTCTTGCAAGGTATAAAAGGGCTATTCCTCATGGCCCCATCAACAAAACCCTGTTTTCAGGCTCTGAGAAAAACAGCTGTGGGGAAAGCTCTGGTCTCTGATCAGGAGCAAGGCTGAGTGTTTGTATTTAGGGGATGCTCAAGAGTTCCTTTCTAAGTGGTGTGTGTGTGTCTGTCTGCATGCATATGTGTGCATATGCACGTGGAGACCAGTAGACGGCATCTGGTGTTAAGCTCCTGTGTCATTTACTTTATATTGTTTTAAAAGACAAGCTCCCCCACTGCCTGAGCTTGCTGGCCTGCAGTTCAGGGCCAGGCCGCTCCTCCCCAGGACTAGGATTACACATACTCACCACCACGCCTGTCTTTTCTAAATGTAGGCTGTGGGATGGAACCCAAGTGTTCGTGCTTGCAAGGCAGTTCCTTTGCCTCAGAGCTGACTACAGTCCTCAGGGGACTGTTTTCCTCTTCAGCGTCTACACAGGCTTTAGTCCTTTATATTCAGGAACTCATCATAGACTAGAAATGCTAACTTCATTTGTTAAAAGTTGTAGATATGGTTGGAGACGTAGCTCAGTGGGACAGCACCTGCTCAGCATGCATAGAGTCAGTCCCAGTGACCACCAAAAAGCTTTTTCTTAATTAAGTTCAAAGGCAGCCCAGCTGAGACTGAGCTAAGCCTAGCATGTTGTGTGTGTATGTGTGTGTTTGTGTGTCAGCGTTTAGCTAGAAGGATTGTGAGCTCAGGGCAGCCTGATCTATATAGTGAATTCAAGACTAGGCTATATAACAGGATTCTGCCTCAAATAAGACAAAATGAAAAATGAAAGAAGGAGGAGATGGAAGGAGGAGATAAAGGAAAAAAAGAAGAAATTATAGATATGTTTTTCTGTTTGCTGTTTGTACTTTTCCTTATTTATTTCAAGAGCTCCTGTTATTGTATGCTATAGAGAAGTTTCTGTTTAGACAGGACCAGACTGTGTGGCCATACTGACCTGGTATTCCCTGTGTAAGACCTGGCCTCTGGCTCACAGATCCACTGCTGGGTTCTGTGATTAAAGTCTTTCCCTCAAATGCCCCCTTTGTTTTTTTATCTAGTTACATATTTGTTTTATTATTGACTATATTTGTTTCTGTTGTTCTGTTGTTTTCTTCAGAATTCTGAATCAATTTTAGATTATTTTTCTATCCTAGTATAAAAGAGTTTACACTATATATTAATTTAAATTTTTCTTATGTTATAATCTCTAATTCATTTAGAAATTTACCCTCATGTGTCCTTTGAAGCATAGATATTTCTGTGGTTGCTTAGTTACCCAAACAGCACTTGCTAAGAAGTTCATTCCTGGTTGGAGATTGTCTTTCCACATGAGTCTGACTCTGTATCTTCTCTCTCCAGGGTCTGTCTGCCATGTGTTAACATGCGGGTTCTAGGCTGTTGTAGTTACAGCTTTACAGTGTGCTCCCACGTTTGCTCTTCTTACTCTATATCCTTGACTGCCGCTGCCTGATTGGTCAGAACTGGCCTCCTCACATTGTGTGATTGTTGCTGCTGGGGAGTATGGCTTTTCTCCTTCTTATTGACCTTTTCTGTTAGAATGAGGGACTAGTCACATCCTTAAGTTTTGTAAGAACATAAGTCTTTATGTTTGCTCAAGTCTACCTTTACTCCATGTCTCAGGCATGTTTCCTCTCAGTTTGGGCCAACTTGAATTTGCTGAACAGGCTAGCTAGGGAATCCCAGTTAGAACAGCAGTTCTCAACCCGTGAGTCAAGACCCTTTGGAGATGGAGCAACCCTATCACCGGGGTCTCCTAAGTCTATCTGAATTTAAATGTTTATATTACAATTAATAACTAGCACAATTACAGTTATGAAGTAATAACGAAAATAATTTTATGATTGGGGGTCACCACAACAGGAGGAACTGTGTTAAAGGGTCTCAGCATGAGGAAGGTTAGAACTTCTTAGCCAGTATTGACAGTGTGAAGTTGGAGCTCAGGAGAACAAGGTCTCATTACTAAGGTCTGTGAGGTGGCATGTTGCTGTCATGCCTGCACGTATGATTCGGTAGCGTTCTCCCTGATAACCTCACCAAAGGTTTTTCACTCACAGGAGAATGTGGCCAGGCAACATTTGCATATTGTTACCAGAGCTGGATGTTTAAAGAAGGTTACGGTGCCTTAATTACGGTTTCATAAGTGAAAGAGTGTTCATTGTTTGAGATTCTTTTCCTGCATCTTTGTTTTGCATTACATCAGCTATGTAACATTTACAGTATAATTTAAGTCATTACTTTCTTAGAGTAATGTACTGATGTGCTGTAGCCCCCAGATATAACAGCTTAGCTTTAGAACATGACTGCAGAGGCAGATGTGCTGTGGAGGATGACTTGGACGAGGGACACCTTGCTTTTAGTTTTCACATGCATATGTAGCTACCCATAAAGTTGTATGTTCTATGGCAGGTTCCCAGGCTTCTTAATGCTGTAACCCTTTAATACAGTTCTTCATTCGTGGTGACCTCCTAACCATAATATCCACTTTATAACTATAATTTTGCTACTGTTGTGAATTGTGACATAAATACCTAATATGCCACCCCCCCTCAAAGGGTTACAACCCATAGGTTGAGAACCACTGTTTGAAAGGTAGCCTATGAGTGAAATTCTCAACCAGAAGTGTAAATAGGAGTTTATGAGCATGTGTTTGCCTACATTTTAGAAGTATCTTATACATTAGAATTAAGAGTTTTCAAGCAGGTGCTGTCTGCTACCCTGTCCTTGTGCATTATCTTCCATATCAGACCAGGTCACATTGGTTAAAGCCTTGCAGACTGTCTCGGGGATGATGGGATGATGCTGTGCTGTGCCAGATGAAGGATGATGCTAAGGAGTACAGTATCTCAGTGATGTCACCACTGAATGGTTGCTTAGTTATCAGTTTTTTCCATAGCACTGATATTTCCAGTGGGCCTGAAGCAAGGCAGCCTTGTAGAACTTCCCCCTTGGCCACTATGTAGGGTCTGCTCGTACTGAGAGCACCCTGGATTGACACCCTCTTACCACTGTGTAGTCTGTGCATGCAGAGAGCACTTAGGGATGACACTAGAAACACTGCCTTCAGCCTTGCTGGTTAGAAGCCTGTTTGACTGCAAGACATAGGGAGTAATAAAAATTGTTGCCTGTTGTTAGTGGACATCTCTCTTTTTTCTGTCTAGTCCATGAAGCAACTGTTTTCTTTGGAGTACTTATAGCTTGTGTTTTGGATGGTTTTTCAGGGATTTATTAGGCCAATATGTAAACATAATGGCCCCCACAACTGTATCTCTTGATGCAGGGCCAAGGTGTCAGTGTTGGATTGGACATCTTGTAACCTAAGTGAGAGGAAAATGGATTCCGGTGTGTCCATTGCAGTGCTGTGGGGAAAGGAAACAACAGAATGTAAAAATATGTTTAGAAAGGAAAATGTAGGTCAACTGCAATGCCACTCCGTCTACATCTTCCAACTCAGCACGCAGTGGCACAGGCTGCCTTGGTAGAGGAAATCCCCAAGTGGCAGTGGCAGAAGCTGCCTGCAATAAGTGTAGCCTGGGGCCACCAGATTCATCCTTAGAGGCTGTGGCTTTAAGTTACCCTTGCACACTTGTTTTTAGGTTATATACACTAGTGACTTGTTCTTCTTTTCTTTTACTCTATCTCTGGGAGAAAAATAATCAGATAATCTCCAGAGAACAAACAGGGAACAGCTTTCTTTTCTTTTGATCATACATCTGATTCTCTGTCATCTGGGCCCCTGAATTCAGAGATTCTTAAATCAGCCAGGCTAGGCAAACAAGCACCATGCATTTTGCTGGTCTGTTGACCGAGTCCAGTTGCATAGTTCTTTCAGGATTTCCTATTGATTTTCTTTGTGGATGCCAGCATAGGAAAGCACTGTTCAAATGAAACCCTTTTGCTTTCTTCTGAAAACAATCACTTAACTGATTCGCCCTGTGTGCTGCTTTGCATTTAGCCTTTACTTACCCAACCTATCTTCCTTTTTTTCCTTGGTTCTAACAGAGCAAATCTAGACTGTTGGGAAAATAACTTAAGGGACATACAAGAATTTTTAAAACCCTAGCTGGAATCTGCAAGAGGCTGCTGCAGGTCGCACCTAGGAGGAGCTGGCTGATCTGCCCCGTGCCCTACCCAGCACTCATACACATTCATCAAAACAGTAAACATACCTCAAAATCCTTGGTCTTAGATATAAAAATTCAGTGAGCCAGAATTGAAAATGAACACACAACAAAAATGGCCCTCTGGGCTCATTCTGAAAGCTGCCATTTGAGTTAGATTGGGAACAAATGTTGGATCTTACCCAGAATGACTCATGGTTTAATCCCTGGTAATTTCTCTTTATTATGTGATCAGCAGATGTGTTGCAAGTTGATTCAAAAGGAATATAAAAGTTGAAACAGTTAACAGTTATCAGATAGTTTCCCAGATTTGATGAAAAATAAAATTAAAATCTTTTGTGAAATGCTCACCCACGGAGTTCCTTACTGAAGGGAGCAAGGACATTGCCAGTGTGAGTGAGGGCCTACCACAACATGCCCCTGCAGCACACGCATGCAAAGTGTGTGTGTGATGTGTACACATGAGTGCCTGTGCGCACGTGTGCCACTGCGGATGCCAGAAGATGATATGAGGTGCCTTTCACTATCACTGACTGCCTTACTGTCTTGAGACAGGCTCTCTCGGTGGACTGGAACCTTGTCATTGCAGCTGAGTTGCTGGGCCGGAATCTCCTGAGATCTGTCTCTGACTTCCCTCCCAGGGCTAGGGTTTCAGGTCATCAAGAGTGGACAGCAAGTGTTTTCTTACCCACTGAGGGAATCACCCCAACCTTTAGTCAGCTTTCTCCCATGTGTTTCTCTTTGTGTCCTCTGCCTCTGTGGATGTGTTCATTAACAAAAGTGGTCAGAAGAGGGATTCGCGTTCATTGAAAACTTCCAGTTTGGACCTAACTCTGCCTCTTATTAATGGTGTGACTACTTTGGGGATGGGTCACTTAATGAGGTGGTAACTGTCAGTCCTATCAGATATTGATAAGGCATCAGGGCAGACACTGGCTCTGGATGCTGTAATACACATAGAACTTCCTTAGAGCACTCTCTCATTTGACATTGAGCCTCCTGTCCATTCCTAACCCCTATGTGAGGGTATCAGAGTGATGGCTCAGTCCTTCGCTGCTGTGAACTCTCTGTGACTGGGAGTGCCAATTCTCTATCATGATGAAAACAAAATCCACTAGTTAAGAACTCTTCCTGAGCATCAATCCTGACAGGAAACACAAGAGGATGGTACTGTGTGTTCTGTGTACTGTGGTTGTGTGCCTTGCTGAAACTTTGGTGATGGTAAAATTCAGAGATTTTTTTTTTTAAGCTTGGCTGCTGCTCTTCGTGGTTAACTGAGAGCATGTAGTCTCGCTTTTTGAGACAAGGTGCTAGATACCCCTCCCTCACTGGCCCTGCCCTTCACAGGCGCCTGTGGACCTGCTTGCTTGGCTGAGGTTTCAGTTTGGAGGCCCACTTGGTTTGAGCAGCTTTCTAGCACATGCCTCTTGAGATCCTCTAACAGTGGAACAGGGGTGGTGCATGCCTCAGTCCTAACACCCAGGGCAATTGAATCTACAGAGTGACTTCCAGGACAGTCAGGGCCACACAGAGAAACTCTGGTGCAAACAAACAAAAATGATCCTCTTACAGAGACAGTCTACGGGCTTCTGTTGATTCCCAGTTCTCCCACCTTCATAAAGCTTACTCTCAAAGTATTCAGTGTGTAATGTCTCAGCACATTGGGCATTTGGGGGAACTGTCCTAGGTGCTGAATTGAACTTTGCTTTCTTGGCCTCTGCTTTCAGTCTTGGGGTTAAAGGTGAGTGCTGTCACACCCAATTTGTTTAGTTCCTTAATGGCTTGTGGAAACACATGGGGACTATGGCTAATTTGTGCCTGAATTGGCTTGGGTTTGTTTCTTTTGCTTTTCAACATTACAGAATAAACTTGGACAGAATAACTTGAGGTCTTTGTAGTTGCCCTTAAAGCACGTGGTATCTATCCATGGTCTGCACTGCAGAGGCCATATGATAATTATTCTTTGCCAGGAACGTCACATTGGATGGTTGGTTTGTTTGCTTGCTTATTACTCTGAGAGGTGAACTTAGGGCCTCACATACTCTAGGCAACATTCTACCATCGAGCTCTGTTCCCAGCCTGGAACTCCTTTGCAGAAGCAGAAATCAAGTTCCTGAATTTGAATCTGATTTGCAGAGCCCCAGCTCCCTACAAGTTGCTATGTGCTGATGCAGGGTTACTGGTTTCTTGTTTTTTTGTTTTTTGTTTTTTGTTTTTTGTTTTTTGTTTTTTTCATCAAAACTTGGCTTTTCTAGAAGCTATTCTTTTCCTAGTGACCAGCAGGAATCATTACTCTCTGTGGCAAGGAACCAAAAGTTGGCAGGAGCCTTACAATAATTGTCCAATTGGATTTATTTTTTTAAATTCTCATGCCAATTTCCAAATTATCTTCAGTTACAGAGCTTCTGTTTTCTGTAAAAGGTTGAAAGTGAGAGAGATGCATGCAGCTTCGGTCCTGCCCAGGTCAGCTGTGGAGGCACCAGAGGTCCTTCCTCAGCACACTCTGGACAGAAGCCAGCATCACAGTACATCCTAGAACTGAGCCAGGAGCAGACGGCAGTTTCTGTCTGGTTTGGAAATGCCTACATTGTGACTGACTCCTTCAGTGTGTGGAAGAGCCAAGGGTCCCTTTGTACCCCTGGGCAGGAAGCACTGAGGGTCCAAGCAGTCGCAGCTGAGCTTCTTGCCTCATTCTTGCAGCATGAATTGACAAACACTAGAAGGTCTGACCTCTATCCGTGAAGTAATTTCTGAATGTCCCTGAAATAGAGGTGTGAGCTGAACCCCATCATTTCACGCCCCCCCAACACTCTTCCTGTATCCCTGCCTTGCCAGCCTGTGCCAATTTGATAATAACAAGCCCAGAACAAAACACATCTGTTTATTTCCTCTCATCTGCATTAACAACTAGAAATGATTTTGCTTGTTTGAGCTTCCCTCTCTCTAGATTCCTGATATTTATTTTGAATTTGCGTTTGGCAGAGTGAGATCTCAATGCATGCCAGGCTGACAGGTCTGTGTATTTGGTAGCCTGGGATGGGTTTTTCCTCACTTGCTCTGCTCTGCGGCTTTCTGTCTTTACAGTCTGACTTTTATTGTCCTGGCTCAGCTGTCGGCAGTGAATGAACCTTTATTTCAGACTGAGCTGGATAAGATCACATCCATGCGTTCTGTTCCTTCACCTGCTTAGTTTACACTCTTTGGTATAACGGTGTACTAAGATATTAAAGACCCAGGGTTGAGGGGGCTGGGAGAAAATGGGTCAGTAATCTAAATGAATGGCTTTGTGTTACTAATTTTCTAGATACACTTTTTAAAATGAGATATGCTTTATACACCAAAGGTCTTTTCTTATTTTACTTTTTGAAATGTTCTCAAGCTTTGGCTGTCCTGTGACGAGTAGCAGCACTTCCCTCTCGCCTGTGACGTAACCGTGTACCGCAGGGTGAGCAGTGGTAGGAGGAGGCCTGTCAGCCGGTTAGGTGGTTCTTGGAATGGAATCTTTGAGCTTTTCTGAAATAGCTGCAGGAACCACCCATGTCCAGTGTCTGTGTAGTTGCATGTGTAGAGCTTTCTAGGTTACTGTCATGGCTGTAGCTGTAGCAGCTCAGTGCTCACCTCTCTGAGGAGCGGCTAGAATGTTTTTCATGGGGAGCCTCAGAGCCACCTTCTGTAACACCCTATCAGTGGTTGTCCTCATGCTCAGGGACACCCCGTGGTCTTGATTGGCTCCTCCTGAAGAGCAGTGCTGTGTGTGGCGTGCCTCTTCCTGCTGATGTTGAACGTGTACGTCATCTCTGGGACGATGTCTTACTCAGCTCCTTTGTTTATTGTTAAATGGAGTCATTTTTGTTTACTTGGCCAACATATGATTATGCTGTTTTTTTTTTTTTTTATTTCCTTCTAGCCATTGGGTTTTAAACCTCTATATAATATGGGTTCTAGATCCTTATTTCTGTCATTTAAAAAGATTTTCTCACATTGTGTGGAGTGTCTCTTTATGTTCCTAACACACTTGCTCTGGTGTGTGTGGGGGAAGGGGCTCGTGTATGCTAAGCATCTACTTCACTGCAGTATCCATTCCCCCTCAAACATTCTCGTTTTGATGAAGCCTAGTTCGTCCCCTTTTCATATCTGAGGAGCTCTTGCCTGAGCCAAGCTCATAAAGGTAGACACTTACGTTTTCTGAGAGGTTAGATCTTAGACCTAATATCTCCTCCATTTTGAGATAATTTTGCAAATGTGTGAAACAGGAGTCTGAATGCATCCATTCTGTATGACCGTGGTCAGTTGTCCTTCCACCAGTGGTGGAGAAGTCTCTCCTAAGCCCCCCTCAGTGATATCTGTCGCTGTCATGTCTCCCGCTTTTGTGGACTATATTCCTACGTGTTTTACATTGTCTATTGTGCTGGTGATGGAGCTCAGAGCTGCACACAAGCTAGGCACGTGCTTTACACCAAACTGCACCCTCAGACCACTGTTCTTTCCTCTGTCATAAGTGGAATTGATTTCCTTGGCTTATTTGTCATATCACTTATTGCTTATTCATAGAAATTAAGCTTTTTTGTTTACTGAGTATATTACTCACAAGAAAGAACGTTGTCCTAGGCCTGGCACTAAGATTGAAGGAATGGAGATTGGAAGTTCAGGGTCATCCTTGGTTAAATAGCAATTTCAAGACTAGCCTGAGTTACAAGAGATGCTGGCTCAAAACAACCACAATCACAAGAAATCTCTCACACACACAAGCACACATACACACAGCACCAACAACACCTACAAAAATTCTCATTACAATTTCAGTATGTTGGAATCAATTTATAAAGCAGATCTTCCTTGGGATTCTCTTGAAGAGATTATTTAAAGTTAATGGATTGAACACTTCCTCTGTGCCATACACTGAGGTACTTATAGTCCATAGTCACTTTTGATTTCACCATGAAACCCTGGAACAGAATTGTAGCTTGAACCGAGCCGTGGGGCTTCATGGACTCTGCACTCTGCACTGGTCTGTGCTCAGCCGCACAATGGACAATGTGGGCAGTGGCAGAATCCAGCCTCCTGTGCAGATTGCTCACACTCACACTGCTCACACTCAGCATTTACACTTGGAGTCTCTTCTGTAAAGACTGTTGTGTCTGTGTCCATCCAGGGTGTTTCTGTGATCCCCTCCTACTTACCCTGTATTTACACAGCCCCAACACCGATGTTCCTAACGTCCCGAGGATGCTGCCTTTGGGGAGTGATCTCTAGCACTGCTCATCTGGAGCCCAGGCAGTAGATGAGGCAGCATGGACTATGCTGTAGGCTTCTAACTCTTGCCTCTCTATCGGGGTTGATCCCTTCCCCTTATACAGTGATGATTCCCCTCCTCTTGCAGAGATGGTTCAACAGCATGTGTGGTACATTGTAGAGTGGGAGGTAGGGAGGTTCTTACAGTAAGCAAGGGGTGATTAAAGGACAGTAGAAATGTGACATGGGGCATGGCTTTAGAATGTAGAAACCTATTGTAGAGCTGGGCCTGGTGGCACATGCTGTGATCCCAGGCCCTGGGAGATAGAAGCAGGAAAACGAGGTGTTCAGAGTCACCCTTGACTGCATGGGAAGCTCAAGGCCAAGCTGCCTTATATGAGGTGCTGTTTCATAAGAAAACAAACCCAAAACCCAAACAAACAAGCCCCCTTTTTAAAAAACAGGGAATGAAAAAGAAATGAAAGTTGCCTGAGGATTGTAGCTGTAACCCTGACTACATGATGGTTGCCCTGGCTGAGACATCCATGACGTGGGAGAGGAAGATGGGCCCCCGGACAGTAGTAGAGAGATGTTGGTGCTGTTAGGATTAAAACATTCTAGGAGAAAGACAACTTCCTTTTTTTTCTTTCAAATTACTTAATTTCTGTAAACATGTTTCTGACATGTCATGATACCAGAATAGATGCCCCTGTCTTCATGAATGTCCACTGAAGGAGGCAGATAAAGTGAAAGGCCAAGGTACATAAAAACCAGTTGAGATATATGTCGTGGAAGGAAAGGGACTGAGGAGATTCTGTGAAAGGAGAGTATAGCAGCCTGATCTGGGAAGGGACTGAGCGGATGCTGTGCTTGGAGCTGTGGCCGTACTGACGTCTGGTAGTCCTGTGCCATGGGGCATCGTAGGGCAAGCGAATTGGTGTCTATGTCATAGGGCTACAGGGAGGCATAAGTAGATAATCCATGTGTGGTGCTGGCCTGACTGGGCACAGAGTAGCAGTCTTAAAGAATAATTTATTAGATTGTTGTGTTTACATCACCATGAGCTGTAACAAATCTGAATCTACCTTTCTGTTGATGTTGGAGCTGAACCAGCCCTAATGGCCTTGCTCAGACAAGAGTGGACGTGGGATGAATGCTAGAGGATGACCACTGGGCAAATGAAGGAAGAGAAGGTCACAAAGGACCTGAGGTGGAGTGGGCAGCCAGACTGCAGAAGAACCTCCAAAGGCTGACAGCATAGCTCAGTGCAGACCCCTGTCTGACATACATACAGAAAGTGGCAGAGGAAAGGGTTGCTCTTGAGGATGAGTGGGTAATGAAGCTAGCTGCCTCCCAGGCCACCAGGTTGAATAAAGATGGAAGAGAGGCCAGGAAGCCTTCTGGGACACAGTAGTGCACTTTTGGCTCAGTTTCAGAAGAGTGGAGGATAAAGGACATCCTGAGAAGCTAAGCCTTTGACGAGGAAATAGACATTGTATGAATATTGAGTTTAAGAAGCTTGATGCTAAAGGGAAGGAAAGGAGAGAGTGGTTGCTGAGAAGGATCTTGGCTGAGGACCTAGCAGAGAGAGCCATTGCAGGTAGTGGAGGATGGCCTTGGGCATGTAGTTCACTGGTGGAATATAGACCTAGCATGTACAAGACTCTCACTTAAATCATTATCACTGCAAGAATAACAGAAAGAATAGATTGCAAAGGAGGAGTAACAAGGTGGTGGGAAATCATAAACAGAGCAGGTGTCAGTCAGAAGGCTACCTGCAAGGGAGTTTGGGAAGTAGAGTTTTTATTCTGGGTCAGCCTAGGCAACTTACAGTCTCTGCCATAGGTAATCTAACCCCGCTAGAGTGGATGGTGAGTTTATACAGAGGATAAAATGTGTTACTGCCTTCTAGTAATCTTTTCTCTCTGACAGGTAAACTGGTAACTAGAGGGTTAAGTAAAAAGGCCACAGGTGACAGGGCTGGATAGCCCAACAGAGAAGTGAGTGGTCACGCTCGCAAACCAGACATCAGTTCTGTTCCACTGGGGCCTTTTGTGTGATAGGTCTCATATTTTTAGTTCAACCAGTAGACAATGTGAAAGTTTGGTGCTTTACCGCCATATAATCTTAGTATTCTAAATATAGGTAGTATTAGATACATAACATTAACACCTAGAAAGATTAATATGTTAGTAGGATTTAGATGTGGCCCATTGAATAACACTTTACATTGGGTTTAATTTCATTTTTGTGCAGAAACTCATTTGGCTTTTGAGACACAGTCGTTTCTCAGCATATTTCAAAATGTTTTAGTAATTTTTTTCCACCATAGAACCTGATAGGGGAACATTGGTGAAAGGGTTCCTGACTGTTCTGTTCATTTAAAGGCAAATGCTCTTTAAGCAAGCGTTACTTTGTTGTAATGTTGGAGAATGCTTCTCATCTTAGAAGACCCATGAGAGCAGAACAGTAATGGAGTGGCTGAAGCCCTGAGCCAGTGAGCAGGGAGTGTGGGAGTCCTCCCAGCCCCTGCATGCTCTTTAAAAATAGACATGAGAACAAATTTTAAGAAAACTGTGTTTAGTTTTTTAAGGTTGAGAGGAGCAGAGTATATTGAACTCTATTTCACCAGGAGCTTGTCGTCTTCGTTATTTTATTTGATGGTTTGGGAGTTTAAGTTGCAGACCTTTATGCCCAGAAGAGGAATGGTGAGTGGGCCTGAGAGTCACTGAGAGCTATAGAGCAAGTGGCTAGACCAGGAGGGGCTTGAGGGCGTGGCTGAATAATCAGGCTGTGGCTTTTGTTGTCTTTGTAGCTTGCTTAGTCCAGTAGAAGCCCTCCAAGGGGGTATTTCCTTTTTTCCTTCATATTTACCTTGTCTCTGTGTCTGAGAAACAAAGTGAAGCAGTTGTTTATTGCTAGAGTGGCTTCCTGTTCAAGCTCTGAGCGTGGTGGGAGGTGGAGAAGCCAAGACATGAAGCTGGTGTGCCTGTGTGCTCTAATCAACCCTCCATCCACTGGCCGCTTTGTCTTGAAGGGCTGGAGGAATGATGAGTCCATCAGCTCTGAGTGGTGTGGAGGACCGAGTGGGTGACTGTGCTTTGAGGTTCAGATGGACCACATGCTTCTAAGAAAGCTGAAAGATCCAGTGATGTCACTTCTCACTGAAGACCTCCCAAGGCTCCTCACTGACTGAGGCCTTAAGATACATGGCCCACCCACCTTTCTGGTTGTCTTATCGTTTCCACCAGTGTCAGTATCCTGCCCTTCGCAACCTTGTTGGCAGCTCACCGTACAGAATTGAGCTTTCTCTGTTTGCCCAGCTGATTTCTTGCTCCCGCCTTCGTTGCCATCTGACTTATATGGCTACCCACCTAACTTTCCTGTGCTTTACATCACACCTTAGAACCACATCTGTGCAGATTTGGGTCCTCTGCTCTTCTCACTTCGTATAGTCCTCCTCACTCCCTGCCCACCCACCCCCATACAATTTCTCGGGCTCTGTGAGATTAGTTAATAACAGATATTTATGTCCTGCCTGGATTCTTGCCCTGCACCACCATTTCAGAACTTTGTGCAGCTCCATGACAGCTCTTCAATGCTGTGTGCCATTTGGTCCAAGGCTATGAGTGGAAGAAAGGGCTGGGGGTATAGTATACAGAGAGGGAGGAGGCAATCCCAGAGACCTTTAGGTTGCTCCAAGTAAACTGGTGGCAAGATGGTCTGCCTTAGGTCTCACCTTGCCCCTTGCCGTTGTTTGTACTGTAGCCAGGCGTCTTTGTTAAATGCATGTCTACTCTCGTTTCTTATTTCAGAACATCCAAAGTACTTTCCCTTTCCCAGAGAAACTCCACCACCCTACTTTGTGTGCTCTTTGCTGATATCCTTACCTCTCTAGCTTGTTCAGATACCTCCTGTGGTCTTCAGGTCTGTGCTTATTAGTTATCTGTTATGTGTGGCAGCAGGCCCCGAGTGTGACAGTGTCAGGCACTTGTTACCCCTCATGTCCGTGGGTTTGCACTTCATACAGGAGCCTAACTGAATGGCTGTTACTTGAGGTGTCTGTTCAAGCTGCTAGAAAAACTATGGAAAACTAGATAGCATAGAGGCAGTGACTGCTTCTCCCACTTTTGGAAGCTGAGAAGAACAAGGTCCCAGCTTCAAGCTGATCCATAGTTAGCACTGGTCTCAAATGATGGCCCCCAAGTCCCTATGCCATCAAAGGGGTGAGATTTTAACATAGGAATTGGGAGGCAGGGAATGAACTTTTAGTCCTTAGCAGTCTGTTAGAGAATTGTAGTCACGTGCTTGGCAAACAGAAACACTGGCTCTTGTCGTGGGATGTAGTGCCTAGCTGTATTGTCCTTTAGGTTTTGCTGTTTTCTGAGAATAGGATCTTGCCGTGTATATCAGGATGGCTGTGAACTCAGTGCCTTCCAATACCTTCCTACCTCAGAGTACTGTACTTATAGGTATATGGCATCGTACCTAGCTGTTCTATAGACAAACAAAACTGCATTCATGTGTGGTTAAGGGCATTTGTTAGAATTACTTACAACTGATAGGGTTGAATAATCTAGTGGAGGTGATCTCCATGCTACAGAGGTTGAAAACTTAGTAGCTGTTCAACCTGTAAAGCTGGATCTTGATTGGGTCTATTCTGTAAGTAGTCTGGAAGATTCCTGGAGTGTCACTGGTCTTCATTCACATTAGAAGGCCAGGAAGCTGTATATTCTGTCACCAGTAAAGGTGGCAGCAATGATAGCAGCAAGAGGATAAACAGATAAGCACATGTGAGCACGCGCGCACGCGCACATGTGTGCACACACACACACAGACACATACCCTCTCCCTCCCCTGGACTCATCTCTTAGATGATTGTTGATCTAATCAAGACTAACTTCATTGTGCCCAGCCTCATGGGGCATGTCCATCCAGCATTGTGACCGTCCCCAGTAAAACATACTCCGAAAGAACAGGGCAGGACCCACATGCTTATTAGTTTCTCCTTGCCTAGCCTCAGTCAATTGGGTCATTCACAGGATCAGGCTGAGGAGGAAGGTTCACACAAAGTTGTGAATGATACAGACAGGCCGTGGGGCCATGTTGGAGGCTATGGGCTGGGATGAGGTGCAGCTGTGGAATCTGTGTAAACTCTAACTTGGGACACTCTTACTTTGTCCTTCAACGTCCCTGTGTGTGACTTGTCTTGTTCTCTTCTTGTCTTCCCCTGTGTTTATCACTGAGATTTGATGTGGGCATTTCCTGACACAAGCCTTCTTACCAGCAGCATCTCTCCCGTGACCACTGTCCCTTCGAGCACTGCTACGTTTCATTACACTTGCCTGTTGGATACTCTGTCTTTCTGTTGCACTCCAGGCTCACGAGAGCAGGGACCACCTTCCTGGTTCAGTGCCCAGCATAACACTTGGCAGCACCTTACAGGGTATCAGTAAGCAGTTGGAAAGATGAAGGAAGGGATGGTGAAGAGGTGGATGATGGGCGAATCATTGGCCAGTTGTCTTGTCTTTGCTGCTAGTGAACAGTGCCCTGTTCTTTTCATTTCTGTATCCCCAGTGTTCCCTAGTGCCCTGCATGTAATAAAAGGCTTCTGAGATGACAACTTCTCTTTCCTGTGCTTTCTAATGAGATAAAGACTTTGAGAGGTCCAATGTCGGTATGGATTGAGTGATAACTCTAGTGGTAGAAATTAAGGTCAGCAATTTGTTATCAAGTATTGTTGAAATTTTCATTTAAGTCAACACCGCAATACGATTTTAGGTAATTTAGTTATGTGTTATTTATTATTTTTATCATCATTCAGGTTTAAGCAAGTACCTTGAACATGGAAGGTATTTCATGAATATTGACAAGTGTTTTTTTACAAGTTTCAGATGCATAAGAAAAGAATAATATTTTTTAAAAAGATTTATTTATTTATTATACGTAAGTACACTGTAGCTGTCTTCAGACACTACAGAAGAGGGAGTCAGATCTCATTACGGATGGTTGTGAGCCACCATGTGGTTGCTGGGATTTGAACTCCGAACCTTCGGAAGAGCAGTCGGCGCTCTTACCCACTGAGCCATCTCACCAGCCCGAATAATATTTTTTTAATTTTGTTTTTTTGTTAAAAATAACAAAATGCCATATAAAAAGACTTGATATGGTGTTTGCATATATTCAGCCGGGGCTGACTGATGATAGCACCTTCCCAGGCTGTTAACCTGGTTTAAACAGGAATTTTCTGTGCCTATGGCAGTGAGAAGTGTGCGGCTTGTCCATCCTGCCCAGGAAGTCATCCCAAGCCAAGCTCCTTAGCTGTGCTCCCCTGCTTCAGTTCTCAGTCAGCCACAGCACTAGTCCCACACATGCTGCTCTGCTGGGATCTGGTTTTTCTAGTCCTCATGGACTCATTTGTCCTAACTCTCTCTTTTTTTCTTTGATGATGTTGATAAATCCCTTTAAAATTTTTATTGAAAAAATGTTATACAATATGTTTTGATCATGTTTTCCCTCCCTCAAGTCCTTAGATCCTTCCCCTGTGCAGCTTTGAGTGTTTCTCTCTCTCTCTCTCTCTCTCTCTCTCTCTCTCTCTCTCTCTCATACATACACACACACATACAAATACAAATAGCAACAAAAATAATATACAACACAATAAGCCCTAAAACCAAAATATACAAGCAAAAGACTGATAACCGCCCCCCCCCAAAAGCCCAAATAAAGCAATTGGAGACAAAAAGTCTACAAAATACCATTGAGATAATTTTGTGTTGGCCAATTGGAGTGTGGTTAAAATACTCAGTGAGACTACACCAGCGAAAACCAATTTTCCCTTTGCCTGCAGGTATCAGTTGCAAATAGTTTCTTAGTTAGGATTGGGAGGCCATGTCCAGTTCACATTCTCATTGCTGGGACCCTATCTGGCATGAACCTGTGCATGCTCTGTGCCTGCTGCCACAGTCTGTAGTTCATATGTACATCAGTCCTGCTGTATCTTGTAGACACTGTTTTCTTGGAGTCAGAGTCTCTTCTGCGTCCTCTTGTGTATAGATCCCTCAGCCTTGGTTGAGGGGGAGGATTTGATGAAGACATCCAATTCAGGACTGAACCGTTGTGAAGTCTCCATCACTTACTGCGCATTGTCCAGCTGTAGGTTTCTATGTTAGTTCCCATCTACTGCAAGAAGCAGCCTCTCTAATGAGGGCTGAGCGAGGCATTGATAGATTGCTGCTTGCTTCCTCAGCCTGGCTTCACTGAGGTTCTGTGCCCTAAGCACACTTTTGCTTTGCCAGGGTTTTATATGCTGTGGAAATAGCTGGCTTCTAGGAAGGGTTGCTTTAAGAGCTCCTTTTAGGATTTGCCGTGCTGGGTTTTACTTGAAACCTTGCCAGAAGTGCTGGTTTAGATGATGTGTCCTCTTTTCTTTTCATATGATCTTCGGAGTAATCTGCCTGGGAAGAATGTGATGTGTCCCACAAATAGACTGTCTCAGGTATCCAAATCTTGAGTTGAGTGGCCTGTTAAACAGGCCTGTGTCAAAAGTGATGAATAGTTTTTGTGGATTTTGAGTGAGTTGCCAATCGATCGACTCCTGTTTAATGAGAGAGGCTCTGTAAGGAGCAGAAGCCCAGCTGCCTGTGTGGGAGCCACCTGCCTTTTCTCTTTACTTCATTTTCTTGCTAATGAAGGAACCAATTGGTTTAGAGCGATCAATGCTGACCTATTAGGATCAGACATTGTTTTGGTGTTGCCAAGGCAATTAAATTCAGCAGGGCAAGGATTAGTGAGAGAGAAAGGCTGTTGGGGGTGGGGGTGGGGGGAAACAAGGGACTTTTTATTCTGAAACAACCTATCTTGGTGTTAGAGGTATTAAAAGGATTAGTTAAAAGAGAACTAATCATTACAGCATTTTCCTTCCTGGTAAAATAATCAGAAGATTTGTTGACACTAGTTTTTACACTTGGGGAGATAGGAAGTATTGCCCAGATGACCCAAACTCAAGGAACATACTTTTGTTACTTCCCTCTCCCCTGTTTAAGGCTGTGACTTCTCTAAGGAGCCTTCTTTCAGATTCTGTGCATCTAGTGTTAGGTACTCTGACCCTGTGACCCACATATGCCTGATTGTCTGAAGCAGCAGTGATTTAATGTAGCATGGCCCGAGTCAGCCCATCAGCAGATGCTGGGATCCAGAAGCTGTTAACTATGCGGTACTGAAGACTTGATAGAGAGCAGAATCCATAAGCTAATCAGCTCTGCACACATTCTTCCCCTAATCTCTAGCGGCCCCCACCCCACCCCACTGGTGCCTTCCACTGAGGTCTGCAGTTGACATTTGTATAAATAAGCTGTCAGTCACCAAATCCATCCAGTGACTAGAGTTTGTGTCTTCAAAAAGGATTAGGAGTTTAAGAATTGGCTTTCTAGGGTTAGGGAAAGAATAGAAACAAACACAAAACAGAGACAATAAAGTAATTTAAGCCAGGTGTGGTGGCTCACTCCTTTAATCCCAGCACTTGGAAGGCAGAGGCAGGTGGATTTCTGAGTTCGAGGTCAGCCTGGTCTACAGAATGAGTTCCAGGACAGCCAAGGTTACACAGAGAAACCCTGTCTCGAAAAACCAGAAAGAGAGAGGGGGGGGCGAGGGAGGGGTCTACTTAAATCAGAGTGTCTTGGATTTCATAGAATTCAGAAGTAATTTTGTTACATAAAGATATTGGTAATCATTGCTATTCCATAACCAGTGTAGAGTGGATATAATCTTGACAAAGGTTGACTTATATTTTGCAGTCTTTAGTCTCTGCAGTTCTTTCTGCTGTTCACAGGGACATAAGTACTCTCCACATGGCTTGTTCCATATAGGATGCCCCCACAGACTATGTCTATAAAGTTGCCTTTCCCTGATTGCCAACGAAGTGACATAGAAATCACGGCTGCTCTCCTCATAAGAGCAGAGCAGTGAGTCCATCTAAGCAGTGGCAACAGTTTAAATGATCCTTGGTGTGTCTCAGAATAGACGAACATCTTCGATTTGGAGGTCATACCTAGATATCTGTGTCTGCTTGAATTTTGTTCCTACATGGGTTTCCTGTTCTTTATTTCTTGATTTGTATGTCACCCATGGCTGTTCTGTTTTTTTTTTCCTCTCCATGAAATTTAAGTATCTTTAACAGGGGCAATGGTAGGTTCTTTGGACTTTGTACTTTGTTCTTTCTGTATTAGTGGTCTTAACAGCTGTGTACCTAAAATGATAATTGACCTCATCAGAGAAGGACAGATAACAACAACCAGTTAATGCTGAGTGGGATGCTCATAATAACCAATTCTGGCCAAAGGTGTTCAAGAGACCCACACAACAACGCAAACTGTTGACGTTGATCTTTGTTTCCTTCCAGAACTTGAGGGTAAGACACTTGCTGAAGGCACCATACACTGTGATCATGGGGGCTTGGAGAAATCAAGCTGGAAACCTCCTTGGTAGAAGGCATTTATAGTGTTAGAAGATGCCATGTAGGTTGCCAGGAGTGCCAAGTTTTTGGCAGTCCTACCTAGCTGCAAACTATTGCAGGATATTTAATCACACTGAGAACCCTGAGATTGTGTTTTTTACTGAAAAACAAAACAAAAAAACAATCCTGTGTCTAGTTGTGTGGCTCAGCCCTAGCACACACCTTTAATTCCAAATAATGAAGGTAAACTTAGTTTGTGGAAGGAAGCACCCATGTTTGAAAGTAATGTCTAATTGAGTGGCAGACAAAATGGCAGACTAGGATATGCCCAACACTCATGAGAACAGAAGGAAGGAAATCTACTTGAGGGGTAGTGCAGAGAAAGAAAGGAAGGAGGCAGTTTTACTAGGAGAGTTTTACAGAGACAGGTTGAAGAGAGAACAAGCTAGACCCAGGTGAAGACAGAAGAGCCATAGAATGAGAAGGAGACAGAAGATTAGAACAGATTGCCAGAGTTAATATGAGGCCAAGCAGAGCAATTCAAGAGAAGCCAAGAGAGAGAAGCCAGATTGAATCAGTCAGCTTGGAGAGGAGTTTCAGCCAGAACAGCTGAGTTGACAGCCATCCAGAGCTCAGGAAAAACTAGGAAGGGGTAAGCTTATTCAACAGCAAATCTCAGAGGCTGAAAACATTCTAAGTTTAGATTAGATTGCACAGAGGCTAGGAGCTTCCAGGACTAGGCCTGGGTTAGCTGGCGGAGGCAGTAAGCCTCAGAGATGACAAATGACTGGAGAATAAAAGTTACTTTTACAGAGAACTTGGATACCAAGCAGATCAGCAAGGCCCACCCAATGGTACAGCATTGGCACAGATGTCTTGAGGGGGACCCCAGTTGTCTGGTTGCTTAAGACTCACTGTTGGAAGAAACTATAGACTTGCCTTCGAACACAGTGGGAGAAGACATAGACCCCAGGGGATGACCTACTGCCATTTTAAATTGGTAGTGATTTTAACCACCTTCTTTTTTTTTTTTTCTTCCTGTCAACTACCTTCTTACTACCCATGGATAAGTACAGCTAGCACCTCTCATCAGAGAAACTATCTATACATATACACATACACATACACACACACACACACACACACACACACACGCTGTTTTTAAAATGCTGTATGTTGCCGTTTTTGAAAAAGAATGTTAACAAGTTTTGGCAAGGATACTGAGAAATTGAAACCTTCAGAAGCTTCTGTATGAATGAAAAAAGGTGTGTACTTAACTCCTCTTCAGAAAGGTAAAACATATTTACCATTTGACCCAGAAATTCCACTTCTTAATGCCTCCAAGAAATGATGACTGGGCAAACATGATGAGCTCCATCCAGGCACTGAAATTGCTGAGTCATGAAAGGACTGGCTTGCTAAAGCTGCTTCAGCATGCTTAACCATCATTGTTTGAAGGGAGAGCAAGCAGTCCCAAGTGTGACTGTCCATGAGAAACTGCAGAGCAGGCAAGTCCATGGATGGGCACGTGGATTTGGGCCTGTTCTCACTGGTAGAACTGGTGGTTATCTAGAGGCCCGGGTTCCTTTTGAGGGAATGGCAATGTTAGAAGTGCAGTGAGTTTTGCGGGCCCACAAATACACCACCAACCCTGTGTTGTTCAAGTGCGTGAACGGCATGAATCCCCTGGGATATAGGCACTTCAGTTTCTGAGTATGTTGTAAAGAAGAACACCAGAGTCAGGCCTGCATAGGAAAGCTAGGTCTGCCTCATTCAAAGAGTCTGGCGCAATGGATTGTCCTTTGTAGACTTCTGGAGCTGTCTGAGTCTCAAGAAGAAAAGCTGTTGGGAGCCTATAGCTCTTCACACTGCTTAGGGGATGGCACCAGCAGAAGGCTCTTTCCAATTACTCCACTGTACCATCACAGAGAGGTTTGAGTGGCATATGATGACAATCACTGATGGCCCTCTAACCTCATATTTCATAATTACTACTGGAATCTATTCAATATGTATGCAGCACTCTCCAGAGAAAGGGAAAAAAATCCTATTCCCAGCTGCATGGCAGAAAGCTGTATTTTTATTAAGATCTTTGACTGACAATATAAATCATAAATCACCAGCATGATGCTTGAGGCACCAGAATATCCAGAGCAGAAATATAACCTGCAAAGTGTGCCGTCCCGGTGTTGTTTAAAATGTATGGTGCCCAAGATTTGAAAGCAATTATATGCCAAATCACGGGATGCAATTTTTTAGGCAGTTCTTTGCCTTTCGAGTCTCCACGACCTTGTGTTCCATCTTTATCATATCAGCTGATGGTAACCAGCTTGATATTTGTGTGTCTGAGTGATTAGCTCTTGTAAAAGGTGGTGAATAATTATCACACATTCATAAGACATTCATGTCGCACAGAGAATGCTGGTGCGGTGCAACGCTGCTGTCTGCAGTGCAGGTACTCAGACGTGTGTGTGTGTGTGTGTGTTGGTATGATATTGCAGTTGTAGAGGAAAGGGGAGTCATCTGAAGTTCCTGGCTCTGTTTGAAATGCACGAAGAGTGTGGTATTACATTTGCTTGCTTTTGGGGTAGCACCTGTGTCCTTAACAATTTATTGTGGCATATTAAGCCATGAAACAGGCCACATCCTGAGAATAGTTCTTTGGCAGACAAAGGTGCAGACTTTATGTATTGAGTTAAAGGAAATGAAACTTTCCCTTCAAGGATAAGTAGAAAGGAATTTGGCTGTGGAGGTAATATATATCTTTAAAATGTGATGAAAACACATTTAAAAGGTTCTTTATTAAACTCTACTTCTATTAATTAATTTCTACGCTATAAATTACCCAAGATGTCCTGCTAGTGAAAGGCATCTCAAAGATCATGTGGAGCCTTGGTACATTGCATAGCCCTAAAAGGAAATTATGTGGAGTCTCCTGACACCTCTCTCGCCTTTGTTTAAAGAGCTCGTTTGCTCATGTGAAGCCTGCGCTCTAACATACCTCAGAAAAGATAATATATTATGAGACAATTTATTAACCCTTTTAGAAATGTTGCTTTGATCGTAAGATTTTAGTATTTCAGAAGTTGTCAATTTTAACTTGAATTTAGTTGAAATGACCCACAGCTTTGGGCTGTTGATATTTATTAGGAACAATCATTTTAAGGTTAAAGCTTTGAAGGGAGTATAGGTGCCTTATATACTGCTCACCTCCCAGCTGAAGGATTGATGGCCACTGCTCCTTTTAGAACACTGGATTAGAAAGGGACCATGTTGAATCCATATAAACACAGTAAATTTCATTTGATGTTTCCATTCAGCCAGTTTGAATTCGCCTGTTCAGGGGGAGATAGGAAAAGCTATTACCCCCTGTGCTGGACATACACAGGTAACACAGTATCCAGAGCAAGGTGCAGAGCATCAAACAAAAATTATCGAGGAAATCTTAAGTCTCTTAAGTTGTCTGCACTCCCAAAGTGTGCAGGGTCCCTCCCTGCCTCCCTCCTGCCTAGCTTCTTCCTTCCCTCCCTCCTTCCCTATCTTTTTTTTTCCCATAAAAACGAAAACCAAACATACCAGAAGAGCCTCTAATGTTGGGAAATCACCACCACTGTCACAGAAGTCAAATAGCAGAGAGGCAGGCCCTAACTGCATTGTGAGACTGCATTGGGTTAACCCAGGCACCTCAGATCAAGCTCACCACAGCAGACTTTCTGTCATGGACGATTTTATTGAAGTGTTCTCCTGGCTCGGAGTGCCCATCTGAACATTTAAACCCAGCTATGCTAACAGATGTCTCTTGAGCAACAGCATCATCAAACCAGACTTCACCTGAATGAGGAAAATCCTTTTCCCATCATTTTTTATTTTCACTTGGAGATTACATTTCACCGTAGACGACAGGCCCACAGACTGTGATGAGAACCTGAGGAGGTGAAAGTGTCGCATCCGCTCAGTGTGAGGGGAGCACATGCATTCCCAATGAGCACCGCCACCCAGTTCTAAGCCTGCAGAATGCTAATGAAAGGGTCGTTATTTTCCTGCCTTGGTCTGTGGGCCTCTTTTCTTACAGATGTCTTGACACGCTGTGAATTCCCTGTTCTCCATTCTGATTTTGTGTGTATGTGTTTGGCATCTGGGCAAGTCGTGTCCTCAAGAATTGGAGGGAACAGTTTATCTGTTGGCCGATTTCTCTTTTGGGCACAGATGGAACAAAAGGAGCGGTACAGTTTTAGATGGTTTCTTTCAGATCCATTTGTTGTATCTTAAAGCTATTCTTCATAACCTCTGTCACACTGCCCAGATTCCAACTGTTGGATGATGAGGGTGACATACTTGAGCCTGTCATACGCTGTTTTTCTTATTTCTAGATTAAATACATCCTTCTGTTTTGAGTCAGCCTATAAAGGTTCTCATTAAAGAAACATGATAGTAGTTGGGGCCAAAAAACAAGATGTGATTGTTTAATGGGAACTTTTTTTGTTGTTGTTTTTGTTTTTCAAGACAGGATTTCTCTGTATCGCCCTGGCTGTCCTGGAACTCACTTTGTAGACCAGGCTGGCCTTGAACTCAGAAATCCGCCTGCCTCTGCCTCCTGAGTGCTGGGATCAAAGGTGTGCGCCACCACGCCCGGCTTAATGGGAGCTTCTAAGGAAGGCGAATGTCCAGAAGGAAATTCTCAAATGTTTCTGTTCATTGCATCTGAAGGATCCTGCCTTGTATCACACAAGGTCACTGTAAAAGGATCTCTCACACTTCTGTCTTCACACCTTTGAGGGGTTGGCTCCAGGAACTCCATGTATACCCAAACCCAAACACCAATATTGTGTTCTCTGGTGTCTAATGACATAGTGTCTGCATGTGTCTAATGACATAGTGTCTGCATGTAACCCTCACACCTTCTCCTGTATACGGTGTAGCACCTGCAGATAATCTTTAATACTTAATCAGGTACAGGTGTCAGGAGCATAGTTGTCATCCTTTATGGTTAGCATGGATTTTTAAAGAAAATCATTTGTTTCAGAATGGATGCAGCTGATTTCTTCTTCCAGTTTCGTTTTGAGGTTGATTGAATTCATGGTCGTGGAACGCATGGGTATGGGCAGCTTACTAAGCATATACTGACCACGTGAGAACTAAGGTCAGAAATAACCACCTACCTAGGACAGACGTTTGGTGGGGACATGCATCTGAAGTTAAAGCCTCTTTATATCGGTCAGAATTTTGAAATTTGACTTTCTAATGCGGGACCTATTGTACTCACTGAATAGAGCAGTGGTTCAGTCATGAATTGTTGGGGGTCAAATGACCTTTAACAGGGGTTGCCTATGATAACTGGAAAACACAGATATTAGCATTATGATTCATAACAGTAGCAAAACTATAGTTATGTAGGAGCAATAAGAATAATTTGATGGTTGGGGTCACCACAGTGTAAGGAACTATGCGTTAAAGGTCACAGCGTTAGGAAGGTTGAGAACCAGGGCTTTCAAGCATCATACTGTACCCTTGAAATAGCAAACTTCCACTTGCTGCTAGTGTTGAGAGGGAGTGCTGCACTCTGCTAAGCAAGTGTTTGCACCCCTAACATAAAATTTTGAAGTGGCCCATTTGATATTCTATCTTAATTTATCCTCATATGAGATCAGTATTCCTCAAGTAGAGTTAGGTATTATAACTTGTAGGATAAATGAAGTAAAATAAATAAAAATAAATACTATAGTTTTATTGTTTACACAGATGAATAATAGTTTACAAAACAATACCACAGCCAGGCGATTGTGGTGGCACACGACTTTAACCCCAGCATTTGGGAGGCAGAGGCAAGTGGATCTCTATATGTTCAAGACCAACCAGCTCTACAGAGTGAATTTCAGGACAGCCAAGGCTACACAGAGAAACTGTGTCTTGAAAACAAGCAAACAAGCCGGGCGTGGTGGCGCACGCCTTTAATCCCAGCACTCGGGAGGCAGAGGCAGGCGGATTTCTGAGTTCGAGGCCAGCCTGGTCTACAAAGTGAGTTCCAGGACAGCCAAGGCTACACAGAGAAACCCTGTCTCGAAAAACCAAAAAAAAAAAAAAAAAAAAAAAAAAAAAAAAAAAAAAGAAAACAAGCAAACAAACAAAAATGAAAACAAAAAAAAACAAACAAACAGTGCCACGAAGATTAGAATTACATTGTCTAATCTCAAATAAAATGCCTATATTTTCATTTTGTAAGCACATACCAATTAAAAAACATGTAACATTCTTCATAAACACAGGAAATTTATTATTTAACTTGTCCTAGTAACCTGTCTCTCCATCTGTTCAACAGCTACAGTTTTTAATGATTAATTTCGTATGTGAAACTGACAATTTTCTGCAGGTGTCATTAGTTCAACAATTTACTCTTAAATAATACTCACCTTGAGTTTACTGTTAAGATTTCTCATAAAAAAGAATATGAAAAAGGTTCTGTGAAGTCTGACAGCCTGAGCTCCATCCCTAAGCCCACTAGAGAGGAGAGAACTGCCGGCTGGCTTGTCATCTGCCTTCCCCACGCCCACTGTGTCACACACACCCTGCAGTGCACTCACACGTGCATACCCTCCAGGGCAGACACAGACACACATATGCATGCATGCACGCACGCACACACGCACGCACGCACGCACCATCCAGCTTACACACAGATAGAACATTTACACAAGAAATGTAATTCCTTATTTTAAGGACTTGAAATTATCATACCCAGTTTTATCTGTGTTGCTCACCTCTGCTTGAAAGTGAATAATCAGATATTAACACTAAATACACATGTGTACACTGTTCTGATGACTGGTTTTGCTAGTTAAAATGATAGAGCTTTTGTGACCATGTCATTACAGATCATTACATGCATTCAGGGTGTGGAAGTTGACCTTAAGCTCTTCACACTTAACCAAAGACTGAGGCTAAAGCCACATTTCAGACAGCTGAGATCAAAGCCAAACGTGATTCAGTTTCTATACTGATATAGAACATTAGTTTCCCGAAGGGCCTGGTGGCACAAACCTGTAATTCCCGTATTTGGGAGTTCAAGGTAGGAAGAATCAAGGGGCTACCTGGTCTACATAGTTAGAGCTGTCCCCCAAAATAAAAAAATAAAAATGAAAAAAGAAAAAAAGAAAAAGGAAAGGAAAGAGCTTTGTGTTGCTGTTTATACATGCTTAGCTCTGATGGAGAGCAGGACGTTTTTGCCAGTATATTCCATGCAAGATAAGACAAATTCCCCGATAGCCTCAAAGTTCTTTTATCCCAGGAATGTTTTCTGTTGAATTGGCTGCTTCAATCAGGTATTGCCATGTGAAGTTTCAGGTCATTCCAGAGTTACCATATATTAGTCTACTCAGACCATTTCCTGGTCCTCTACAGCCTGAACACTGTGATTTTCCTTCCCAGTTTGTGACTGTTTATGAAAACCTTCTACTTCATATCTTACAGAGATGGATTATGATAGTTTTAAATGCTAACTCATCTAGCTTCTGTATGAGCTAAGCAGGCTTTTGTTGGCAGGGTACATTTTGCATATTAAAAAAGAACCATTTGTGGAGGCCTGGGCTCAGCGGAAAGATAAAAAGGGATTTATATCTGACAGCAATCTTTGTCTCTTTTAATACCATTTTATTGAATTCTTCATAAGGTGAAAACTACTCAGAGAGTATAAAGATATACAAATTAGGCCGACAGAATCAAGCACATCTGATGGTACAGCAGAGATGCAGTAAAACTTTATATAATGCAGTGTGCTTTATTTTTATATAGTCTAATTCACAGTATCACAAGGCATTTTATAGAAAGAATCATTTGCAAGCTTAAAAGAATAAGGAATACTTTTAAGGTGAGATTTAAGGACAGAATATGTGCTAATTGCACACTTGTAACTGAGTCAGAACCACTGTGCCTCACATACTGCCATTGCTAAGGGAAGGTTAGAGTTTCCCTGTGCCGCCAGCCTGCAGGAAGGGTGCTGTGTTCCTGTGTATGCTCAGTTCTTGGGAGGAAAAACAGCAAGGAGCCACCAAGAAATTAGAGCATCCCACACTAAACATCCAAGCTTGCCAGGCTGATAGGCCAACAAAGGCACTGCTTCTGCCCAGCCATTCACTCATCCTCAGCCGAGGGAGGATAAATACCCCGCCCCCCACCCCCGACTCCCCACATTTCTAGTTATTTCCTTAGTTTGTCAGCACAGGCCTGCAGTAAGAGACTAAATTCTGTGCTGTGGGCCTTCTCATCTCAGTCTCTAACTCTGGAGCGCATGCGTGCGCGTGCGTGTGCGTGTGTGTGTGTGTGTGTGTGTGTGTGTGTGTGTGTGTATTGGCTATTTGGCTTTAAGCTCTGAATTTCGGAATAAACACATTTAAAACATGAGTAAAACACCTGAAGTACTTTACATTTATATATTTTATGTACATTTATATATTTCATGGAGGTGCATGAAGAAGTCAGAGAACAGCTTGCAGAAATTGGCTCTCTCCAGCATGTGGGTTTCAAGGTTCAAATTCAGGTTCTCAGGCATTGAGGGGAACACCTTTACTCACTGAACCATTTGCTAATTAAAAAAATGTAAAAGTCCTTTTAAGGATATTCTTTTATATTTTTCTTCAAAGCAGTATTACTTTAAAGAAGATAGTCTTATTTTTTTCTTTAAAATAATGAGCATATTAATTTATTCAGGTTGTGTAAATACAGCATCATAAATGGGTCTTTATAGACAAGACGAAGTTAGAACTGAAACATCCAAGATGCAGGCACCACATATTTGGCACATGGGGGCCTGCCATCTGGGTCTTGTCATTGTGTCTCTGGAGGAACGCTGGGACCCCATAGCAGAGTCTCTGAAAGTGCTAATGCCTCCCTTAAGGTCTCCTCCTTCATGACCCAGTAACCTTTCAATGTCCCAGCTTCCAATAGCTGTCACTTTGGGGATTAGGATTTCAACATACAGATTTTAGGAAGACTAGAGCATGCAGTCAATTCCATGAGACATGGTAAAATGGAGATTCGTTTCTACTCAGTTTAAAAGGTCAACAGTCCAGCTTTTGGGGACAGAGAGGGTGGTAGTCACCTTTCCCACACCTGTCCTTCTAGCCAGTAACATGATGCACCTTTCCATTTATTTGGTCTTCTTTATTGTAGATCTTTCCGTTACATCATATTTTATTAAGCCTACTCTTAGATGTATTATACTTTGACATTAGAGCACAGTGCCTTTTATTTCAGTGTACTCTGCTCAGTTCTTTCAGAATGCACAAAGGCCACCGAGCAGAGGGAGCCGTGATAGTCATCCTTCTGTTGGCTTCTTTACATTTTTAAGTGAGTGCTTCTTTCCACTAAAGAACATTTGCTATAAGGTTTTGATAAATGCCACTCCACAGATTAAAGAAATTGCTGTAAATGCCTGGGCTGATAAGTGTTTCCTAATTTTTTAAAAAGTTGGAAGATTTAGTTACATTCCTTTTCTAGAAATAAAGAAGAAAATTGTGTGTGTGTGTGAGTGTGTATGTGTGTGTGAGTGTGAGTGAGTGTGTGTGTGTGTGTGTTTCCCCTTCAGTTAAAGTTAATGTAGTAAATTACATCAATGTAGGAGATGCTTGGCATTTGTGGGATTTAACCTAATTTGGTCACAATTAATTATTCATTCATACATTATTGAATTCATTTTGTGTTTGCAGTTGTGCTCATGAGTGAGTTCACCTAGAATGTTCCTGGACACCCTTGTCTGAGTTTCAGTTTGTATGACTTAATAGAATGTGTTTTTCCTTCCAAATGAAGGAATTTATATAGTGTTGTAAAATTTTCTAAGCTATGTTAGAAAATTATTAGCTATTGGTTAAATAGCTAATGTTTGGGGGATGGAAAAGATGGCTCAGTTGTTGAAGAACGTGTGCTACTCTTGTATGTGACCCGGGTTTCAGTCCTGAGCACTTGTATGACAGCTCACTGCCATCTGTTACAGTTCCAGGGAACTGACAACATTTTCAACATCTTGGCCTCTCCAAGTACCTGCATACATGTAGTGCACTTAGATGGACTCAGGCCCACACATACATAAAAGAAAATTTAAAATAATATTTACTGTTTATAGTATTCTCTGTTTTATTGAATCAGTTTTGATATGTAATATTTTCTAGAAATGTTCAGCTTTGCTGATTGTAGTTATGATTCAATGTGTGATATGTACAATTAGTGCTTTAAGTGGGTTCAGTTATAAACACTCCTTATTTAAAGGTTTCCGTGGTAAATACCCTTCTTCTGTAAGGAAGAGGATGGTTTCACTCTTAGTTATTTCTGGTGGGGACCCTGGCCCCAGCTCCTGCATGGTTTCTTCCGAGGAAGTGCTCTCTGCCACCTTGTACAGTTGCTGCTGACATGCAGCTTCTCATGTGCAGGGTTTGCCTGTCATCTGCTTACATGTCCAAATTCACAGGTAACACGTTCAGCCAAGTAGATGGACGTTTTGGTAGGTTCTAAAAGAAATATGGTAGGTTTAAGGAAATGAGTCAGATGAGGTGCTAGAGACTCTAGTCATCACCTCGAGAGGCTGGCTGTGATAAGCCTGATGTTTCCTTCAGGAACTTAGCTAGGCCTGAGAGCAGCCAGCATCCTGCAGGAAGGAGCCGTGTGTGTGTGTGTGTGTGTGTGTGTGTGTGTGTGTGTGTGTAAGGCAATGCACTTAAAGGAGATGATGACATGCAGTATATTCACATGGCTGTCATTGTGACTCTAATTATCCAGTCCATTCAAGGTACTGCGGTACTGCATAGCTTTTATGATTATATCCACTCCAAGAAGGGCAAATACAGGATAATAAGCACCAGAGCCGTTGGGTCCTCAGAGTGCCTGGCCGAGGCAAAATGAACAATGCCAGCATGCATCAGCTCAGCTCCAGTTTTCTTTGTACACAAGTACAATAAAATTTGATATGTACTGCAGAATATTAGGAGATTTTTCAGTGGCTAATGATTATGTAGTGATTCCCTTTTATCGTAAAGCTAACACAGCTCATTTCTGGGTTTAGAATAACCTTGGTACAGCTTTCATTTTGTTTAACTGCACGTACACACACACACACAGACACACACACACATCATTATTTGTGATGTGTGTGTTTTATTTGTGAACCCCCAAATACAGTATTTCTGTTACTCAGATTGTAAAAAATATTATCAACTTTAGGATATATTTTCTTCCCTTATTTTTTTTTAAATTTCCTGCTTTCTAGAACACTAATAAATATTTAAATGCAAATACCACTAAAACCTCTCTCCATCTTTGGAATACCCTTCAATATTATGTTTACAATGTAGCTTCGTGTTTAGCGGTTCTTAGCCAAATGGTATATGGTTTCCTTTCTGCAATCTTTCTTCTTAAATCAAAGTGTGAGCCTTTTCCAAATGTTTTCCCTTCCTGAGCCCTTGTTCACTGTGTATAATGTGCACATTGAGGGGCGGGGATGAGCCACACAGGGACGCTTTCTTACATGGCCTCCATTGCTCATTAAACAGCAGTTTATAATGTGAAATATGTTCCTGCTTTACACCTAGGGCTGTAGACACCTGTGCTTTTCTGGTCACAGTTACCCAGTATGTCTGTCTGTCTGTCTGATTGCTTGCTTGTGCTGGCTCAGGGTTGATTGCTTTGGGAACGTTTCAACAAATCAGTTCCAATAAACTATGTCCATTTGAGACCTGAAGCTGCAGAGGCTGCCCTGTCTGTCTTCACCTTGCAAGCCAACCATGGTGGATTTGGTTTTCCGCCTGCCCTTTCCCACAGACCTTGTCTTCCTTGACGAAGTCTGTTCAATAATTCAGATAGTTAACTTCCTCTGAGCAAGAATGGGTCTGAAATTGGTACCAGAGTTCAAATATCTGGTGACCTCTCCTGCTGTGGTTCGCAGGGAGGGACACTTGTCCAGAAGATGCTTTTCCAGCTGCAGCCACTTGGCTATGCTGCTGTAGACCTTGAATCCTGGCAGTTTCTGCAATGCTCCTTAGGTTTCCATTTGAACCTGCCCAGAAGATGGTAAGCACCCTGAAGGCACACACAGGCTTTGTAACTTAGCATGGAATCAGTCCTCTTCATGCCAAGGTCTGCCCCACATTGTGCCTCCTGTGATCCTCCAGGATGTAGCTGATACTAATGGACAGCAGCACATACAATTTAGTTGTTTAATAAACAACTTCACAGTTTCCACTGAGCATAACTTTGACCAACTTTATGTTCATTGTGACATTGGCAACCATGCTTTACATAGGAAGAACCCCTGCAGACCACATCAGACCTCCTGATGACGTAGCTTGCTTCTCCTTCCGTGCTGGTTTTGTCTGAGCGCTCAGCATTATGTCCCAGAGAGGAGTACTGATGATGGACTGAATCTGAGCTCTTGCCCCTCATCTCTCGGGAGTGCTGGCTATCGCACTACAGCTGCAGCGAGAAGCTACCTTGTGGTTTCCGACATTGTGTTCTAAAGATCACTAAAATGTCTCCTGCCAATTCCTGAGTCCTTTTGCTTGCCACTGCAGGCAGAATAGAAAAGCTAGTGACACTTTTCTGAGATGCAGTGGGTGCATCCCTAGATCCATCAGTGCTTTTGAGCCACATAAAAGGTATTGATCTCATGCTGACCTCAGTGCAGGCCTCCCCTTCTCCCTCAGGGCTCTATTGTGTGCATGCACCGTGGGGGAGGAAGATAGAACTTTCTTTTTCAAATAATTTGTTTTAAATTGAAAGCATTTTCATTAATTACTTTCTTGATTCTGTTGATTATGCCAAAATGAGACATTTCAGGGAGATATAGATAATTCTTTTCTTAGGTTATCATAAGTTAAAATGCTGCTTGGTTTTAAACAGCACGATTGTCCAGAAGTTTCTGAGTATTCATAAGCCTGGCTCTGAAGTTACAGACTGTAACTTTCCTGTGCTGCCTTCTTCTACATTTATGCTGTTGGATGCTGGTTTTTGTTTTGTTTTGTTTTGTTTAAAGAAAAGGCATGAAGTCACAGGTAGTTTGAGAGGTAGGAGGAGTGGGTATGGATCTGGGAGTGAGGGGTGAGTATGAGCAGAATATCTTATTTATAAAAATGCCTAAACGAGAAAGAAAAAGAAAGGCTGCAGCTAAGCCGGGGGGGGGGGGTGGAGAATAAGATGAGTGAGTACAGGTTCCTTCAGAAACGTGTGGCCACAAGACGGAAGACAAATACCGGGAGTGTTTACACCCTTGAACTTTGGCACATTTAGCCCTTCAAAGGTTTAAAAACAGTGCACCTTATTTCAACAGTACATGAAAGATTAGGCTTAGCAGATAAAAGCAATGTGTAAAACAGAAATTCGAACAAAAACTAACAAGCTTATTTTTCAGATAGATTCTAGGCATGGAAGTATTAAATGCTGCTTGCAGTATCGTCTTTGCAGCATCCTTTTTATCTTTGATTTCTAATGATATAGACTGTAGCTCTGAATTTTAACCTAGTGTTACGCTTCTCCCTGTCTTCTGGCATTAAGAGTAGAAAGAATGCTTTCTGAAGTCAGATTTCACACTTTCATTAAAAAGGAAACTGCAGCTGGGCGGTGGTGGCGCACTCCTTTAATCCCAGCACTTGGGAGGCAGAGGCAGGCGGATTTCTGAGTTCGAGGCCAGCCAAGTGAGTTCCAGGACAGCCAGGGCTACACAGAGAAACCCTGTCTTGAACAAAAAGAAGAAGAAAGAAAGAAAAAAGAAAAAAAAGAAGAAGAAAAGGAAACTGCTGCATGGGGGGGGGGGTGCACACCTTTAATCTCAGCACTCAGTAGGCAGAGGCAGGTGGATCTCTGTGAGTTTGAGTCTAGCCTGGTCTACAGTTCAGGATAACCAGGGCTACTTAGAGAAACCCTGTCCCAAATGCCCCTCCTAAAAAAGGAACTGTCATAATACATCCCTGCCCACCCTGTGTGTGTGTGTGTGTGTGTGTGTGTGTGTGTGTGTGTGTGTGGTGTGTATTTAAGTAATGTACTAATAATGTGAAAATACAGGGATGTTGTGAGACTATGCCGGGGCCTAGCAAACACAGAAGTGGATGATCATAGTCAGCTATTGGATGGATCACACGGCCCCCAATGGAGGAGCTAGAGAAATTACCCAAGGAGCTAAAGGGAACTGCAACCCTATAGGTGGAACAACAATATGAACTAACCAGTACCCCGGAGCTCTTGTCTCTAGCTGCATATGTATCAAAAGATGGCCTAGTCGGCCATCACTGGAAAGAGAGGCCCATTGGACTTGCAAACTTTCTATGCCCCAGTACAGGGGAACCCCAGGGCCAAAAAGGGGGAGTGGGTGGGTAGGGGATTGGGGGGGTGGGTATGGGGGACTTTTGGGATAGCATTGAAAATGTAAACGAGGAAAATATCTAATAAAAAAATAAATTAAAAAAAAAAGAAAATACAGGGATGACTGGTCATGATTTCTGTATTCAGTGAACTTAATATCTTATTAATTCTGGTCCAATTCAGAGAGATAAATCAGTGCACAAAATACTATTACCCCCAGAGCAGAAAGACTGTAGGTCTGAGTAATTACGTAAGGTGTGATCTGTTTACTGATCACTCTATGAGCTCCCTGAGTCCTAGGTCACTTTCAGGGGTGTCCAGGGGATCTGTGGAAAGAACAAACCAGTGCAGTTTACTTTTGACCTCTGAGGCTATGTAGCCTCCTGAAGAGAGGAGCGCTGTCCTCAGCAAGTGCTGCTTACTGTGTCTGGTGCTGGTCAGCACATAAATAGTCCTTAAGCTGCAGAAGAGCTGACTGAGCCTCCTTCTCCCTTCCCTGTGGAGGAAGGAAAGCAGACAGTTTCAGCAGAGAAGCCAGGCTGGGGGTGGGATGGAGAAACCCAAGGCTCTGTGCATGCTAAACCCCCAGGCCTGATTAGCATTTCCATAAACTCTGGCAGTCGGTGTTATGTTTGTGTCATGGGAGGTATCAGAGTCTGCTGGCTACAGAGGAGAGCTTTGAATGCAGCAGTGATAGTTATACAACTGTGTCAGGTTTGGGGAGGTTCTTGCGAGGAAGACCAGAAGTGCTTCAGAGGTTCAGGTTGAGGATACTAAGCACTTAGCATCCCATGTGTGATCTTGGTGTCAGTGCTGAAGAAGTCAGGAACATACTCTCTTTCAAAAAGAGAAAATAAAGACAAAGAATGATTTGTTGCTCTTGAAAATATGGATGGACATGGTCTTAGAGTTTCATACTTTAAAGCATGTGTGAGCCTTTTTTTTTTCTTGGAGGATCTGTAGATTGATGGAGCAAGATTTTTCTTCCAGCTGGATAGCAATACGTTTGACTTTTAGAAAATGAGTTATGTCAGTCCACGCCAAGCCAGCGAAACCCCACCTCACAGCTGCAGAAATAGCCCGGGGAAGTGACAAATTAGTGTTCCTCATCAGCCTGTGATTAGGCTTAGCATCTTTTAATAACGAGTGTGACTCTGCATTGGAAGAGGATAAACTGGCAGTTTTTACAAAGATAGACTCTCCCAGGAATTTTGGTGATATTTAAATTTTAATTACTTTAGATGTGGGGCTATGAGAATGCTGAAGGTATAGCTAAAAATCCTGTCACTCAGGGCTCCAGAGATGCTTTTTCCTTGATGACATGTGTGACTGCTGATCTAGGAGAGAGCCATGTGTACACTGTGATGCCCGTGGGATTTGCAAGGTGGGGAGCAGCTCATTGAAACTACTTACTAACGTTGAGCCATTGCGACTTCTTTTTCTTTTTGTGTTATTACTCTGTGGATAAAACCATCCCTCTTGGTCTTATATAAAACTTATATTAGTCTTTCCCTTCATTTTTATGAAAATTAAAGTAGCCATTGAGACAAAAAGGGGCATAAGGACTAAGGACATTCAAATGTTTCTTATCACAGTTAGGTGCAGGGAAGAACCATTTGGAGGCATTAAAGAATGGCCATGGCTGCTTACAGGAGTCACTGTGGTGCATGACTTCTTTTCTGAGCTAGCCTTGTCTACGTTATTTTGAGTATGCTGACATGCAGAGTACAGATAGTAGAGTCTATGGCTTCAGGAAGACACACAGGCCAGAGCAGCAGCCTGTCCTCCATTAATGGATCATGGCTATCAAAGTGACCTTGAGAAGTGCCCATCTCATACACCCCATGTTCCTGCACATGACTGAGCATCACCCTGGGCAGAGCAGGCCTGTCTTGTCTGCTGCTGGATGAGCTCTGGGAGTCCTCCAGGTGTTCTGTGCCCACCATACCAGGCTGCTTCTCCTACTGCTGCTTCACTGCTGGATACTTGCAGAGTGAATTTCTGTCCTTTAGAAAGAGAGCCAAAGTTAAACTCTTGCACAATAAAGGGTGTCATCTATGCACAGTCCACAGAATGGTAAATTGTCCTGGGCTGTACAGATCCTCTTTCAGTAAACTAATACTGCTGAGATCCATTAGAGCCACGGGGGCTGCCAAGTCCTTACATCCAGACTCATCAACTTGGTTTTTGCTGACCACACAGTCAGCAAGAGCAATGTGATAAGTCTTGGATGATAAACATGGTTCTGTTACAGAGACAAAATGGATCACAGCCGAGAAGAGAAAATGTTTTAGATGAGGAAAATAAATGTCAGGAGCAAGGTCCTTCTGGATGAGAGCAAGGCCTTCTGGTTCTAAGAGCCCTGTTTCCCGTGTGAAATCTGGAAAGGAGGAGGAAACTAACAAACTAATAAACAATAGCAAAAGTATCCTTAATATTTTCACATCAACCTTTAGCCTCAGGCTCCTGCAAGTTTACAAACAATACCAGAGAAACCTTTGACTCCAAAGCATTAAAGGCAGACTTCAGTGCTTGCTTAATAGAGTAGAGGCATTTGTTGCAATGAAATGCAGATCTTCTGCTAGTGGGGATTTATTGTGCTGCTATAGCATCTTTATTATTTCCTATAAAATACAATCTGATGTAAAAATAACTGGTCCTGTGACACTTACAAGGTTGAATCTGATGGGATGTCCATTGCAGATGAATGGCCCTGTGAATAATTTATGTGTATTGTCACTTCTGTGTGGATTCTCTTAGACCCACGGTAATTAGCAATAAGTTCTAAGGTAAACCAGGGAGTAGAAGTACCAGAAAGTCATGTAGGTTAGTGAGCTCTATTGATCCTTTAAAATAACTCTATAGTAGCGACCATGGGAAAAGAGCCAGTGTTTTTCCAAGTCTGATTAATAGCTGATTTAATTCATAAGCCTTAAGCCCAAAGCAAAGATTCATTTGTTTTCAATTCTGTTTTATGATTTTTGGAGCATTGAAGCTTGGGTAGTTTATTTAAATGAGGTACATTTATGACTTTTAATATGATTGCCCTCCCATTTACATAGAAAGTAATATATTATATTCAAGGAGGCAGGTCTAATGAGTAATAGTGGTCATGAAATAAAAGAAGGTGATATGGATTCCATACTGGATGTCACTTTGCCATCGCAGACACACTTAAGTCTTTTATATTACAAGGAGCTAAAAGTTACCCAGATGAAAGCAAAGTGGAATTTATAATCAGGGAGCAGGGAGGGCTGATGGAGCCAAGGCAGGAAATGAGCACAAGCCTCATTAGAGAGCAGGCGAGGGCTGGCCTGCCCGCGCTCCTGGGCTGTTGTGACTGAACACCCATTTCTCAACACAGCTTTCACTCAGACTGGCTTTCCCTTTTCTAAGTGATGATTTGTAGCCAGTTTTCCTCCTTCTTAAAGAATCACCAAAAGCCTTGATTCCTGGTCAGGTGTCCAGAGTGCTGTCAGCAAGTGCGGAGGCCAACACCAAGACCACACTAGGGCTTCCAGCTCTGCCCAGGGCATCTTTCCTTCCTTCCTTCCTTCTCTTCTGTATCTCGCCTTCTGCATGGCTGTAGGCACTGTAAGTTGTTGCTTTACAGAGCACAGAAGAAAGGAGGTGCTGAAGATGTTTCAGGAGCTTGAACCTGTCAGTGCACAGAGGAAACTGCAGTCTGATGGGCACCAAGGCAGCCTAGAAAGGAGACTGGAGGGCAGGTGTGGTTCTAGGTCTGTATGTGCAAGGCCAGCTTAGATGGTGTCTCAGTCAGGGTTTCTATTCCTGCACAAACATCATGACCAAGAAGCAAGTTGGGGAGGAAAGGGTTTATTCGGCTTACACTTCCATATTGCTGTTGATCACCAAGGAAGTCAGGGCTGGAACTCAAACAGGTCAGGAAGCAGGAGCTGATACAGAGGGATGTTCCTTACTGGCTTGCTTCCCCTGGCTTGCTCAGCCTGCTCTCTTATAGAACCAACACTACCAGCCCAGAGATGGTCCCACCCACAAGGGGCCTTTCCCCCTTGAACACTAATTGAGAAAATGCCTTACAGCTGGACCTCATGGAGGCATTTCCTCAACTGAAGCTCCTTTCTCTGTGATAACTCCAGCTGTGTCAGGTTGACACAAAACTAGCCAGCACAGATGGTTTGGTTGGTGGTTTTCCCAGTGATTTGGTAACTGAACTGGCAGATTTATAGTCTCCAAAGTATGAAGGGTAAGGAGGAAGAGGGTGTGAGCAGAGCAGATGCACTGTTGGAGTGACTTAGGGGACGTGAGGTTCTGAAATAGAAGAAAAAGGCTGTGAGGAGTGGGGAGGAGCTCAAGGGCTGTTATTACGTTGGGACTGTGAGAAGAGTTCATCCTAACCTTTGTGAAGCCGGGGAAACAACAGTGGTGGGTGCTATGGTAGAGGCCAGAGCAGCTTTGAGTGGAAGGAAAGTTCAGAGGTGGCAGCCGAGTAGAGGCATGTGTCTCGCAGCACACATTTACCCTGCAGGGTTCACTAGGGCAGGGCGTGCTTAGCCTCCAGTCCAGTGGGGCTCGATAACACTGGGGAAGGTACTGTGTCTGAGTTGTGTATGCATGGTGTCTTGAGAAGATTGGCAAAGAGTGCAGAACTTACACATGGAGTCGGTGAGTCAAAGGTATAAAGAGATCTCTTTCCTACTGTGCAGTCTCCAAGGGCAGAAGTAGTTTACATCAAGGGGATAAAGTGAAAGTGGGTCACAAAATCTCACTTTTGAGGGGTTGAGCATGCAATTTCACTGTAGCACCCAGGCTGGTTACTGAAACATGGCATAGACCCCAGGCTGACCTCAAAATTCAAACTTTCTGCCTGGACTTCCCAAGTACTTGGATACAGGCAGGAATCGTCACACCTGGCTTTGTTATCAGTCATGTGTGTAAGCTGCACAGCACCTAAGCAGACTCGTGGTGGATCTGACAGTAGAACATCAGGATGGGCCTCTTGAGCTGAGCAGAGCCAGGGTCAGAGCTCTGTTTTGCTTTGGGGGCTGGGATTCAATTCAGTGTGTGAGATGTGAAGCCTTGCTAGTGACCTATGTCCTGTGTTAAGCATACTCTCTGAGATACACTGCTGATACTCTGCATATAGAAAGGCTGTGTGGTGCATATCTTTGGTAAGAACAGTGAAGGCTTCCTTCCATATGAAGCAAGGTAGCTTGACCAGTGGGCATGTCTGCTTGCTACTGAGTAAGAGCCATGCCTGAACTCAGGGGAGCGAAAGAGAGACCATGTCCATCTGCTCAGAGTGGATTGTGGATGCTGGGCTGAGCATCCTGAGCTTGACTGTTGGCTAGAAAACTGAAGGTAAAAGCAAGACTGTATACCCTGTTTGTGGGCAGATACTTGGATACTACAGTGCCCTGTCACCTGGGACCTGGGGCACCCAAGAACTAGCAGAATCTAGAAGTCTGTCAGTCTCTGAAGAAGGTGGCATCCACTACAGGAATGCCTTTAATGGAAGAAGGAAGTAAGGCAGCGGGAGCACAGCTTTCAGGGTTCAGCACTCTTTCACTGCAGGGCCTGAAGCCCAGAGCAACAGGCTGGGAGCCTCAGGCTTCCAAGTACTCCTCTGGGCGGCTTGTCCCTCATCTTCTGAGACTTTCTACACTGAGCCCATATGTGTAAGACAGGAGATCTAAACAGAGAACAGCAGTGTAACATTCAAAGAGGATCTGGCCCTGCCCTTGAGCTTCCATTCACAGCAGTAACAGAGCTGCCATTGCAGAGGGAGCTGCCGCTGCAGACTCTGTCAAAGGATGTAAGGCAACCACCTCAGAAAAGCCAAGGAGGCCATCGCCTCAGCCCAAGATGTGTTGTGAATATTCCTGATCTGAACGTCCTCATGAGTCACTTACAAGAAATGATGGACAAATTAACCAAATTTTACTAATCTTTGCATTATTTTATCGTAATGTAAATTATTGGCCATCCTTGGGGCCAGAGCTGAGAGCAGCAAGTTTTGGAGGGGAGCAAGATCAGCAGGTTTCTGGCCACCAGGCTTCATTAAATCAGGACCCATTTATCTGCATTAACTCTTGTTCTCAAGTGTTCATATTTTTAACATGTAGGTGAGACTTTTCATAGTGGGTAAGGGTCTACTTTGTGCACTTCTAAGGAAAACTAGTTGGCCCTTTGAACCTATATTCATCTCGAAGCCTTATTACCTTGTTAAATGGGGGCTGTTATCAGACTGCAATAGTCAGGATTCTGAGAGCATGCTTCATGTGCTAACCTTAACTACCAAAGACCAAAGGCAGCAAAATTGCCATAGCAAAAAATGCAGAAATGCTAGAGGAAACAGCATAGATCATTTCAAGGAAAGATCATTCTTTTACTTCTTGTCAGTGGCCATAAAGCTGAAACTTGCTGGGTTTTTGGTCTTCTAAGAGGGCCTGTAAGACAGATCACCATTACACTTATTCTCTTCTGCTTTCCTTCATAGGCTCAATCACAGTTACATGCTAAGCTTAGGAGCAGTTCATTGGTGTAAGAATTCCCAGAGTTCTTGTGTGTGAGAATGCCTTTAGGTCTTACCCCATAACACAGCAGTTTTCTCATGAATGGGGGACCAAGACGGCTGGTGCTTTATGTGCTTCTCAGCTCAGTCCTGTAATCAAAGGAAAGTGCGTGTGTGTGCTGTCTATGTCATGGTTGACAGCGGTTTTGTTCTTCAGACCTGCCTCTGGTGTCAGCAGACTTGTCCTGTTAGCCCCGGGAGATACAGTGATCCTTGTGGTTTGAACAGTGGTCAGAATTTATCTGCACACAGAAATGGGCCTTGGTTGAAAGGAAGCAGATGGGAGCTATGGAGAATGCCTGGTGTCCTTGTAAGGAGATGCTGGGACTAAGAGGGACACAAGGAAGGGGATGCTTATTGCAAACAGTGACTGTTTCTATGCAAGCAAAAGTCAAATTCAGTAGGTTAAAGATATTTAACTTGTATGTTCATTACATTTTGATGAAGCAGGTCACATCCCTGCTTTTAATTGTGAAAAAGGAAAGCAGGTATTTTCTCACCCCAAAGCTCTAGGTACCCCAGTAACGTAGCAAGGCAAAGATAGGTGTGTGGTCCGAGTGTGTGCTCCTGTTGAGTGAAGTGTCTGGGCAGGGTGTAAGTGAGGAGCTGCTTTCTGTTGGGTTTTCTTGACCCTTGACTCTGAAGGTAAATTATTCTCTAGTGTGTGCACATTCTTTCCTTCCATGTGATTGATTGATTGAGATGCTGGAAATTAAACCCAAGATTTGGGCTGGAGATGGCTCAGCAATTGGGAATACTAGCTGCTCTCCCAGAAGCCATGGTCTCAGTTCCCAGCACATGGTGGCTCCTCCCCCAGAGGGCGTGGCCTCAGTTCTCAGCACTCATTTGGTGGCTCACTATCTTCTTTAAGTCTAACCCCAGGTGATTCAATACCCCCTCTGGTCTCTGTGAGCATGGCAGGAATGTGGTGCATAGACATACATGCAGGTAAAATACCCATTCACATAAAATACAACAATAAATAAAGTGCAAAAGAAAAAACAATAGCTTCAACATTGTGCCTGCTAGGCTAGTGGTCTGCTTCAAAACTCTACCTCAGAGCCCCCCACACCCCATTTGTTTTGAAAATACAGAAGTTATATCTCCATCACCTAACTCAGTTATTCATAGTGGACCATACAGCAGGGTGCTCACTGGATATGGATGGCATAGCTGTATCAGATTTTCACGTCGCTTCTCATAACTGCGTATTAATTAAAGATTCATGGTCAGCAGTTTACAATCAGATTCAAGTTTAAGCTAAAAAACAAAAACAAACAAAAAACCAAACCAACCAACCAACTAACCAAACAAAAACCCAGGATAGGCATGGTGGTCTGTGCTTGTAGCCTGAGCTTCTCTACAAACCAAGACAGGAGTATTACTTCAGCTCCTGGGGTCCAAGACTGCCTGCTTCAAGAGGAGGGGAAAACACTGTAGCTCACTAGCACTTGCTGTTACTGTGATGAGACGTAGCCTTGCTGTTCTGCTGAACATACAACATAGCTTTCTACTCCCAAACTTGTGACTGAGCTGAAACAAGTTAGACCTCATGGTTATGCCCCAGTTTGCCCATCTGTAAAACAGAGAATGGTGATAGTAACCGCCTGTGAGTTGAGAGGGTAAGGAAACATAAGGCTGGTATAGAATAATGTTCAGTAGATGCTAGCTATGCTTTTTATTTTTAAACTTGCGGTGACTATCAAGTGTTTAAGAGCCATTCAGCATGAGCTTTGGCATTGAACTTGTTACAGTTTAGCCAAGTCCTAGACACAGCTTGGGTTACCTGGTTATTAATAGTCTCCGGGTAGTGCTTTGAAATTGCCTGTCCTCACATTCCCGAATTCTAGACTCTGATTTATTTATGGAAATCAGTAATTGGCTGAAAGGTTTTAGCAGGATATTACTATATTCATCAATCTATTTGCTTTAGATTTTCTTTATCCATGCTATGTCAGCATTTTTCATTTTATCCTATTGGACAGATTAAAAAAGGAATAAGGTTAAAGAAAGCATTTCCTGTACCATGCGTGACCACTAGTCCATAGGCACATGAGGGCTCTGGGTAGGCACCAGCTTGACATCTTCATGTGCAGTGAGTTGTGTGGGAGTCGTCTTAACAGTAGGACCTTGCTGTCAGTGTGTGGACTAGTTCCATCCATTTACCTGCAAACTTCTTGAATGTATTTTTTTAACAGCTGAGTTATATTCCATTGTGTAAATACACCATGTTTTTTTCATTCATTGATGGACATCAGATTTGTTTGCAATTTTTGGCTTTTCCAGCTAGAGCAGCGGTGACCATGTTGAATAGTGCTTTTGTAGTAGATTGAAGCATCTTTTGGGTATATGCTCAAGAGTGATTTAGCTGGATCTTGGAGTAGATTGATTCCTGTCTTTTTGAGGAACCACCACACTGATTTCCATAGTGGCTGTGCAAGTGTGCAGTCCCACCAGCAATGGAGGAGGAGTGTTCCCTTACTCAGCATCCTCACTAGCATGAGCTGTCACTTGTGTTATTGATTTTAGCCATTCTGACCCCTGTAAGATGAAATCTCAGAATTTTGATTTGCATTTCCTGATGACTAAGGATGTTGACCTTTTAAGCACTTTGTAGTCATTTGATTTTACTCTTGAGAATTCTCTGTTTAGATCTGTACCTCATGTTCTTGATATCCCCCTTTTGAGTGTGTTATATATTTTGGATATTACCCCTCTTGGACCCACTACCAAATGAGAAAGGTAAACAGCCACCCATCCACAAACCCCTTGATCTACATACGTGGTGACCTGCCTGCAAGATACGCTGGTGTGATAGTGGCACAAAGCAACCAACCACTGTCTGACTTATGCCTTTGCCGTGAGATAGAACCCATAAGAAGCACTGCTTGGGTGACCAGGAGCCTGGGCCTAGATAGGCAGTTACTAGGGGTACACCAGTTAACTACTATTCTGCTTAAAAAAAAAAAAGACAAAACAAAAACTCAACATTCTGCTCTGCTCATAGATCCATGCCTTGCTCAGCCATCATCAGAGAAGCCTCCTCCTGCAGCAGATGGGAACAAATAGAGACCCACAGCCAGACTGCATTCAGAGAGTGAGAGACCTTGGAACACTAACCCCTAATGATGTGGCCATTAAATCCCTCCCCTCGGGGCTCAGGGAACTCTGTAGAAGAAAAGGCAGTAAGAGCCAGAGGGGATGGAAGAAACCAAGAAAACAAGGCCTTCTAGACACAGCAGGGCTGGTGACATGAACTCAGGGACTGTGCAGCATGCACAGATGGTCCTAGAACTGAAAGGAGGAGTGGACACATGCTCCCATCCCTAACTCAGATGCTATCCCTGATTGATAGACGAAATGAAAAGTTAGCTTCCTCCAAGGGAATGTCACTGGGGAAACAAACTACTAAGGGCAGGCTCCATGGCCAGCAGTAGACGGCCAACACAAAACGAGCTCAGCAGCCTCTTTGGAGGTTCTTTATCTCATAACGGTGCCCAAGCAGTATCTTGTTGTGTTTTATTATTGCCCCTTAGAAGCCCGTTTGTTTTTTAAGGAGAGACAGAAAGAATGAGGACATGGGTCAGAAGGGAGGTGCAGAGCAACAGGGAGGTCTACAGGCAGAGGAAACCATAATCAAGTTAGAAGACATCTGTTTTCAATAAAGTATTTTCCCAGGATTAGCTAAGTTTGATAGCAGAACTAGGCAACAATCCATTTGACTGTTATTTGGGGGTGTGATTTATCTTGTAGGTAACATGTGCCATAGAACATTAGCTGCCAAGGTCAGCACAGGAGTATGGCAGGTTTGTTTGGTTTTTTATCTTGTGGATTGAATTGCTTAAGTGTTAATTCTAAATACTTTTATCATAAATATTTAAAGCAAATAACCCATTTCCACTTAATCATAAACCATAACTCTTATTAGTCTGAAAGCAGTGCATGGAAAATTACATATCACTTTAATGTATTTTCTGTCTGTTTTTATGTCCATATAAAATGACAGCCCACAGATGCATGATGACATCATCATCAGTGAGCCAAAGGAAGCCATTTGTGAGCTGACCATTTGAGCAGCCCCTTGTCAGCTCGGTCAGCTGAAGATACTGGACAGTTGACACTCAAAGGAGATCCAAATTTAAATACAATGTCCTCCAAATGTCCCTTGGCACCAATGAATGTGATTTTTTTAAATGCTACATTAGTTTCTCTAGTTCATCTCACTTGGGTCCATTGCCTTTCCCCTAATGTTGTGTCCAATTTTAAATGACTTGAATGATGGGCCTTCCATCTTTACCTGGCCCATGGAACCCCTGAGTGCCCACAACTTCTGGGCCTCATTTGCTGTGATCGCTGTACTGTGGCAGACCTGAGGAAGGGGTGGCAGAGCGCATGAGACTTTAATTGCTGCCTAATAGGCTATAAGCAACCTGAACATTTTATTAAGAGGGCATTTAAAATTAGCATTATTATTCCAGAAGATGCTTCCATGCCGCAGTAAAAATCATGCTGAGAGTGTCTGATATGTAACCTAATTTCACCACTTTCTTAATTTCTTCCCATTACTCCTAGTAATATACCTCTCAAGCCATTTTATATCCTTTTCTTTGTACTTGTCTGTCTGCATGTGTGCAAACATGCAGAATCACACTTGTGTAGGTGTAAGTGTGCTTGTTATTCTTACTCCTGCTGGGGAGAGGTGTGAAGGGGGGTTGCTTGTTTATTATATGTGTGGAGGCCAGACTTTGACTCTGGATACCTTCTTTTATTGCCCCCCCCTTTGCATTATATCTCTCACTGACACTGGAACTTGCCACCTCCACTAGACTGACTAGCTAGTAAGATCCCAGGAATCCTCCTACTCCAGCACCCTGCACTAGGTTTATAGCAGTGTGATACTATGTCTGGGTTTTATACGGATCCTAAGGATGTAAACCTCCTCATGCTGGCACAACAGACACTTTACCCATGAGGCCATCGTCCCAGCTCGTGATGTTAGTATCTTTTCAAAAGTTGATGCTGAAGGACCCAATGGGAATAGATGATATATTTCTTCTCGTCATAATAGTCAGGACAATGGGGATTTAAAATTCCTTCAAAATCCGAGTGTATAGGTCGGTGGTAAAGTATTTGCTTCGCCTGACACATGTAAAGCTCTGGGCCCGATCTCTAGCACCATAAAGCTGAACAAGAAATCCTTTATTTTCTTTCGTGGTCATTGAAATCTGTCATTTCTGGAGCACTCTATTTCTAAGACCATCATGAAAGCCAGATTTCAATAATATCCTCTGAGGAAGGGACTTCTCTGTGTTTGGTGATGATATTTGAGAAGGCCTGCCATCATCATTCCACGGCTGTTTGATGCTATTGGATTTTAAGTAATCTCCAGCCTGCTGACGGTTGTCACTTAGAAAACTTGCTAGTGTCTTTTCTTCTGCTACATCATCAGATTCTTCAGCCTCCATCCTGCACCTCTGTATCATGATTGCTCTCCCACCATCACACACACACACGGCTGCTTTACAGAAGCATTTGGGTTTGCTGTTATTTTGAGAAAGGTCTCACTGTGTAGCTTCGTCTAGCCTGGAACTCTCTATAGCGTAGACCAGGTTGGCCTTGAACTCATAGAAATTCACTTGCCTTGGCTGAGATTAAAGGCATCACTACCACACCCAGCCCATAAAAAGGACTTTTGACAAAGAAAACGCTGCCTAATTGTGATTGGTTTGAGCCAGATCTTAAATAGCAAGTTTCAAACTCTATACCAATTGGACAATTCCTGTCCTTGATTCTTTAGGGATAATCTATATTATTTTAAGAAAAAAGTTTCAAGTAAATATTGTTTGAATTTTAACAGTTTTTAAATGTTTTTAAATTTCTGTGTACAGATGTTATAACAATCACCTTTTGTCTCCTCACAGTTTTTTCTTCAGTTTGCAAATACCTTCATACATTCAGGGCACCATCCTGGGCACTGTGCTGGGTGCTCTGAAAGGGACCCCGAGTAGCACACGGGCTCTGCCTTAGGAGACCTGAGTGTTGAGTAGAGGTGAACATGTAGCCCTTGCATGGCACGCTGCAGTAGATGGGAGACTTACATTGGCAGGGGAGAAACTAAGCCTTCTTGGAACAAGTGGCCGTGGGACATGGTGCATAAAGTAGATGCTCGGCTTTATAGAACAAGTTAGAGTTCACTCAGAGTAAAGAGAGAAAGCATTCCCAAGAGCAGGAGCCCTGTGTGTGAGGCACAGACACTTAACATACTCTGGGGAAAGAGCCATTTTAAATGCCGGGCATAAGTAGGCATAGATAGTAATAGTGCCAAAACTAAACAAAGACACTGAAAATGTGGTCCAGCGGTCCAGTATTCCAAAGGAACGTTAACCCCAAATGCTTAGTCTTTGCTTCTGTAGTGTGTGCTTTTATGTGTGGCTGTGCTGTGCTGTGCTGTGCTGTGCTGTGCTCATTATAATTTAGGCCATTGGTTCTCAATCCTAAGGCTGCAACCATGTGGTTATTTTGGTTGTTACTTCATACTTGTCATTTTGCTGCTGTTATAAATCATACCATAAACATCTGTGTTTTCCAGTGGTCTTAGTTGACCCCTGTAAAAGGGTCGTTTGACCACCAAAGAGGTCGAAACCCATAGGTTGAGAACTACTGATTTAGACTAATGGTTTCCGAGCTGAGACATATATTAGACAATCTGCCTCACTTCAGTTAAATCACACTGTAAGAGTAGCATGCATGCATTTCTAAAATTCCTCAAATGAGTCTGACTCTGATCTGATTAAGGAACCACTCATCTACACCCTGTACACTTAGGTAGGTTCATGGGGCATGCAAGGAACCCTTCACTAAACCAAGAAAGGGGTGTGATTATGTCTGAGCCTGTTCCCACTACACAGCAGGAAGCAGCAACCTCCACCTCTGCCCCCACTCCTCCTCCCACAGCATTTACAGCTCCTAAAGTCACCTCTGCGTGCTAGTCACTGAAACATTCTCTTGTGTTCTCTGCCCTCGCCTGCCCTCCACCCTGCTGCCCTTGCAGTCACTGTTTGCACAGTGGCTGCTCCAGGCCAGACCAGTCCAGCCTCAGCTCTGTTGCTCTGCCCAGTCTTTCTGGCTCTCACCTCCCTAGACATGCAGTTCTCTTGCCTTGACTTTTCCATTCCCAGTTCCTTTCACCTCTTCCTTGTCATGTCCTGGTCCTGAGCAGTCACATCTAGGAAGCTTCTCTGTCTGGTCATCCCTGTCTGGGTGAGGCAGCATGGCCACGAGCCGCCATACTGCTAGGGTAGAGTTCACACGCTCTTTATTAATTGGTATTGAAGTTTCGTCTACATTAAAACAGTAGCCCTTTTAGGAATTGACTTGTTCACATTTGTTTCCTTATCTAGTGTCTAAAAGGGTTCAGCATATGATAGTTACCCAATAAAAATGCTAAGCAAACTGAGAAATGTGCCCACCCACATTTTTGAGTACTTACAATATGCCTCCCCTCTTAACTGAACATTTACTCTGTGCCTGGTTCCTGTAAATTCCCTAAAATTAGATACCATTACTCTCCCCTCTACAGATAAGGAAGCAGGCTTCCAAATGGCCAATGAAGAAGCAAAATCTGAGTTGTTCATTCAGGTCTCTTTATGAAAGTGATAGTTCACACTCAGTCTGAATTAATGGACTCTCTGATTGAGGCTATAAGAATGTTAAAGAACCATATATAAATATACAAGTTTTTTGTGTATTGTTAATTGCTAATGTTACCATCGCCTGTGATGGCTGTTAAAGTAATTCTTTAGCCATTGGTTTTCTTGTCTGATGCTTACAGTTTTCCTAGTCTTCCAGTGCAAATAGACTCAGCAGTTTTCTCAGTTTGAGAGTTAGAAGGGGTCAAATTGTTAGCAGACTTTTACCCCAGCTTCCACGCCCATCCTCCATTCCTACTTCTGAGCCCAGAGCTTGAGCATTCTTCCTGAGAAACCTGCCTTCAAATGGAGAAGTTGCCTTCCTTCCGCCTCTCTGATAGCAAGCAGTGAAGTGGCCTGATGCTGGCCAGAGCAGGGGAGGGCAAAGCAAGCCAGAGCGATGTTCACACAGAATTATCCAGCTCCGGGCCAGGGAGTGTTCTCTGGCTTCGTCCTTCTAAGCTTTAGCAGTGAAGTTATTCAGGGAGGTGCTGTTTTCCTGCACACTGAGACAAGCTTGATTTTCAGTCTCTGCCATGGTCGTTTTGATTCAGCTCTGTAGGCTCCATGCCTTGTACTTCTGACAGGGACTCTAGAAAAGAAACTGGGTGAGCTGAGTCAACATAGCCTTGGCTTCTGGGGCAGGTCAGGCACAAGCAGGCCTTGATCGTTGCTACCCTTGTTTGTAACTGTGTGGTACAGGCCAAGGAGCAGACGTGGGGCAGGAGTGAGTGGGTCTGAAAGATGGAGGTGCTGAGTGGGATGTATGTGAATCAGCTCGGCTTCAGTGACTCCAGAGTGGAGGTGGCTGCTGGTGGCCTGGATGAACTCGGTTTCCTGAGACTGAGCAGTGTCCTGAGATGTGAGACCTGACATACAAGGACGGTGGCCGTTATGTTTAACTGGACTGTACTGAGCTGGACAGAGGCAACAGAGATTGAAAACATTGTGTCTGGGCTTACTCCTGTGTAACTCACTCCAGCCCAGGAGAACAGCCTGTCTAATGCTTTCCTTAGGCTTCCTGATCAAGTAGTTAAAGCAGTGGGTCCTGATGTACTTTCGCTGGGTTTTGCTCTCCCAGTATCCCACTTGGCATCCCACTTGGTATCCCAGAAGGTATCCTTGGCAGGCCAGGAGCTATTAGATCTTTGCATCCCTGCCCCGGGCGTCTGCCTCCTGCTGCTACAGCTGCTGCAGTAGGTACAATGATTAAAGAGGGTGTGACTGTGCGCTTCCTCCTCCTTTTGCGATTACTTCCCATGGCTCTGCTTTGATGCAGCTGGCTGAGCTGGGGTATTTGGGAGCATCCAGAGGACCCACAGCTGAGTCTATCAGGTCCCCTGCAGCAGCTGTTATCTGAGGCGGCAGCAGCAAAGGAAGGGTGCATGGCAGATATGCAGGAAGAACACCAGACAGGTCTCTGCTCCAGAGGGTTGCAATCAGCCGGTGTACATGTGGAGCTGGTGATTGTGCTGGAGAGAGGGAAGGGGAGGAGATGGTGCTTTCCACAGTTATCAAGATAAACAGAGCGGCCGGGGCCGTCTGTGCAGCTGTGGCAGTGTGCCGATGAGCTGAATTACTTTATCTTTACCCAGTGGGAATTAACACATCCCCCTTTCTACCCAGGGGAGAAAGACTGTGGCTAACAAAACTAGTCAGTCGTTTGAATCTTCCCGCAGAATGGTGATAATTTATAGGAGTGTCTGGATGTCTCCTTGTTCGGACATTTAATTAGTGAAAATAACAGCCTAGAAGATGAAATGGCTCTGTTGGCTAAGACAAATATTTGAGGACCTGGTAGGAGGACTGGGGCTAAGAGGCTGGAGAGGCAGCTGGAAGGGAATAGACAAGGAGTAGAATTGTAGCCCGAAGGCTGAAGTGGAGATGGAAATGGTCCTGCCTACCAGTTTCTAAGTGGCCACAGAAACTTGAAGGCTATAGGTCTCAGACTGCAAAAGGCCCCACAAGTCCTTGCCGGAACTCTGAATATCCAAAGAGATGGGCATTCCCTTATGACAGGCAGTGAAGGCTTTAGAACACACCTCAGTGCTCACACCCTTCAGAACAGAACCCCAGCAAAACACAAGCAAGGCTGTGTAGACATAAACCCTAATCATATGGAAAAGAGCAAACTGTGAAGCCCATGAACAAGTGCACCCTCAGAAAGGCACGAGGCACCTGCACAGCAACGATAGTGCACCGGGCAGGAAAGGGCTGAAGGGAGGAGGACCAGTGACCACTTTCCCACTGCATACAACCTGACCGTTCTCCCCAGCCAGAGTGCAAAACTGAGAGCTTAACTGATGAGGGCAAAATAAGGGCATGCTAAGCCAGGGGTTGCACAGTTAAGAAGGGCCATACTTCAGGGGTGAACTCATCACTTGTAGAGACAGAACCCTGCATTGTTAATATCCTAACACACGCGCACACACACACATCCATATGCACAGAGATGGGCAGTTTTGGGTCCAGCTTTATGACTTGCTTCCAGAACACTAGCATCTCGGTCCTTATCCTTCTTCCCTGCAGCGAGTTAGAGATCTCTCCCTAGTTAATCTGGCCAGCCCATGACAAGGTAAGCTGAAGGATCTCAGAGGAGGCGTTCTCCCGCAGTTGCCTGTTTTTGTTATTTGTTTGCTTGTATATAGGGAAATGAAAACTTCAAAAAGCCATTGCCATCTTTAGAGAGATTAACCAACAACAGCAGTTTTATACCAAGAATGCATGAGAAGGAAGAGTTAGAGAATAGGAAGTATTGTTAGAGAGTTGCTGTATTAAAACAGAATCAGAAGATCAGTAAGCAGCCTAGACACTGAAGTTGAACTCTCCAAGAAAGGAGATGAAACCAGTGAAAAGACGGCCGAAGGGAGGGCATAAAAGTGCAGGTCAGGGTTCACAGGGTCTCATAAGGTTCTGATAATCCAAACTTCAAGTGTCATTGAGAAAAGTCCCTGGGGAAAGAAGTCAATACTAACAATTGAAATTTTGTGCAATATGTGGGTTTCTAGATGGCAAAACCCACCCCAGGCTCATCTTCATGTAATTTCTGAGAATGGGGGATCTAGACGTAATCCATGCACTTCTAGAGCAGGCTGTGGTCAGATAGTACAATGGTCATCCAGTACCAAAGCAGTTGACTGACAAAATGACACTCTACTCAGAGCTCCTGAGGAAAACAGTTGGTAGTTTAAAGGCCCACACCACATACAATGGCAGCCAAACAGGAAGGCGTACTAGACGGTGGCTCAAAGTCTGTAACTATTCACCTTCCAGAAAGCATTTCTCAGGAAGCTTTTGGTAAGAGTGTGCTCCACCAAGTCACAGAACAAAACTGCGGAGAGGAGGAGAGACATAAAAACGGCTGTGGGATGGGGTGGGAGCTAGAGGGGGCCAGGCTTGGCTGTGCCTGGCCAGGACACCTAGGAAGATAGCTTGAAAAGAAAGCAATTACTACATCTCCTTGATGCCTCAGGATGTTGAGAGCAGCACATCAGCTGAGCAAGAGCTACTGGAAGAAAGGGTTTATGTGGTGTTCCTAGAAAATTAAGCAAAGCAAAAATCCCTTGAGCCATGGTCCTTTGGTGGCACATGCCCTGTCACCCTAGCATTTGGTGAGATCAGGTACACAGATTCCTTCACATTTGAGGCCAGTCTGTGATATGTGAGACCCTGTTCCAAACAAAGGAAAACAAAACAACCTAATCTCATTTCTAACTAGGAAGACCCCGTGCAGGAATTAGATGTGAGTAACATTTACATAATCATAACGTAAACAGTAAGTATTGATCCAGCTGAAGGTACAGTCTACATGGGGGTGGGAATGGTACAGGTGGAGAGGGAAGCTAAATCCTTGTCTGCTGCAGTAGCATTGGTCGATAAAGCCTAAAACCAGAAGATCAAGAAATAGCATCAGAAGCCCGTTGATTATAGATGCAAGATAAATCCTAAAATAATGAATTAAAGCAGATAACAGCGCTTCCTCTGGGAAGGGGAGGAAATGGAGCATGGGACATTTGTCATAGCAAGCCTTACAGGCAATTTGACTTTTAACTATGTGCACATAGAATGTTACTTTTAAAATTAAAGAGAAACTAACAGTAAAGGCAGCTTTGACTTGAGTGCAGAGGCCAAGGACTAGAGGGGCAGCAGTGGCTCCTGGAGACAGGAGAGAACCTTCCCCTTAGTGAGAGCACGTACCCCTCTGTGTGCACAGTACCCCTTCTCATTGTGAAACAGTGTAGGGCTTGGTGCTCTCTCTGCCCACTGTCCTAGCACTAATGCTATACCAGGAGAACCCAAGGCAGGAGTCTTCAGGCTTGGACTCTGAAGACATTTTGGGGAGGAAGAAAATCATTGCTAAACTGTCCCACCTCTCAAACAGTTTGCGAATCCACAGGAGATGTGGATGGTAGACAGACATCCGTTGAACTTCAGCACCATGGGTGTGGACCGGCAAAGAAAGGCCTCAGCTCCTGCTGTAGGCAGCTCTACAGTGCCACTTGGAGCATCTTCCTGTCCCTGCTTTACTTGTGCTCAAGATCTAAAGACCTGACTAAGTCTTTCATAGGTATTGCATTGAAATTAGTGTGGAAATCTGCCTTGCTGTTGGGAAACTGGAGGACAAGCTTCTGTGGTAAATCTGTCACCCCCTAGACTTCGGCAGCCCTGAGGGTGCACTGTCTGTCCGTGCTCATTGTGGTTCGCCCTTGTGTGTGCTTCCTGTAATTGTTTGCATTTCCTGTCTGTGGGCAGTGAATGTTCTCATTTTCTCCAGTATTGTTTTTATTTACTTTCCTATTCTGCTGCTTGTTGAGAGCTGCGCATAATTAGAACGCTACTTGAATTGCGTGCCAACCGAATGGCTGGCTCGCTTCCCTGTTGCTCCCCCACCTACCTTTTCCATTCTGAATCAGGTATAGAATTTCTCAAGGGCAAAAGGAAGTTCCCTGGAGTATTCTGTGGCCATTGATGACCCCAGCGATATTAGGTGGCATATGTGGGACTTTGGGAGTCAAGCTTGTTTTCACAATACATTTTGGATACTGTTCTGAGGATCTGTTGCCCAAACTCAGGTTTCTTTAGGTAAGTGTAAGGAACACAAGGCTGTGGGAGTTACAGGTTATCAAGTCTCCAGTCTGAAGATAAGACTGTTGGCATGATATTAACTGTGTTTACATGTAAAATACACATATGATAACATGTTTGAATATGTTATAGGTAGCTGTATGGACTGTGAATGGCTGTATGTGTGGTGTGTTTGGAGTTGTTAGCTTAATTTTAAATCCCAGTGCTGGCTTCTCAGCAGAGTGGAGTAGAGGCTGGTGTCCTCCGTCCCTGCATTCTGTGATGCTCTAATTTCTGACACTCTGAGACTGTCGTGGCCAGTCACCATGGTGTTTCTTCAGGCAGCCAGTGTTTGCCTTCTTAGGAATCATAAATGTTTCTTTGGAAAGCCAGACCTTTCCCATTTAAAATTTTCACAGCTAGGATATATAACTATACAAACTAATGATCCTGTGAAGTTTCTCTTGTTGTTTCTGAGACATGGTGTCACTTGGCAGCCCAGGCTAGCCTTGAACTGTAGCAGTCATGACCCCTCTGTCCCCAGGTGCTGGGATGACAGCCATGAGCCACTCTACCTAAGCATTGTGACTTACTGTGCATGCATGCACAGAACACATTTCGAGCAGACCATGAGCAAATTCTTTCTCTTCCTGTGGAGCCCCTTCCTTCCTTTTTTATCCACCTGTTCTAAAAGAAGAAAGGGGGAAAGGCTTCTGTCTTTAGAGTGTTGCTGCAGTGAATGGCCCATGCCATCCTAGTTATGGGAAATATTTTGCCCACCATGATCCATGACCCCCCAAAAGCAGATGTTTTATAGGTCACAGTCACGAAATGAGTTTTTACGGATGCATAAAGAATCTAACAGATTTAATTTCCTTTTGCTTCTTCCTCCAGTGTAAGCTTCCATTAGAGCCATTTGTCTGCCTTGGAGGAAGGGCCTGTTGGGTGAACTTGGATACATAATGCAACTGTGGCCAAGATAAAGCTAGGCTGTCTCTTCCCCGCCCCCAGCATCTTAGCAGCTAGGGGAAAAGTTAATGAAAAAATGCAAATGTTGAACTTTGGTAATTTCATCCTATTTGTTGAGATATACTTTGTGTTGGTTTCAAATGTTTTATTGAGTAATAAAATTGGTGATCTGTTCCCATTAGCAGCCCACTGAGAGCAAGGTTGGCTCACTCATGCTTGCTGCTGACCTCTCTGCACCTTGCTGTGTCCCTCTGCACCGCACCTTCCTCTGTGTCCTTCTGCACCACACCTTCCTCTGTGTCCCTCCTCTTTTCCTTTTGTTTTTATTTGTTTCTCAGACTTAATTTTCACTTTATATATCCCACTTCCTCCTTGTAATCCTTGAAATATTACAATCTGAAGAAAAGAAAACTTAACATGTTTATTCCAGTGACATTCAAATCGGTTCCTCTGTGTGGCTGTAAGAAGCCTGTGTGATTGAGTTTCCTACTTTGTCCTGCTGAGGATCTGTAACACGTGTTCTAGATCCCCAGCTCACATGCCTTTGTGTGGGGCAGAGCTGACCATGCCCTCCCTTTTGACCCAGCTTGTAGTCTACCCGACAGTGGTTTTGTAACTGTCTGACTTTCTAGGTAAGCACGTTTGTCTGTAAGGTTCTATGGTGTGTACTTTATTTTCTAAACAATGGATAATTACTTGATTTTTTAAAAATTTGTTATCTGTTTCTTCTCTTTAAATGTAAGTTCCATGGGGAGGGATTTATTCGTATTACCCAGCCGGGAGTAGCAGGCATGTGACAAGTGCTCAGTAATACCATTTGCATAGGCTATTGATCTCTGTCTGGGGGTAGGGCCAAGAAGGGACTCATGTATACTTGGAAGTAAGTGTAGTGGGCTCTCAGTAGGACTTTGCAAGCCCAAGCTCTGAGCGTCCCTGTGTGAAGAGGAAGCATTCATATATGAAAACGCAGGTAGTGAGTGCTCTACCCTCTCTACCATGCTTCTCCCTGGGTCCATCCCCTCAGAGCTGCACAGTGCTTCCTTTCTTGCTGTGGCTTAGCGTAAATGTCTTCTAATCAAAGTTTAGGTCCTGCCTCTTTGCTCCTTCCTCACAGGGCTTAGTATAATTCCTTGTACCTGGTGGGTGGATCTTAATTAATGACAGATTTATTCAGGACAATGACAGATTTATTCAGGACACCTTTAAGAGCTTAAATGCAGAAGCAGAAATTTGAAATGAACTAAATAAACTTTACACCTTATATAATTTTATATGATTTATATAAACAGTACAATTAGTTCAGGGGGTAGTAATTCCAAGTACAATTTTATAAGTTGAAGGCACATGGCAGTGTTTGGCTCTGACTATTTGGGAGACAGGACATTCACTGTGACCTCTTTTGTAGAAACCATCAGATGCTTCCCTCTGTGTAGGGTGCCTTTCCACTAAGGGAGCTCTGGGTTATGACGTAATCGTCTTTGCTCCTTGCTCTCGGTGGCATCAGTTGTTCCAGAAACAAGATGGCTGCTTGTTTTGTTTGCCCTTCAGGTTGAGTATCTGAGAATCGGGTGCATGATTGCTCCCTCTGCAGGGCCCACGGCCAGATAGCAAGGGGCCTGGTTGCTCTCAGAGCTGTAGCCTGTGCTTAGGCTAACTGCACACAGTGTTTAACCTTTCCATAATTCTCCCTCTTCGAGTGTGCAGCGCTGCAGGGGCTTCGCCAGTGTCGGCAGAGGAGAATCTATAGCCGCACAGAGCAGCCAGCGGGAAGGCTTTCTAACCCTTACAAATCTTCTCTGTGGCAACATGCTTTTTCTAGAAGCTTTTTGTCATTCTGGCAGCAAACTGTTTTCCACTAGCTGCCTTAGCAACAAGACCCAAAGTCAGTCCCCTTCTCACTTGCGGTCTGATGGTGTATCCCATAATAGACCTTATGCCCAGCATTGGAGGAAGAAACCGTAGGTGACCGCAGACTTGAGCTGTCCTTGGGCTTGGAGGACCATGTACTTTGTCAGGCCGTAGAAGGGAAAGGTTGGGAGTGACCAAATAGCAGGTCACCCCGGGCCTCTAGTGAGAGCAGCAATTCGTTCTTGTCAGGGGTCTGTCCCTATTCACAGCAAAGAATAGGACTTCTCCTCAGAGTTCTCCAAGGCCACTTGGAAGAAAACAGAAACTATTACAGATTCCTTCTTTAAAGTGCACATGGCTTCAGCCATAGTATCTGTTTATGCCAATAGTGTAAAGTCCAATTTGAAAATACTTTATCAAAGATTAAAATTTTATTGAACTCTAGATTCACTTGATTCCTTGAGAGCTTACTTAAATAGTCCTAACAAATAAAATTGTATCCCATAATAGAACATGCTCAGTACAGAGCCCCATATAACTGAGACACTGGTAAGGGTTAGCTCTATTTCAGAGTCAGCTTGGAGTCCAATGGAACTAGAGACAGTCCACTGATTTTCTCTTTTCTTTGGTATATTAAGATGCTTGACTTTCAGTGTTAGCTGTGAGAAATTAGCTCTGGAAGCATTCTGACAGAAATGATGGACAGATGAAGGGTGAGAGTGTGCGTCCTTCCATAACAGCAGATAATGCCATGAAACCACCCAAGGCCTCTGTAAGGAAATGGCATGTTCCTAATGAGTTAATCTGAGCCTTCAGCTGCGCCCAGTGGTGTATCACACCACCATGATGAGTCTGCCCAGGTTCTGTTCTCTTTACCAGAGAGGGGAGCTGGGAAAGCAGGCGGAGGCAGTGACTACTCCTCTCTCACTTTCACAAGCACTGAGGCAGGCCCAGAAAAGGGTTGTTGTTAAAAGTCTGGGTGATCAAGATAGGAAATGCCGTAGAGTCAGTCAGACATACATTTTTTTTTTCTTAAGACAGGGTTTCCTCTGTGTAGCCCTAGCTATCGTGGAACTCACTCTGTAGACCAGGCTGGCCTTAAACTCAGAAATCCGCCTGCCTCTATCTCCCAAGTGCTAGGATTAAAGGCGTGTGCCACCACTGCCCGGCTCAGATGTACATTCTTAATAGAGCCTGCTTCCTTTGCCCTATGGTCCCCACTGCTGTGGTGCCTGAGGGGGTGACCAAGACCCATCTTCGTAAGCCTAGTCTGTTCTGTGGCCATCAGTAATACTCTTCTAGGTAGCCCAGTATTCAAAGTCCAAACCACAAAATAATGTTCCCAGCAGTCTACTCTTAAGGTATCCTACTCTGCCAAGCCTTGCCTTTGGTACTTTAAAATATTTAATTCATTTAAATACTCTGTAAAAGGTTTTTTTGTTGTTGTTGTTTTTGTTTGTTTGTTTTGGTTTTTCGAGACAGGGTTTCTCTGTATAGCCCTGGCTGTCCTGGAACTCACTCTGTAGACCAGGTTGGCCTCGAACTCAGAAATTCACCTGCCTCTGCCTCCCAAGTGCTGGGATTAAAGGCATGCTCCACCACGCCCAGCCTCTGTAAATGTTTTATTGTTGACCTTTTGTGGCTAATTTTCACTGTTAATTATTTTTACAAGTTGACAACATTCTACTTTGTATACAGTGTACTGAGACATGCGTTCACACCCGCACTCTCTTATCCTCCTCCTACCTCCAGCCTCCCAGATCTCTTCCTCCCATCTGGTTCCCTCACTTCTTCCTGGTGGGCAGGACAGGGGTACACAGGCAGTCACAGCTTCTGCATTTTCAGAGTTGTAGCATCCAACGTGCTGTTAAGTCAGTGCCCCCTGTGCTTCTCCCTACCCTCTGGCTCCCACTGTTCTTTGCCATCCATGATGTTCTGGGACTAGGAGGAGGTGACATCGGTGTTCCATTTAGAACCAAGTGCTCAGCAGTCACTTACTGTCACCACTTTGGCCATCACCCCTCACCATGACAGGCTTTTCCATTTAAAGTGCAGTGCTGCACTGGTGGTAGTGTAAATGCTGGGACGGCAATTCTACTACATGTGCTTTTGGTGACATGTAAGTGGTGGACTCCTGTATGCTGTGGGTTCTTTTCCTACCCTTTATCCCTCCCACCTGGGGTTCACCCCATCACTAGATAGGAGAGAACGTAGAGAGGAGAGAGAAACAGTTCGCTATTGTAGCACTAAGGGTCTACAGCCAGATGTGGTTGTTGAAGGCTTTTCCTGTCCAGTGGCCTGCATAGCACCTTCCATGACGTCAGATGCCAGCTAGTGCAGAGAGAGCTGCCAGCTGAGTTCCAGCTTTGTTTCTCTGGGGTTTGTATCCAGAGCGTGTGGTAGCTTCAGCAGTAACTAGTTCTGGTGGGCAGTCTAGAGCAATGGTAATAACCTTCATTGCTTTGATAGCCTCTGCGGTTTGGTTACCTGGCCAACAACTGTACCTGGCAACAGGATTTGGCTTTGTAAACCTGTGACTTGGGGCTGTATTGTTGACCTTTGTTAAAGAGGAGGAAACAAAGGTTAAAATTTTGTTTGTTTGTTTGTTTGTTTGTTTGTTTGTTTTTCGAGACAGGGTTTCTCTGTATAGCCCTGGCTGTCCTGGAGCTCACTTTGTAGACCAGGCTGGCCTCCAACTCAGAAATCCACCTGCCTCTGCCTCCCAAGTACTGGGATTAAAGGCGTGCACCACCACGACCTGCAGGTTAAAATTTTTTAATCGCTGCTTTTTCTCTCAAGCGACTCATCTAGTCCCGTAGTGGGCCACATTGCTCTGAAGCCTACATCGTTCTGAAACTCTTCAGTGCTTTCTAGTTTTAGTAGGCTATCCTGAACATTTTAACTTTATCTTATTAAAGAAGGCAGGATTCCTTTCACCCACAGTCTCTCAGAGCTGAAGAACTTCGTTACTGAAACATCTTGTTCTGAACTGTGTCCAAGGCCCAGGTTTTGTCAGCCACTTGAAGACAGTGAACACAGAGAGAGTGGGGAAGTGTTAGAGAGAGACCAGTTCACTGGGACCCGTGTGTGTGGCACTTATCTTCTTCAGAACCAGCCATTCTGTCGCCCTGTGCCTTCTACCGCACCGGTTAAGTTTTAATTACCTTCAGACAGAGCTTCTGGGTTAAGGACCTCTGAGAGAACAGAGTGGGGCTCTCCAGTTCCTGGTGCTGCTCCTCGCTGCACACTGATGAAGCCCTTGTGGCCCCTGCCCTTGTTACTAGGTGATGTGAGTGACTGCGCCACAGTGACGACGCTGAAGAGGAAAGAGCAAATCTGAAGCTCTGCCCATGTGCTCTCCAGCGATCCTTGTGACAGAAGAGTGATGTCCACTTGCCTTTCTTAAACATTAGAATCATTTTGTTTCACTTTTCAAAGAAAGTTGAAAACCAAACCAAAACAAAAATGGACTCCATCCCAACCCTTTCTCTTGGGTTTTCAGTCGCTGCTTCTTACCCGCCCTGGGGTCCTCCATTCTCAGCTCAGGAAGGAAATGAGCCTGTGATCAAAGAAGGCGCGTGCCTGCATCCTCAGTCATTGCTCAAGGGTCTCTAAGTAAGACAGGCTTCTGAATGTGAGTGTAGGGCTCCGGGATGTCAGCAGCTACCGAAGCCCGGCCGCTGTTGAAGCCGTGTGCTGAACCTGTCTGGCTCTTCAGTGCAGGAGAGGAGCCTGGCTTCTTACTTACGATTTTTCATTTCTTGAAGTGTGAGCTTGGGTAAGGACATGAAGTGTTGCTGTAAGTTATGCTGAAGTTGCTCAGGCTTAGAAAGTAAGAGGGGTTAGGGTGACAGGGCTCAGGGGCATGCTGTGTGCTCAGCAAGTGATGTACAGTGATGAATGACTGGCTTGACCTCAGGACCGTGGGCAGAGATAATGCTGTCTTCATTTATGCAAGGCTTTGACCTGGAAACGTTTCTCTGTGTTCTTCTTATCTATTATTTTGTTTATTGTCACAAACCCTGTCATTGAAGTTGTAAAATGTGTCCCACTACAACTCTTTGTCTTCAGTTGCTTCTAACTGTGGGGCAAGGGAAGGAAAACTTGTATAATTTTGTCTATTTCTGCCGGGTAAAATTTGGGAAATGACTGTAATCTAAACTTGAAAGCTTGGTTTCCTGTTTAAAAAGGACAGGCAAGACCTGCCCAGCATCTGCCAAGGCACCAGCTAGGTGCCTGATCTCCACTCGGGCTTTTAGCCTGCACAGTGGGAGGGCTAGTGTTTCTCTGGGAACTTGACCTTAAGAGTACGATCTGTTCACTTTGCACCAAACTGCCCACTCTAAGGTTGCAGATGGCAGCACTCGGGGCCACCTAGGGCATATGCGGTTGAATGTGCTATGCTGGTTGAGTTCCTGTGGTTACAGGAAATGACCAAAATTAGATTCAGGCCAAGGCTCCAGGTTCAGTACACCCCTTCCCTTCCAGAAAGCACCCAGGAGACCGTCGCTGACAACAGTAAAAGACAAACCCAAATCTACTACTCAGAACATTACAGCCTCACTTTAAATGAACTCTCTGCTAAAACCAAAACCTAATCAACTCTGCCCTCTTTGTCTCCACTGAGGCTGGGGAAAGCCAGCAAACCTTCCTTGTGCCTGCGGGGTCCTGGTAGGAGGAGGAGCTGCTGGGTCTCTGTAAGAGAAGGATGACATGTCTCTGCAGTAAGTCCAAGCACTCTGAGTAGCTAGTCCAGGAAGTGTCATTAGAATGGGTCCTGAAGATGAGTGACCGGCTCGTGTCAGGGAGCAGATGGGTAAATGAGCTACACAGGGAGGAATGCCCTGCGGCACAGGCTGGAAGAATAATGCAAAACCCCTAAATACAGTCCCCTTAATTGAACGTTTCAAATAGTCTTCTACATTCCCCAGTTAACTCAGAGTGATGAGAGCGAGATTACGGAATTAGTGAGCAACGATTAACTCAGAAGTCAAATTATATCATCTAAATCGAAGGTGGTTCTACATGCAGAGAGAGGGTATTACTAAAACCTTGCCTGGACTGTCATTTCCTAATTGAAATGTGTTCTCTCATATGCCCCTGTCCCTCAGAGTGCACAGTTCATAATTTGGAAGAGCATCCGTAGTTAATCTAGTTATTTTCATGGTCTTCCCTCTTGAATTCTAGTAAGATAGTGTAGGGCACATTCCCTTTGGAAATTGTGAGTTTGTGTCTTCATTAACCTGTGAACTATCAGTCCTTTCAGAGCTAAGGGAGCAAGTCACTCCGGGGTTTAATGCTTGTTTGTGGCAGATGAAGTCTCTAGGGAAATGGACAGAGTGAAGAGGCCAAAACACTCCTGACCTGCCCGGTGAAACTGCATACCGTGTGCAGATGGCAGAGCCGTGGGGCCCAGAAGGAGGCTGCAGAGTGGGCCTCTTCTTCTTTCTACAGGGATGGCTCCCCAGGAGTCAGGTCGGGCGGGTTGGGGGGGCGAATTGGGGGAGCGGCTAGTGTAAGTATGTAGGCTTAACTTTCTAGTTGGGACTAGGAACGATACTAAAAGAAAAGATACCCACAGTGCTTTTCAGTCATTTCTGTGCATGTTTCCTTTGGACAGGGAAGCAGTATTGATTGTGTGCATTTGTCTGCAACGGATGGCAGGTCTTAGAGCTGAGAGCATTTGATTTTGCCTGTAGTTTTGCACATGTACCCAGATAAATTCCTAGCCATGAGGCAGGGGGGAAGCTGGTTGTTAATCTCCAGGGTAAATGTCTCCGGGATTTACATTTATTCTGACATCCAAGGAATGAACTGAATAGTCCCTGAAGTGATTCCTAGGTCCGTCACATCCGAGGTTTGCTTAATTCCTGAAACAGCATGGCTGTGAGCTGGCCTAGGAGGTTGACTTGAGAGTTTTGTAGGTCCGGTTTACTGTGTCTGGTCCATGTGCCTGCCTCCCCTGGCTGTGCCAGAGCTCCTTCCAACAGCTGTGCTCTCTTCTCACCCTCAGGTATATCCGAATAGTTGGGACTCACAACACAGTGAACAAGATTTTCCACATTGTGGCTTTTGAATGCATGTTTACAAACAAAGCCTTCACCCTGGAGAAGGGCCTGATAGGTAAGTATTACAATGACCTTTTTGCATATTTATTTAGATACTTTGCCTTCCAGTATTTTCACATTCTAATAGTTCCTATTAAGCAGCTCTGACTAAGGACTTTGACTGAGTTTTGAATGCCGTAGGCTGAGTGACAGAATACTGGTTGTAGAAGATTTCAAAATAATAAGCTCAGTAAACTTAAGGAAACAAATGTGAATATTAGCTCTAGCTAAGCATTGGAATCATTTTGGGAATTGCTCCAATCTGCAGATAGGCAGATCTCTTGCTAGGCAGATGAAGGCTTTCTCACCCGAGGCTTGTCTCTATTTACCGGAAGATAGGGCTGGGGAGGACGTCTGTCCGATATTGATCAGATAGCCTTCTAAGGCTTTGATTTGATAGGAGTGAGATGTGTAGCTTTGGGAATGTTTTCATGGACCTGTCAGGCCAGAGTTCACTCTGCTTAGTGGAATTATCCTTGAGAAAGTTCCAGTCTACAGTCTGAGTGAGACTGAAGGCGAGCTGCCATTGAGGCAGTGAAGTTACTGAGAGGCAGCTACCTGCCGGTTTCCCCAAGGGTGTTTTCAGCTCTAGGTCCATTTGCTTGGTTCCTCTTGTGTTGGGCTTTGGCTTTGTTTTAGGCACTGTGCAGTCAGTCCATTGTGTTCCATCCATCCCTGGTCTTGGCCTTGGCAATACCAAGAGTGACTTCTTCCCAGGCAGTGAACTCCTCTGTCTTCCTCATGCCTTTGGTTTTCTCCTCCCCTCCTGTGTAGCTTGGCTCATGAGACCCTTGAAGCTGTGCTTTTGCTGTAGCTCTCCTTGAAAAATAACTCACTGTATGTGGGAGTGTGCCTTTGCCTAGCCTTAGCTAACATAGAATTCTGTGTCTTTGAAGTAGGAGTCCATTCTCCTGTCTGTGTTGGGACACGTGTCCACATTGACACAGGTCTATACAGCGTGGTAGTGACTAACAGTGTTGTGTGGCCAGCAGGAGCCTACAGGAACAGCCCGTGCTGCTGCACTTCCCTCGTCCCCTGCAGAGGCAGCCAGGCTGGAAAGCGCTCCACTGAGAAGAGCACTTTTAGGACTCAACCCGAAAAATTGTTGTAGTTTTTATTTTGCTGTTGAAATAATTTTTAAAAATGAATACTATTGCTATTTTTGTGACTTTCAAGTAATTTGAAGATTAACAGATATGAAGTACTGTGTGGTACCATTGTCTAATTCTGTGTGGTGTGTAGATTTTTGGAGACTTGAGGCCTCACTGCGTGCAGTCGGGAGAGGCCTTGCTGAGAAGCAGCTGAAGAACCCAGAGCCTGCAGACTCACAACCTGTGTGGCATGATTTCAGCCCCGAGGACTGCATTGTTTTTACACTTGTTGCATCCATGTAAATGGTTCCCTTTCCTGCTGCAGAAAGAATACGTTTGTTGATGCTGTAATTAACTAAGAAACAGATCCATTTGGTAGAGAAGCCACTAGAAAAACAAAACTCGACGTCCATTGTGTCAAGACACGCATTCTTGGTCTGCGTGTTAGTCAGCATTAGCCAACGCTCTCCTAGACTCAGGCATATCAGATGAAGGGCAAAGGTTACAAATGCAGGAAGGTGCCTTGGTGTCCAATCAGACACTCTGGGTCCTCTTCTATGAGGTTAACAGTGTTTACAAGTGTGACTGTAAGGAGCATTACAGTCCCCTGCCTCTCATTGTCCCTCAACCAAATAGCAGCAGCAGTGCAGGGCCACAGCTAGGGGTGTGCACTGACCAGTGCCACTCTGGACCTCCTGGGGACGTCTTTAGAGTTCAGAGCTGCCCTGACTGGGAGCTGGGAGGAGGTATCTGTGTGAAGGAGCTCTGAGATTTCATTACTCTGAGGCTGACATTGCAGCTTTGCTTAGCTTACAGAGGTGTTAGAAGTAGCAATGGACACAATTCCATGTTGATTATGTCAGGTGTGTGCTAGCAGCATACAGGCCTTAGCCAGCCATCATGCTGAGGATGCCAAGAAAGGAGTGGACACTGCTGGGGCCCAGATGGCGACTCAGATATACCCAAAGGCAAATTCTTTTAGATGATACCTCCTTGAGAGCCACTCAGTCAAACGGAGATGGTCATGGCTGGAATGAATTAGCAGAGGAGCCAAATGACTGTGAATAGCTAATAGAACGGCAATGTCTCCTGTTGTAGATCCACAGACTTCTCAGTCCTCTGTCTTTAACAGGTCAGAGTCTTCTATTTTTTCTATAGACCTTCACAATGACTTTAAAATATCTGTGTGTTTAAGATCAGATCTTAATGTTAAAAGTTATGATGCCAGGAAGCGATGGAGCAAAGGGGATGCCGAGAACTCTGTGCATTTTATCTTTTCCCATCAAGAGTTTTTTTTCCTTTCTGTGTTTTGTTTTGTTTGAGGGGTTGTTTAGGTTTTGTTTGGTTTTATAGACACCCCCCCCCCAAACTCATAATCCCCTTGTCTGTGCATCTCATGCTGAGATTGTCCGTGTGTGGCATTGCAGCCTGACTTCTGATGGCAGGGTTCCTCCTCATGCTGCTTCACGTGCACAGCTTAGCAGGAAAGCTGTCAGCTTGGTCAGGTTCCCCTGGCCCTGGGTTGACCCTTGCTGGATCATACCAGCTTGCTGCTGCTGCTGCTCTGTCTTGGTGGCTGCTTGTGGGTCCTGCTCGGATTCCTTCTTTCCTGGCAGAATGGGTCTATGGTGACTGTCACCTCGATGTTAGGAAGAGTTGCAGGAAATCCTAACTTGGCTTACCAGCGAGGCGGAGAAGCAGTAGTTAGAGCAGAAGCAACTCCTGCTTCACAAGTCCCTGGCCTCCCTCCCGAGCATGGTGCTCTTAAGTGCTCCACTTTGTGGTTTTGTGCAAGTTTGCCAAGGGCTCATTTTCCCTAGGCAGAGTCCACATTCACAACCACTCTGAACATCTCAGTAGTTACTCACTGGAAGCCTGGAGTCTCTAGCAGTTTTCAGTGAGCCGCTCACAGCCAGCTTTCTCCATCTACAGCTTCCTCTCCTCCAGGTGGTTGTTATTTGTATTGGATGCACACTCTGTCTGCATGTATGTCTATGCACCACCGGTTTACCTGGTGCCCATAAGAGGCCAGTAGAGGGAGTTATAGATGGTTGTGAGCCATCATGAGGGTGCTGGCAACTGCCAGTCTTCTTATCACTGAGCCCATCTCTCCAGTCCCATTACCAGCTTGTTTTGAAGTCAGTCCCATTTTTGTATCATTTCATCTGTAAATATTTTATTGTATATCTCTAAGTTAGTATTCATATTATAATGCCATTATAATTGCTTACATTTAAATAGTAATTTCTTAAGATATTAAGTGGTCAGCCAGTATTAAAATGTCTCCTAATAGTTTTGTTGTCTTTAATGAGGAAATCTGTATTTAATAAGTTACTCAAATCAGAATTCAAGGGGGAGAAAACAGGCCTGGGGTGTGATTTCATGCCACCATGCTTGCTCAGCTCAGCATGCATAAGGCCCTGAGTTCCATGCCCAGGACCCCTCCCAGAATACTTGAGATAAAAGTTCCATGCCTCTCTCCCCCTTAAGGACCACCTTCTTCTCTGGGAATGGTTCATTGAGGGAAGAGGCTTTTGTCAACAGAGTAACTGACAAGCCTGGATTTTGGTCACTGAACCCATGCTAATCCATTGCATTTCTTGTGACAAGGAAGTTAGAAGCCTAGTCAGATTTTACTGTTAATTTTAGATAATTCTGATCCACAGGTACCATTGTGTATTCTCTGCCATTATGAAACACACAGAAGTTAAGGTTATCTCTCTCTTGGATATTTCCATCCATTGATGTCTATTTTTTAAATCTGTTACTTCATAATTTGGGAGTACAGAATACTGTTCCAAGTCTTATCTTTTTTGGTAGCTAGAAAGTGATGGAGGGCCAGCGTTTCTCTAGGGTTTGCTAATCCTGAGCTGTACTTTTCGTAGGAAAGTAGGGTCAATGTCACGTCATGTTTCCTTTCTGTGACAGTTTTCAAACTGAACAAGTAGCTCCCTAGCATCCTCCAAGTGTGACAGAGACATAGACTCCTGCCTTGCACACAGGTAACTTTTTCATTGTTCTGTGTGTGCTTGTGGTATGTAGGCCAGAGGTCAACTGCTCTGTGTCTTCCTCTATTCCTCGACACCTTGGTTTTTTAGGTAGGTCTCTCACTTAAGCTCCGGGCTCATTGACTGGCTTGGCTGGTTGTGCAGCAAGGGCTGGGGGCCCACTTGTGTCTGCTTCCATAGGTGGATTACAAGAGTGCATTGTCCTGGCCAGCTTCTTACATAGGGATCCAATCTCAGCTCCTCATAATAACATACAGGTGCTTTAGCTGCAGAGCCATCTCCCTAGCCATGTAACTTTAGAAAACAAACCAACCAAAAAAACACTGACCATTGGACTTCAGACACTCTCATCTTAGACTGGTCCTTGGGACTTGCTGATGAGACTCAGCATTTATGAATAGCTCTTAGATTTGCAGCTTGGCACACTACACCTGGGTCATCTTGTACCATTCATGCCCTGGGTCTGAAACCAGCCATTTCTTTAAGGAACCCTCACGTTGTTTAGATAGAAGTGAGATTTGAAAACGTGGTGTATGCACAATAGATAGTGCTTGCCACTGTCTTTATTTCTGTTTGCAGAAGTAAGAAATGAATGCTCATAGCCTTGTTATATATCCTATCTATAACAGGTAAATGTATCAATATGCCCTGAAACTTCTAATTCAAATTCACTTTGCCCCTTTTTTCTATATTCCACCTCCTTTTCTCCATATTCAGCCTTAGTTACCACTGATACAGGACAATAATTCATCCACTCTGTTCCTTTCAATACAAAACAGTCTAGGAATAACAGTACCAGTGCTGTCATGGGCCATGTCATTACTGAAAATGGTGTAAGATTTTTTACAATCATTTATGGTGTTCTAGGGTATATCTCAAACTGTATAAGAAAATGTATCTTGAAGCTAATTGACACTGCTCCATGCAGCTCGGCACTTCAGCTTACAGTTGGTCCATCTGTCATTCTGCTTTCAGTGCGGAGGCCTCTGCCAGTAAGGGCGGCTGCTGGGAGTTCACGATTGCAGTGGCATTTTGCAGCCCCTCTCCCTGTCTCCTGGCTCTTAGATTCTTTCTTCTCCCTCTTCAGTGATGTTCCCTGGACCTAACGTAGCATAAACATCTTGTTTAGAACTGAGCCCTCAGCATCCTTTATTCTCAGTGTCTTGCAGAGTCATGGGTTTTTGCATTCATCTCCTCTCTGCAAAGACTGGCTTCTCTGATTGAAGCTGATGAGTAACGCTTGTTTCCAGAGCTGAATAAACACAGGTGTTCAGAAGACAGTTCGATGTTATATTAGTTTAGCCAAACAGTGGATGGAGGTTCCTCCCTGAAGCTTAAGATTACCTTAGTCATGGGCTTTTGACAGGGCTTATGGATCTAGGGATGGATCTCCTCTCACTGAAGGAATGGGCCTCGGATCTGGTCAGTGCAGGCGAGTGGCTAATGCCCATAACGTCATGTTCCTGTTGCACCAGTGCATACCTGTCTCCATGCCAGGCTGGCCTTACAGGTTCAGTGTTCCTCTCTGCATGAGATCGCTGATGCCTTTGTTCCCCAGCAGCCCACATAGCACCATCAGGCACATGAAACCTACCCACCCTGCAAGGATGCTTTCAGCTCTCTGCATGTTCCTAGAAGGAACAGGTCACTAAATAGAAGCCCTAATGTCAGGTATCTGTTCTGCCAGAAGGGCCTAGAAGCCCCCCAAACAATACGGTCCCTTGCCGCTTCTCTTGGTTATCCACCAGAACTACTAAGTACGATTGTGTTGCTGCCAATACCTTAACAGTGCTTGTGACAGTGGCAGCAAAGCAATCCAGTCGGCTGTGCCCACTTAACATGTTGTATTTGAGTTTAAGACAGATACCTCAAAAATGGAGCTATGGTGTAAGATTTAAAATCACCCAATCTAAAATCCTGCCCCCCACATTACACTTATACTGAGGGATTCTTTTTGAAGATAGTGAAAAATTTGAACTTTTAATATTATGTTTCAAAGTAGTCTTGGGGACATGCAAACAGTCATAACAAAAACTTGATTAATAAGAGACCATAATATCCATCTCATCCTCAGTTTCACAGAAAAATATCAGCACTGTTTTGTGTATTTAGGAAAACATACCCATAGAGATTCCAAATAACTCATACAATTGTTTAAAAATTTCTAAATATAAAAAGACTTAAGGAATGTGATGCAAAAGAGACAGGGTTCATTGAAATGCTGTCAAAGGGATTTCTGAGATGTATTTATGTTAGTCTGTGTGAGTGTGTGCACACATGTTAGTGTCACAGAGGCAAGGAAAGGCTGTTAGCTCCCTCGAACCTGGAGTCACACAGGCTTTACAGGTTATGCACGTACTAAGATCTGAACTCAGTCTCTGCAGTCGCTCTGTGAGTGCTAGTCACTGCAAGCCGCCGCCACCTGCAGCCCTCCCAGAGGCCTGAGCTCAGTTACTTGGAGCTCCCAGCTGTAGATGTAGTGGAAGATGAAGTCCCTGTGGAAGGGACTCAGAAGCTGGCTTGTTGGTAAGAAACAATCCAGTTCTGTAGCACAGCAGGTGTTGCGCTTTGAATAAGAATTGGCCCATAGACTCATGTATTTGCATCCTTGATGCCCAAGTTTTGAAGCTGTTTGGGAAAGACTAGGAGGGGGTGTGCCAACCGTCCCAGTTAGTACTCTCTCTACCTTGTGCTTGTGGATAAGAATGTAAGCTCTCAGCTGCTGCTGTAGAGCCTGCCTGCCTGCTGCCAATGCCCAGTCTTGATGATCACATACTCTAACCCTTTGGAACCATGAGCACTACTCCACACCAATGCTTTCTGTGGTGGTTAGGGAGTGACACTATTAGGCAGTGTGGCCTGGTTGGAGGAAGTGTGTCACTGTGGGCTAGATCCATGGGAGCCAGTCTTCTCCTAGTGGCCTTCAGATGAAGATGTAGAACTCTGAGCTCCTCCTGCACCATGTCTGCCTTGATGATAATGGACTGAACCTCACAACCAGTGAGCCAGTCCCAATTAAATGTTGTCCTTTATAAGAGTTGCCTCAGCAGGGAGGGGGGATTTGTGGAGGGAAAACTGGGAAGGGGGATAACATTTGAAATGTAAATAAATAAAATGAAATTTTATTTATCTCTTGGGAGCTCCCTATAGACTTTGTAATCAATTTTCTACCTTTTTGTATGTGTTTTTGCATATTTTATTTCACTTCATTTTTATTTTTTGTTTGAGACACTGTGTAAGCTCTCTGAAGCTGACTTGGAAAACTCACTTTGTGGCTAAGAATGACCTTGAACTCCTGATTGCCCTGCCTCCTGCCCTCAAGGGCTTGAGTTACTGTGTGCACTGCCCTGCTGACTCAGTTACCATGTCTATAAGTCCTTTGTAGTAGTGTGTTATGTCTCCCTTTAGCAGACTACATGGTACTCTGTCTCCCTCTTTTTGGAGGATGCTTAGTAATTATTTTATTAGGAGATAATTGGTGTTTTCAAAAGAGAGATCTTGGATTTAGTGCAACTTTGGTTGCCACCCCAAAGGGGGTGCCTTTGGCTGAGACAGTCAACGCTTCAGTCAGTTTGACAGGCACTTTTGTAGGGCCTTTGTTCATTTACGCCAGCATGGCCAGAATTTACAAATGCACTTTAATATTTGTCTATTAGAGTAAGCAGCACAACCATGCTATGCTTTAGCAGGAATGCCCTAAGTAGGAATTTTTTTTTTTTAACAGATTTTTTCCTACTGCCTTTCTCATAAGAGGAGACTTCAAGCCCAATGGGAAAACATACAAGCTTGGTGTTGCCTTCTGTCTTGGTCAGGGTTTCTATTCCTGCACAAACATCATGACCAAGAAGCAGTTGGGGAGGAAAGGGTTTATTCAGTTTACACTTCCACACTGCTGTTCATCACCAAGGAAGTCAGGACTGGAACTCAAGCAGGTCAGGAAGCAGGAGCTGATGCAGAGGCCATGGAGGGATGTTCTTTACTGGCTTGCTTCCCCTGGCTTGCTCAGGCTGCTCTCTTATGAGAACCAAGACTACCAGCCCAGAGATGGTCTCACCCACAAGGGGCCTTTCCCCCTTGATCACTAATTGAGAAAATGCCTTACAGCTGGATCTCATGGAGGCATTTCCTCAACTGAAGCTCCTTTCTCTGATAACTCCAGCTGTGTCACGTTGACACAAACCCAGTCAGTGCACCTTCCCTATGCCCCAGCCCTGCAGGGGCAATGCAGAGTCCTTGTTCTCTATGCCTCTCCGTTGCTATTCTGCTGATGCGAAGGGTACGGTTGTGAACAGAAAATCAGATCTTACTTTTATATCACTTCATTTAACTTGAACCCTTCGGATTTTTAATAACTTTTAATAATTAATTCTGACTATGGAATTTAAAAAGAATTTTACGTAATAAAATTACTCTTTATAAGTGAAAACCAAGAAGCAGCATCAGAAAATGTGAAGAGCCCCAGTAAAACGTCTGCTTTCTTTTACCTTGATACAGATTTAACAGGCACTTAGAACTGTCTCCTTTGGGCCACAAGGTAAAAGGAGGGTAAATGTCCGAAATCTCTGCCTTCATTCTGTGTCTGTGTCCTGCTCTGGGGCCAGATCCCACCTGACTGTGTGTAAGCCTGTTAATCAAAGTGACTGTCCGTCTATCCATTTCATACCCTCTTACCCACACACAGAGGCAAGTGAGTGTCCTAAATCTTCAGTCACTCCAGATTCTAGAATAAAAAAGCCACCCAAACCGGGCGCGGTGGCGCACGCCTTTAATCCCAGCACTCGGGAGGCAGAGGCAGGCGGATTTCTGAGTTGGAGGCCAGCCTGGTCTACAGAGTGAGTTCCAGGACAGCCAGGGCTATACAGAGAAACCCTGTCTCAAAAACAAAACAAAACAAACAAACAAACAAACAAGCTACCCAAGACAAATAGTCCTCCAGATGAGGGCAGCAGCAGCTGTCTCCCAAGGATCTTGTTCCCTCAAACAATAAAGGACTTAAGTCTATGAGGCCAGCTAGAGCTACACAGGAAGACCCTGCCTCTCAACCCATCCTCCGTAAACCCCCAAAAGAATACTCCAAATCTCTGAGACAACTAGGTGGCTCAGCAGGTAAAGCCTGATGGCTGGAAGTCTGTCCCAGGAGCCATGTGGTGAGAGAACTGACTCCCATGTTCTCTGACCTCCACGGTTGCTCTAGGGCTCATGTTCTCATGCATGGCACATATGTAAAATAAATGAACTTTTAAAATAAAAATAAAAAGTTTAATCAGGATTGTTTATATCTCTCAGACCTCTTGTCTGATGATTTTTGTTTTATTTTATTTACATTTTTTGTTTGTTTGTTTGTTTGTTTTGGTTTATTGAGATAGCATCTCACCAGGCAGCCCCAGCTATCCTAGAATTCACTGTGTAGACCAGGCTGGCCTGAAACTCAGAGAAATCCCTCTGAGGATTTCTGCCTCTACGTCCCAGGTGCTGGGAATAAAGGCGTGCACCACCATGTCCAACTTCTTCTTAAACTGAAAGATAATGTCAGTGCCCTAAGGATGGACTTGGGGTTGCTTGGTCCTTGCAGTCATTTCATCAGTGTAGCGCTGATGGTTCTCTCTGTCTCTGCCCTGCAGCATCATTTCTTAGTCATTAGTGTCTGAGACAACTGACCTAGGCTAGCATTTTGGCGCTGCCTTAGCTGGGGGAGGGGCACACTTGAAATTGCTGTTAACAGTATGATCCAAAAGGCTTATGGAGCGTGTTTACATGAGTGCTTGCTTAGCTACACTCTTTCTTGGCAGGAATTTTATCATGAAAATATATGGGGCTGGTGAGATGGCTCAGTGGGTAAGAGCACCCGACTGCTCCTCCAAAGGTCCAGAGTTCAAATCCCAGCAACCACATGGTGGCTCACAACTATCTGCAACGAGACCTGGCGCCCTCTTCTGGAGTGTCTGAAGACAGCTACAGTGTACTTACATATAATAAATAAATAAATAAATAAAAAGAAAATATATCCCACAACATCTATCTACAGATAGCTATTAGAAACATCATACTGATAGACCAAGGTGCTACACACATTATATTAAAGCAGAAGGTGATATAAACTTCATATTAACTGTCAAAACAAACTTAGCAATTTAAAAGGAAGAGATGATTCAAATATTTAAAAGGGCAAAAACATTAAAGATCTATGCAATTTCTTATAGTTGTAAGTCTTAAGACATTATGAATTATGTTTTCCCACAACAATATCTAGTAGTAAACACAGGTTAACAGGCCAGCAGTTAACATCACACCCCAAAGCATTAGTAAACTCACCAGCCATGATGAGTACAACGTAGTCATCACACAGATACGTTAGCTCAGAGCCACAGCACACGCCTCATGAGAACAAGGAGGCAGCCTCAATGTCTGCCTTTGAGGTGTCAGAGACCCAGAGGAAGGTCTGCAGAGTGAAGCCTGTCATGCAGACTTAGCCAGATGTTTTTCCATTTTAAGAGCTAATTGGTAGAGCAGGATATGCCCTTAAAATGGACATTTTAGTAAAAGTCAGAAAAGGCTGCTTTATAGATCCATGAGGTTATGGAAACTGGTTAGCAAGTCCCAGAGACTCCTGCCATGGCTCAGGCCACCATGTGCAGTAGTTTAGCCAGGCTCTGTCCAGGGTGCATCCTGACCTTGGCCAAAAGAGCCTTTTCCTCTGATACAGAATTTGTTACACTTGGGGGTTCTTAGAGAAGGGAGTTGGGGGGGGGTTGGCGGGGGAGTGTCACAGACAGTAGGAGGCAAGGAACAACTGTAGATGAGTAGCAACCAGAAATATTATATTCTTGAAAATCCATCAGTTTTGACACAGCTTCTAAAAGTTTATTAACTTCTTGTTTTTAAACATCTCTTTTTCTTGTCTTAGTTTCCAAAATTCCCTTTTATATTTTGTAAATGAGCTGTTTCATCATTTCTCAAATGTTTTTAAATTCCTTAGTTGCCCATTTATAATCTTTAGTTCTATTTCCTAGGACTTTTAGTCTCCTGTACACATTTGTTTTCATAGATACCAATTGTTCACTATTTAAAAATACATAGGTTAGTGTGATGGTTTGTATATGATTGGCCCAGGGAGTGGAACTATTAGAAACTGTGCCCTTGTTGGAGTGGGTGTGGCTTTGTTGGAGTAGGTCTGTCACTGTGGGTGTGGGGTTTGAGACCCTCACCTAGCTGCCTAGAAGCCTGTATTCTGCTAGCAGCCTTCAGATAAATATGTAGAACTCTCAGCTCCTCCTGCACCATGCCTGCCTGGATGCTGTCATGCTCCCACCTTAATGATAATAGACTGAACCTCTGAACCTGTAAGCCAGCCCCAGTTAAATGTTGTCTTCAAGAGTTGGCTTGGTCATGGTGTCTGTTCACAGCAGTAAAACCCTAAGACAGTTAGATTTCCAGAACTGTCAAACAAAAGACTAACTTGACTACCAAACACTTTCTCCTCCTTGAATTTCAATTTCCCATTTTTAGTGTCTTTTTTCTTTTTCAAAAAAAAAAAAATGGAACCTTCTATAATAGCTAGGGTAGGATATGTGTTTTGGATCAAATTTATGTTGCATTAATGGGAATAGTCTCACCCCAAGGTTGGCCCCTCTCAGCATGTCTCAAGTTTATCTTGTATATTCATAGGAATGTGCAGGGCTCACACAGTAGGAGGACACCCTTCATTTGAGTCTTCATGGGAAGCCTTTGACAGCATACTGCTCTTTGGAGTTGAAAGCAATGGGATCTGTTACAGATTTTCGGTGAAGCTCTCCCGAGTTCTGAGGCGTTTCCCCTGACTACTCCGCCCTGTTGGAGTCTTTATGTTCAGGATTTCTAAACTAAAAAAAAAAGTGCCAGGGTGCGTAAGAAGCCATGGTACTGGACACTTGTAGAAGCCAGCAAAGGGACGATGCTAGTGATGGGATGTTCTGATCAAATGCTGTGAACACAGTGAGAGAGTGGCCAGCAACCAGCTCAGACTCTACCAGCAGACCACGGCCTGGAAAGGGGGTCTGAGCCCAGGAAGAACTTATAGCACCCACTGAAGAAGGCACTATAGACAGGTGGGACAAGGAGCAAGGCGGCATTTTGAGTGAGAGAGGATCTTCCTTAGGCCCATATTTCAGCTCTCAGCTAAAATGGAGTAGGACAGTTTATTCTGGGCCAGAGTGGCTGTGCTCCTGGGGAAGTGTTCTAACATATGCATGCTTGCATGAACTTCTTACAACCACGGACGAAAGGAAGTCATGGCGTGTTTGCCATCTGCATTGGGGAGAACAGTGGGAACAGCAGAGCCTGAGAACTCTGAGGTGGTTCTGGAATCTCCCTGGTTTCGTGCTTATCCTGTGTCGGTGAAAGCTTGTGGAGTGCTAACACATTCAAAGGCTCACCTACCTGATAGTGGCTAGGATGCTATGTTAGACAGAGACAGGCAATGGATGACTGGAAAGGGAGCAGAGATTGCCCAAGGTAAATTTTGCTCTGGACCTTCATTTCAACTCTCCATAATTAGGAAGTTCTGATCAGCCAGTCAGCCTTGTAGAATCTTTAATATGTGTGTAGCTTTTGGTTCTGGGAACTTCAGTTCATAGTACTTAACACATACACAAGAGCTAAGATGTAGAAGCATACTGTTCATTTCTTTTTATAGCTCCATCACACTCTGTGTAGATGAATGGTGTTCGTAGCGGGTTCTCTGTGGATGACCCCTTTGTATTGTTTTCAGTCTTGCTGCTGTACGTGGATTGAATTGACTTGCACAGTAATCTTTTCCCATTTTTGCCAATATACTTTTGGGACAGATTTGTACAAGAGGGCTTTCACAATCCAATACCATGGAGTTTTGCTAAATAATTGGCGTTCACCTTTATAGAGGAGACACTCTGCAGACTTTCACGGTTTGCAGTGAGCCACGCTTCCACGGCTGTGCCAATGGGGCGCGCTGTCACACTTGTGGGGTTTCATATTTTAGCAAAGAGATAGACCTCAGTGCAGTTTAGCTGTAGCTCTCTGAGGAGGGAAATCGAGCTTCTTTTTATATGCTTAAGGGCCATTTGCATTTCTTTTTTATTTTTTAAATAGCTTTCTCTTATGAGTCTTCTAGATGAATAGACTAGCTCTTAGAAGACCTGGGAGAGCAGTAAACGCTAGCTGGTGTTTGGGGGGGTTTAAGAATCTAGTCTCTTTTCTTAAGGTCTTTAGGAGCTTTGAATGATGAATGCTGTCATAAGGCCACTTCCTTCCTCGACCTGCACGCTCTTCATGCTCCATGAGCGATGCTAACTAGAGCATGGAGCCAGGTTCGAAATACAGGCTTCTTTAAACCGTTTAAATCATGGAAGGACAGAAGATCTCATCATGAGACCAGGATGTTCCTCTGTGTCTGCCTGCACAGGGCCAGGGAGACCAGTGGCTTTTTGTTGTGGTTCCTAGTTAGCAGTTGCCCCGAGTAAGCCAAAAGCATAAGCCTCCCACAGAAGCCTGGGATGCTCGTGTCTACCCTGCTGCTGCCCTGGGCTGTTATCTCTAAACAGGGGCGCTGACTCGGCTGCGCTCAGCATCACCGAGAAACAAACCTCCTCCCTCAGTCTATCACCAGCTTCTTCTGTTGGCAGAACAAGAAGCCAGGCTGGTAAAGGGCATTCAAGAGCTTCAAGGCTTCTACAAGAAGCATGCCATCTGTGTCAGAGTTGGTAGGCACCTTGACAAAGTGGAAATCCACAGCTTAGAGAACAGAGTGTGGGAAAGGGTGGGTGTTCAGTGGTAATGGGAGGGGCCCTCAACATATTGCCTTTGCTGAGTCCTTTGTGAAGAATGGTGTTTAGGTTAGATCTTGAACTGAATACATGTAACAAAGCATAACAAACATGCTAATTTATCTAGTAACAAAAATAGGCTATATGTATTTCGCTCCAAGGGGCAGAATGCAGGAGGGAGAGTAGGTGGCTATGATTGTGATGCTCACCTAAAGGTAGTTTGGGATTGTGATAGTATGTTTGAAATGCTTCAAGAAAAGCAGAAAGTTAGAAATCAGGCCACAAGGGCTCTTTGTGCCCATTAAACTATGATGTATCATAACTTGTATGCTTTGTAATTTTGCTTAGAAAAATAAGTCCCCTGCCACAGAAACATAGATTTGGGCTTAGGGAAGTTCGTTAGCATATGAAGATGAGAGTGTAACTAGAAGGATCAGACTTGGCAAGGGGCCTTGAGGGCTTTAGTGCAGAGGGCTTCTTAGGATGGTGCCGGTGAGTTTCCACTGTGCTCCTTCTCAAACTAGATATGAAGGCTGGTCTGTCAGTGAAGCTTAACCAGTTGAGCTACTGTAAATTACTTGGCTTTAAGCAGACATTTGTTCTGAGTCTGTCACCATGTGGTTTCTCTCTGGGAGGATCACTGGTGCTCATCGAGGAGAATAACTAAAGCAACAACGCTGAAGCAGTTGCTTATGGGGAGGGCTCAGCAGGTGAGCTGCACAGCCCAGCCTAGGCTGAGGGGATGGGGTAGAGGAGGCCCTGGTGCTGGACATGACCAGGCTAGACCTTATGGAGTAGAAAGGAGGTAAAAAGCTTAGGTGACTCGCCAGTCCTCAGTATATCATTCACTTCTCAGCAGAACTGCTCCCAGTGGGCCACTCTGTGCCCTAGTAATGTGTTTCTTCTGTGTGGGAGTGGTTATGTGCCATAGAACTAAAGAAAGTCATAAATCAGAGTGTTGGCCAGATCTGCTGCTGAGAGCATGAGCGGGGTGGGTTACGGCAAAGGAGGGAAACTGCCGTAGATTGTATGTGTAATCCTTAGCTTCGGGGATACTGACCACTCATGGCCCCCTAAGTAAACACATGCCGAAGGTTTTATATGAAGTTAAAAGGTTGTTAGATCAGACACTGGAGGAAGAAAAGAAAGTGAATGAATGAGGACTGTTAGTATCTTATATGAAAGTTAACACTGCGCACTGAAGGATATGTGCTGTTGATGCAGGAGCAGACTTGCAGATACATGAGGCAGTCAGGAAAGGAACATACTCACCTATAGAGAACAAAGGACCTGGAGAGGAACCCACGCATGTACAGACAGTTGGCACTTGACCTCTGTGCCAATCGTACTCTTCAAAGAAAACACCCACACACAGAGAGATCAACTTAAGAGGAATTAAGGTTTTAAGCATAAGGTCAGAGACTATAAAATCAATAATGAAAACATCTGGGGTAGCAGAGCATAGGAAGAGAAACTATGGATTGGTTTGGACAATGTTGGGGTTGTTCTTTTTTTTTTCTTAACCCCTAAAACAAATATAAGAGAAGCAAAGGCGACAAACGAAACTACCTGGAATAAAGAGCTTCTGTCCACCAGAGTCAACAACCAACAAGTGTAGAGTTGATCTTTAGATGGAAAGAAAGTATTTATAGATCATACACCTGATAGGGCTTATGCCCAGAATGTATGAAGAGGAAGTAAAGTAACTCAAAAGCAAGAAAAAAGAAAATCCAAGCAGTTAAAAAGTGTTTGCCACGGACTCAAATGGACAGTTCATTGCAGAAATACAAAAGGCCAACAGAAGAAGGTGCTTCAGTCCCTACTCCCTGGGAAAATGCAGATTCAAAGCCAGTGAACTCTGTCTCACCCCTGTCATGATAGCTGCTATCAAAGATAGAAGAATGACTATTGATAAGGATGTGGAGAGAGGGACCCCCACCCTGTTACCAGTAGGAAGGTGAGTAAGCAGTACTGAAAACCACAGACATCCTACCAAAACCAAGTCACCATGAAAACCACAGACATCCTACCAAAACCAAGTCACCGTGAAAACCACAGACATCCTACCAAAACCAAGTCACCATGAAAACCACAGACATCCTACCAAAACCAAGTCACCATGAAAACCACAGACATCCTACCAAAACCAAGTCACCATGAAAACCACAGACATCCTACCAAAACCAAGTCACCGTGAAAACCACAGACATCCTACCAAAACCAAGTCACCATGAAAATCACGGACATCCTACCAAAACCAAGTCACCATGAAAACCACGGACATCCTACCAAAACCAAGTCACCATGAAAACCACAGAGGTCTATCAAAACCAAGTCACCTTCCAATGCAACCTCCCTTCTGAGCATTTACTCAAAAGATTTTAAGTCAGTTTCAGAGACACCTACAGTTCTGGATTAGAGTCGGATGTTGAGGGAAGCAAATCCTGTCATGTGGCAGCATGGGTGGAACTGGAGTTCATGTTGGGCAGAGCAAGGTGTGCACAGAGAAGGCAGACATGTGTCACTCCCCTGTGGATCCACAGAGGCAGGGTAGAACAGTGGACACAGGCTGGGGTGGGAGAGCGAGGACGTGGTTGCCAAGGGGTAGAAAGTCTCAGCCAGAAAGAGCAAGTTTCTCTATTGCCCAACAAGGTAAGTATAGTTATTATAAACTCCAAATTGCAAAGAGAACAAACTTGTTCACTACAAAAAAGTTAAAATATTTGAAATAAAAGAAACAATAACTGATTTAATTATTTTATTTGTATTGGTAAACCATAGCACTACTTGGTACTACTTAAACTCATATAATTATAAATTATTAATTTACAGTTTAAAAAGTACAGCAGTATGGGAGTGCATTCAGTAAAATAAAATATTTCTGTTTTAACTTTGGTTTATTCTAGTGATTGGACTGAATATCCTTTGTGCTTCCTATTCCCTTAAATATTTAAATTTTAATAGTTATGTATAAATGTTGCGTGTGAATGTGGGTTTGTATACTTGAGTATATGGTGTCCGTGGATATCAGAAGAGGGCATCAGATCACCTGGAACTTGAGTCACAGGTAGCTGTGATTTGCCAGATGTGGGTTCTCTGGCTCAAGCCCACATCCTCTGCAAGAGCATCAAGTCCTCTTAACCACTGCGCTCTCTCTCCAGCCCCTATTTCTCTTTTTAAATGAATTTCCTTTTCATATGCTCTTTGACTGCTCAACTGTTCTAGTAATTTATGCATTATGGACACTTATTCTGTGCTTTTGAAATTTTTTACAAATATCTTCTAGACTTTGAATTAGCTCTTTATGTTATCTTTATTGTACAGAAGGTTTGGATTTTGTATCAATCCTATCTGTCAGTCATTTGCTTTCTTGCTTCTAGATTTTGTGATTCACTTAATAATACACAGCCCTCCTCCACCCAACTCACAATATAAAACACATGACCTGCTAAAGAAGAGGCCAGAGGTCAACTGTAGTGCTGCCGTTCTTGGGTGTATGTGAATTTCGTATTTCCTTCTTAATCCACTTAACGTTTCATTACATTTGGTTTCAGGAAAAGATCTAACCTTAATTCTAAAACATATGACTAGTTATCTTGAAATTCTTTATAAATTAGTCTTTCCTTTCATTGAAAGAAGAGCATATAACATGGCTTTACATATCTATTGTAGCTTTTCTGTATTATGAACTTTTTTTTTATGTCATATCGAACATCTACGCCCATGGTTACTCATTTCCCTAAAAAAAAAAAAAAAAATTAGGCTATTCTTTCAAATTTTCATTTCCAATGAGCTTGAAAATCAGCTTGTCAAGGAAGACTCCAAAATCTTGTCAGAGGCGTTCTCAGTGAAACACTTGGAAGACTCTGAGAGGAACGTCTTTCCTCCAGGCGGGCTCATCCACAACTTCTCCTCCAGGGGCAGCTCTACTCTGCTGCTCAGGCAGCTTGCTTGCTTATTCCATCCAGGATCACCTGTCTAAAGATGGCACTGCCCACAGTGAGCTGAGACTCTACACCAATCATTAGTCAAGAAAATGTCCTGCAGACTTGCCTGCAGCCAATCTGTCCTGGAACTCACTCTGTAGACCAGGCTGGCCTCGAACTCAGAAATCTGCCTGCCTCTGCCTCCCAAGTGCTGGGATTAAAGTTGTGCGCCACCACTGCCCGGCTTTTTTTTTTTTTTTTTTTTAGAGATATTTTCTAAATTAAGATACCTTCTTCTGGGCTGGAGAGATGGCTCAGCGGTTAAGAGCACTGACTGCTCTTTTAGAGGTCCTGAGTTCAAATTCCAGCAACCACATGGTGATTCTCAACCATCTGTAATGAGATTGGATGCCGTCTTCTGGTGTGTCTGAAGACAGCTACAGTGTACTCATATACATAAGATAAATAAATAAATTAAAAAAAAATCCCTTCTTCTAAGATGGCACTGCCTTGTGTTAGTTCGACATAAAAACTAGCTAGCCACAATTAACCCCTTGTCAACTTGGCACACAAACACATCACTTACTAAGCCATAACCTTTCCTTTCTTATCCCCAAGATGTTATGTTAATATTACAATATAAAATGTTTTAACTTTTAAAAGCTCCATAGTCTTTCAAAATCCATACATTTTATAAAAGTTTAATATTTTTAAAATATCCAAAGTCTTTCTAAAATTTCAAAATCTCTATAAAATTCCAAAATCTCTTAGCTGTGATTTTTTTTCTTAAAATCAAAACACAAGTTAAATATGTTCTTCTTCTTCAGGGAAGAACCAGGGCACAGTTATAATTAAAGCACAACCAAAGGTCAACAGTGTCAAAGGCTCAGCGCTCGGCATCTGGGAGCCACTCACATCCTCTGGGCTCTAAGAAGCCATGAAACAGCTCCACTTTCCCAGCTCTTCACTCCCATGGCACCCACAGCTTGCCTATGGCTCAGGCTGGCTGCAGCCCACAGCTGTTGCTGTCCTTGTCCCAAGGTACTAAAATCTCCAAAGTGTTGGCATCTTCTGCTGCAACTGGGCCATACCTTTGTTAACAGCCTCTCCTGGGCTCTCTCCAGGGATTCTGACCCTGCTGCGAGGTGCCAAGCCTAAGCTGCTCTCCATGATCCCTGCAATCTTGGGCTGTCTCCTATAACTGGGGCCTAGCTACTCTCTCCATGACCCCTTCATGCCTTTAAAACCAGGACCTTCTGGGTGACTCTTACAAATTACCAAGTTTGGCTGCCAAGTGGCCTAAGCTCTCTCTGAACCACAGCTTCTATGTGCTGACTCTGAAGAGAAATTCTCTCAGATCTGTGATCCTTAATAATGCTGCTCTCTTCTTTACCACTGCTAATTTCTCTGCTCTGGTCAAACGTCACCAACTGTCCTAATAAAGCAAAGGGTTTACCTTAGTGGATCTGGATTCTTAATCACAGGCAGTTCTTCACCTCTAGCTGACCAGGACCATGGACTCTTAATTCAGAATCTCAAATGGCCCTGATGAAGTCTTTAAGGACTCTCAGATGTCTCTGAAGTTTCACAAGCCAGGCCTCCCTCAGCTGCACAGCTCTCAGCAGTATCTTCCCAAGATAGCTCAGTACATTCTGAGCACTCAGTGGATTTCCCAGTCCAACACTGTAAACACCGCCTCAGCCCACCGAAACAGCATGGCTGGCTCTGTCACAGCAGTACTCCATGACCTAGTCGCCAATTTCTGCCTTGTTAGGGTTTCTCACAGGGATGAAACACTATGACCAAAAGCAACATGGGGAGGTGTGGATTAATTTTGGCTTGTAGTTCTCTATCACAGACCATCATTGAAGAAAGTCAGAGCAGGAACTCACACAGGGCAGGAATCTGGAGGCAGGAGCTGATGCAGAAGCCATGGAGGAATGCTGCTTACTGGCTTGCTTCTCATGGCTTGCTCTGCCTGTGCTCTTATAGATCCCAGGACCACCAGTCCCAGGATGGCACCACCACCAACAGGCTGGGCCCACTGTTACTAATAAAGAAAATGTACTGCAGACTTCCCTATAGACGGATCTTATGCAGGCATTTTTCTCAATTGAGAGTCTCTTCCCAAACTACTCTTGGTTGTGTCAAATTGACAGAAACTTAGCCAGTATAACCCTGACCTACTATTTCTACTTCTAGTAATTTATCCCAGGAAAGTACTTAGAAACATTTCCTCTGTAAAAATTTTTAGTGTCTGTTACTTATGGTAATACAGTAAGGGAAAGGGCTACATACTGGCCCACAGTAAGGACACAGTGGAATGGATTATGATACACTCACATGTCAGAATTTCTGTAGAGTCACCTATGGTGTGAGAACATGCCCACAGTATAATATAAAATAGAGGGAAGATACACCCTTTATAGCCAGAATGATACTGGTATTTTAAAATTAAAGGTAATAATATATTCCTCATTACATATGCACCTATTCATTTGTTAAGACAGCCTTTAAAAACAAAAACAAAAAGCATAGAGTGGGAGGGTGCTACAGGACTGGACCCTCAGTTCCTCACAGTTCTGCAGGCTGGAAGCTCCTGTTGGAGTTTTGGCACACTCCCTTTCTCTGGACAGCTCTCTTCTCAGCATGGAGTTGGCCATCTTTCCCTCTGTCCTTTCTTGGCCTTTCACCTGTCTGGTCACCTCTCTAGCATCTCTTCCTTTCTTATAAGGGCACTGGTCATGTGTGATAAGGCCCTTCATTTTACCTTAGTTTTGTCGTTAACGGCCAGTGTGAGAGCTCCAGCATATGACTTCTGGGGCATGCAAGGTCACCAGTTGAAGAGCTTGCAGATGTAAGCACATTTCTAGATGGTGGGCTCCTCTGTAATTTTTTAAATTGTTTTTCTTCATCAACGTGTTTTCAGTGACTATGAAGCATTGTATATAAATGGGCGGAGATGACTGGGTCTGTGTGTTTGTGTGTGGGCTTGAATTGGGGTGATACTGGGCAGCTGCATATGCAGTAGGCCATCTGCCAGTGTGGGTGTCTCAGATTGCTTCCTCACCTTATTGTGTGAGACAGGATCTCTCACTGAGCCTTGAGCTCTTCAGTTTGGCCTGGTTGGCTACCCAGTAAGCTCCGGGGATCTACCTCTCTCCGCCCTAGCACATCAGTACATCTCTTTTTCATGGATGCTGGAGATCGTGCTGAGCTCCTCATATTTGCATCTGACTCTTTACCAAATGAATCATCTTCCCAGCCCTTAATGAAACTATGTCCCTGTCACCTTCTGTAGAGGAGAGTCAAGGCTTGAGGGACTGACAGGGCTAGTTTCTCAGAACTTTTAGAATTGTCCTCTTTGTGAGTCACCTGCAGTGGGCGACTCACCCTATGGCCCTTAGAATGAACCGACTACTGAAGAACCTGGTTGAATCTGTGGGATACTGGAGAACAGCTCCTGTGTGTTTGCATCTGTGCACAAGTCTAGACTGTGAGAGGCTGGGTGAGAAAAGACAGTGCGGGCAGGGCCAGCAGGGAACTTTCCTAGCTTGTTGGTGCTGATCTCAAGGGCTGCTGCAGCACATTCCAGAGCCCATTAAATTGTGTATTGTCAGTCCGGGCCATTTAGTGTTTGCTGGTGCTGTGTGTTAGGGAACATGCTGGAAATGGGAGAGGGGACTGGCAAGAAGATTCTGGAGTCGTGGGCTCCACTGATCACATGTTTACTAACGTGCACGGCAGGCTATGCTTTTGTGGGCCACAGGAAGCTTCAGGACTTGGCCACCTTGGAAGCAGATTGCTTGCTGCAGTAAGGTTTTGGGAGGGGTCTCCACACCAGTGGGCCCTTACTGCTGCACAGTCCTGCGCCATTGGGTGAGGTTGGGTCACTGGCTGGTGTAAAATGAAGCAGTGACATGAAAATGGGAACCTGTTAGGTGAGGCAGGCAGGGACGCAGCCATCTCTTTGAATTTATTGGCTCATTAATATTGTGGAGATGGGTATGTTTCTTTTATAGCTGCATTAGATACTTACCTTTCTAAGGACAGGAATCGGTACAGTGCTACAAGAGAGAATGTACTTAAAAATCACAACATTACCTGTGGTAAAATTATCATAAAAACTGCCTAGTGCTCATGCGGGCCGTGACTGCAGCCCTGCCCCGTAATGACAGGAGCTTGTCCGCAGTGAAGTTGTTTCCATGAAATTGTGATGAAATCAACTAAAATGGTAATAAAGCAGAGTAAAAGGGAGAGGACTCAGGCGAGATGTAAAAATGCAGAGGGTGTTAGGATGTGCGCATCGGCATCTTCCAGAAATGGATCTGTGAAATAGCAAATACGAATTGACTGAGATTTCCATTCAGAAATGTTATCCTTGCAGTGGGTCCCACATGCCTGTCCCCTAACCACAGCCCTGACAGGATAGCTATAGTGATAGGCTTTGGTGTCAAGCAATAGTTACAAAAGCTTGCTGCCCCTTCCCTCCCTTCTGATGAGAGTCGCTTGCCCTGGGAGCCTCTTCAGACTTCCCCAGCTGCTGCTCCGATGAATTAATGTTCAGTAGATGCCTGTTATAAAGAACAGGAAGCACCTCTCAGTGAGTCCTCAGTGAGCTGTGGAGACAATAAAATATCTATGACCAGAGATGTCTTATATTATAGGAATAACTTCCATATTGATACTATATTCAAAATGACAGATCTGTACCCTTGTCACGTTGCTGCCCCCAAAAGGCAAGATGCCACCTCCTCTCCTCCACAGTGTCAAATGTGTCTGGCCTTCCCCATGTCTTCTCTCTAGTTCATCTCAGTGAGTTAGTCTATCAGGCATCTTGACTCAAGATCTAGCCTTCCATTGCCCATGGGATGTTTAGAATCCTCTCCAAGGTCTGCATTGACTGATGCCAGCTTATTTGCCTAGGCTGGTACAGCTCCTCTGCTGGCTGGCTGTCTCTGCCCAGCCCGGCAGTTCTTCCCATGGAGAGACTATGGGGCCTTTGCTCTTGCCATCCTCCCAGGAATCTTCTTTATGCTCCCTCCTTCTTAGCCCCCTCATCCTGCCTGGCCCCTTCTCTCAGGCAGTCTCTTATTAACTTGAATTTTCTATCTATGTCCCTTTTCTAGAAAAGCCTTCCCTGCCTCTCTTCTCTTGGTCTGTATTATGCTTCCTTGATTTCTTTCTTTTTTTAAAAAAGTAATCTTTTAGTTATATATAGTTCTTAGTAAAAATTAAAACCAAATGTAACTTGGACAAAAAAAATATGGGAACGTTGATGAATTTGCATGACATCCTTGTGCAGTGGCCATGATGATCTCTGTATTGCGTGCAGCAGCCATGTATTGTTCCAATGTCGGTGTATGTGCTGCTGAGGTAAGCACTAGTCAGGTAGTTTCTTTGTTTGATGTTCAGAGATCCATAATGTTCCTCTTAGAATACTTACTTTTGTCTGTAACTATTTATTTCTTCATATTGTTTTTAATAGAAGGGAATGTGGGGGTGTGTGGGGGGGTGTAAGCATGTGTGCTCATGTGTGTATGTGTACTACTCTAATAGTGCCTGGATTCTTGATAAATAGACAAAAGAAAGGGAGGGAGAGATGGGGGGACAGAATGATGTGTTTCCTTCTGAGGACGATGAACCAAATCCCATTCCACTCTGTTGTTGACTTTTTATATAATAGGCAAGGCATATTTTGAATTTAATGAATTTGTAACTAATGAGAACTGACTGCATCAATAAAGTCATCTCATAAAACAGATGCTCTCTGAGCCTTAAGCTTCTGATCTAGAACACAGTGGGAAAGCTGCACCTTGCCACTTTGGGGAGGGTTGTTCTGTTCCTGGTAAGAATTCTTAGGTCAGAGCTGCATTGACTACGGACCTCAGATCATGTGTATGCCCCTAGTCTGGGCAAGGCCTTCTCATTATTTTTTTTTAAAGATTTATTTATTATTATATCTAAGTACACTGTAGCTGTCTTTAGACACACCAGAAGAGGGCGTCAGATCTCATTATGGATCGTTGTGAGTCACCATGTGGTTGCTGGGATTTGAACTCAGGACCTTCGGAAGAGCAGTCAGTGCTCTTAACTGCTGAGCCATCTCTCCAGCCCCAAGGCCTTCTTTTTTGACAGTTCCTCCCTGATCTCTACTCTTGGACCCTCCTGTTTATAACATTAGCTCTAGTGTGGTTAACTATTTCCTTAATGTGGACCTGTTTGTTTTTTTTGTTTTTTCCACAATAATAAGGCTAACAGTTGTAAGGGTGGTTTTTTTTTTTGTTTTGTTTTGTTTTTTTTGTTTTTTTTAAAGAGCTGTTCTGGGCTGTGAATCATCTAGTTTGCATTTCTCTTATCCTGTATGTTAAGATCTGCCCATCACTGAGGCCCAGTATTCCTATGACTGGGATCTTGTATTAGTGACTTTGCATAGTCCCACTGAGAGCTAGACAGCTGATACCTTATGTAGCATCTTTTCACTGTCCTGACAGTCCTACAGGTCAGAGCACCGAGTTGATCCTGGTGGCAATTAAGTGACTACGGGCACAGAATGGTGTGATAGTGCATTTCCTTCTGTGCCACAACAGCTGTACAGCAGCTGCATAGCGAGTCAGTGCCTGTTGTCTCCAGTCATCCTAGTCACAAAAGGTCTGATGGATACAGTGTGTCTAATGGGACAGTGAGGAGCCCTCCTGTCCCCTGGACAGGCCTCCATAGAAGCATGCTTCTGGGTTTTGCTCCTCCCACATCCTTTCTCTCTAGATTCTTCCCTACTCCCATATTTTTGATTTTTATAGCTCCTGAGGGAAACTGAGCCCTTTGTGCTTAAACATAACAAGATTGCCAGAGGGTGAGTTTGGCAAGATTGGAATAGTGGGCAGTCCAGGAAGCCAGTTTTGGGCTGTGTACATTTGCCAGGTACTCAGACTTAACTCCTGAAAGTAGGTGACTCTACCACTCAGAGGTCAGGGGTGATACATGACATGGCATCCCCCAGAGCAGCCGAGAAAGCTGGACAGTGTAGTCACAGTCTGCTTAGCTTAGCCACTTCAGTCCGCATTGCATCACTAAACTGTGGACTCAGTCTTGGCCATAACATGATCAGAATTCATGACTTTGCTCTCCAGCATCTCCCATTCTTCTGAGGACTTATTACTTTAAACCATAATAGTAATTTTCATATCATGTTATTTTTATTTTTCAACTGGCTGAAGACACAGCGCATGCAGAGAATGTTATTCTTTATACAGTAACTGCCTGGCACACACAGCCTACATAATGGCAATTAAACTGAGCTCCAGACTGACAGACAAGCTGTGGAGCTGAAAGGCAGGGTTTCTGTAGAAGATCAGTTCTAATAATTTTTGTATCGGAGTGTTTTACATATGTGACATTTTGTATAATAAACAATTAACTGCCTGCTTCTGACATTTCAAAGTTAATGTGGGAAAGTTATACAACAGTCACAGTGAGCGTCACCTCCCCAAGTGAAGTGGCAAATGGCTATCAGCCTCTAGTTCCGAGGCCCTGTTATTCCTCTCTGCACACCCTGAACCTCTTTGCTGGCAGCCGGCAGGCCATTGTCTTTGATAAACAAGATAATTGATATAAATGGAGGTGTTCTTCTCTGAAATGGTTCCGCAATTGCAGGTTTTTCAGGCTGGAGGTATAATTTTCCTTGTGTCCCATTACTGTTAATCTCTAAATAGATAGATTAGTTAATCTGCCTGCCTTCCATGAGAAGACACTGGGTGAGTCACCCCTCAGCAAAGCCCACAAAACATCGGGTGAAACTAGGGCATAGGAGAAATGATGAGCAGTCGCAGTGATGATCAGGAACATGTGCGGTTTGAGCAGGAGGCTTAGAGCTTCGAGCTAAAGAAGAGGTGCATCCTCCTCAGGAAGAGGACGGCTGGCTCTGCCGCGTGGACACCGGGCACACAGCGAGGAGAGCTGCAGCGCCGGCGTGTGCTGGCTTGCTGCTGCTTTGTTCGAATGGACTAGGCTTTGCAAAGCCTACTTCGTATCATAAGTTAATGCTCAGCCTTCTCAGCCCCCCATTGGGTGGCTTTCTTTATGAAATGTCAAGGATCTAGCCTACAGAAGAGCCATGCAAGTTTGCACCCAGTTGTGAAGTCTGCTCTGAAAAACCTGCCCCTGCATGCATGCACACGTATGTCTGTGTGTGTGTGGTGTGCACATACATACATACATGCACAAATGTGTATGTATATATATGAAGTGTGACAAGGAAGAATGAAGGCACGTGGGCATTGAGTCTGGGGGAGAGGCATGTGGTCTATCCATGACTCCCCAGAGGAATGCTGTGCAACTTATCACTTAGGGACATGGTGGTTTGAAACCATAATAAGCAGCCTTTGGACTGCCTTGGTCATTCTAATGTTTAGGTTAAAGACCAGTTTGCACTCTGAGCAAGGCAAGTCATAGTAAGATGAGCTGTCTCCCAGGCCAGTCCTCTGTGGCAGGGTTATCACACCACCTTTCCGATCCAGCACGCCAAGGGTGCTTTACTGGCCAGTTTAATGTCATCTTTTCACTGAGCGGTGGGCTTCCCCCGCCTCCTTCCACTTTTGAAAGGTTAGCCTTTCTTCAGAACAGTACAGGTTTCCTGCAACATCTGTCAGCTTGGCAACGAGCACACCCCAAGGAAATGACGAACATTTGAAGACCATCTAAATACTTGAGGGACCTTTCCTCTTCTCCCCTCTCTCTTTCTGATCCTCTCTTCTCCTGTTTCTCCTAGGAATAGTGGGACAGTCACCTGGCATTTGTTGCTCGCTCACAGTCGCTTACTGCTGATAAAGTGTAAGCCCACTTACAGCTGTGGCTTGTTTTTTAAATGAGTTTTGATTTACTCCTTGAGTTGTGATAGCCCTTGGAACCTTGAAGCAGAACCAGCCCAGAAGGCAGCTATGGGCAGAAGCTTTTGTTTAAGGAAAAGAGACTGCTCGGCCCTGGACCGTGAGCACAAAGACGTCTCTGCTCTAATGACTCAGATGATCTTGATCTGATTCAGTAGGTCAGAAATTGCTGTCCCCAGCAAATATCGACCAGAGGGAACTGCTTTCTCGGTTATTCTGAAACTGCCGGCTGCATATTACACTAGCAGGTGCTAATAGTTTTTTGCAGGTCAGTAGAATTGTTATTGGCTCTTCCTTCCTTTCCCCAATCCTTTTACAATCGCAAGGTGGTGTCTCCTGAGCACACAGATCTCCTTGTATGACTTGGATTTGAAATCCCAGGCCTACCCACCATTCCTTGGGGAAGACCTGGCCCTTGGTTACTAGGGAAGGACGACATGAAGAGCTCATTTGAAACTGAAACTCAAACCTCACCTAACTGAGCAGCTAGTGTCACAGAAGGTGGAGAGAAAGAGGGGGCAGTTCTCCTTGTCACACAATAGAGAATTGAAGTCGAGGATGGTTAAATGGCTTCCTTAAGATTGCCTAGAAAGTTGGACTACAGTCACAATCCATGGGGGGGGCGGGGGGGGTTCTCTGCTTTCCAGCCTTTGCCTGTTGTAGCAGAAGATAGGGCAGGTGGGGTGGGTGGGGCATTGCCATTTCTCCCTGAAGTATGGAGACCTGAGCTGGGGAGGGCTAGAATGCAGAACCAAGAACTTCCTAACAGATGTAAAAGGATTAGAATGTCATTTTTAAATGCTGTGTTTATTTTGTATACTTCCAAGCACTGACTGTAGGCTACTAAAGAGCAGTGGAAGATAAGTTTTATTCTATTTCAGACAAATCTTTTTAAAACCATGCTCTAAATTTACAAAAGCCATAGCATCATTTATTTCCTCCGTGTAGATTAACCTTGGCTCCAGAATGCCATGTGAACTGTGGGTTCGGCATGGCATTTTCTGGTACCTCCAACCCTTGTGCTGAGTGAGTGTTGGCTAGCTTGGGAGCTGGGCAGCCACGTTCCCCACAGTCCCAGTGAGTGCCCCCCCCCCCCGCGCCAGTGTACCATCACCTCAGCTCCATGGCTCTGATAGTGCCTGAGTTGAACTCTGAGAGACTTGAGAGACAAGCTGTTCCCTTGGCCACGCCCTGGGGCTTGGTGAAAGAGCCTTGTGGTCAGAAGCTGTCCTACCCTGACCCACTCATTTCTCCTCGGGCCAGTTGTGCTCTCCCGAGATCCCTCTCTGCTAGGCCACCCAGGGCAACAGGGGGCCACAGCCTCTGAGAACCCACTGTTCCTGTGAGCCTTCTCTCTAGGCCTCAAGGGGCTGTGCAGGAAGCAGATACAGAGTGGCTTCTCTGTAATGTCTGGAGCCCATGTAACATTTGAATTCTTTACTATTGCTACAGCTTTTAGTGAAAGCTTAAATATTATAGTCATTGATGCATTCTCACATTTTAAGAAACATTCTCACAAGCCGGGCGTGGTGGCGCACGCCTTTGATCCCAACACTCGTGAGGCAGAGGCAGGTGGATCTCTGAGTTTGAGGCCAGCCTGGTCTACAAAGTGAGTTCCAGGACAGCCAGGGCTACACAGAGAAACCCTGTCTCGTAACACCAAAAAAAAAAAAAAAAAAAAAAAAAAAAAAGAAAAAGAAAAGAAAAGAAAAGAAAAGAAAAAAACATTCTCACATTTTAAGACTGGAGGGCTATTTGTAATCCTAGAACCAATCTAACTTAAACTTGTTGAATTCAGAACCAGATGCAGTCTCCAGCTTAGAGACAAGCTACCAGGTTATTAAAGGGTAGTTAGACATAATAATAACTTCCTTACAAGAGCATTAAACTTCTGCATCTGTGGGGCTTTTCTGAGGCTTTTGCACATTCTTGTTCCCTGGGCAAGGTAAAAAAGCTACTCCCCAATAGGACATCTCTACACTCTGGTCACAAGATTGTGATCTGACAAGCTACTTAATCCAGTAACGTGGAACAAGGACATTCGTTGGTTTCAGTATCTTCCAAGACATAAGGAAAAATAATCCCCGCAAATCTTACAGCATACGCACAGCACGACACCCTCCTGTGCAGTTCCAGTGACTGTTGTGTGCTGAGTATTTTTCCAGGCTAGCAGTACGGATAACCTCTCGGAGCAGAGGTTGTTTCTCTTTGGCAGATTGTGTCACTGCACTGAAAAATTGCCTGAGTTCAGACACAGGGCTGGATGCCTGGCTGTCTCTTTTTACAGCTGGAAATACCTTTGCCCAGGCTTTCAAAGGCCAATGTGAACACAGAGTGAATTTGATGGTCTCTGTCAGCGTGCATCCGTGAGGTCCATTGTCCTTAGCCCCCCTCTCTGCAGCTCCTGAGGATCCCTGTCTCTGAGTTATCTTCCAGAGCTGCAGTATTCAGAGCTAGGACTTCAGAGGTGACAGTTTGAGGCATGGAGCTGGGGGCACATTCGAAGGCTGGAGAGCTCTTGGCTCTCTTGTGCTGGGCAGGAAAGTACAGTGTGTGTGTATAGGGGTGTGGACAGATGTGGTGAGAAGTGCAGTGTGAAGGCTGTGGCAGTGTGAGGATGGGAGCTGGCACAGGAGATCAGATGTGGGATGGCACTCACCGAAAGAGAGGAAAACCAAGAAGAAAGTAGAACAGAGGGCTGAGTAGGGGCCAGGGTTCCTCTGCAGGGACTGAGAACTCAGTGCTCCTCCCTGGATTTTTCTGGGCTGGGTTTGGGTTTGGGAAGGTGGCTCCTTCTCCTGAGAAGCCCAGGAGAAGCTTTGGCAATTGATCACACACTGCTTATGATCAATGACTTTTCCCTCAAATGTGATGTAACACATGGTTGGTAGTGACTTCTTTTCTCATAGATAAAACCAGGAGTCAGTATAATTTGGCGCATACTTTGAGAAACACATTTGTGCTGTGTTTTGATAGCTTTCAAGAAAGATGGCCTTGTTCTCTAATTAGCTATTGTTCGTTTACAGCTGTCCCGCCGTTAAAGACAAAGCAGCTGTGGAGACTTTTTTCTTTGAAGAATGCAGCAGAAGGTCCGGTTGCAGTTGCCTTGGAAGCTTGTCTAGTCAGCAGCAAGTTCAGTGCAGGCCTGGGGATGGGCCCTGGGGTTATTAGCCTCCTTAAAATCAAACAGCAGTGAAGCTGGGAGATATATAGGTAGGACCTTAAGCTAAAAATAACCTTCCTTGTGTTTTAAATCAGGAAATACTTTATGTCTAAATTTTGGCACTCTGCTTAGAAAACCTTCCAAGAAAAATCTATTGTGAGATATTAAGCACTTGTTTGCTGAGTAAGTGGTAGGCCTGTTAGAATGCAGTTGTGAGATCCAATAACCAGGAAAACAGCAAGGAAAGCCCACCACAAGCTCAGGGCCTGGGGATAACAGTCTGTTGGTAAGAGCCATGAGCTATTTCATTTGGAAAAAGAAAAATCGGCTTCAGGAAGGCCTTTTTTTTTTTTTTTAAAGGGCTGGAGAGATGTCTCATAGGTTAAGGGTACCAGCTGTTCTTCCACAGGTCCTGAGTTCAATTCCCAGAACCTACAACTGTCTATAATGGGATCTGATATCCTCTTCTGGTGTGCATAAGTACATGCAGACAAAGCACCCATGTACATAAAATACATAAATAAATAAATCTTTAAAAAATGAACAAAAGGGACTGGAGAGATGGCTCAGTAGTTAAGAGCGCCAATTGCTCTTCCGGAGGTCCTGAGTTCAAATCCCAGCAACCACATGGTGGCTCACAACAATCCGTAATGAGATCTGACACTCTTCTGGTGTGGCTGAAGACAGCTACAGTGTACTTACATACAGTAATAAATAAATGTTTTTTTAAAAAATGTATTTTAAAAAAATGAAAAAAAAAAGATTTTCTTCCATATCTGGAGCCTATCTCTGGCAACAGCCATAACAGGTTGCCATTCTTACGGTTAGGTAAAGCTGGTGTAGGTGTCCCTCATGCCATGTCCTAGTGAGCTAACACTACCTTTTAAAAAAATATATTGCTACTGAATTAACTTTACTGGCAAGCAGGGAGGTAATGGAACACGCCTTTAATCCTAGCACTTAGAAGGCAGAGGCAGGTGGATCTCTGAGTTCAAGACCAGCCTGGTCTTCAGAGAGTGTTTCAGAACAGCCAGGGCTACACAGAGAAACCCTGTCTTGAGAAGCCTAAATAAATACAAATATATAGTGACCGGCAGGCTGTTGGTCACCCTGATGCTTTGTGAGATCTGGGAGCTGTGGATTGTGTTCAGATGGCTTTTCCTGCCACCCCCTCAACAGCCCAGAAACTCTGTTCTTCATACACTGAGAGTGTGTACACCTTGTTAACATACACTGAGAGTGTGTACACCTTGTTAACATACACTGAGAGTGTGTACACCTTGTTAACATACACTGAGAGCGTGTACACCTTGTTAACACACACTGAGAGTGTGTACACTTTGTTAACACACACTGAGAGCGTGTACACCTTGTTAACATACACTGAGAGCGTGTACACCTTGTTAACACACACTGAGAGCGTGTACACCTTGTTAACATACACTGAGAGCGTGTACACCTTGTTAACACACACTGAGAGCGTGTACACCTTGTTAACATACACTGAGAGCGTGTACACCTTGTTAACATACACTGAGAGCGTGTACACCTTGTTAACATACACTGAGAGTGTGTACACCTTGTTAACACACTGAGAGCGTGTACACCTTGTTAACACACACTGAGAGTGTGTACCCTTTGTTAACATACACTGAGAGTGTGTACAACTTGTTAACATACACTGAGAGTGTGTACAACTTGTTAACACACACTGAGAGCGTGTACACCTTGTTAACATACACTGAGAGCGTGTACACCTTGTTAACATACACTGAGAGCGTGTACACCTTGTTAACATACACTGAGAGTGTGTACACCTTGTTAACACACTGAGAGCGTGTACACCTTGTTAACACACACTGAGAGCGTGTACACCTTGTTAACATACACTGAGAGTGTGTACAACTTGTTAACATACACTGAGAGCGTGTACACCTTGTTAACATACACTGAGAGTGTGTACACCTTGTTAACATACACTGAGAGCGTGTACACCTTGTTAACACACACTGAGAGTGTGTACACCTTGTTAACATACACTGAGAGCGTGTACACCTTGTTAACATACACAGAGTGTGTACACCTTGTTAACATACACTGAGAGTGTGTACACCTTGTTAACATACACTGAGAGTGTGTACAACTTGTTAACATACACTGAGAGTGTGTACACCTTGTTAACATACACTGAGAGCGTGTACACCTTGTTAACATACACTGAGAGCGTGTATACTTTGTTAACACACACTGAGAGCGTGTACACCTTGTTGACATACACTGAGAGCGTGTATACCTTGTTAACATACACTGAGAGTGTGTACACCTTGTTAACATACACTGAGAGCGTGTACACCTTGTTAACATACACTGAGAGTGTGTACACCTTGTTAACATACACTGAGAGCGTGTACACCTTGTTAACATACACTGAGAGCGTGTACACCTTGTTAACATACACTGAGAGCGTGTACACTTTGTTAACACACACTGAGAGCATGTACACTTTGTTAACATACAAGTCTTGCATTCCGAAGCAGCAAATTAAATTTGTCTGAGCAGAATTGCTGTGTGCATGGAGGGGAAAGGTAATTTCTTCCCAAGCAGTTCCCCATGTCTCCTGCTCCTAGCACAGGCTGTTGTAATAGAAATGGAGCTGAGGATGGCAGTGGAGACCCAGGCAGAGACACACGCAAGATGATGGCTTCTGGCAGCTTGGGTTTGTAAACAAAGTGACGCAAATTGGGACAGAAATTCCAGTGGGATCAGGCAAGAGACTGGAAGACTGGAGATGCAGCACAAAGCCGAATCCCGTCCAGATGGTGTTTTTAATAAATGTATCAGGCTCAAATGAAAGACAGTAATGAATGTTCTAAATGGGGAGTGGCCCATTCCCAGGGCGAGCAGTTGCGCACTGTCCATGTGTCGCAGCCAGGTAGGGGCGCTCACTAGCTCTTCCCAGAAGGATGCATTTTGATCCTATATGTTAGTCAGGCCAGGTAGACAAGCTGGGGCTTGCATTTCTAGGAGAATTAATAATCCAAGAACTTTCTGCTGAAATGTAGGAAGTCACCTCTAAATGTTGGTGTACTCAATGGTGACATTCTGGACAAACCTTTCCTGTCACAGCCCTGTAATGTGATTAACTTGAGAGAGGAGAAAGAACACTACTAAAATATATTGTATGAAAAATTTTTAATATGGTTTTAAAACAATAAAAATAATAACCTGAAAAATGAAAAACAGATAAAAGAGCTTTTATGTCTATTGGAGCCTCATTGTAATCTGTCTGCCATGGGTGGCCAGACTTTCTGTACCTGGGTCAGATTTCAAGACGTTCTGAGGACAGACGATGGTGTTTACATAGCTAACCCCAAGGGTCCCCTTCTCTGTCTAGGACCAGGAAGTGGTAGCGCAAGCCTTTATCAGCACTTGGGAGGCAGAGGCAGGGGGATTTCTGAGTTTGAGGCCAGCCTGGTCTACAGAGTGATTTCCAGGACAGCCAGGGCTACACAGAGAAACCCTGTCTGGAAAAAAAAAAAAAAAAGACCCAGAGACTGATTGTGCTTTGCTTTCTTAAAGAAATGACTTGAGATCTGTGTTGTTTGGATAAGGAGCTTGGTTAACGAGGTAAAGTTCTGCAGCCTCCCAGAGCAGCGGGAACAGGGCTGCACACAACTTGGCATTCCTACTTGTCTCCTGAGGATGTGACCATTTAAAGTAATCATGGGGAGGGGAGTGCCCAAGCCTCACGGCCGGGCTTCCCATGCCCTTGTCTTTTATCATATACATCTTACTGTTTCCGAGAGCCTCTATCCTATTGAACAGCCAGCATTTTGTGGGAGCTCTTTTATAAATAAGCAGGTTGATGCGGACTTGAGGTATAGAGAGAGACTTGGAGTCAGGCTGCTGGGTTTTTTCAAGATCCAGCAGCTCCTGAACAAAAGAAGGAGGAGCCCCTGTATGGCTATGCACAGAACAGCAAACAGTGGAGCCCATTATGTGTTTAGAAAAGACACCTTCTGGACCCCTGTCCTGGCCCCTGTCCTGCTGGATGGCTATGTTTTCCACTGCACATGTATGAAGCTGTAACTTATTGGTTCTGGGCGCTGGCCAGGGCACAGCTCAGTGATAGAATACCTGCGTGGAATGTGCAAAGCCCCAGAAACCATAGGGAAATCCATCTGACCTGCTAGATAGTTTCTTCGGATCTCTACATTCTGTTATCATGTTCTTCATAACGAAATACTTAAGAATGGATTGCTACATATGGTTCAGATATTTCAGCCTGAAGTTCAGTTTTTGTTTGTTTAATTATTTGGCATGGAAACTCTTATCTAAAGATAATGGAGAGGTTATAGTTCCCCTTTATTGTTGACTTGAGATGCTAATTAATTAATTTTGTTCCAAGCACGCTATAGGGATGTGTTTGGCTCATCTTATCCTAATGCCCGCTCTTGTGCTTTGGCTCCACAGTTCCCCTGGAGAATGTGGCAACGATCGCTGATTGTGCCAGTGTGATTGAAGGAGTCAGTCGAAGCCGGAATGCCTTGCTGAATGGGGACACTAAGAATTATGACTGGGACTCTGGCTACACGTGCCACCAGCTGGGCAGTGGTGCCATTGTGGTTCAGCTGGCACAGCCATACATGATTGGCTCAATACGGTAAGATTTCTGTGCATTTGTTAGTTAAAAAGTAAAAATTCACATAATCCCTGACAGCTTTGGGGAAGGAGACAGGGCAATGGTACTCGCTGTCCACTTGGTACTACTTAAACGTAGTAGTACTAAAAGCAGACCTGAAGTCAGCAGTGGGGGAGGACTGGATGAGAGGCCTCCGATTATCTTGCTCCTTCTGCAGCGTTAGTGTGTGTAGATGATAGACTTACAGGGTGATGTTGAGAGGTGATATGGATAAAAAGCTATTTTCAGCTTCAGGAAACAACTGTGTATGTGAACCAAAGAGACCCAAGTATGAAGCCTGGTTCTAGACAGTCGTCTGAGTGTCCTTGGGCTTGAGTTCCCTCTTGATCCATTTCATTTTACGAAAGGAGCTTTACCTTTGCTTGGTTTCTGGGATTTTTATTAGTTTTAAGTCTGATACTGGCAGCATCCATCAGAGTCCCCTCTCTGCCCATCTTCTACCCCCCTGCCCTCCATCTTCTCGTCCTCTTCTCTCATGCTCTCTCCCTCCCATCCTGTCCCCTCCTCTCCCCTACCATCCTCTACCGTCCGTCCCCGCCCCCCGCCCCATCCATGTTCACCCTTGTTTCTAAGGGCGCCTCTGAAGAACTCACATGGGAAACAGTACATGCCTGTCTACCTCAGTCTGCTGAGGGTGTAGCACTGGCAGTCATGACTGCCCCTCTCCTGTTGCTTCTCTACGCTTGCTTTCTCTTCCCTGTTCTTGTCTTAGTCTGTAGGAAGAAGGAGCCAGCACAGGAGAACAGCGTCAGGCAGTGCAGCAGAAGCAGGCCTCCTGCCACTTGGGACAACCACCACAGCTAAATGCTGCTCTGTGTTTTCCACATGTGCTAAGGACTCGGGGTTGGATATGTTGAATGGAGACCGTTAGATTACTTCATGCCAGCTAGCTCCATTTCATCAAGGGCCGCATCACAGGCTGAGTACCATAGGAGATGAAGTGGGGCAGGGGTGAGCTCTCAGGCTGGATGAGCGCACAGCCATCCTCTTGACGCTTCCTGAGCTGTGTGCACTCACTACTGTGGTCCTGCCGTCTACCTAGTAAGCATCTCTAGGACCTTAGTCATGGATGATGTAAGCTGTCTGCATCTCCCATTACAGTTTGTCCCTCCTCACAAATGTGCCAACAGTTAGTTGTCCCTCTTCTGTCTTCTGCCACTGTCTTCCCGACAATTTCTTGAAGATTACCAATCGTGCCTCTGAGATTACATCTGCAATTTCTTGCAGCAGGCTTGGGGTGTAACTCGTCTGAGCCAGAAGACTTGAAGTCATTTAAATTGACTAGACACACTCTCTCACTTCACCTATTTGGGACTTCAATTTTCTCTTTATTATGTTTGTTCTGCCATTTCTAATTTGAGGGCCAGTCTCCTTACCAATGAAGATGGAAGCAAACAGGCAACTTAGTACCTCTGTCCACTCTCCTTTAATGGCTTCTGAATCTCATTTGCTCACCTAGTACCGGACACCCTTCCTCTGCACCCCAGTGTCTGTGTCCATGTGTCTTAGACCAAGGCAGCTACAGTGAAATTCCATTGCCCTTTCTTCCCGCCCCACTTACCTCTCCTCAGCATTCTCCCAGGATTCACAGTCAGGGCAGTGGCTCCACACAGCTTTGCAGCAAGCCAAAGCCACAAGGCCTTCCCTGGCTTTGCTGCCCTCTCTTATTGCCCCCACTGCCCTGAAGTTCCAGCAGTGCTGCCTCCTAAGAACTCCCAGAGCTCTCTGTCTCCTGTGTCTCATGGTGGTGTCCGAGTGAAACCTCTGCGGTGTCACTTCTCTACCCGCTTTGCCACGTGACCCTCTCTTCCCACCACACCACTCCTGACCCCTGCTTAAGGGTGGCAAGCCCCAGGGACTGCACTGTTAGAGACTTACAGCCTGGTCTCTGGTGTCTCGTCCTCAGGCCGCCCGAGCTGCTGTGGTCAGGCTGTGCCTTTGCTATCCGATCATGCTGATCTCATCACGTACAATCTTACTCCCTTTGTACTACCTCTTGGCTCTTCCTGAATTCATTGTGGAAATACTGGTCCAGCCTCCCATCATCCTCTGAGCCTCACTTAGTGAGGTTTCTATTGATTTGATAAAATACCATGGCTGAGAGCAACTGGGGAATAAAGGATTCTTTTCAGCTTACAACTCCTGGGTCACACTGCATCACCCAGGGAAGTCTGGGCAGGAACCTGGAGGCAGGAACTGGAGAAGAGTCCACAGAGGGATGCTGACAAGACTTGCTCCTCATGGCTTGCTCAGCTGCTTTTTTATACAACTTAGATCACTGGCCCAAGGGTGGCACTGCCCACAATGGGATGGCCTTCCCACGTCATTTGGTAATTAAGAATATGTCACACCAGGCAGTGGTGGCGCATGCCTTTAATCCCAGCCCTTGGGAGGCAGAGGCATGCAGATTTCTTGAGTTTGAGGCGAGCCTGGTCTACAGAGTGAGTTCCAGGACAGCCAGGATTACACAGAGAAACCCTGCCTCAGAAAACAACAACAAAAACAAAAACAAAACAAAAAAACCCAAGAAAATGTCCCAAAGGCACATCCACAGGCATCCATGCCCCCATCAGGCACCGCCAGCAGCTGCAGAGCCTCCCTCAGCCTTGTCTGCTTGCTGCATGAGGCCGGAGACAGCTCAGAGTTCACTTTTGCTCATACCAGGTTGCGTGTGCCCTGAGGTAGCCTTCCAGACAGAAGGGGATTACAGCAGGGTTAGGAGGAACTTGACAATTTTAGATCCAGCAGATCCCTAGGAGGTGGTTGCCATGGTGATAGCTCAAAGGAACAAGGGCTTGTCCTGGGGCATGATCACCCTGGCCTCCAGTGCTACCAAAGACGTGAATTCTGACTTTCTTTCTCAAGAAAAGTGTGTTACTGGGGCTCCGGGCAGGCAGAATGGGCCCACCTGGTCTCATCTAAGTGTGGGATGAAAATGGTTCCTGCAAACAATTTCATTTTTCCTGACTCAGAGGAGAGATGATGAGCAGGCACACAACCAGAGGCAGAATTGTATATCTCAGCACAGTGTGGCGCCTCTAACTTCCTGAAGCCCAGCTATTGTCTCTCCAGTAAGAAAATCCATTCAGCCAGAGAGATGTCTAACTAGCCAAGCATTCAGAGAGACACGTCTCGGTGAAGCTAACATTATGTTGTCAGGGACTGCATTTGCCTCTTCTGTGACATTATTAAGAGGAAAGGGAGGAGGTTTCCTGGCCACCAATGCCCGTGGACAACACTGGGTATCTTGGCAGGCTGCAGTTACGGCGGATGATGTACCCAGATAGACGTTTATTGATGTGAAACTAGATCATTGGCCCCTTTCCCTGGGGATGGGTAATGGACCAGCTGTGGGTTGATTAGTCAGTAGCACTTGACCCACAGCTTCCACTGCTCATGATAACAAACTGGCTTTCCTAGTCACTGTGTCTGTAGCCACCCACAGAGCAAGTGCTACCAAGCCCAGAGTTGTGCTCCACAGAGAGGAGGTTGCAGAGCTGGGAGCCTAGAAACCCACTTCCCTCTATCACATAAGCTTTGAAAACACATCTCTTTTCAGTTGGGGACTTCTCAGGCAAAGGTCTTCATTGTTGATGTTCTTAATTCTTCTTGTGATACATAGTGTGCTGTGGATAAGATCGTTCATTCTTCCCTTGCCCTTTGGCTGGGCAGGCAGGCAGAGCCAGGTTTCCTGGCAGAGAGAGTGCTTGGGCTCCAGGTCCTGTTAGTGTGCCTGACATGGGTAAGTGCCTGTGACACATCGTGGGAAGGCAGCTGGAGAGATGATCTCCACTCCCCCTGTCCCTTCATTTTCTTTCATTCATTTAACAAACAGCTTTTTTCTGTGGATCATATCCTGTGGTAGATGCTAAGGAGTACTGCATTGAGTGGAGAAGCCAAGCTCTGCATGCTTGGAGCTGGCACTGAGGACAGACAGACACAAGCAGGAAACAAGCATGCTTACAGTATGCTAAGTTCTTGGAAGTCAGAAGGAGGGGAGGAAGAGGAGGAGACAGAAGGGAGAGACAGTTCCGTTTCAGACTGGGTGGTCAGAGAAGGTTCTCTGAGAAGGAATGTGCGCAGAGCTGAAGGATGGTAAAGGAAGCACCATGGAGACTCAGGGAAGGTACTGAAGACAAGGAGCCAGGGACAGGAGAGGGGAGAGAACAGGAGGCAAGGCCTGGGAGATTGGGGGTGACAGCCAAGAGGAGCTCTATTGCAGTCTCTGCACTCAGCACCCGGACCCCCTCCTCCCCATCGCAGACTCCCATCACAGGCCTGTCATGGGAGAAGAAGAAGAGCTGGGAGCCTGGCAGCAGGGCCAGCCCTGAGGTGCCTTCTCTGCTCTGCCTCCTGCTTCAGCTTCCAGGGGTTTCCTTTGGTAGGACACGCCCCCAAGGCTGTGTGACAGCAAAAGAAGCATCTGGTCCTTGTTGCCTGGCTCTCAGGCAGCCAGAACTTACTCACTTTTAGGGGAAAGAGAAATTACCTGGAATGTGCCCTAGAAGTAGGTAATTGAGTAGTAATTATATCATTTCCATGCCATTTTAAAAACATTAAAATTTAAATAACAGGAAATCTTCAGAGGCCTGACCACATAAAAAGCCCGTCATAATAACTAACCAGATCTGTTGTGTCTTAGTTTATAGTCCCTCTTCACCTTAGTGTAAGACTGATCATCTGCCTGCCTGCTGATGGAGATACTGTGTTAAGAGTCAGATAGTCAGCGAAATTAACAATGTTTATATTAGCTTGGAAAGAAAGGTTTTGTAATTGATGCATACATGGGGTAGTGTAAGTAAAGTGCGCATGATGCATTAAATAACAAACTTAATTGTAATAGGCTGTCCAAGGAGGTCCAGTATCAATAGATGGACCTAAATAAACCCAGATTATGGAGTGAATGACCCAAAAACACTAAGTCCTCAGTTGGAATATATACATGTATACAGCAAGGTTAAGACTGAAGGGGCTAGCCCAGAGGAGCTATAGCTGTCTTTAGACACACCGGAAGAGGGCATCAGATTCCATTACAGATGGTTGTGAGCCATCATGTGGCTGCTGGGAATTGAACTCAGGGCCTCCTAACTGCTGAGCCGTCTCTCCAGTCCCCCAGAGGATATTCTTGATGGGTCTGTGATGAAGCTCTTTTTTTTTTTTTTTTTTTTTTTTTTTGGTTTTTCAAGACAGGGTTTCTCTGTATAGCCCTGGCTATCCTGGAACTCACTCTGTAGACCAGGCTGGCCTCGAACTCAGAAATCCGCCTGCCTCTGCCTCCCGAGTGCTGGGATTAAAGGCGTGCGCCACCACGCCCGGCTCTTTTTGTTTTTTTAATAGGGGAAAAAATCCCACAGACCTGCCCCCTATACAAGATAATGCGGCACAGAATGACTGAAACACCGCTGTGCCCTGCGGTGATCACACACAGGTGAAAATACAAGCAGAGGAAAGGGAAGCGTGTAAAGAAAGGCTCACACATTTGGTGTGGCCTTGGAGCCTGTTTGCCTTTTTCCCTGAACAGTTAGGTCCACACCGGGTTCAGCTGCCCTTCCGTTACTGAACAGTTTTGTGTACATAGGTTGCCTATTCGGGCTATGGTTCCTAAGACCCCCTTTGCTGTTTCCCTTCTTTCTGCTGCTTACCACTCTGCCAAAGTAGCCTTCATCCTCTTGTCCTAAGGGAGAGGCACAGAAAAGAAAAAGAGAAACTGGAGGCCATTCCACTTTGTCTCCTATTTAATGCCTCTAGATGAAGGTTTTATTTGACAAGGGTGGGTAGAGAAATTGACGTTTATGGTTCGAATGGTCATTTATAATATTTAAATATTTTCTCTGTGTATGGGCCCATTGTTTCATAGAGGACCACAGAAAATCTCAAATTGAAGATAGGGATTTTTCTAATACACATTTTTTTCAATATCGTGATGGACTTGGTCTCTAGAAGATTCCTAGTGCCTGGTACTTGGTAACTCTCATTGACGGCACTGACAACGCTCTTGTGATACTGCAACTAAAGGGAGTTCTATCTGTCACCTAAATTGGACATCATATTTGTTCAGTGTGGCTGATCTAAGTGTATGTGAGGAAACTGCTAAAGACCGGGCCCTGCAGATGACTGAGCTCAGGAGGCAGGCACCGGCACCGGCACCGGCATCGGCATCGGCATCGGCATCGGCACCAGGAAGGCCGCCTGCAGCCTCATCCAGCCCTGCTTCCATTTCATCCTGTCTGAGCTCCGCTGGGGCAGCAGCACATCCATTTACATTAAGACAGCCTTCTTTGCAACCTCGAGAGCTAGAAATTTCCTTTTTATAGTCTGAAGAATACAGCAAGCATCTAAATATATGACTCCTCTGCTTTGGATTAAGATTGCCTATAATTCTAGTTGAAATTGGAAAGATATTTTACGAAATTTGCTTCCTATCAGTCATGTTGAGTCGTCTGTCTCAGCCCCGAACTGAGGAATTCTTCCTTGTCGTGCTGGTCTCTGATTTATTTCCTAAGTGTTGTTCCTCCCTGAGCCCATCTGCATCACGTCGACGTCTCCTCAACACCCTCAGACCTCGGCACTGTGATTTCCAGAAAAATCAGAGAGGAAAGAATTATATCTGGGGTCCCCAACAGATGCTGGAGTGTGAACCGTATGAACACACAAAGGCCAGGAATCCTGGAGCCTCGCAGCAGAGTGAGTCAGAGCATAGTAAACAGACGGTAGCCGTCTTCCATGGCAGAGAAACTTCAAGATGAAAGTGAATTACTATGGCAACTAAGTTGCATGTGAAAAATACAACAGGCCTGCTACAATTCAGATGTTCTTTGGAAAGGCAAGAAAGGTTACATGCCAAAAAAAAAAAAAAAAAAAAGTGTTTCTGTGTGTGATTTACCTCTCATGTCAGCCATTTATCTCTCTTGAGTCACCGGGGAACCTGACAACCAGTCATCACATCCACAGCTAGATAATGTAAAGAGTCTTTTAGTTGTCAAAGATTAGCCCATCAAGAAGACATTTTTACAGAGGACTTAACCCCTTTCTAACCCTCCCCCAAATTTCATGTACAAACACATGCTTTGTTAATTATCTAGAATTGTCAGTTAAAACGCTTCTAAACGTCCATTTGCTCAATTGCATGCTTGAGAAGATTGGATGAGTATCATGCATTGGTTCTGGTTTCCAGGACCATGTCCTGGTCGGGCTTGATGGCCACTGCTCTCACCACAGAACCGGCCACACAGTGTCCTAGAGATGCGGCTGCCCCTGCCAGGGCTGCCGGAAGAACTTTGAGAAAATGGATAGACATTCCTGCAGCTTCAGTTGATGAGATTGCTTCAGTGTGACTTCTTAGTCCTGAGTGACTGCAGTTGCTCTGAAAGTCATGAAGAGCCATAGCTACTTCACCTCAGCCCTCATGGCCCAGACCAGTTAGTCTGATTCAGGTGGATTAGCAGTGGCTAGGAGGGCTGCCTGGCGCCTCGGCACTCCTTCCATCTGCCCCCCACCCCACCCCAGAACACCTGGGGCTTCACTCCTGCTGAGGAGACTTCCTGCTGTGCTGCCCTTTCATGATGGATCGGGCTCAGTGTGACAGGGGTCAGTTACTAGATAAGTGCACACTGTGTGCTTACCTCTTCCTAGCTTGCCCTGAGTCCTCATGGGAAGGATTGTCTTTCTCCCTTCTGAACCCACGTCCCTCAGGGATGACATTGACAGTCCTGTATCACGACTCCTTTCCTGTGACCCAGCACCTCTCAGGATGGCCTGTTTCCTCCGTTTATTGTTCAGAAATGGCTGTTTCTTCTGCTTCCTGTGCCTCCTAGGAGTTCTTTTTATTTCTATTTAATGTGTGGGTGTCTCACCTGCACACATGTCTGTATGCCACATGTATACATGTCTGTATGCTACATGTGTACATGTCTGTATGCCGCATGTGTGCCTGGTGCCTGCAGGGCCCAGAAGAAGGTGTCGGGTCTTCTGGAACTGCTGCTGTGAGCCACCATGCTTGTGTTGGGTACAAACCCAGATCCTGGGGGAGAACGCCGATGCTCTTAACTGCTGAGCCATCTTCCCTCTCCCCCCTCCAAGAGGTCTTGGTGCAAGCTGTGCTCACTGTCATTGGGAGGTGTTTATATTAATTGCCAGCACACTCATTTACTCCAAGAAGCTTATATTTGAGTTTTGTTTGGCTGAAAATAACAGAGAAAGATTTAAATTCTCTTTCAATTTATTTTTGTTTCGATTCTGTTTGCATCTTTTTTTTCCTTAATATGCAAGGATAAGGTCCTACAATTCAGTGAACTAAGCAACATCTTTTTTTTTTCTTTTCCACTTGTATTTTTGTCCCAAAGAAACGAGGCAATTGTTTCATCTTTAATTACAAGTCTGTGTTTAGGCAGGAATAAGGAAAAGGGCAAAGAAATAAAAAGATCTGGCGCCTCCCACACAAGCCTGCCTCTTCTCATAAGGAAGAGCTTTAACCCTGCTCAGAGCCCTTATAGCCCCTGCCCTGGGATGTGTGCACAAGTTGATCAGCTTAACTCTAGCTATGCTGGCTAAGAAACTGAGGGCCATGATGATGGACTGGCTCACCCAGCCATATCACTGCCTCAGAGCCCTGCCTTGTGCTGCGTTAAGCATGCTGTGCCATTTCTACAACCCCCATGTTCCATGTACTCTGTTGCTATCTAATGTTTAAAAGGAGCTTTGAGATGTAGTTTGCCTGTTGAAAATACATAAAGTAGCACAGCGCTCTTTTTTTGAAGCTGAGGATTGAACCAAGGACCTTGAACACCTTAAGTGAGCATCCCGCCACTGAGCTGTGCTCCAGCCTTCCATCTGGTTTCATTTATCCACTGTTCAGTGGATAGCCCAGGCTGGCCCCCAACTCACCATCTTCTTGCCTCTACCTCCAAAGCACTAGGATTATAGGCATAGGACACCATACCCAGCTACATACATTTTTAAAAGCTGTCCTTTGAGACCACAGCTTCTGGATGTATCTAAACCAGCACTACAATAATTGTGTTTTATATGAGTCTCAGTTTCAAAACTGTTCTATAAATTTAAAGAGCTGTCTGCTTACTGCACTATTCTGATCCAGAATGAGAGGCATTGCTGATTGTATATGTTTGATTTCTTATTCATGAAATTTACTTCTTAAGAAAAACTGTGTTTCTGTTTCAAATATTTAATCAGATTTTCTGTAACTGGTCCCTGTGTTTTGCCAGCATAGTGATAAATCATGCACATAATAAAGTTTGGGAGGCAGGCAGGATCCCTGATAACTTCCAGTTGATGAAAAGAGAATGGGAGCTGAGGGCGCAGCTCGGTGGTAGAGTTTCTGTCCGTCGTGCACAGGCTCCAGGTTCAAACCCAGAACCAAACAGAAAAAAAGTAGTAAATACATATCATCTTCAGCGTTTAAACCTGAGGTTTAAAAAACTATGCCCATATGGGTGTGATAGTGCACACCTGTAACCCCAGCACTAAGTAGGCAGAGGCAGGAGGATGGCTGAAAGGTCAAAGCCTGAGCTACATAGTAAGTTCCAGGCTAGTCAAGGTTACATCTTGTCTGAAAAATAAGGCATGGCCACTTACCCTGGAATGAAACAGAAAATAAGAGTAAGTAAATAAGTAATTAGACCTTCAAAGAAGGTCCGGACAGACCGTCATACTCTCTCTAGCCTATTTCTCTAACTTCGAGGTGATGTGTGCTGTGTAAGATTGTAGTGGCTGTTTCTGACTTTGGGGATTTGGAAGTAATCTGTACAGCCATCAGAAAGGTCCTAGAGCTACAGCATTCAGATTCCCTCTGGTTCTTCTCCTGAAATGTCTTAGTGCTGATCCCACAACAGCATTCAGTCTACAGTGAAGGATGGTTATGGTCAGTCTGAGGTGAAGGACGGCTGTGGTCAGTCCACGGGAAGGACGGCTGTGGTCAGTCCACCGTGAAGGACGGCTGTGGTCAGTCCATGGTGAAGGACGGCTGTGGTCAGTCCATGGTGAAGGACGGCTGTGGTCAGTCCGAGGTGAAGGACGGCTGTGGTCAGTCCGAGGTGAAGGACGGCTGTGGTCAGTCCGAGGTGAAGGACGGCTGTGGTCAGTCCGAGGTGAAGGACGGCTGTGGTCAGTCCGAGGTGAAGGACGGCTGTGGTCAGTCCGAGGTGAAGGACAGCTGTGGTCAGCCCACGGTGAAGAACGGCTGTGGTCAGTCCGAGGTGAACGATGGCTGTGGTCAGTCCACGGTGAAGGATGGCTGTGGTCAGTCCACGGTGAAGGACGGCTGTGGTCAGTCCATTGTGAAGGATGGCTATGGTCAGGCCCCTCGGTTCATGTCCAAGGATGAGCCTGACCAGACTGCAGCTGGGAAGACTCAGAGTGGCCACGGCTGAGTAGAACCGCTTCTGGGATCTGACCTTCCACCTACATATGAAGGTTCTGCTTTCCTCTTTGTGCCACCTTCTCCTGCTTCTCTGTCCTTACAACAAAGTGGTAATGGCAGAACCATGTTACCATGTAGGTAACAAAGTATTTAAGGGTAAGACTGGGCTCAGGAACAGCTAGGCCATGGGGCAGCATCCTCTCACAGCCATCCTGCTTCCGTAGTATGAGACTGTATTGGGCTAAGAATCAATTTAGGGGCGGACAGAGGGTAACAGCCTGCCTCTCCCAGGAACAGAGACCATGCTGCGTTCTATGTCTTTTGCTTGAGGGTTTGCAGACAAACATTCTATTGGTAAACAGTATTTCTTTGCTTCTCATTTTCTGGAATTTTCCTTGACATACACTTAGCTCAGGACCTTTGTATTAGTTATTTTCATGTTACTGTGATAGAACACCAGGACCAAGGCAACTTACCAAAGGCAGAGTTCCAGGACTGGAGAGATGGGCCAGCAGTTAAGAGCACTGGTTGCTCTTCCAGAGGTCCTGAGTTCAATTCCCTGCAACCACTTGGTGGCTTACAACCATCTATAATGAGTTCTGATGCCCTCTTCTGGCATACAGGTATTCATGGATACACAGAAATGTATCTTTAATAATAATAATGTTTAAAAACAACACAAAAGGCAGAGTTTCTTTGACTTTCCGTCCCAGGGTCAAGTCAGTTATGTCAGGAGGTGTGTGGCAGGAGTAGTGACATCAAGCATGAGGCAGGAATTTGGCAATACTAATACCTTCAAAGCCCGTCTCCCTGAAGTACTTCCTCCAGCAAGGCAGTACCTTCTAAACCTCCCCAAACAGCACTACCAGCTAGGGACCAAGTGCTCAAACACCTGGGCCTGTAGGGGCATCGCTCATCCACACAGCACAGCCCTTGGGTTGTTGGGACCTAGGATCTTGTTCCCAAGTCCCTTAAGCAGATACCGTTTGAGTGTCCACTGAAATCTCCTGCAAACCCTTGTCAGTTTTCTTCCTGATACTGACCTTTCTGTGTTCATTTCTGTGTGGTTAAAAAAAAAAGACAAATGCAACCAAATACTGTTTATTGGAAAGTCCATTGCAATCTTGTTAAGAAACAGATAAGGCATTATCTATAGATAATTAGCAGTAGCCAGGTAAATATCTTACTGGTAATAACCTTCTTAGAAAGATAGGGAAATGGCTTTGCCATGATTAGGTTACTTTAATGACATTTTAGCTGTCCACGTGGGACTCAGAAGCAGGTTGAGTTCTGTGGAAACGAGTTGGTTCTGTTTAGAAACAACGCGCCCAAGACTTGCCCGCATTTAGATTGTCTTCATTGCAGAGACGCCGGACTGAGAAGTTGAGTTAAAATGCCAAGTGCTATTAGTTCTTGTTGATCTCTGACCCTGCAGTACCCTGGCCAACTATTTTGCAAATTGTGTTTTATAATCAAGGAGGCAGCACTGGAGAGATGGTGAGGGGAGATGTCTGCACACCCATTCTCTCCTGGACACCAACCCGCAGCTGCACACTCCGCTTAGCTCGGAAGGGGTCTGCTCTGTGGGTCATCACGAAGCTGCTGGCACACTCATTGCCCTGTAAATCACTGTATAAGGGTTTGGGGCATGTTTTTTGGGGAACTAAAGTTTCTCTGTAACTAGCTGCTCACTTGCCCTCCCGCCCGCCCGCCCAACCTCTTTGGGACATGGAGGGTGGCAGCTGATGGCTGTTGCTTTTGTGTGTGTTCCACCTGAGGATGCTCATCGTGGCCACATACAGTCAGTTCAGGGAGTAAGGAGGACTTGGGAATGGTCTCTCTCCCTCCCTCTCCCTGTTCCTCTCTCTCCCTGTTCCTCTCTGCCTTTCTAACTCTGTAACGTTGGGGTAAGAATAGTAGAAATTTGGTAAGAAAGGGAAGGCAAGAAATGTCACTGCAGCTGTCTCAGTAACAAAGATGGAATTGTGACTGAAGCAAAGCTTAACTCCGTGTGGATTTTGCCACATTAAAAAACATATTTTGAAACATTCAGTGAAAGAGAATTTAGACATTTTTAGGTTAGGCTCAACCTTTTTTTAAACCATTCCTGTATTCCTCTGCTCTGTGCTATTCAGTGAGACCGGCTTCAGGCCTCGATCTTGGCCAGGTTGTCTGCAGTACACATGTCACACTTGCTTCCTCTCAGGGGCATCGCTATGCTCCGGGAAACCCGCCTTACCAGACATGTGCAGATTGCCCTCGAGGAATCTAGCCAGACACTTGGCTCACTGGCATCTGTGGCCCACATGGGGAAAGCCTGGTTAGGGGATTCATAGGCCTTTCACACTTCCAAAAGGTGAAGCTAATACTTGTAAGCCCACTATTAGAAGCAACACTGAACATCAGCATCTGATTTGGGAACCAAACACATGCCATGACTCAGGCTTTTGTGAGGAACAAGCTTTTGGGCTGCCACAAGGAGAGGAGCCGATGGAAGCGCTAGCGTACGAGGCTTTAGGTCTGGGGCATGAGGTGGAGCCCAGGGCTTTGCACATGCTCACATGCTTGCAGACTGCCTCTTGCCCTGAGCCCTGGTTTATTCTCCTTTAGAAACTGAGAATCGTCAACTTCTCAAGAATACTTCTTAAAACATTGGTTTCCTTTTTTTTTTTTTCTGACTAGATGTATCTTGTGGATATTTTAGAAGAATATCAAAAGCTGTGTCATCATTTTGTATTAAAAGGAAAAAATAGATTAAAAATAAAACCACAAATTATTCTAAATTCTATCTACCCCATTCTTTCCTCCCTCCCCACAGCTACCACCTTCCATTTAACAGATTAAGTGAGGCTGTGCACTATTGTAGAGAAAGACAGAGGTGGAGTTGGGCCTGTTGCCTCCCATGGCAAGTCTAGACACCCTGTTGTCACATTGAGAAGTGCTGTGTCCCTCAGAGGCTTAAGCTGAGACGGGAGCCTAATTTGGTCCACCTGGGCTGAGGAGATGACTCCTGCCCCCACCCATCTCCTGAGTGTCGCAGCCCATTAGAGTGGCTACTCTTTAGATGTTGACTCAGGATGATGTCCCCAGCGATGATCCTATGATCTCTCTATGACTCACCCTGGGTCCTCTAGCCAGAGCCTCTTCTGCCCTCAGCATCAATTCAGTGTGGACTCTTGGGGCTCAGTGCTGAAGAGGGAGGACCCCAAGTAAGGTGAGATCTCACCTCTGGACTCACATCCTTTTTGGGTACCAAGTCTTTTCTTCTGTTTTCTGCAAGTGCAGACTGACAGGGTGGTGTTTCCAGCAAGTCCCTGTGGGCCCTATTGGCCCAGATAGGAACCTTAAAGGGACAGAGGGGACATAAATGTTTGCTCTTCTTAATGAGGAAGGGTGAAGCAACTGAATGGAAGAGACAGCATTTAATTCCCAAAGTGCAGTGTACTAGTGGTGCCTCCTGCAGCTCTAGTCAGTGTGGCCGGGTCTTGCTGCCTGCAGAGCCTCCAGAGGGGTGATTTATTCATCTGCCTCCTTCCCTGTGATTTCCTTCATTCAGCCTTCCAATATCCATCACTGAAAAGCCTGCTTTCTATATGGGAGTTTACCCTGGTGGCTTGCCTGGAATACATTTTGAAGGATTAGTGTACAGGGCTTGGAGACTGGCCCCTATGCCCAGCACACGCTAGTGAATATTCATGCCGACACCTGCAAGGGCTATTTCTAAAAAGGTAGCTCCTGTAGAATACATTCCAAAGATGGGGGTTTCCTCTCGTCTTAGGATCCCTCCTCCAAGCAAATGTGGGAGGAATGATGGGGCAGGAGTCAGAGACTGTGAGAAGGACTAGACTCTCCCTTACCAGCCCTCGCCTGCACTCCAGCTCTGCATAGATCAGTGTAGGCGACTTTAGAGGGGAAAGGCAACTGTTCATTTAGCCTTTGGTCCTGTAACTCACACCAGTGTGGTTTGATTATGGCTGTTGAGTAGTTAGGAAAGGTAAAGTTGTAAGTGTTCATCTGAAAAGGTTTGTATTAAAACTTGTGATCCCAGCTTTGAAGATGTGGATCAAGAGAACTGTTCCGAGTGGCCAGTGATCAAAAGAATCCAATTGAAAAGCTTAATTAGCCATTTTTCCTCTAGCCATTGCAAGAAAGAAATCACACAAAATGTTGCTTATTTTCTGGCTTCTTGCCATTCTTCAAAAGATTAATCACACAGCAACATATTAAATTGATTAATTATCTTTTGTTTATAAGAACTTACAGTTAGTTCGGATTTTCACCTTTGTGTGCTGTGGGGAAGATGTTGCTATTATTGTTCTCATTAATGTCTTCATTTTAATGGTAAGCCGTGCACCACACGGGGAGTGGTGATTTATCACAGCTCAGCCTTGGAACAGAACAAGCTACCTTTTCTTTAAGACCCTACATCGTATATAAGTGCTCTTATGACTTACTGCTTTGGTCTTGTGTTTCTGAGGGTGGTTTTCTTGTGGACTTCACAAAAGAAATCCAGAAAACAGATATGTGGGGAGGAAAATTTTAAGACAAGTAGATATGAGAGCCAGCCAGATTTTGATTATATAGGGTCTAGGAGAATTGGTTCTAGGAGAATAGGTGAGGGCAGGAAGGTTCAGCCGGCACGGGTGGTAGTGAGAGATATTAAAGTCATCTCAGCAAGTGCCCAGGACTTTGTAGATGGTGCCTGTGAGGGAAAGAGGTTGCTTTACAGCTGGGACAGAGGTGGGAACCCAGATCTGACTCAGGTGAAGAGGTCAAGCTGGTAAGAAAGACAAAGAGACATGGGAAATAGTACTGACTGAGTTAAGAGACCAGAAACGACATTGGCTGAGGGCAAAAATAGAGGAAGGACATGATTGTGTAGGAAGAGTTTTGCCTTGTACTTCATCTCTGCTGGAGTGTGCTCTTGCCTGTGATGTTGAGTCAAGCCTTTGTTTGGCCCTTCCATTCTCTCTTGCACCAGATTGAGAGAAGACACAGATCTGCCTATAGCTAAATCGTGAGTTCTCCCGCCAGACACAGCCCTGTGAACGCTTGACCCAAGGGAGTGGAAAGGAGCTGTGGAGTTTATTAAATTCCTCTTTGGCCCTGTTTCTAGGTGCTTTGTGTAGGCTACGTGAGTGTGCTAGCATGTAGTGGCAGGAGGAACAGAAGAAAGAGAAGAAGCAGCAGCGAGTGGGCTTGGCTGCGGCTCAGTTGGAGCACTTGCATAGTGAGTGGAAGGCAGTCCAGTCCAGTGTTGATAGAAAAGAGGAAGGGAGGGATGGAGGTAGGAGAATGGATTAGTTAGTGAGGTTTTGTGAGAAATGCACTTCATCTGTAATCCACTCTCTCCCCCCACCCTCTGTAGTCTTAAATATAAGCCAGTTGATGAGGTGGTGGGGACTCTCGACCTTTCCTTAGGGTGCATCCCTTGGCTGTTTTTATGTAGGGATGTGGAGCCAGGAGTCTGTTCCTCCCCACACTTGTTGGATGGAGGCCGTGGTGGATCATTTTACCTTGTAGGACTCATGAAGACTGAAGAAGTCAAACACTTAGCTTATAAACTAAGTCCCTAACACTTAGCTTATAACCCAGTGAGTCCTGAGCTCTTTGTCAGGTCTGTTGGTCTTACCCTCCCAATAATTTCATAGACTCCAGGGGAGGGGGGCAGATAACATAAATGCATATTGCCTTTAGCTCTTAGAAGATAGTGACTCTGGCCTTTTAAAGTTACAGTGGCCCCTGATGCTCTCCCCAGCAAATGAATCTGTAAGTGAGCTGGCTGAAAGTCTAGGAAGCCCTCGGCCTCCTGCTGATCCTCGTCTGTGCCTGCCAGGAGCCCATGGCATTGAGTGTTTCTGTGTTCCTCCACATTGTGACAAAGCTGCTGAGATCTGGCCAGATGGTCTTGCTGTAGAATGGGAACTTGATAATGCCAAATTTAAATATCAGGAAAGATCTGTAAAAGCTGCCTACCTGCATAATGTGCCTGTGCCCTAAAGGTCTTCAGCAGCATGACACTTGAACTTGTCAACCAGTCCTGTACCTTGATACCACCTACTTGCTTAAGGAAGGGTCTGTATTGTAAAAAGAGTCACCTTCGAAATACGAAAGAGAGCTTTTCTTCTGAGGGTCGTTGGCCTAGACATAGTTTTATCATATTTACATGGAAGCTTAAAAATGAAAGAAATTCCTTCAAAAATGACTGTGTAGTATGAAATCTAGATCATAAGAGTGGGCCAAAACTTACATGTGAAATAAAAAATAAAGGCTTACCAAGTGAATGAATAAAGGTAGCTGGGACAGTGTTTAGCCCATGTCAGAAAATTAACCAATGACTTAGACAAAAGTTCTGTGTTGAGAAGCAGGAAGTGCTCTGGTTTTCCCTTTGTGTGGTAATGTATGCACAGGTAGCTTGAAGTGGGTGTAGTCACTCACTGCTATCCCACCATCCAAATGGGTAGATGCAGAGGTCCCAGGAGTGAACCATCCGCTCCTCATTACCACCTGACCTTGAATTAAAGCTTACTCTCTCCAAGCAGGAGAGCCATGGTCCTGTCTTGACTCCCCCATAGGCCTGTTCTCTACTTGCAGTGCCCTGGATTATGATATGACTCTCTTGTTGGCAGTTGTCCTTGTACAGTGGCCTCCACGAGTGTCTATTTGGCCACCTCCCTTTATTTTTTCCTCTTGGGGCACCAGTGCATACACACAAACTACAGGCAGCCGACCAAGATCCTGAGCAAGACTGAGCCCTGACTAGGACCACTGTGTCTAACTTTCTTAGAGAACCCATGGTCTGTGTCTGCTGTTGTCTGAATAGGAAACACCCTTAAAGACCAGCCCATGAAAGGCTTGGTGCCCGTGATGCCCAGGATGTTTTCAGCAATGGAGGAACCTTTTAGAAGTGAGGCCTAGTCGAAGAGTCAGGTCATCTGAGAATGCCTTAGAAGGAAGTCTGGACCCTGCCCTTCCCAGCTCTCCTGTCGGCCTCCTGGCTGTAAGTGGTTTCATTCCATGTACTCTGTCTCACCAGAGACCCAGAAGTAATGGGCTGAAACATCAAAAACTGCTGTGGCCAGGTATAGTGGCTCACGCCTTTAATCCTAACACTTGGGAGCAGAGGCACACAGATCTTTGTGAGTTAGTTAGAGGCCAGCCTGGTCTGCATGGAGAGATCAAGGTGAAAGCCAAACGGCAAAAACCTGTGTGCCAAAAGAAAGCTGACCCTCTTTAAAGCTTATGACCTCAAGTATTTTGTCACAGAGATGTTTTCAGCGATGGAGGAACCTTTTAGAAGTAAGGCCTAGTGGAAGAGTCAGGTCATCTGAGAATGCCCTTCCCAGCTCTCCCTGTCAGCCGCCTGGCTGTAAGTGTAACAGACGGTGCCCTAGCTTTGAGAGATTAAGCAGCGTCCCACAGTACGTGGAGGCCTTGATGGGTTCTGCCTAGTGTACTTGCCAAGAGCACCTTCCTTCTGGTGAGTGGCTTGCAGTTCCCTCCTGATGCTAGAAGTCCAGTGTTCCTTCTGCCCTAGGAGGCTGTGTCCTTGGAGGCCTGGCCACTGTGGCCACAGCTCCTTCAGTCTTCTCGTTTCTGGGATCTTCAGGGCAGCGTTTGTCCTCTTCAGACTCTGCTGAGGATCTCATTTTGGACTTGGGTCCTCCAGCAGTTCTACTCAGTTGGACCCTGCTCCTAACCAGAGGACACACACACTATCAGATACCATGGCAGACAACAAGAAACCCTCTCATTTGTGGGAAACTCCGTTTATCACTAGTCAGTCTGGAGCAACATCAGACAGCTGCACTGGCTGTCTGCCCCTGTTGACAATAGGAGTCAGAGAGGGGCTCTCATATTGTGTCTGTCTTCTTTGCACCAGAACAGTGAGAACTATATTCTTCAACGAGGCGCAAGTGCCTTAGATCCCCACTTGGTTGCAGCATCTGATCTGTTTCCAGATCTCTGTTCTGGCTTCAGTCTACCCCTCAGCCCAGTAGTACACAGTACTTCCCTGCCCCTTGGATCCTTGGACCTGCACTGTGGCCTCCTTGTCCCTCTGGTCAAGCTCCCCAGCCCCTCTGCTGGTTGGTTTTGAAGTGTGCTTGGTAATTAGTCAGTGCACAGTCCAGTCCCTGCAGAGCTCCCTCACTGAGCCAGTCCTCACCCCTCACCTTGTCATCCCACATCTCAGTCCAGCCGCTCTCAACCTCTACAGAAACCACCTCTCCTGCAGCAGGAAGACCTTGCTCCAGTGTGCTCTTAGCTTGATTGGTTCCAAGTGACAGAAGCCAAGTAAAGATGGTTTAAGCCATAAAGGGAGCTTCCTTGTGATTGGGTAATTTCTCATGAACCCTGGTGGCACATGGTGGGCCTGCCTGTGTCAGCAGCAGCCCCACTAGGTGTCCATGGCTCCTTCCCTCCTGGTGCCGCCCTGGAGTGTCTGCCTCCTCGTTATCTCGTGTAAGGGGCAGGGCCAATTGAGGCCATACCCTCTGGTTTTGAGGCAGGAAGTGTGATTAGCTCAGCAAGCGTTTGCTTCCTAGGCTGCAACCAGGATTGCAGGACACACTGGGCCCAGGAACTCCCACACCATTTTGAAATGGGACTG